>NC_081322.1:38487928-39114828 GCF_026419965.1 Kogia breviceps | reverse complement strand
ATTTATTGTTACTATGCGCAAAGCATTATCTTGGATACAAAGATGACCAGAGAGGGAGATTGTGAATTTCACCACTATGCTGTGGGCTTCTGAGGATCAGTCTCTTTGAAGGCAGAGTGGGATATAACAAATAGAACAAACAGATCTGGGTTCAAATACTAGCTTCCCCATTGAATGTGACATTAGGCAAATTCCCCAAGCTTTTTCTTGCCTTTCAGAAGTGGAGACAGTCATGCTTACTAGCTAAGTGGCTGCTGAATGCTCGAAAGCCCCATCTCTGCACCCATTACAGAGGTTGACATTCAGTAAATGCTGTAAAAGGAAATATGTTTTTAATTTATTTTTAAACTTGTTTAAATTTTCATTTTTTTGGCCCCGCCATGCAGCTTGCAGGATCTTAGTTCTCTGACCAGGGATCGAACCCGGGCCCACGGCAGTGAAAGCACTGAGTCCTAACCACTAGACTGCCAGGGTACTCCCAGGAAATATGTGTTTATAATGATGAAGGAAGCAAGTAAAATAGAGTAATAGTAAAGGAACATTGTATTGGAAACTAATTAGAAGAATATAAATTATATATAAAGTAGGTCTAGAGAATTATTTTAACATATAGGACAATATAAAGTGAGAAAAGGTATAGAAAGGAGACTGTAGAGCCCACCCAGGGGTGTATCTTTAAAAAGCAATATTTAAAAGGCAAAGAGAAGTGTAAAGCTTGCTATTTGGAAAGCTGTGGGGTTGGATGAGAACAGTATTCCCACAATGTGGTCTGTGAACCACCTGCATCAAAGTCAGGGGCTTGCTGTAGATTCAGGACTTTACCCAGACCTACTGAGGCAGAATCTCTAAAGAGGAGGTCCAGGAATCAACATTCTTATAAACTTCCAAATAATTTTCACACAAATACCAGTTTTAGATTCAGTGGATAGATGACAAATTTCTAAGATTCCAATGACATCTAACTCTTGGTGTGGTACAAAAGACAAAACAAGAGTTTTGAAGTAAGACAGATTCCAGGCAAACTGGAATGCTCAACATTTAAGCCAGCAAAAACAAACAAACAAACAAAACCCTACCCAATAGAAAGTAGAAAGGGGAGAAAGATAAATACTGTATGATCCCACTTACATGTGGAATCTGAAAAAAACTGAACTCATAGATTCAGAGAACAGATTGGTGGTTGCCAGCAGCAGGGGTTGGGATGGGGGAGGAGGGGAATGGGTAAAGGTGGTCAAAAGGCACAAACCTCCAGTTATAAAATGTAAGTCATGGGGAGGTAACATATAGCACAGTGAGGTAACATACAGCACAGTGACCTACAGCTAGTGATACTGTGTTGCATATTTGAAAGTTGCTAAGAGAGTAAATCCTAGAAAAACTTTGTTAACTATGTATGGTGATGGAATGTTAACTAGATTTACTGTGGTAGTTATCTCTTAGTATATACAAATATCTAATCATTATGTTGCACACCTGAAACTATGTTATATGTATTTGTACCTCAATTTAAAAAAAAAAAAAAAGCAAAAAAAGGGAAAAGAAGTATAAAATGTGTAATAAGTGAAAACTATAGAATAAAATGGCAGAAATTAGTACCTATATTAGAATGAATTATAATAAATTCACCAATTTAAAAAATAGAATCTCAGATTCAGTTAAAAAGCAATATCCAATAATAAGTTGTCTAAAAGAGAAACTTAAAAAGACACAGAAAGATTGAAAATAAAAGATGGAAAAAACTGAGCCAAAAGAAAAAAGGAAAAGAATATTAATATCTGACAATATAGAATATAAGGCAAAAAAATATAATGGACAAAGAAGGGCATTATATGCTGATAAAGGGAACAATAGAGCAAAAAGATATAACCATCAAAAACATGTATGCACCTAACAACACAGCCTCAAAATATACAAAAGAAAAACTGAAAAAAAAAAAGCAGGGAGAAATGGATAAATCAAGTCACAGTTAAAAGATTTTAGCCACATCTTTCAGAAATTGATAAATCAAGCAGACGTAAAATACACATATCAAAATTTTGAATCAGATAATTAATAAGCTCAAGCTATGAAGTATATATATAGAGCTCAGCACCCAAGGAGTAGTTTAGTAATAACTATTAGACTGTACTAGATGAAAATGTCAATAGTTGAGAATTTTTTGCCTATAAAAATAGGTAGTTTCATATTATGCCTCATGGGTTTTTGAGGGATTTAACTAGCTAATGTCTATAAAGCAATTAGCACATGTCTAATTTAGTCTCTTTTGGTCTTTAGTCTACTAAGAGAATACTTGCCTCAATTATTAGTAATTGGATATGTGAGATCCAAAGAATTCAGTGATGTGAAATGTGAGGTCACAATTTTTTGTAAGATTAACAAAAAAAAATGACCAGTATAGAGCTAGCTGGTGAGGAATTCTGGGAGTCTAGCTGCCCTATCTAAATTCATACCCAACTCAACTGTGATTTGGTGCCACCTGGTGGTGGTGGTTGGCTCCAACTTAAATATTGTTGGGGATAATTCTGAGTCCAGAGGCAACAGGGTAGCATCCATGATCCCAGAGATGTACCAGTTAGTTGGCCAGATTCAGAAATTCATCTGGGAGAATACTGAGGACCAGGGACTCAGCCTTCACCTCCTCTCTTTCTGAAACAAGTTCCCATGACTTTCCTTCACCTTCATGACCTTGGCCTCCACTCCAAGACCCCCCTTCCCCACCCTAATGTAGAACTTTAACCTCTACCCCTGACCCTTATCCCTGCCTTGTTCTCAAATAGGGGCTAGGCAAGAAATGGGAACCAGTTGCCAATTCTGAAGTATATCTAAAATTATATTTTTGATGAGTGCATTGTCAGGGGTTTGACTGTGCTTTATCCAGGATCCCCTGAATGCTTACAACATAGTAGCACTATAGTTTTTATTTTAGAGCCTTTGATTACTACAGGTGTTTCTGGTTGGCTATAAAAAGCCTTTATTAGGTTGAAACTAATTGAAATTCAAGGGAATTTCCCGGCAGTCCAGTGGTTAGGACTCAGTGCTTTCACTGCTGGGGCCTGGGTTCCATCCCTAGTCGGAGAACTGACATACCTCAAGCCGCACAGCGTGACCAAAAAAAATAAAAAATAAAGCAGCAAAAAAAGGGAAGACAGGCAAAGGTGGAAAATTCCATGCAGAGAATATTAACCCTATTACATGAATGCCATGAAATCTTAAATTTATGATTGCCTTTTGTGAATGATCTCTTGTTGCCCAGCAGGTTCAGAAATTCTTAGTTTGGTTATTTCTTTGTTAAATTTCTTGATTTGGAGGAGCAGCTTTTCCTTCCTTGTATAAACATGTTGCCCTGCTCCAGTATTTATAGGTAAACCCCCTGAACACACACACTGGGCTTCTTGGAAGCTGCATGGAGGTGCAAGGCTATAGAGGGGGCAGTGATCAGTTTTCAGTTACCTTTAGTTTCTGTACCCATCACCCTTCCTGGCATCCTCCCACTTCTGAGTTACCACTGGGTCACTGAAACAGAGTCAGGGAAAGGCAGTCTGAGAGACCAGCAGAAGTAGAGTTTGGGGACCAGGGTCTTCTTGCTTACGACTGCCAGAGGTCACATGGGTCTTCAATGAAATAGTCAAACACCAAGCTGAGTGTTGGATTTTGGAAGATTTGTGGCACACACCATCGAAAGACTTAATCTGTCCACCACCTCTTGCTCTCATCTTACCTTCTTCTGCCCACCCTCTAACTTGAAGGCTCTCTGTGTTTCACTCAGAAGGGCTATTTAAAGTTTTCCAAATAGGACCCGCAGTTTCTTGCCTTAGCTACTGCCTATAGTTTTCCCCACTCAGAATGCCCTTCACCTGGCCTTTGTGGGTCAGAATCCCGCTCAACATTCCTACGGGCTCCTAGGACAGCCCCTTCTCCACAGAACCTTCCTGATTTGTTCTGGCTCCTCGCCCATCCCCACTCTGGGTCTCTCCTCTGGTGCTGCCTTCTGCTTTACATCACCCTTTTCAGGGTTCATGATTGATTCCTGGGGTAGAATGACATCTCTTTGAGGACAGGGACCTTGCTTATCTGTTTCTTAATTCCCCAAAGGACTCAAAGCTTTGCAGTCGTAGGTGTTCAGTAAATATTTGTTTAATTTTGAAAGCTGTTGTCACGTTAAAGCTGGCCACGCCATCTTCCAAAGGGGTCTCACCTCCTCCTGCCAACTGCATGGATGCTCAGCCCTATATTTAGGTACTAATGGTCTCCCCCACCTCTCTCTACAATTGACACGAGCTTAATTCTGTCACTGCAAAAATTCTCTGGGAGTGTAAGCATTGGGAAAGCACATTCATTTATTCCAGCCTGGATGAGCGATCCCTTTGGCACTGAAATAATTTGCTTACTTTCCTAATGTCAAGGCTGAATAAATGCAGTTTCCACAAGTACAAAGTTTACTTACTGAAAACTAGGATTGCATCAAGCATCTCATGAAGAATTTGCATGGCTACGGAAGCTGTACCTTTTATGTGTCTTAATTTTTTAATATTTAAATGTTATTAAATCATTAGATGTCATCTTGGGTGTAATATATTTTATTATAGACAGCATTTGAAAACTTCATTATCTCTAGAAGGAGAATTCAGGAAATACCAAATGTTTTGAGTCTTAGGGAATCATAACATAAGCACCATATTTGTCCCCAAACATGAGTTTCTCCCTGCCACTATAGATATGCCATGTATTTCTGCTGATACTAATACTCTCCTTTTAAAAAATGTTTTTAACTTTACTGGAGGAGAGTAACCCAAAACTTCTCTAATTTCTAGTGTAAATTATTCAGAGGGAAGAAGCAGGTAATGTGGATTATTGGATTCCTCTGGTGCCTTTTCCCTCAAATTCACATACTCGTGTGCCGCAGGGCAATTATTCCTCTTTGCTCCATGCTGATTATATAGGTCAGGAGGGTAATAAGTTCATTTATTTGAAGGATTTTCATCTGGTATATTTCTAATATTCTTGCCCCATACCTGACCACTCAAATCAGTATCACAGTGAGACCAGCATCTCTCTCCCAACACCAAAGAAAATGGTGAAACAAAGGTAATTTGAGTGTGAACTTTCTGCTCCCAAATCTTTCATCTTCCCAGAGCACAAGGGTTATATTGCTTTAGTCCTTTAAACCAGTTATGGCTCAGTAATAACGTTAGTCCTTTAAATTCATAATGGCTCAGTAATAACTAGTATTGTGTTTACTATTAACTCAAACCTTCAAGGTATTGCCTATTTTTTAAAAAACCTTATTATTGAATTCAGAAATTGCCCATGGCAGAATCAAGAATACAAGGGACCTATACTAATAAAAGTAAATGTTACATCATACTATATTATTAAGAAGGTGCTATGTTAGATACATCTATTTTACTGGGAAAAATGGAATCTTGATTAATTGGCTGAATTGGGATTTCCTTTCTAAAAGATTTTCCTAGTGCTTCCTTCCTTAGAGTCCATAGGGTAGAGAAATTCTGAAACTGTTTTATAGATAGCCTCAGATCAAATATGTTCAATAAGTATGTGTGGCAAGATAATATCTTTGAGATACTAAACTATATTTTTATTCTCCTGGTATTTCCTCCTTTCCCTTCCCTGACTCCTAGCAGATATTCCCATCTGGGTTTATTATCTTGGCGAAGGGATGAGATGGGGCAGAAAGTTGAAATCGCCCTCAAGCTTTTGTTTCTAAAAGCTTAAGCCCCAGCAGGGAGAAGATTGGAGCCACAGGCAAAATGTCTTGGGCAGAGCAGGAGGACCCCGGACAGAGTAGTGAGGACAGGCAGGGCTGCTGTGTGGGCTCTCTAGCAGCCTGGCTGGGAGGCAGGCCTGCCCCCAAGAAGCTGTAGCGGTGAGTTGTGACCACAAACTAAAGTCCAGTGGGTTACATCTGACTTTGTTTGGCCATGTGAATTTCAGTCACTCAGCATTACAAATCTAGGCAATTTTACATAAAAGTCCAGGTTGGGGGCTTCCCTGGTGGCACAGTGGTTGAGAATCTGCCTGCGAATGCAGGGGACACGGGTTCGAGCCCTCATCTGGGGAGATCCCACATGCCGTGGAGCAACTAGACGCGTGAGCCACAACTACTGAGCCTGCGCGTCTGGAGCCTGTGCTCCGCAACAAGAGAGGCCGCGACAGTGAGAGGCCCGCGCACCGCGATGAAGAGTGGCCCCCACTCACCGCAACTAGAGAAAGCCCTCGCACAGAAACGAAGACCCAACACAGCCAAAAATAATAAATAAGTAAATAAATAAAAATTAAAAAAAAAAAAAAAAAGTCCAGGTTGGGGCTTCTCTTGAATAATTAGCAGTTTGGACCACACTGTGTTCAGTCGTTTATGGCACCAAGGCTGCCTGCCTTAGGTAAGGAATGAACACGCTCTAGTTTGCCAGAGTCCCTAACAGTCCCTGTTTCATCCCTACGCTAAAGCCAAGGGTTAGCTGCCACTCATCATGACACTTGCACTGCTGCCCTCCAGATGATAGAGGGTGGTCCTCTTTAACCCAGATTTCTTCTGTAAATGAAGAAATACAAGATAGACTAAAGATGGCTCATGCTGAAAGAAACAGAGGAGCTGGTGCACTTCTTTGTAGACCTGAAGACGTTCTTATGTGTCTAATAGGCTGACGGCTTGCTTCACTCATGAGCTCTCCTTACACGCTTCCTGAAGGCATTGGCATCACGTATCCCTGTTCTGGGCAGCCTTGCAAGGAGATGACCGTGTCCCTGGCTGGGCATGGCAGAGCTGCTGCCTGCAGGGCACGGCGAGCAGAATGATAGACAAGCAAGAACCCATGTGGGCAGGTGCCTGGAGGGCAGAGGCCCCTGGAAGCTTCTGGTGGGGGTGGGGAGGGCTCCAAAAGGATGGGGCTCAAGATAGAAAGTAAATTATAAAAATTGTTATTTCATACACACAAATGTATCGACTGAGATTTGCTTGCAGTACCTTTACTTTCTGTCTGGCTTGGTCATTTAGCTCAGGGCTCTGGTGGTACCAAAGTGAACATGCAACAGAGGCCACCAGGGCCTGTCCTGGAGAAAGACGGCAGGATTCACTGTCCTTTCCTTATGAGAGGGGTAAGGAGAATGGACATTAGACTTGTGGTTTGGGGACCATCACATGTTTTAGAATTATATGACACTATCTTTTTTCCTTCCTGGGTGGAGTTTGAATTTAAAGCAGTGTCTTCCAGGGCTTCCCTGGTGGCACAGTGGTTGAGAATCCGCCTGCCAATGCAGGGGACACGGGTTCGTGCCCCGGTCCGGGAAGATCCCACATGCCGCGGAGCGGCTGGGCCCATGAGCCATGGCCGCTGAGCCTGCGCGTCCGGAGCCTGTGCTCCGTGACGGGAGAGGCCACAACAGTGACAGGCCCGTGTACTGCAAAAAAAATAATAATAAAATAAAATAAAGCAGTGTCTTCCAGATGGCATTCTGGATGGTCATATGAACCTTTGTGCTTTTTCTGCTAAACTAGAAATGTGTTTTTCAAAACCCTAACTGTGGGCTTCCCTGGTGGTGCAGTGGTTGAGGGTCCACCTGCCGATGCAGGGGTCGCGGGTTCGTGCCCTGGTCCGGGAAGTTCCCACGTGCCGCGGAGCGGCTGGGCCCGTGAGCCATGGCCTCTGAGCCTGCGTGTCCGGAACCTGTGCTCTGCGACGGGAGAGGCCACAGCAGTGAGAGGCCCGCGTACAGCAAATAAACAAAAACAAAACCCTAACTGTTACATGCCTGGGCTAGTTATTTCAACAGTTTGCTCACCTCATTTATAACCAATAAAAATAACAGCTATTCTTTATTGAACTAACCTTGTATCAGCTGCTCTGCAGTGCTACCCATAATTGCCTGCCTCATTTATAACCACCCTGTAGGGTGGGGTTGCCCCATGCTTTGAAAAAGGAAATGGAAGCTGAAAGCTTAAGCAGCGTCCAAACTCTCACACTTAGTACATGTGGGAGCCTGAGTTCAAATCCAGGACTTCATAAGCCCTGCCGTCTACAGCCAGCAGTGTGACAGCATTTATCACCACCTGCTACCTGCAGGACAGCAGTAGGGCTGGAGGGAAGGAAATGTGAATGCAAAGGGCCAAGTCCCCAAGGAGCAGCAAAACTAAATTAGGCACATTCTTTAGAAAGAAAAGGGAAAGCAGATTCCTGCAGTGACAGAGATGTTGGCAGTGATCCTTGGAGTTGTGCTGTAGCAGAGGAAGCCACCTAGTCAGCAGACATTCATTCTGGGACCCAGTGCTTCTGGGATGTTAGGACTGAGTCCAAGTGAGCTTACTCCTCTTTTTCCCACCTGTTATGAGGTGGACTGTGTCCCCACGATGATGTTGAACTCCTTACCCGCATTGTCTGTGAAATAGGGTCTGTTTGGAAATAGGATCATCTTTGCAGATGATCAAGTTAAGATGAGGCTGTTAGAGTGGGTCCCGATCCAAGATGACTGTGTCCTTATATAAAGGAGAAATTTAGACACAGAGACAGACATGTACAGAAGGGAGAGGATGTGAAGACCCAGGGAGAATGCCATCTAAGAGCCAAGGAATGCCTGAGGTCCCCAGAAGCTAGGAGAGAGTCCCAGACAGTCCTTGGTTCTGTCCCAGCCCTCACACAGAACCAAGCCAGCCAACATCTCGATTTAGGACTTCTAGCCTCCAGAACCACTGACACAATAAATTTCTGATGATCTAAACCATCCAGTTTGTAGTACTTTATAATGGCAGTCCTAGGAAAGAAAAACATCACCCAATACATATACATGGTGTGGGTTTATCATTGTCCATTTCAGAGGCCTGCCGAGCAGGGCTGGCAACGAGCCCCTGGGAAGGTCTGGCATCATCCACACGCAGCCTTGAGTGACTACCCACATTTCAAGCTTCAGCCCCAAGTCCAGTCAGCTGGAGCGTCCAGTGCATGTGTCACAGCCACAGCACGGAAGAGCCACTTGAGGTACTGCAGAAGGCAACAGGAGGGATGACATGCATCTGAGGCTTCGTGGAGTCTAGTACAAGAGCATCATAGCAAACACGAATAAACAGTATAGTCAGGTAACGCCAGTTAGGCTGAAATAGGGGCTCTCTGCAATAAAGGAGTAAGTAGAACCCTGGGAGCATAGGCCTGGGTGCTACTGCCTCTGGTGTGGGAGGGGGATGGTGAAAACCTCACGACAGAGAAGACATTTGGCTGGGCTTCAAAGGATGAATAGGAGTTGGCAAGGGCACCATAGAAGCATCACAAGCAAACGCAGAGGAGAGAGAAATGCCCAGCCTGAGCAGGAAGGAGTGCTTAAGGACTCCCTTGTGTCTTAGAGTAGAATGGAATTTTCTGAAAGGAAAAGATTAAATTGTATTCTGGTCAGCACTACTTTGTTTCAAACAACTAAACTGGGAAATAACCAGACTTAATTGGGAAACAGCAGAAGAATTAGTACTCAGGATATAATGCAGGTCATGCCAATTACCAGTTATGCATCTAGAGTCTGGCACATATTAGGCCTGCAGTAATTATTTGTTAAATGAAAGAATGAATTACAAACCATGTCATCTCTCCTGGCTTTATTGTTTTTCCCATCTGTTTAAAAATGGGGTGGGGGACTTCCCTGGTGGTCAGTGGTTAAGAATCTGCCTGCCAATGCAGGGGACACGGGTTCAATCCCTGGTCCAGGAAGATCCCACATGCCATGGAACAACTAAGCCCATGTGCCACAATTACTGAAGCCCATGCGCTCTAAGGCCTGAGTGCCACAACTACTGAGCCCACATGCTGCAACTACTGAAGCCTGCATGCCTAGAGCCCGTGCTCCACAACATGAGAGGCCTGCGCACCGCAATGAAGAGTAGTCCCTGCTCGCCGCAACTAGAGAAAGACCACGCGCAGCAACAAAGACCCAACACAGCCAAAAATAAATAAATGATAATAATTTTTTTTTTTTTTTTTTTTTTTTTTGTGGTACGCGGGCCTCTCACTGTTGTGGCCTCTCCCGTTGCGGAGCACAGGCTCCGGACGCGCAGGCTCAGCGGCCATGGCTCACGGGCCCAGCTGCTCTGCGGCATGTGGGATCTTTCCGGACCGGGGCACGAACCCGTGTTCCCTGCATTGGCAGGCGGATTCTCAACCACTGCGCCACCAGGGAAGCCCAATAATTTTTTTTTTTTAGTGGAGTGGATTAGGACTTCCTTGGTTGTCCAGCGGTTAAGACTCCACGCTTCCAATGCAGAGGGCGTGGGTTCAATTCCTGGCTGGGGAACTAAAATCCCACATGCTGTGGGCAGTGTGGCCAAAATATAAATAAATAGAAATGGGGTGAATTGGTATGGTGAGCTATTCGACCTCTCTCAGGTCTATGATCAAGGGCAAACAGGATGACAAAATGTGAAAACGCTATTGTTATAGATTAAATGTTTGTGTCCCTCCCAAATTCATATGCTGAAGCCCTAACTGCCAACATAATAGTATTTGGAGATGGAGCCTTTGGGAAGTAATTAGGGTTAGATGAGGTTGTAAGTGTGGGGCCCTTGTGATGGGATTAGTGCCCTAATAAGAAGAGATACCAGGGAAGGAACTTGCTCTCTATCCACCATGTGAGGATGCAGCAAGAAGGTGGCTATCTGCAAACCAGGAAGACAGCTCTCACCAGAACCCAACCATGCCACACCCTGATCTCGGACTTCCAGCCTCCAGAGATGTGAGAAAAGAAATTTCTGCTATTTAAGCAACCCAGTGTATGGTATTTTAGTATAGGAGCCTGAGCAGACTAAGACAACTATGGAAAGAACTTTGTACCTGTATGATATTATTCCAGAGTTGGTATAGAAGGGTGGATGGAACCCTAGATTGGGAGGTGGGGGGTTTCTGGCATGTGGCCCAGATCCTGCCATGACTTAGCTGCCTGCCTTTGGGCTATTCCCTTATAACACATAGGTGGTGCAGGGACAATTCCAGGAGGTGCCATTCACATAGACTAGGAGCTGTCCTGCTCCAAGCCTTTGACCCTTTGTTTCTTCATCTATAGAGAGGGAAAGAGAAATGGAACATATGATATCTAACAACAATTCACTTATTCTTTCAGCAGCTATTTGTTGAGAATTGACTATGTCTCAGGCACAGAGCCAGGCACTTGGAGAGAGTGTTGGAACATGGTCTTGGCCTCCAAAAGTTTACATTCTAGTTAGGGAGACAGATAAAAAGGCAATCACAGCTTCACATGAGCCGGGTCTCTGTGTCAGTCTGCTCAGGCTGCTATAACAAAATACCACAGACGGAGGGACTTAAACAACAGAAATGAATTTTCTCCCAGTTCTGGAGGCTGGAAGTCTAAGATCAAGGTGCCAGCAGGGGTCTCCTGAGGCTCTCTTCCAGGCCTGCAGACAGCCACCTATGTGTCCTGACATGGCCTTTTCTCTGTGTATGCAAATCCCTCTTATAAGGACACCAGTCACTGGATTGAGGGCCACTCACATAACCTCATTTAACCTTAACCACCTCTTTAAAGGCCCTATATCCAAATACAGTCACATTCTGAGCTACACTGGGGGTTAGGAGTCCAACACCTAAATTTGAGGGCCACAATTCAGTCCATAACAGCCTCTATGACAGGGAGAGAACAAGGTGCCATGGAGGTGCAGAGCAGGGGCCTCCACCCCAGACTGGGACCCACGAGGCCTCTTGAGGAAGAGAGCTAAGCTGCCGAGGACTGAAGAATGAGGCTGGAGGCTGAGCTGCTACTACTCTAATTAATTAATTAATTAATTAAATTTTTTGGCTGCACTACAGCATGCAGGATCTAAGTTCCCCAGCCAAGGATCAAACCCGTGTCCCCTGCAGTGGGAGTGCGGAGTCCTAACCATTGGACTACCAGGGAATTCCCCGAGCTGCTACTTTAATGAATACAACTGTGTGAAACACTAACCTTGTATATTTTACTCTTTGGTGGACTCATTTATTTTTAAATCTATTTGGCCTTTGGTAGGCGTGACATACAAAAAGGAACCCCAGAACCTCGTTCCAGAGGCCAGTGTGCCTTGGGCAAGCTACCTTTCCTTTTTGCTTCAGTTTCCTTATTGGTACAATCAGGCCATTGGCATCTATTACTTCTCAGGCCCTAATGTGCCGCGATTATAGGGAAATCCTTAGACGTATTTGGTTACATCTCTAAAATACCGTGCTGACACTTTAGAAGCTTGGGGAAAGGGAGTGGTGGATTCTGTAGCCAAATACTGTATTTACTTTTGGAGCATTATTACTAAGATTTCTTCTCTTCTTTTTTTTTCCTGTCATGACAATAGATTGATAAAGGGGAGTCAGGTGACAGGTGTCAATCCAGGCACTCACACCACATGACTTTTAGCTACTCCAGGGTGACTTTTGTTCCTTAGGCCAAGGTGACAACTCGACTCTTTTTTGGTCTGTGGAAGGGGGAAAGGGCTACAAAAGCAATAGATGCTCATTGTGCGGGGAAAAAAATGAAATCAAACATTTCATAAAGGTTTAACGTGAAAAAGTAAGTCCTTTCCACCATTCTATACCTCAGGGTATATCCAGGGGTATCCACTGTTACCCCTGTGTTTTCCAGACCTTTTCTAGTCACACCCAGATAGGTACATACATGTTTTTCTTTTTTTACAAAAATGGGATTACACTATATAGAGATCTATAATTTTCTTTTTACTCAATAATATGTCATAGACACTTTTCTGTACCCATAAAAAAGTAAAGCTGACATAGTGTAACATAGCATGTGTCATCCATTTGACTATTTTCCAAGTTCTCTCCAATTTTTTTCTATTATGAATAATCCTGCAATGAACATCCTTGTAGATGTAGCCTTGGTTGAGTTAGGATAGATTCGTAAAGGTAGAATCACTGGATCTCAAGTTCATTTCTATGATGTATTTCATTTTACAGAGATTTCAGCCAAGTCAAGTAAGACTTTAAAAATGTATATGTATGTATGGAGAGCATCTCATTTAGAGTCTTTTGACCCACAGCATGAAATAATTTCTTAAAAACCAGCCAATTACTAGAGCAGTATTATATCTCCTTTTTTTTCTTTGTTAGTGGGCTCTGATTGGCTGGGAAACCAGCCTCCCCTTGCTCCCTGCTTCTCGCCTGTCGCTGCGGCTCTGTGATCAGTGTGAGAACTCCTGACTGCAGGCCCTTGAATGCCCTCTGGGCTCGGGGGCCCTGGTGGCTGCAGCGCCTCCAGCTAGCACTCTGGGCTCAGAATGAGCTATAGTTCAGACTGGCATTTGTTTTCTCAAGGGCTTGAGATTGAGAGTGGGATTGCAGCAGTTTTCACTCTCCCTAATATTTCTTTTTGCAGACTCCCATTGTGCAAGCCATATAATCAACTAAAATCAGATCCTAATGGTTATGCTGGGTGTTTAAAATCTCAAGGTGCTATAAATTATTCAGTAGTTCTTCTACTCATAAGGAAAACTGCCCAGCATAAAGTCTCTGCAGCTTTTCATTCAAAATCTCATTTTTTTCCACATTGGGTCACGGTGTGTCATTACCTGCTCCAGATTCCACTGAAGGTAGGGCTTCCCCACCACCTCCCAGCACACAAGGGGTTAAACTCAACTCCCTGAGCCCACCTTCCCAAACAAAAGTCAGTTTTGCAAGTTACTCAGCCAGGTGTCTTTCAGTAGGTTCTATTTAATAAAGTTAATACAGGCTCCTCTGCCCCTCCTCTTTCTCCCTCTTACTTCTCCGTTGTGAGTATTCACGGAATCTGGATCTGCCAGCTACTTCTGTTTGAAGTTGAAAACTTGGCAAAACTTTACATGCAGCAGGCAAGAAATAAAGTGGAAATGTCTTCAAGTAACAGTGAAATCTTACATTGTTCTGACTTAACGACTGGGGGGAAAAAGTCCTACTAAATACTGTCTTGGCAACTATAAATACATTTTAGCGATGGTCAAAACTTTTAGAACAACAGCTAAAAGATATCTGAAACCTGATGTCTGTCTGTCTGCCACTCTTAATTATATACATTGACATTAAAGATATCCCACTCTTCATTAAATGCTGTGTAATTTTCCTTTTGAGTTTTTACAGTTAGTGTTTTATGTGAGTCCTTTATATGGCCAAGTAGCCAGTTTACCCCCTGCTGCCTTTTACTCAGGTAAAATTGGAAATGAATTCATTAGATCAATTGCAGCAACTCTAATTTGAAATCTTGAAAAATGCATTGCTAATTAAGAAATTTCCAATCAAGTAGACTGCTAAATCTCAGGTTATTATTTCTTTCAGGTCGTTATACATATCCTTATGAACCATTAGCAGTCACTCCTACTGACTTTTTAAGATTGTGTCAGGCAAGCATTGTGGGTTTTTTTGGTTTTTGTTTTTGTTTTTGCGGTACGCGGGCCTCTCACTGTTGTGGCCTCTTGCGTTGCGGAGCACAGGCTCCGGACGCGCAGGCTCAGCTCCATGGCTCACGGGCCTAGCCGCTCCGCGGCATGTGGGATCTTCCCGGACCGGGGCACGAACCGGTGTTTCCTGCATCGGCAGGCGGACTCTAAACCACTGCACCACCAGGGAAGCCCAGGCGTTGTGTTTTTTAAACCTCATTCCTCTCCCCATCTTACTTCACGTTTATTCATAAGGCATTACGTTTATCCAATAGCACTTTCAAAACTATTGTTTTTTAAAGGCTCCAAGATACAACTGTAATACAATTCCAATGCATTTGTTTTCCCTTTCTCCTTATTAAAAAAAAAAATAGAAATTCATATAAACATACAAAACCATTTGAAGGTAGGTAGTTTCCTTTCCCACAGAGCAATAACTTCCATTTCTATCTGTTAATAACTTATTTGAAACAGCTTACTTTGTTAAGTAGCAATGCTGATTCAGTTATGCAAATTAAGATACATTAATTCGAATAAACTCAAGGTCACTCTGTAGTTTCCTGAGATTGTTTTGAAAAGTCAGTTTAAGTCAGTTTAAGCACGCTGCTTGCCTTAGATGCTATTTATTAATAAACTTATTGTATTTGACAAAAACTTTGGTTTTGAACAATGTGAACAAAGAAATGTTAATTTCTAATTATTTTATATCTATTGTTTTATTATTTAATTTCTCCTCCAATACCTGAGTTGTTTTGTGAATGACTGGCTATAGATATATCCCTTAACACACATTTCATCTAGTCCCTTTTGTAAAAATGTAACAAGGTCATTTTACATTTTTAAACCATAAAGTGGTTTAAAAATGCAAAGCGAGCTTAAATGCTACTCTTAACTCTTCCTAACTTTTCCACTGGGAAACCCTAGAAAACTGAATTAATGAAATGCAACTTATGCTTTTTAAATTCTAATTATAACTGTCACATTAAATTGAAGGTGAGACTAAAACTGCTATATCTGTTAACTAAGTCAAGTGATGTACTATATCATACGTGTTATTTAATGTGTGAATGTTAAAAGTCAAGTTCCCGGCAGAAATCGAAGTGCCTCCATTCTGTCTTCAGGGAATGTATAAATTAACCATTCTGCCCCAAGCGGTCCTCCTCCCTTCCTCCCTCCGCCCTATTTTAAATGTAGATAGGGCAACCCAAGTCTTTTGAATTTGAAGGGCTGCTATCTCGGCCCCATTCTTTTCATCATCCTGTTTTGAATGACACTGAGCACGTATGGATTCTTTTATAAAAGCACCCCCTGGATGCAGTGCTTGGTTCTCCCGGCTGCTTGCTAATTTTGCATAGCAATTAGTACTGACTTCTCAAAATCGGCTATCCAAATACAGTTCGAGAACGTTCCACGTAGTTCCTCAAAGGTCTTAGATAACCTCTTGCCTCTTGATTTCAAACCCGAAGGGGAAGAACTTGCATAATTGCTAAATTCCCAGTTGGAGCGGTCTGGCAGAGGATACGTAATCCAAAACTATACGTTAATTCAAACCTTCCCAGCGCCTGGGCAGCAAGGAGCCAGCATATGCCTTCTTTTAAAATCTATTCTACCAATTCACTGACCGCGCAGGGCTGGGCCACATGGCCCTTCCTTGCAGCCAGTCAGCTGTGAGCAGCAGATGGGATAATTTGCATTTTTCTTTTTATACTTTCTTCGACCGGCAAGTTAAAGGATTTTTTAAAAATTTACATTCTCATTGTTTGCCTTAAATATAAACGTGGCTTAACTGTTGGGTTGGGCTTCCCTGACCCTCACACCCCACACTCCTTCAAGTCAGTGAGACTTGAGAAAATACCCGAGGGGTAGGTTTCGAGTTTATCAACTTGGAATCTCCAGTCCGGGAGTCATGAGTAGAAAAAATCAGCTTTTACTGAGTTGGTGACTCGTGTTTTTCTATTTTAAGAGCTTGGCGCAGATACCCCGTGGGTTTGTCTGTGGCATGTGGGTCTGCGAGCGAGCGCACTTCTGAATCTCTGGGTATGCGGCCTCAAACCTCAAAACTTCGGGTTACAAGTAGAAGGCAGATTTTTAGCTCTCAGGCTTACAAGAGAGGGCGGCCACCCTGCTGGGGGAGTGGCCAGAGCCAGTGTTTCCCAGCGCCGGGGTCGCTCTCCCGCGGCCCGCCAGACTCCATGCCGGCTCCGCGGGGCCACTGGGTCCCCGCGCCCCGATGTCTTTGTGCCGATCGCGGCGCGGGAACACTAGCCCGGGGGGCCAGGGCCACGGCGGAGATCAAAAATGCTGGAGAGGCGCGGGCGCGAGGGGAGGTGCCCAGTACAGTCGCCAATCCGCGGAGGAAAAAAAAAATAGAAAAAGAGGCTTTTCAGGTCAAACTCTTCGTATCTAAGACACCACGTTTTAGAGAAATGACTCGCGATGGAGAGAACACACGGTGTGCAGGGTACATTGTTAGCCAGCGCTGGCCCGGCTCACCGTGGGTGCGCGGCCGCCGCTCCCCGCCCCGGGCAGCGGGCGCGGGCCCACGTGGAGCCGCGCGGTACCGGATGAGCGCGCCGGGCAGCCCGGGTCCCCGGAGTGCGCGCCCCAGCTCCCTGCCGCGGCCGTTCACGCCCGAGCGCCGCCGCCGGTCCCGCGTGTGCCCCGCTGAGGGGGAGGGGCGGGCCGGGGGTGGGGGCGGAGGGGTTGTGGTTCCACTGCAGCGGGGGCTCCTGTGTCCTTGTGCGGAAATGACACACGGAGTCCCGTCACGTCACGCGAGAGCGCAGCGCACGGACACACACAAAGAGAGGGGAAAATACACGGCACCCGCCCGCTGCCCCCAGCAACTCCCCGGGCCGCCCCGGCCTGGCCCCCACTCCCCAGCCCCGTGCTCCCCCCCAACCCCCACGTGGCGCCCCAACTCGGCGCGGGCCCGCTCTGCAAAGTACAGAACTCGTGTCCCAGGTAAGTGCGGGGCGGTTCAAGCCGGCCGCGCGGTGGCGGCGGCGGCGGCGGCTCCGGAGCAGACGTACGGGAGAGTGGCTGCAACATCCATGCTGGGGTGGGGGCGGGAGCAAGGGAGGAGACGCGCAGGGGGGCTGCCCGGAGCGCGCTCGCCAGGAGGAGCGCCCACCCCCGCGGAGGGCCGAGCCGCCGGAGTGGGCGCCCGGTGCCCACGGGCTCGCCGCGCCCATTGTGCCGCGCGCTCCTTTGTGCCCGCTCGGAACGCGGCGGCTCCATGGCGTTCGGGGAGCACGCGCGCCGCGCGGGAGCGGGGGGGGGGACGCGTAGTGGAACAGTCCGCGCTGCCGCCCCACTCGCGCCGCGCGCCGGCCCCGCACCCCCGCCAGACGCCGCGATGGAGCGGCCGGAGCCGCCGGAAGGCTCTACGAAGCCCGCGGTGGACTCGGCGCTCGCGTTCGGCCGGGCTGAGGCTGGGGACGGCTCGGTGTGCAGAAGGGGGTGTCAGAGCAGGAGCAGGGGGCGGGGACTGGAGGAAGATGCCGAGCGGGGAGCGGGAGGCCCGAGAAGCTGCCGCTCGGAGGGACGCTGCCGCCGGAGTCAGCAAATGGAGCGAGGCAGGCCCGCGGCGGCGGCGGCGGCGGCCGGGAGCGGACAGGGACGGGCCCCGCCTCCAGGGGGCGCAGTGCTCCCTCCCCGGCCATCCACGGCGCGGTTCGCGGTTCCCGCTGCCCGGGACCTAGAGGCGGGCGCCCGGCCGGCGCGAGGCCTTCCCGGCCGGCCGCCGAGCCGGAGCCGAGGCGCCCGCCGCCCCTCGTGACCGCCCCCTCTTTCTCGTACACGTGAGTTCCCACGCAGACTTGGTCCTCGCCGCGCCGGTGAGTTGTGCTGCAACGCTCGTGAGGGCCTGCGTGCCGACACAGTTTTTTTTCCAAGGTGTTTTTTGCAGAGGTAAAAGACTTTTGAGTATTCAGGTGGCCCGTCCGGAAGAATTTTACACGCAAATGCCAACCAGGCAAGGATGTGCGGAACAGGGCTAAGCACTTCAGTGTCAACTTCACCTTCTTAAAGTAATTTTTGTAACTTTTTAACTGTTCCCTGTGCCTCGGGGCAAAGCGTCGAGTGCCCAAAAGCTGCGGCTTCGGGAAACTGAGGCTAGGAAGTGAGTTCTCAGGCTGGGGCTGGCTCGGGATGGGCCCAGAGGGACAGAGACGAAGGAGATTCTTTGTTATCCACACTCCCAAACCCGCCCCCCCCTCAGTTTTTCTGGGGTTTTTGTTGTTGTTTGTTTTTTAACCATCTATTACTAATTTCCAGTTTCATGTCGCCGTACAGGACCCTGTCAGCTTCCTTCACCCTCAGTACTGAGATTTGCTGAGATTTTGTATCTTTATTGTTTTACATCCCGAGCCATTAACCCAGTGTCTGATAACTTAGTAGGTGCTCAATAAATTTTTGCTGAATGAACGGAGAGCTTCTTGGATTCCAGAAGAAAGTGGGGCCAATGCATCCTGTTCCTGCTAGTGGGCTAGCTAGCGTGTGCATGGCCCTTGAAATGAAATTCATGGAAAAACCAGAGCCTTTAAAATCTGTCACATAAACACTCCACCACTGAACGTGTGTTTTACCGTAGAGGCCATGTCCTTGTTGAAGCGATTTAACAGAAAAGTGTTATGTTCTTGCCTTCCCCCACCACATACAAAGCACTAGTAATAGTAGAGAGACCACTTACTACCTAGTAGACAAGACGGCCAGCATCCCAATAATCTGTTAAAGATACCACATGGACACATTTTCTTTACCCTCTTCCAAACTTCTGGGCTCCTAAGCATCTCATAGATAAGCAAAAGAGGAGTAGAATGTCTAATAATTAGGAAGAAAAAAACTGGAATCATCTCTGACAGAAGTCTGAGTAGGTGAAAATTTAATCTCCTGCTGGAATGTCCCACCTGCCACAGGTGGGACAGTCCAGCAGGAGAGCTGTTTAGAAAGCCCCTGCAGCAACAGGGAAAGAAACCACATACTTTTATGAATTGTATTGACACCATGGTGAAAAACTGGGGGATCTGTCTTTTAAAGACCTCAAATTTTATAACGGAGAGACACATGAAGGTTGCTAGCCAACCAGCGAAAATAATTTGGTGTTAGTGTATGGGAGGTTGGGGTGTAATGTTTTTGTTTTTCCTGGCACTTAATTTTTTTTTTTTTTTTTTTTTTTTTTTGGTACGCGGGCCTCTCACTGTTGTGGACTCTCCCGTTGTGGAGCACAGGCTCCAGACACTCAGGCTCAGTGGTCATGGCTCACGGGCCCAGCCGCTCTGCGGCACGTGGGATCTTCCCGGACCGGGGCACGAACCCGTGTCCCCTGCATCGGCAGGCGGACTCTCAACCACTGCGCCACCAGGGAAGCCCCTGGCACTTAATTTTGATGACAGATTATGGTACCTCTCCTGTTACTCATTGTACCTATTATTGGCTTAAGCAAGTTTGGGGGAATTATTTGTACAATCAGTCTTTGGGGTGATGGAACTTTTCTGTATCCTCTTGATGGTGGCTGCAGGGATATATACCTGTGTTACCTTTCATAGAACTGTACACCCCCTCCCTCCAGAAGGTAAATTTTACTGTATGGTAATTTTTTAAAAATAGAAATTGAAGTCACACACACACACACACACACAAAACATGATCCCAAAAGGGATATTTTATGTGCTTTGTATCACCTTGCTCTTGATGTTTCTTTCCCACTTCACATTGGACAATGGCTCTTCTCCCCTGTCTCATGTTCCAGTATCTCTTGCAACATTATTATTTCAGCCCAGGCTCTTGTAGTTTCTGGAACAAGCTGCCACACGTGACCCGCACATGCCAAGCTAAGGGCTCTCCACACTGGCATCAAGCCTTCAGTGTGTCAAACAGGAGAGGTGCGATTTCATTTGGAGTGGCATTAATGCCTGGCTTGTTAGTCCCTGAATGATCAGAGTTTTTACAAACTATTGTTTTAGAGCTAAGTTTTTCTCAGCAGCTCACCTGGTAACATGCCCTTCCTCTATTTTTAATTTAACTTGAAACACATGTACGGCCATCCCTCAATATTTGTGGGGGATTGGATCCAGGACCCCCTTCAGATATCAAAATCCACAGATGCTCTAGTCCCTTACAGCGAGTCCTTCATATCCTTGGATTTCAAACCCACAGATTTGGAAGGCTGACGGTATTTAAAATCAGCACTTTTAGGTTTTTGTTCTCTACTAACGGCCACCTCTCCTCTCCTCTTGTCTGATGATCAGTTATCACTGCCCAGTGAAACACAGTATCTGTAAAGGTATTGAATGCTCAGTTGAATAAATCACATGTTGGTCTTTTCTTGTTTGCCAGGGGCTGTTGGTTTGAGCATGGAGCTAGTAAATTGAAGCGGGGAGGCTGGGGATGTGGAGGCGGGTAGCTCACACCCGACTGTGCCCCAACTCCAGTTAGCTCATGTGGTCACAAGACAACACATTTGTAAAAGTGGGAAGTACAGAGGAAACTCTGCTTATACCTCTTAGGAAAATTAGTCACCATTGTCCAGTCAGTCACATGGGTGGCTGCTGGGATATGCTGGCCCTCCTTTTCTCCTTGACCCCAGCTTCTGGGTTCCATGGTTAAAGTTAAAAGCAGAGTCTGACTCCTCCTACCATTGATGTCGAAGGAGGTAGCCAGTCCTTCGTGAGGCCAGGGAGGGCTTAATAAGTAGAAGCCCTTAGCTGAGGGAGACATCACATTTAGTCACATTCAGAAAACGCAGTCTCGGAAGGATGAGACGCCACATCGCAGGCAGGCAGGGCTGTGCGGTTGGCGCTGAAAGATAAGGCTGTTCTCTGACTGAATAAGGAAAGCGGCGACAATTACAGCTTTAGGAAACTCAGGGGAACATTGCCCTGGTTTTGTGAGGACTGGTATTTTTCAAACTTTATTTGAAGATGTGTCTAAAAATAAAAACAAATTGCAAACATGTCCTGCAAGTCCCATGGGCTGGATGCCACAGCCAAGAGGGCTGGGTTCTGAGATCCCCAAGGCTCCCAGCCGTTCCTGCAGACCCAGAGACGGAGCCCAGCAAGAGTGGATGGCATGGGAACATTCTTACCGTCCTTAGGGAGAGCATTTTGATTTCACCCCTTCCAGTTTAAGTTTCTTTTCTCTTTCATTTGAAAAAAAGTTACAAAACTTTTTAAAACATTTTATTTTAGTTTTAAAAAATGTTCACTGTTAAGATGCACTTTAAACATCTTTTAAAAAAAAAAACCTTTATAATAAGTAATGTTTACTGAGTGCTGTGTGCCAAGCACCTTCTCCTTTGTAGTTTTCACAGAGTCTCTAGAAGGAAAGGTAGTGTGTGCAGCTCCTTTTACAGAAGAAAGCACCAAGGCTTGGCTGGGTAAGCCACTTGCCCGGGATTAGAAGCTAAACGTAGGTGAAGCCAGGATTAGATAGAACACAGGTCTTTCTGCCCCTAAAGTTTAGTACGGTATTCCATTTTTATACAAATCAGCTGTACCTTCGTGATCGAAGGCCTACCTGGACTGTTGACTTGCTCCTGCACCTGAGCCCAGCCTACAAATGTGTGCTCCGCAGGGAAGGGAGAAGGCAGAGCGGGCATGGTCCACCCCCTTTCGGTCCCAGCTCTTCTTGGAAGGCTGGAATGAGGCCACCACCCCGAGTCCACCCGCCTCTTTCCCTCTTCTTGCTCTCCGCAGCATCTACCTCAAGTGAGGCGCAGCCCGCTGCCCCTCTGCTTTTCTGTCTGCAAACTAGAAGGACTGTTGTGAGGACTGCACCGGTGAACCTGTAAAACACTTAGACCTCAGAGGTAGCTCTGCATGAATGTCAGCTGCTGTCCTCGTTTTCTATGTTTAATTTTTAAAAATCAGTTTAACCTGCAGTGGGGAGGCTTCATGAATTCATATCACATGGCTTGGCAAGATGAAGTAAGGTTTAGTTAGGTCTTAGTTAAACTGTTTAAATCCTTGCATGTATTTTATTAATAACACCTTTAAAATGGTTTTGGGCCATGTGGCGTGCTTTACCTTTTGTATGTGGCAGGCAGGGCTGCACAGCCACCATCCCGGGCGTCTCAGGCTCCAGTCATTCCTGTTCTGGGGCTCTGGGGCTCACATTCTCAGGAGACCCTCAGGTGGTACGAGTTCGCCTCACTTTACATCCGGGAACAGGAGTGGAGGTCGGAAGGATTTGCCCCAAGGCGGCCTGGGCCAGGTCTTTGGACCTGACCTCATTGTGCGGGGGAGTCCTAAGTCCCGTGGAGGTTTCCGATGTGGTAGGGCAGAATCCTGAGTCAGCTGCCTAGGATTTGAATGTTGAGGTTTCAGGAAGCCCAAGTACTTCCCATTTCTGGGCCTGCTGCTTGTCCAGCGCCTCTGATTAGCCTGGGCTGGATTCTCCTAAAACGAACTCAGTGCAGAGGCACCCCAGGTCACTCCCAGCCCCCTGTGTGCGCCGCTAGAGGACATTTTTCTTTGGAAACCCGTGGGGCGCTTAGGGAAGAGCCCAATGATCCTGTGCGGGCAGAGGGGTTTGCCAATGATTTGCCATGCCAGGTGCCCCCTGCTTGCCTTACAGTGGTCTAGCCTCCAGCTCCTAACAAAGACATCCTCTCCCAACCCCCCAGTCAGATTCTCGCGTGACTCCTTATTACGCACTTTGAGCTGGTGACCTCCGGACACTCCTTCCTTTTTCTGTGGCCCAGCCACTCCTCAGCTCCCCAGACCTCCCCTCTCCTCTCCCCACTGCCTCCTGCTGCTTCACCCTGGAGCCAGGGCCCCTAGAGCAGGCCCCTGATTTGCCCCGTTTTGAGGAATCAGGGAAGGAGGGCTCCGGGTACAGGTCAGAAGTCTCCCAGGGTGCTCAGACACAGGCATGAGAGAACCCCAAAGAAAGCACCATCTGTCATCCAGAATGCAGGAACTCAGCAAGTCCAGCCCAGAGAATTGCTAAGCTGCCCTCCAGCCCATTTGTTTTCTCCAGCCAGCCACAGATTCTCTAAATGACCTGGCTTTAGCCCTCAGCTTGGATCCCTAATCCAGGAGACTTGGTCCTGGTTTGGTTTTTCGTTTGTTTGTTTTGTTTTTCCATTTTTTTTTTTGAATACAAAAGTATTTATTTTAATAAACTTTATATTTAAAATAGAATTTTAATCTGTCTACTCACAAAACCTAATTCAAAACACGATACATTTCTCTCTAGCTGATTTGATGTTACTCCATTACAAACAATACTCAATTTGTAATTGTTATATATTAAGAACCTGTACTAAATGAAGTCTGTTATTTTATCAGAAAACATTTCCCTTTAATCTTAGAGTGCTTTTTAAAATGAAGGCACCAACAAGAACTACTTTCAGATGGTACAGAATTTCTTATTTCTTGAAGATTCTGTGGTTGACCACTTCTTCATTAGTTACCTGCAGCAAGACACCCATGAAATTTCCATGAAATTTGACTTATTTTGACAAACACTCCAAGTATCAGGCAATGCACTGATGGGGCCTATAATACACCCACCAGGAAATGGCATTTCCTTAGTGTTCAAAGCTGATCTTTTCACCTTTTTGTTCACACCTTGGCTTGTGAACTGAGAATTTTTTCTGATCTCCCCGTCACCCCATACTGAGGAGCTTTTTACACCTTCAGAGGCAATAATTCAGAGACAGTTATGAAATGAAAGGTCTGCACTAGTTTGTCAGTTATATATTGTTTCTTAGAGCATCAGTATTTTAAAATATCTTCCTAGTCTGATTCCCTGGAGATCCCAAGAAGCTCCTGGAAAGTCAGTCTATATTTCTTTTCTTTTTTAAAAAATTTATTTTATTTATTCGGCTGCGTCGGGTCTTAGTTGCAGCACGCGGGATCTTCGCTGCGACATGCAAGATCTTTCGTTGCAGCACACAGGCTCCTCGTCACCCCGCGCGGGCTCTCTGGTTGTGGCGCGCAGGCTTAGCTGCCACACGACATGTGGGATCTTAGTTCCCCGACCAGGGCTCGAACCCGAGTCCCCTGCATTGGAAGGCGGATTCTTAACCACTGGACCACCAGGGAGGTCCCAGCATCAGTATTTTAAATACTTAAATGATTTGATTTTACATTTTTAGCTTGTTGCTATTTATGGGTATAACTTAGAATATGACCTGGCTAGCAGTAAAGATTGCTAAACTTCTTATTTTTTCATTTTAAAAAAGTCTCATTTTCAAAGAATTGCATGCTCACTGTAGAATATTTGGAAAGTAGAGGAAACTAAAGAAGAAAAATCATCCTAATTGGAGGTAATTAACATCTTGGCATGTTTCCTTCCGTCTGCTTTATGGCATTTTTCAATTACATTGTCAAGATATCCCCTGTGAACTTTGAAGTACATTGTTATCGACTGGGTGGTCCTGTAATGAACAATTGATTTTGAATCTTTACACATAACTTAATGTTCGGCTCTTTCTGTCAATAGAGGTTTTGAAGTCGTGTGTTGAGAAAAATGTGTAGAAGTTGACTTTCTAACTTTGTATATTGGAAATAACAATAGTGATCAAAGGTGATCTCAATCCAGGTCACATTGAGTTTGTCGTCCCTTCCCTTTTCTCTGCAGGTTTTTGTGGAATTTATCAGTAATTAACAGTGACTGATGGTTACAGAGGGCTTATTCTGCACCTGGATTTCCACCCTCAGCCTGACCCTAGAGTTCCTGCCTGTGTTTAACCTGAGATCAATCCGAAGTAAAAGACCCCCTGGCCCAGGTTCTTTGCCCTTCTGGCCTTTGCTCATTTCGTATCATAATTTTCAAGTGTATGAGGCTCTAAGTGACAGAAAGATTTGGCTATAGGTCTTTATAAGCTGAAAGTAATGAAGAAGATCAAGATATGCCCATTTACACCTTGACAGCGTTATTTCCAGAGCAAATATTTTCCCCTAGAATTTGCTTTAATGTCACTTCTTACCCCAAAGGAAAAAAATCTTGTAGATATATGTCAGAATTTAATATTATTTGTATCCAGATCACAAAATTGTAAGCACTGGTGGTCTTCTGCACACCTGTGGCATGCGGCCTGTGTTTATTAGATGTGAGGTACAGTTGTTATAGAAACCTTAATGTAATATCTTCTAACCTTGAGGTTCTGACTGCTCTTTCCTTCCTGTTACTGTTATCTTCTAGTGTTTACCCATCCTCCCCTCCAGCAGAAATTCCCAGAGTTCTGTCTTCATCCTCCAGGTCCTCCCATCTCTACCCTGTGTTGGTTTCAATCCCTGTAAATAAGCTATACAGTCGATCGATCCCCTCTGCACAGAGGACAGTCACCCCACCGGCACCAACAGCTCCCCATCACACAGTGGGGAGTGTAGCCACCAAAGCACAGGGCAGGGAGACCGGGGGCCACTCCCAGTGTATGGTCTCGAGCATGTTACTAACCTCTCTGAGCCTTGGGTCTCACACCTATACAACGAGATGATTTCTGAGGTCCCGTTTGGCTCTAAAACTCTGCCTCGGTTTCCTCACTTGTAAAATGAGACTAAGAAGAGTTTCCACCTCCTAGGATTGTTAGGTTAATTACACTTAGTAGCGCTCTTAGCACAGCATCTTCCACAGTGTAGGCTGTTGTTTGCATTGAGTCTCCGTCAAGTGTGCAAAAGCACTGGGTAGTGTGGCGAGGAGTTGGAAGGGAATGGCACGGCAGGGTTTCTGCCTTCCAGGGGTCGCCCAGGTGAGCTGGGGTGGCCCTCTGCTCCCACCACACCCCTGTTGGACACCTCCATTAGCACCCTCAGGGCTGACCTCAGCCAGGGACTCTCCCATCGGAAGCCCATTAACAGGCCCCCTTACTGGTTTTCAGCCCTTCTCTGTCTCCTCCCAAAGGGACTACTCACTCCAAATCCTTGTCTCAAAATCTACTTCTGGGGAAACTTACACCAAAAAAAGAAGTGATACTGAAATTTCCATGATACATTAAGCAAAAGAAGCAAGGAGCAAGGATCTTAAACCTTTTAGTCTCAAGATCCCTTTCTACCCTTAAAAAGTATTGAGGACCCCAAATAGCTTTTGTTTATATGGGTTCCTGTCAGTATTTACCGTGGTAGAAACTAAAACAGAAAAAGAAAAGAAGTTTAAATATTTATTTACCAATTCATTGAAAAATAACCAAAATAAATATATTACAAGTTAATGTCAATAATATTTTTATGAAAGAAATGTTTTTCCAAAGAAAATAAGTGAAAAAAATGGTATTGTTTACATTTTTGAAAATATCTCTAATATCTGACTTAATAGAAGACAGCTGAATTTTCATATCTGCCTCTGTATTCAATCTTTTGCAAAATAAGTATCATGTAGCCTCTGGAAAACTCTCCTGCACACCTGTGAAAAGAAGGGGGCAACAGCATCTCAGTTTTATTATGAAAATAGTTTTGATCTCATGGACCCCCTGAAAGGGCCTTGGCTGTACTGGTAAACTGGGTCTCCAAAAAGAAAAAAGAAAGAAAAAAACAAAGCCCAGAACTGTACTGGTTTGTAAAAATGTCACTTTCCATGGTGTGCCAATTTCAAGCTACCAGTTTGACTCCACTAGTGCTGGAGTTGGGGAGAGACGTGCAGCCCGTGCAGGCAGCGCACTGCATTCATGTCACACTTTGAGGAACTCTAGCAGAGTTTCTGCGGAAGGACTCAGGAAAACCGACGAGCTTGCCACCAAGAGTGTAACCCAGTGACTGGAGGACAGTGGGCTTTTTAACCAAATATCCTTTTATACCCTTAGAATTGTCAGATGCATGCCCATCTAGTCAAAAGAAAAGGAGACTTTAAGCATCTTCCCTTCTTAAAATGAACTCTCTAAGTTGATCCATAATTTGTCAGTCTTCAGCTTTTCCACTTCTTTGTGGCATCTCTTAGAACTGGTTCTTTCTCGAAGCGCCGGTGACTGGTTCTCACTGCTCTGCGGGCCCCTTGTCTTGCTTCGCCCTTGCTTCCTGCTGTGGGCCAGACGCAATGAAATGCAGGAGGCAGATCCAGCCACTGCTGCAGCAGGAGGCCCCGAGGTGGCCCTGCCAGGTCCTGCATTTATGTAGCCAATTTAAGCAACTTATCCTTGTAATTTGATGTTTGAGTGTCTAAAGCATCTTAAACATTTGGGATTACCATTCCTTTTGCACTTTTGGTAAAAACTGAAGGGTTTCTGATAGCTGCTTCCCCACCCCACCCCACCCATGTGCCCTGCATGGAAAGTTGAACACTGTCATCTCACCCTGTGAAGAAAGATAGAGACTATTAGGTATTATAATAAAATGATATATGCTCCTAGGAGCTCTGCGATATTTAAAACCTATTTTTACCGCTGACAGTCACTTTGCCTGAGGCTTCCTAGGCTATTTGGGTTCAAAACAAACAAAGCATTTTCACTTATTGGATTAACCACTGGAGATTGGTCCTGTTTGAGAGTTACCCTCCCATAGGTCACCCATGTCTTAGAAGCTGTGTGTTTTAACTAGAGGCAGCGGCAAGCTACATGTGTCTCCTTGACACGCGTCCCTTTCCCTAGTTTAAATATCTTCCCTTGGGATTGGTCAGGGACATGGAACAGGCACCCCCTGGGGAAAAGCTGATTTTCAGGGACATGTGGATGCATAGTTAGACTGTCTCACAATTGGAGATTCGTGGTGAGAGGAATAAGAGGGTTTTGAGAAGGAGAGAATGTTAAAATGAGAAATTCTCCGAAGTCCTGCAGGCAAAGGAGATTGTAATCCTGGCAGCCCAGCGGGCGGGTGCTGCAGAGTTGGTAGCTCCTACACAACCTATAGTTGTGTAAGCGAAAGGAATTTCTGCGGCATGCTTGGCATCCGGGTGTTTAGTGTCCGCCCAGGATGAACAACCTTGTGACCTTCATCTGGGCAGATGACCAGGAAACGGAGGTAGCAACGTGTAGAGGGAGGTAGCAACGGAGGTGGCAACGTGGTAGAAAGCAACCCTTTCTACCCAGCTGGGACGGTGTTGACGTGCTGTGTCTACATCAGCTCGGGATGCCGGCAAGTGACCCACACATCCCATCCCTCTTGTAGAAACTTCTGTATTGTGAAGTGGACTCTATATAAGCACAGAGTAGCCTCGTTTTCCTGCTAGTGACACGGAGATGAAAGGAGATTTCCAGCTGCTAGTGGTCAGAGAGATCCAAGGCTGGAAACTGGCCTCTGTGTTCATGAAAAGAACCTTAACAGAAGAATGAGGATTCTGTTATTCCCTCTCCTGGTGGCTGACAGGAGATACACACAGATTTGGTTTGAATCCTAGTTCTGCCACCAAACAGCTGTGTTATACTGGTCAGGTACCTGGCCCTCTGTTCCCTTCCTCCCCCTTCCAATAGTGAAACATCTTATTTCTGTAATCAAAATGATATAAAAAATTTTCCAGCTTCACTGAGGTATAATTGACAAATAAAAATTGTAAATATTTAAGGTGTACGCCCTCAGTTCTTTTATTCAGTTGGGATTGAAATAGCTCAGGGTAAGATCGAGGCGCACACGAAGTGGGCAGGCAGCGCCGGGCTCCAAGTGCGCAGGCCGTGAGTGTCAACGGGGACCCTCACCTCGCTCCGCCCCACACGAGCCGCAGGCACTTGGCTTTCCAGGCCTTGCAAACGGGAAACTCTCCGGCTTCCCAATGAGTGTGGCTTGTTCGCCGGCTAGGAGGGAGGGGGGCACCACACTGCGTTCTGGGTTCCTTCAGTGCCAATCTAGCATCTGTCTCTGGTCTATAAATGGACACGGAAATGTTTTCCAAGGTAGATGCACTCTGGACGCCCAGGAAGCCGCCGCCCCTTCCGTGAGGCTGCCCAGCCCCCTCCGGCTCTCCTCCCACCAGCAGGTGGCTCGGGTGTGCGCCCTTCGCTCATCGTTTTCTGACGCGAGAATCTGGGCGAGCTCAGGATTCAGGTGCTAAATTGCCTGCACTAGGGTCACTTGGTGGTTGTTCGGCCAAAACGCTTCGGCGCACCGAGTCGCCTTCCCGCGCCGCGCTCCGGGAAATGGAGTGTTAGACAAGCGGACCCTCCTTGCTCAGTGCGCGTGGTTCTGTGCTGGGTTTTCTCATCGTCTCCTGTTTTCTTTTCCTCTAGGATTCGCTCGTCGTTTTCATGCTTTCCACTTAGCCAGAGGCTTTGTGGCTTTTCACCGTGACCCTTTCTTCCCCTCCGAATTAACCACGTGCCGTCTCCTCCCTTTCCCACCTTTTCTCTTAGGAATGTAATTTGTTCGGTACACCATACCCTCTCCAGCAACCCTGTATTCATTCCTCCTCAGCTGTT
Organism: Kogia breviceps; assembly: GCF_026419965.1. Classification (NCBI taxonomy): domain Eukaryota; kingdom Metazoa; phylum Chordata; class Mammalia; order Artiodactyla; family Physeteridae; genus Kogia; species Kogia breviceps. Next base: position 39,085,150 of record NC_081322.1, on the reverse strand, counting down.
CTGCAGCCTCTCACTTGAGGAGACGGCTTATGCGACGGGGCGGCAGGGCCTCCCGAGGCAGATGGCAGCCCCGGCCTTCACCCGGCGGGAGGCTCACCTGCGTCTCCTTGAGAAGCAAGCCCTCTGTCTGGGCTGCGAATCAGGCCTGAGTTTCTGCCCAGCGTTGGCCAACCTTGCTGTCTGAAAAGAGTACTGGTGCTCACCTAACCTGCCTGGGACTCCCTCCCCTCTGAGACACCCAAACGTGAGATTTCTTTCCTTGAAATACAATGGAAATTGTCTTTGCTGAAATTCACCTCTGGTAAGATAGTTCTTGGCCCCCTGAAGTTGACTCACTGTTTATTTTCACTCAGTCTCACCTGCATGTTATGTTTTTCAGACAGGAGATAGTTTAATAAGTAGGAATTAATTTCAGTTTCAAAAAAATCTTAAAATTTCTTATTCATTCCTTTGAAAATTAGTAATACGGGGATGAAAACAATTGCGCCTGTCATGAAGTAACTGTGACGACTCAGAATAGTGCCATACGTAGCACTATATGAGTGTTGCGGTATTAGTGAGTTGGTTTTTTTTAACATCTTTATTGGAGTATAATTGCTTTACAATGGTGTGTCAGTTTCTGCTTTATAACAAAGTGAATCAGTTATACATATACATATATCCCCATATCTCTTCCCTCTTGCGTCTCCCTCTCTCCTATTAGTGAGTTTTGAAGTTATTACCCTGTGCACAGATCACCTAGACAGAGTCTTGCTCTCTCCCCATCCATCCGTCTAAAATGGGACCACACGCCATTCCACAGCTGCTCCTTGAATGGTTTACTGAATTTTGTGGATGGCATCCCTCCTCCTTATGGAAATTTCATAAAGATACCCCAGAGCCTGCCCCCTCTGACCCGTAACCGGAATGGGCACTCAGGGTTTGCGGGAAGCTTCGCCAGCTGTGGGAACCACAGCTCCTCAATGCCAACACTAGAGGCTGTCATGTGTGCTCTTCTGCCATGTTACTGCCTCATTTATACTTTATCCTAGTTACAGACATGCTGTTATGTAATCTGGGGAATCTCCAAGACATAATGGTGCTTTTAACCATGATGTCCACTGCATTTCGGCTGGGGCAGCGAGAGTCGGGGGCTGGCTAAGCCCCAGACCCTGCAGCCCATACAGGGCGCCACCGCTGCCTCCTGCCATGTTCCCTCATCAATAAAAAGAGTGGTTTGGACCAGATCGTATGGCTCAGGAGCTTTAAGAACCCACAGTGCCTCTTTCTCTTCCTTGCTTCTGAAGGAAGGGCGAGACCAGCACCATCCAATAAAAATATAATGCAAGCCACATATGTAATTTAAAATTTTCTAGCAGCCACATTAAAAAAAAGGTGAAATTAATTTTAATATTTTATTTAGCCCAATAGATCTGAAATATTATCATTTTAACATGTAATCAATATATTATTAATGACATATTGCACATTTTTACTATGCTGAGTCTTTGAAATCCAGCATGTATCTTAAACTTACAGCATGTCTCCATTTGCACTGGCCACATTCCAAGTGCTTGGGAGACATGTGTGACTAGCGGCTACCATCATGGACAGCACAGGTCTTTTTGGACCACCTAAGAACTTAGCTTGGGTTCGCCGGGTCCACAGGGTCCACAGCCTCCTGTGGACCTTTGTCAGCCTTTTCATTCTGTGGCTAGAATGTTTAAGGCAGGGACTAACAGATCATCCAAACTGAGGTCTTCTGTAAGACTTGATTTTCTCAAATATGTTCCTTTTGTTCTGTAAGTGGTTCTCAGTTGATGCTTTAAGATGCATTCTGCCCACATAAAGTCTTGGAGAAGCACTCCCAGCAGGCATACAGGAGGCCTGGATGTTGCAGGGTCACATCGGCTTAACCTTCTATTACCAGGAGCCAGGGTTGGGAAGGTAAGGGAATTTCTTATGGGTGGGTAAAATTTTAAAAAACGAACAATAAATCAAGACTTTGTCTTTGTCTTTTCATTTAGTGGAATAGAAGATGAATGCAACTGAATTCAGTGAAGATGTAGAAGAAGGTAAAAAAAGAAAAGCCTCTTTTTAAAAAATACTTTAACTGAATACTTTTTTTTAGATATGTTTACATGGTTCAAAAATATTAAAAGATACATGATGAAAAATCAAGAAAAGTCTCCTCTCAGCCCTCCCTGATTCCCATCCTTCTCCACTCACACCTGTGGTATTTTATGTATCTTTCCAGAGTTACTTTTTTAAAAGCATCATTTAAAAGAGTAGTTTCTCTCCTTCCATCTCCTCTCCCTCCCCTGAGAAAAGACTTCAAAACCTGTTATGAATAAAATGTGCTTGGAACATGGTATCATTGTATAGCACTAGTGTGGTGAGATACAGATTGCTTGATTGGAAAGCCAGTTTTATTGTGATCTGTTACTCAGATATTGTTATCTGAGTGATAGTATCAAAGGGCGGCCGCATACAACCTGCCGCTCAGGGGACCCTGCTAATCCCAGCGCCGCCAGGTGGTCTCCCCGCTGAGCCCTATTTCTTCTCTGCCACAGTTCTAAAAAATAACACTGTGAAAGTGGAGACAGAGGCCGAAGATGCTGCCCTGGACTGCTCAGTGAATTCCAGGTCCTCTGAGAAGCACACTCCGGACAGCGTCTTCACTGGCCTCCAGGACTCCAGCAAGAGAAAGCAGCCGGGCAGCGAGGGCCCGCCAGACTCCGTCCCAAGCGTGAAGAGGCGGCGGCTGATTCCTGAGGTGAGGTCTCACAGGGAAAGCAGGAACTTGTTGATAGCAAGGACTGTTAGCGAAAGCCTACCACATTTCACGTAGCGCACACCTCACCTAGATTCCTGGAGAAGGTGAGGCTTAGCAGGTCTTTTCCTAAATCTGATCCATCTTTTGTATCTATTAGGGCAGCTTGTTCAATGAATCTTTCTGTAAGGAGACCAATTATTTTATAACATGTCTGTGACCCCTAACCTACCTATTTTATGAATTTGCTTTATTTCTTAATCACCTGCTGATTATATTGAACTTTGCTAAGTTCTGAGAGAGAGAAAATGGAACTGGACATAGTGGTCCCCTCTAGTAGCCTGGAGTCCAGATGGGAGACAAGACAGGTACACAAAACAGTTAAGACTGAGGAGAGAGGGGAGTTTGGGAGATGAGGTGTCTGGCCCAGAATGCCTGGTCAACAGAGCCTCTCCACAGATGAGCAGATCACACCTTAAACTCTTAGAAGAATGTTTTCCCAAGCTCTCCAACGCAGCTACTCACCACTCACACACACACATGCACACGTGCTCTATGAGGGACCCAGATAGCATTTCAGCTTCTGCATGTCTGTTCAGTAGAGCCCGCGTTTCAGAGTTCATCATCATTAGCCAGTACACCATGGGGTATCAGCCTGGGACTCTGGATTGTTACTGGTTTGTTTTAATTCTCCTCTATTACATGCTACCCCAGATCTAAATAAATTGGGAATTGATAGGTTTTAGAGATTTAGTAAAGTGATGAGATTAAGATTTTCACCAGGATTTCAATATGCAAGTTAATATTACATTATAATGAGGACTGATCTACATGCCACATCATGGAACATTGAGGGATACATTCATTTATTTATTTATTTGGAATTTTTTCCCAAACAGCTCTATTGAGATATAATTCACATACTATACAATTCACCAATTTAAATTGTTCAAGTCAGTGGTTTTTAGTATATTCGGAGAGTTGTACAACCATTACTATGATAAATTTTAGAACATTTTCATCACCCCACAAAGAAATCTTGTACCCAATTAAGCAGTCACTCCCCATCCCCCGCTCCTCTAGCTCCTGGCAACCACTGATCTGCTTTCTGTCTCTATGGATTTGCCTATTCTGGACAGTTCATATAAATGGAATCATAGACTGTGTGGCCTTTTATATCTGGCTTCTTTTACTTAGCATAATGTTTTTAAAGTTCATCCTTGCTGAAGCATGTATCAGTTCTTCATTCCTTTTTATGGCCAAATAATATTTAATGGTGTGAATATATCACATTTTGTTTATCATTCATCAGTTGATGGACATTTGGGTTGTTTCCACTTTTTGACTATCATGAGTACTCCAGCAATACATTTTAGAAAATCCATAATACCCAGAAAAAAAGTTGAATTTTCTTATACCTGTATGAGCATTTTTTTGTGATGGATTAATTAAAAATACCCCACCCTTGACTCTGGCTGCCTAAACCAGCCACTTGCTGCATACCTTGGTACTCTAGGGAAAGTTTCATTTCTGGACGGCAGTTTCCAGTGCAGTAAGTATTGATTGTAGATGAAAACTCAGATTCCTGACTGGAGAGATGCCTGCTGTGGCCAGTGAAGCTACAAGATGGTTAGTCCAATAGCTTGTTTGAAAAACCTTTACCCATCTGCTTTTTAAAAAATGCTTTATTTTAAACCATAATTTATTATCCTTTTCCCTAACGACTGTTATATAGGAACTTTTATGTCATTACATATAGTGCCACAGTGACCATCCATATCCATATCCATAAACCTCATGCCCTTCTGTGAGTGATTCTAAGGGTTAGGCTCCTCGAAGTTATTCTGAAAGGGTTGAGAAGTTTGAGAAGCACTGTGGTATGTCCCTGAAGGAACTCCAGGAAACGTCTTCTATGTGTCACATTAAATTCTGCTTATGATCAATTCTGCACACTCTTTCATGTTTACAAGTAAAGCTTGAGTTCAAGAAATGGAGCACAAAGTTGAGTGTATTGGTTCACCTTTGCTGTGACAAACCATCCCAAAACTTAGCCGCCTTAAAACAACCACTGTTTTCTTCAGTTCTGTGAGTCAGCTGGTGCTTCCCCTGGTTTGGCCTGATGTGGCTGGGGACAGATGGTAAGGGAGGACCCCACTCCTGTATCCGGGCCTCACCTGGGCTGGTGCGGTGGTGACTCCAGCTTCCCTTTATGCACTTCCTCACTCCCTACGAGGAGGAGGCTAGTCCAGGCTTACTCACATGCCTGGAAGATTTCCAAGGAGGAGCGAGGAGGGCAAACTCTGGGGAGCAAACACTTTTGATGCCTCTGCTTGTGACACATTTGCTCATGGGCCACCGGTCAAAGCCAGTCATATGGCCACATCTAGATCAAGGGGTGGAAAAATAGACACCACCTCCCGATGGTGGGAGCAACAAAGTCATGTTGCAAAGAGATTTCCACACAAGGACAGGGGAACTATGATGGCCATTTTTATAAACAATTCACCACAGCAAGGAACAGCCAGCTCTTGCATCAAGGAGGAATTCTGATCACGTGTAGGCTGGTTTGTGGCCTTTGTGGACAGCCCAGGTTGGCCCCATTGCCTCACTGCACAAATGGTGTCACTCTTCATCCTTTCATCCAACACATTTTATTGGCATCGTGGAGAAGGGAGCATCTTCGTCTTCTGGGGATAGAAGGAGAAGGAGAAGGTTCTTATGATTTGTATTTTAGTTGAATCCTTCGGTGTATGAAGCAAGTCAGGAAAGGTCCTGCATTGGGGAAAGATCCGTTGAGGTTCACAGTGGAAGGGTTTCCCTGAGCATCACAGAAGTGATTTGAAGGTTGCAGATGCTCTTCTAGATCCAGTGAGGCAATAAGCTTTGTCTGGCCGGAGCTTCAGCAGCATCCAGGAATTCTGACATGTTTGGAGAAAAGGGAACCAATATATATTTGAATATTTCTAATATGACTTGTCCAATTTACATATTCTAATTGGTCATCTATGTTTACTTTTTTTTTTAAAATTATTTATTTTATTTATTTATTTTTGGCTGTGTTGGGTCTTCGTTGCTGCACGTGGGCCCTCTCCAGTTGTGGTGAGTGGGATCCACCCCTCATCACAGTGTGCGGGCCTCTTATTGTGGTGGCCTCCCCTGCTGCAGAGCATGGGCTTTAGTAGTTGTGGCGCATGGGCTCAGCTGCTCCGCGGCATGGGGGATCCTCCCAGACCAGGATCCCACCTGTGTTCCTTGCATTGGCAGGCGGACTCCCAGCCACTGCGCTGCCAGGGAAGTCCCCTATGTTTACTTTTCAATGGATTGGATACAGCAGGCAGCTGTAACCCATTAGATTTTGGAGTAGAAAAGACACTTTAAGTCCTGGGTTTTATTTTGTTTTGGTTTGTTTGTTTTTGCGGTACGCGGGCCTCTCACTGTCGTGGCCTCTCCCGTTGCGGAGCACAGGCTCCGGACGTGCAGGCTCAGCGGCCATGGCTCACGGGCCCAGCCGCTCCGCGGCATGTGGGATCTTCCTGGACCGGGGCACGAACCCATGTCCCCTGCCTCGGCAGGTGGACTCTCAACCACTGTGCCACCAGGGAAGCCCCCTGGGTTTTATTTTGGGAGTGCTGTTAGCTTTGTTCATTTCCCTTAGTGTAGATAATGTGAGGTTGGTAGCCCTGCTCCCCGTCCTGTTCTGTAAAAAATATATATATATGTGTAAGTATAAACCTTTTGAAATTCTTGAGCTCCTTGTAGAATGGTGTCATGTGAAGTCAAGGCAGTGCATCCTTTTAAAAGTTTGTATAAGCTGATATGTCAGTAAATCAGTAGCATCAGAACCCTGAGGGCTTTAGAACAATCCATTGGTTTTATGAAATTATAGCATGTGTTGATTTTTCAGAATGGTACTAGTCCTAATTTAGAGTGGATAGCCCTTTATCCTTCTCTCCCTGGGTTTTCTCTGATCCATCTTACATGTGTGGTGGGGAAGGAGGAGGTGGGAGTGTGGAAGCAGGGAGTATATACGACTATCTTAAGCACTTTCATCACAGGGTAAGACGGAGGAACGGAGGTTGAAACAAGCAATAATCCAAAGAAGTGGAAAGGATGTACGTTAACAGCTGTTGACTCCCTACCTGACAAATAACCCCACTCCTTGTCTTGTTTCATTTAATCCTTATAACAGCGATGAGAGAATATCTCCCCCAGAGAGAAGAGCCAGCTCAGACATATAAGTTAATGTGCCAGGATGCCAGTGGGGCAGCCTTGTTCTTGGTGTGAGGTGTCAGGAGTGACCGGGAATGCTCAGCTCCCTGCTCCGTATCCAGGAAGTGAGCCCCACCTTCTCTGATCCAGCCTGTAGGAATGGTCAGTTCCAGAATGAATGGAGACCGGAGTCAGATAAGCTGGAGCTCACCATGGAGTCTGTGGCCAATTCCATGACCTCCCAAACTCGGGTCCCTCCACGGGGATGAGGGGTGACACTGCTTCCTCATTGGTTCTTGTGTGGATTAAGACAACCCCTAGAAGGAGCCCAGCACGGGGCCTGCCCTACATCAGCCTTCAAAAATGTTTATTACTAAAAAAAAAAAAAAAAAAAGTTTATTACTGCTCCCCAACCCCCATCTCCAACTACCGCCCCTTACGGTCAGTATTCGGCTGCCTCCCTCCATGTTTAGCAGAAGGAAAATGGCATGGAATTGCCAAGAGAGGCCACCTGATGCCCTCCTGGACGCCCCCGGCCTGAGCACCCTTGATTCTGAGCACCTTCCATCTTCTCCTTTGACCCCAAGGAAGGGGGATGAGGGCGAGGGGGGAGGATTTGAGTGGTAGCCCTGATGCTAAAGGTCTGTCACATTCAAACTCCCATCAGTGCTGATGGCCTGTTTATGAGTGACATTTAGTACAATGCTTAGAAGAAAAATAAAACCTCCCTCAAAAAATCTAACAAAAGGCTGTATAAAGACATATTTGGCGCCTCTGCTGGGAAAGGCATGATAGCCAAATACAGCAGATGTGGGAGGTGAGTAGCCAGCATTTTTATTGCTAATCATCTTTTTGCTCATGGAACCGGGGGTGATATCCTAGAGCCCTGTGCCAGGCAGAAGTTAGCCTTGTTCTCCTGGGGTTCTTTGTTTCTATGTTTGTTTTTAATCCTAAAGTGTCATTGCAGTTTGGTTTTCCATTGGAGAATGGAACTGCCATCTCATTCGCTCAGTGCAAATGTACTGAACACCTACCTCCTAGGTGTCATTCATTATGGTCCTAGCTGGAGATTCATAGTCGTTTCCACAGCAGCCCTAGCAGATAGGTAGTGTGGCCATTCCCATTTTAATGAGGCTCAGAGAAGCTAACACTGCCAAGCCTGCTTGATTTGGAACTGTGCACTTAAAACACTGGTGGCCCTGTGCACTGTGGGGTATTTGTAAGATGCTGTGAGGAGCCTCTGAGGATGCCCTGCCCTGATATTTTGCCATCCCTATGATCTTTCTCTTCTCCCTTCCTATAAGTTGCTTTATCTTCCCAGATTCTTATTTTTTCAGGCATGATAACACATTCTCCATCCTCACCACACAATGTCAGCAGTATAAAGGATAACCCAAAGGATAAAAGCCATGAGGGCAGAGACGGGCTTGTTCCCTGTGTCCCCAGGGCCTTGCACAGTGCCTGACAGATGTTGGGCACTGAGTGATGTTTGTTTCCTGACTCTGTGTGGTAGAAAGCTCTTCCATTCCTATTGCTAACTACATCTGGTCATTTAATGATGATGATGATGAAGATAAACATTCTGTTAAAAATGAAAAGCATCACCCCGTCTCGATTATTTGGAGGTGGGTGGTGATGCCAGCCCCCTAGGAGCCCTTTTTCATGGTCTGCCCTCGATGCCACATTAATTCTCAACTCCCTACTCCTCTGAAGGCATGCTGCTTTCTTGGTGTTCCACTTAGCTGACTGGGCACCATTTAGCCACTCATCATTCGTTGAACTGAATTCAGTGACTGCTCTTGGATTTGGAGTCCTGAGGAAGACTCAGGACTTGGAGCATCTCCATGGTGACCCATTCCCCAGGATGTCACTGGGCATGGACACATCCATAACCCTACATCAACCTCTTTTTGATCAGTCAGACTCTCCAGCCAAGAGATTGGGCATTCCTGCTTGAGTCTAAGGGTGCTAGTGTTAGAATGAAATGCACGATCGGATCCAGGAGAGATGATGGCACTGCAGAGCCTGAGCTGTGCAGCAGAGTTCACATATGGTTGGAAGATGAGCCTCGGAGAATTGGGAACGGTGTCAGCCAGACACCAGTGCCAAGTAGCACAGATTTAAAGATTTCTTGATACTCCTAGACAGCTGAGCAGAGATTTTATCAGCAGCAGCAAATGCAGCCAGCCCATCGTGCCTTGGCAGCATTTGTGGAATTAATTGGAGCACTGAGTTGACAGGACACCAGTGTGGGGATATCTAAGAACCTTCTCTTTGGTGCTTGTGTCATGCTTTGTGTTGAATTGTGTATCCAAGGTCTCTGGGAGTGAGGAATGTTGCCCTCTGCTGGGACTCCAACTTAATTTTTTATTCAAGCAACTTAGCCAAAAATGTTTGTATTGATGGCAGTGTTTCTAACATGCTTGGTAGAAACTGAAATATTTTTATTAATGAGGCTGACTAGTGAGAGTTATGGGGGGTCTCCAGTTCTGATACACTCTGCTCTTTGCTCGCCGTAGGAATGTGCAGGAGTCAAACGACTTCTGTTTGTTTTGTTCAGATAGTTCACCCAGAAACTTGTCCCTGTGCTTATTTTCTACTCCGAGTGTTAATAAGGGCAGATCCCCCCCTAGAATGTGTACTCTTATTGCATGGCATGTGAGTTTCTGGTGATCTTTCTCTGCGTGGAATCTTATTTAAATGTATTAGTGGAACTGCTTGTTACAAAGCCTTTGCTTTGCCCCTTCCCAAAATCAGTTGTAATTATGGTTTTTTTTTAATGATTGGCATTACACAGTCAAATTACTCTATCTTGGTAAAACCTCACGGAAATCTTATGATTCATGGGACCTCCAAAATTATTTTGGTGTAATAAAATTTAATGGTGAGTGCTTTTTCCTTTTCCGGTAAGCGGTCTGAGGTGACCTCTAAAAATGGTTCACTATTCACTTGACCCAGAAAACCCCACAAAATCATGCAAGTCAAGAGGTTCAAATCTTCGTGTTCACTTTAAGAACACTCGTGAAACTGCCCAGGCCACTACGGGTACGCATATCTGAAAGGCACCAAGTATCTGAAAGATGTCACTTTAAAGAAGCAATGTGTGCCATTCTGTCGTTACAACGGTGGAGTTGGTAGGTGTGCCCAGGCCAAACGGTGGGGCCGGACGCAGGGTCGGTGGCCCAAAAAGAGTGCTGAATTTTCACTGCACACACTCAAAAATGCAGAGAGTAATGCTGAACTTAAGGGCTTAGATGTAGATTCTCTGGTCATTGAGCACATCCAGGTGAACAAAGCCCCCAAGATGCGGCACAGGACTTACAGAGTTCATGGTGGGATCAACCCATACACGAGCTCTCCCTGCCACACTGAGAGAACCCTTACTGAAAAAGAACAGATTGTGCTAAACCAGAAGAGGAGGTTGACCAGAGGAAAAAGATATCCCAGAAGAAACTGAAGAAACAAAAACTTACGGCCCAGGAATAAATGCTGCAAAAAATAAATGCAAATAAAAGTTAAAAAAAAAAAATTTAATGGTGAGGAAATTGCTAAAAATCTAATTTACAGTCTATAGGAATTAGCAAGTAAGACAATTTGAATTTATTAGGGCAGTGCTTTTCAACAGTGACCCACAGTTATAAATTCACCTTATAGAGCCATCTTTTTCACATATATAGATTTGTATGTAAATATATAGACACAGAGCAATAGAACAAAACTTCTTGAATTTACTTACTGTGTGCAATGCCCTCTGATATTTTCTATTCTGTTTTCTTTTTTTCTTTCTTTCCTGTCTCTCTTTCATACTTCCTCCTTCCCTCCCTCTTTCTTTTTTTGTTTTTGTTTTTTTGGCTGCACTGCACGGCATGCAGGATCTTAGTTCCCCGACCAGGGATTGAACCCGTGCGTGCGCCCTGCAGTAGAAGCGTGGAGCCCTAACCACTGGACTGCCAAGGAATTCTCCCCTCCCTCTTTTATGCTGGTCTTGACGCATCAAATCAATGTCATCATTTAGTAATGGGTCCACGTGACAACCCACAGTTCTAAACACACTGTGTCAGGAGTAAAGATTTTCAACCATCTCCATCCCTTTCTTTCTCCAAGTTTCTGATGTATGTGTATGTGGTTTCTTCCTTTCCTTTCTTTCTTCCTTTTTATTTATTTTAATTTTTTTTAAGTTTTCTTTTTTAAAATATTTATTTTATTTATTTATTTTTGGCTGCGTCAGGTCTTAGTTGCAGCACTCGGGATCTTTGTTGTGGTGTGCAGGCTCTCTAGTTGTGGCACGAGGGCTCAGTTGCCCTGCAGCGTGCGGGATCTTAATTCCCCAACCAGGGATCGAACCCGCATCCCCTGCATTGGAAGGCAGATTCGGTTTATTGTTTTATAATTTTTTTTTTGAATTTTTGAATTTTATTTTATTTTTTATACAGCAGGTTCTTATTCGTTATCCATTTTATACACATCAGTGTATACGTGTCAATCCCAATCTCCCAATTCATACCACCACCACCACCACCCCCAGCCACTTTCCCCCCTTGGTGTCCATATGTTTGTTCTCTACATCTGTGTCTCTATTTCTGCCCTGCAAACCAGTTCATCTGTACCATTTTTCTAGGTTCCACATATATGCATTAATATACAATATTTGTTTTTCTCTTTCTGACTTACTTCACTCTGTATGACAGTCTCTAGATCCATCCACGTTTCTACAAATGACCCAATTTCATTCCTTTTTACGGCTGAGTAATATTCCATTGCATACCTGTGCCACATCTTCTTTATCCATTCGTCTGTCGATGGGCATTTAGGTTGGTTCCATGTCCTGGCTATTGTAAATAGTGCTGCAATGAACATTGTGGTACATGTCTCTTTTTGAATTATGGTTTTCTCAGGGTATATGCCCAGTAGTGGGATTGCTGAGTCATATGGTAATTCTATTTTTAGTTTTTTAAGGAACCTCCATACTGTTCTCCATAGCGGCTGTATCAGTTTACATTCCCACCAACAGTCAAGAGGGTTCCCTTTTCTCCACACCCTCTCCAGCATTTGTTGTTTGTAGATTTTCTGATGACGCCCATTCTAAGTGGTGTGAAGTGATACCTCATTGTAGTTTTGATTTGCATTTCTCTAATAATTAGTGATGTTGAGCAGCTTTTCATGTGCTTCTTGGGGAAGGCAGATTCTTAACCTCTGGACCACCAGGGAAGTCCCTCTTTCTTCCTTTTTAAAATTATCCTCTGCTTTCTGCCAGATAGCAGAACTACAGAACTGAAAAGAGCTTGAGACCCCACCTTGAGCTCAGCTGTCCTTCCTGTACTCCTCCCAGCCCGTCTTTAGAGCAAACAGACCTCTAAGAATGCCTTCTGTGAGTGACTTACCCTGCTGCACTGTAGGAAAGTTCTTCTCTTATTTACTGGTTGAGAGTAATCTATACAACTAGTTCAATAAAAGACCCATAGTATGGTTACTGCTGCAGCTTGGGAAGAGCATTGTTTAATAATAATCGTACTAAAACAGTAAATATTTATTAAGCACTTACTGATTCAGACACAGGCTCAGTGCTTCATATACATTATCTCATTAGGTCATCATAGCTACCCTGGTACCCAGAGACAGGTACCATGGTATATCCCTGAGTTACACACAGGAAGCTGAAGCATGAAAGGTCATGCAGAGGACCTATCCACTCCTTTATACCTCCCTATACTCATTCATTAAGCTAGTGGCCTCTCTGAACAGGTTCTTTTTCTTAAGCATATATTTGAGGGTGGTAGACACTTTACCCTGCTTAACAAACATTGAGAGCTCTTCTCTGTCCCAGGCACTTTGCAGGACACTAGGGATGGACTCAGGAACGACCTGGTCCCATCATGTAACCATTGTGCAGTGTGATGAGGATGGGGATAGCTCAGGGAGGAGACCCCATGAGGGAGAGGGGCAGGTGGCAGGCTTGCCCCAGCCCAGCAGGCCCGCCCCAGCCCAGCAGGCCCCTGCTCCTCTGCTCTTGGGAAGTTTTTTGGTGGGGTTAGGGGGTGGGGTAGGAGGGCCAGGGGCCTCTGACCCATCATCATTTTATAAATTTATTTAGTTTTGGTTGCATTGGGTCTTTGTTGCTGCTCGCGGGCTTTCTCTAGTTGCGGCGAGTGGGGGCTACTTTTTTTTTTTTTTTTTTTTTGTGGTACGCAGGCCTCTCACTGCCGTGGCCTCTCCCGTTGCGGAGCACAGGCTCCGGACACGCAGGCTCAGCGGCCACGGCTCACAGGCCCAGCCGCTCCGCGGCACGTGGGATCTTCCCGGACCGGGGCACGAACCTGTTTTCCTCTGCGTTGGCAGGCAGGTTCTTTAACCACTGCGCCACCAGGGAAGCCCCCATCATCAGTTTAGACAAACAAACCCTGAAGAAAGTATTGCCTACCTCGGTGGGATAACTGAAACACCTGAAAGAATTCCTTTATTTTCGGGGTCCTGAGAGAGTAAAGTAGCTGTTCTTCTGCATGGTTGTTGTCAACAGAGATGCAAGAGAAAAATCAACCTTTGTCTAATATGAGTCTGATGATTCCATTTTTTAAAAGAGAGGGTCCAGGAAGTAATTCATCCATTTAAATGAACGATAACATGTGGGAGGTTCAGAAGGATCAGAGTTTCACATGCTTATGTGGCCTCACTGTCTCTTTCCACCTCAGGCCTTTGTATTGCTCACCTGCTGTTGTAACAGCAGCCCTCCCCCCACCGCCCCCAAGAGTGTCTCTTCCCTACATTTTTTTAGGCTGCAAGAGAAAAGCACCTCATGTACTGTGTTGTGCTGGCATTAGTTATCTGAATGCTTACAAATGACACTGAATCTGCCTGGATGAGATAAACTGAGAGCAGACCACCTGGCCCTGGCCACCCAGAGAGGTCCAACAGCTTGTTAGAAATGCAGAGCCTTGCATCAGCATCTGTATTCTAACTAGACCCCAGGCTGTTCATATGGATATTAGACTTTCAGAAGCGCTGGGCTGGGCCGGGTTATGCCAACCATATTCTCCCCCAGGTGGGGGAGCATCCTAAGGATGCACTTGGTCCTTGTCCATTTTCTAGTTGCATTGCATCTTGCGCATGTCTGTGGAAGCACATGCTTTGTGCTTCAACCCTGCCTGCTCCCCTGACACCCAGAGGTGCTCACCAATTAGTTCTTCTGCTTAATTAGACCCTCAAAAATATATTCCAGTATGTTTGGGGGTCAAATTCAACATTTGTCAAAAACTAGTTTATGACTGAAATATATAAACGACACATATTTAAAGCATACCATTTGATAAGTTTTGACGTGTTTACCAATGAAACTGTGCCACAGTCAAGATGAGAAACGTATCCGTCACCTACTACCGTGAACGTTTCCTTGTGCCCTTTTGCATCCTCCCCCCATCCCCAGGTAATGACTAATCTGCCTCTGTCACTAAAGATGAGTTGGCATTTTCTAGAATTTTATATGAATGGAATCCTACAGGCCTCTTTCATTTGACTGGCTTTTTTCACTCAGCTTAATTATTTTGAGATTCATCATGAGTATCATGTTTATCAGCTCTATTGCTGAGTAGCATTCTGCTGTATAACACAGTATATCTATATACTTGTTTAAAATTTGGGTTGTTTCCAGTTTGGGGCTATTTACAAACAGGGCTGCCATGAACATCTGCATGTAAGACTTTGTATGATCATGTGCTTTCATTTTGCTTGGTAAATAAATACCTAGGAATGGAATACCTGGATCATATGGTCCCATATATATTTAACTTCTTAAAAAAATACCAACTGTTTTCTAAAGTGGTTATACCATTTTATATCCACCCCAGCAGCATGTGGAGTTCCAGTTCCTTCACATCATCTCCATCATTCAGTACTGTCTGTATTTTTGATTACACCCATCCTAGTGGGGGTGATGTGGTATCTCAGTGTGGTTTTAATGTGCAGGTTACTGAGCATCTTTTTTTAAAAAATTAATTTATTTTTGGCCACACTGTGGAACATGTAGGATCTTAGTTCCCCAAACAGGGATCGAACCCGTGCCCCCTGCAGTAGAAGTGTGGAGTCTTAATCTCTGGACCACCCTGGAAGTCCCACTAAGCATCTTTTTTTTTTTTTTTTTTTTTTTTTTTTGCGGTACGCGGGCCTCTCACTGCTGTGGCCTCTCCCGTTGCGGAGCACAGGATGTGGATGCGCGGGCTCAGTGGCCATGGCTCACGGGCCCAGCCGCTCCGCGGCATGTGGGATCTTCCCGGACTGGGGCACGAACCCATGTCCCCTGCATCGGCAGGCGGACTCTCAACCACTGCGCCACCAGGGAAGCCCTAAGCATCTTTTTAATGTGCTTTTTTGCCATTTATATGGCTTCTCCAAAGTGACTATTGAAGCCATTAATTGGGTTGTATGTCATTATTGAGTTTGAGTGTTCTTTATATAATCTGGATTCAAGTCCTTTATCAGATAAATGATTTGCCTGTGTTTTCTTCCAGTCTGGGCTTGTTTTTAAAGAAGTTTTAAATTTTGATGAAGTCCAGTTTATCAGTTTGTTCTCTTATTGATCAAGTGTGTGGTATTGTGTCTGAGAAATGTTTGCCTAAAACAAGGTCATAAAGGATTGCTCTTATGCTTTCTTCTAGAAGTGTTAGAATTTTAAGCTCATTTTTATTTTTACATCCATGATCCATTTTTAGTTAATTTTTTATATGATATATGTAGGATGAAACTTTTTTGCTTTTTTTTTTTTTGCATATGTATATCCAATTTCTCTAGCATCATTTGTTGAAAAGATTCTCCTTTTTCTATTGAATTGCCTTTGAACCTGTGTTGAAAATCACTTGTCCATATATATGTAAATAAGCCTCTTTAAACCGTCCAGGGCCTGGCAGTAGAGAAAACCACTAAAGAAAGCTGAGGACTCTGGGATCCCAAATGTTCTGGGCAGTTGCCTTCTGGTATGAAGCTTGGGCTCAAGCTTTGGAGTCTTTAAGGGTATCTTCAGGACTTCCCTGGTGGTACAGTGGTTAAGAATCTGCCTGCCAGTGCAGGGGACACGGGTTCAATCCCTGGTCTGGGAAGATCCCACATGCTGTGGAGCAACTAAGCCCATGTTCCACAACTACTGAGCCCGTGTGCCACAACTACTGAAGCCCACACGCCTAGAGCCTGTGCTGTGCAACAAGAGTAGCCACCGCAATGAGATGCCCGAGCACTGCAACAAAGAGTAGCCCCCGCTCACCGCAACTAGAGAAAAGCCCGCGCAGAGCAATGAAGACCCAGTGTGGCCAAAAATAAATAAATAAATAAATTTATTTATTTTTAAAAAAGGCTATCTTGAACTTGCCCTGGGAGTCCATCAGGAGTGGACCTGCAGAGTGTGCCAACCTTAGGAGAGTTGAGGAGATAATCCCTGAAATCATTTTTGGTAGGGCTTAATTCTCTCACTGTCCTCTATTGAGCAAGGCTGAAGAGTACATAGAAAGTACCTTTCTAGATACATAGGAAAGGTGTTAATTCAGTACATGCAGTGGGTGCTTTAGGACATGAGGCTTAATACTCTTCTGCAATTCTGGCTGAGAAGGGCTGCTGGACCAAGAAGGGCTAGGAGACCGAGACTTGGAAAGCTGGGAGGCCTCATCACTTCACAGAATCCACAGTCGCCCGGGCTTGGGTGAGTTCTGGGCCTTTTCCAGTCTGAGATTAGATGTGACTCCAGGCAGTGGTAGAGTTGACAACAGACTGCCACTCTCTAGACCAGGGGTCCCCAATCCCTGGGCCATGGACTGCTACCAGTCCACGGCCTGTTAGGAACTGGGCCGCACAGCAGGAGGTGAGCAGCGGGTAAGCAAGTGAAGCTTCATCTGCCGCCCCCCATCGCTCCCCACTGCTCCCATTACCGCCTGAACCACCCCCCAGCCCACCGCCATCCGTGGAAAAATTGCTTTCCATGAAACCGGTCCCTGGTGCCAAAAAGGTTGGGGACCGCTGGACCCCAGTTCTTCCGTGCTCAACACCATGCATCTTGGGAGCTGTCCAGAGTGGAGACACCTACTCCCCTAGAGGCTGCAGACTGGACAACACACTGCTGCCTTCCGGAGCTGCCATTGCCAGAAATCCTCCCTGTCTGAGAGCAATGAGGTGACCTGCCCAAGGCTAAACTGCCACAGGAGTGCTTCCTGTGCCCGGGGTCTCTCTCCCATCCCTCGAGGACTCTTGCCCGGCCTTGCCAGGATCTGTGTTCGGTCTCCTGCCACGCCTTGTAGACAGGAAGTTCAGGGCTTGTGTCCTACAGGAATTAGAAGCTTTCAAGGTGCAGCCTGAGCCTCTCAGGAAGTAGGGAGAGTGAGCAAGTTTGGTGTTAGTGGTGTGTTGTGTACCCGCAGTGACTCCAGGGCAGAGGAAACACTTTTTCACAGGCTCCTGCAATCGACCTTGGCCCCTCTGTTTCTAGGGTAGTAAACCAGAACCCTCAGCTAACGCACTTCTTGTCTTCCAGGCGCTCCTAGCAGGCATGCGGAACCGGGAGAACAGCTCGCCCTGCCAGGGCAACGGGGAGCAGGCAGGCAGGGGCAAGAGCTCGGGCTCCGTGTGGCCGGGCGAGGAGGAGCCCAGCAACGACGTGACGACGCCCTCCTACAAGAAGCCTCTGTACGGCATCTCGCACAAGATCATGGAGAAGAAGAACCCTCCCGCCGGAGACGCGCTTACCACGTTCGAGCTCTTCGAGAAGGCGAACCCCAGGAACAGCCCCTCTCCGCTGCGGCTCCTGAACGAGCCACAGAAGCGGGACGGCGGCGGCGGCGCCGCAGCAGCCACCGACAGTGACCCCAACATCTACTTTCTCATCCAGAAGATGTTCTACATGCTCAACACGCTCTCCTCCAACATGTCGCAGCTGCACAGCAAGGTGGACCTGCTCTCCCTGGAGGTCAGCCGCATCAAGAAGCAGGTGAGCCCCACCGAGATGGTAGCCAAGTTCCAGCCGCCCCCCGAGTACCAGCTCACGGCAGCCGAGCTCAAGCAGATCGTGGACCAGAGCCTGTCGGGCGGCGACCTGGCCTGCCGCCTGCTGGTGCAGCTATTCCCTGAGCTCTTCAGCGACGTGGACTTCTCCCGGGGCTGCAGCGCCTGCGGCTTTGCGGCCAAGCGGAAGCTGGAGTCACTGCACCTGCAGCTCATCCGCAACTACGTGGAGGTCTACTACCCATCAGTGAAGGACACGGCTGTGTGGCAGGCTGAGTGCCTGCCCCAGCTGAACGACTTCTTCAGCCGCTTCTGGGCCCAACGGGAAATGGAGGACAGCCAGCCCAGCGGCCAGGTCACCGGCTTCTTCGAGGCCGAACAGGTGGACGCCAGCCACTTCCTGGACAACAAAGACCAGGAGGAGGCCCTGTCCCTGGACCGGAGCAGTACCATCGCCTCGGACCACGTGGTGGACACGCAGGACCTAACTGAGTTCCTGGACGAAGCCTCGTCACCAGGGGAGTTCGCGGTCTTCCTTCTGCACCGGCTCTTCCCCGAGCTCTTCGACCACCGGAAGCTGGGCGAGCAGTACAGCTGCTACGGGGACGGAGGCAAGCAGGAGCTGGACCCACAGAGGCTGCAGATCATCCGCAACTACACGGAGATCTACTTCCCCGACATGCAGGAGGAGGAGTCCTGGCTGCAGCAGTGCGCCCAGCGCATCAACGACGAGCTGGAGGGCCTGGGGCTGGACGCGGGCAGCGAGGGTGAGCCCCCGCGGGACGACTGTTACGACTCTTCCAGCCTTCCCGATGACATCTCCGTGGTCAAGGTGGAAGACAGCTTCGAGGGCGAGCGGCCCGGCCGGCGGTCCAAGAAGATCTGGCTGGTGCCCATCGACTTCGACAAGCTGGAGATCCCACAGCCTGACTTCGAGGTGCCTGGCGCCGACTGCCTGCTCAGCAAGGAGCAGCTGCGCAGCATCTACGAGAGCAGCCTGTCCATTGGCAACTTTGCCTCACGCCTGCTCGTGCACCTGTTCCCCGAGCTCTTCACCCACGAGAACCTGCGCAAGCAGTACAACTGCAGCGGCTCCCTGGGCAAGAAGCAGCTGGACCCGTCCCGCATCAAACTCATCCGCCACTACGTGCAGCTGCTCTACCCGCGGGCCAAGAATGACCGCGTCTGGACACTGGAGTTCGTGGGCAAACTGGACGAGCGCTGCCGGCGCCGGGACACAGAGCAGAGGCGCTCCTACCAGCAGCAGCGCAAGGTCCATGTGCCGGGCCCGGAGTGCAGGGACCTGGCCAGCTATGCAATCAACCCTGAGCGGTTCCGGGAGGAATTTGAGGGGCCCCCGCTGCCCCCCGAAAGGAGCAGCAAGGACTTCTGCAAGATCCCTCTGGACGAGCTGGTGGTGCCCTCGCCCGACTTCCCGGTGCCTTCGCCGTACCTGCTGTCAGACAAGGAGGTGCGCGAGATCGTGCAGCAGAGCCTCTCTGTGGGCAACTTCGCCGCCCGGCTGCTCGTCAGGCTCTTCCCCGAACTCTTCACCGCCGAGAATCTACGGCTGCAGTACAACCACTCCGGGGCGTGCAACAAGAAGCAGCTGGACCCCACGCGGCTGAGGCTCATCCGCCACTACGTGGAGGCTGTGTACCCGGTGGAGAAGATGGAGGAGGTGTGGCATTACGAATGTATCCCCAGCATCGACGAACGGTGCCGCCGCCCCAACAGGAAGAAATGCGACATCCTGAAGAAAGCCAAGAAGGTGGAGAAGTGATGGGCACGGCGGGCACTGAGCGTTCTGCCGGAGCCCGCGACGTGTCCACAGCCGCGCACCTTATGTCGGCGGGGAGTGGCCTGCTGCATTTGCACACGTGACCGCCCCACCGGCCACGGCCGCGAGAAAGAAGCCTCGCATTTGGCCTCTTGTACTTACGACTTTTGTCCTGTGTTCCTGGTGGTGCAGCCAGAGTCTGGGGAGGGCCAAGCTGTGATAGCAGAGAGGCCTCAGGAGTCAGGGTTCCCTCTCCTTGGCAGTGTCCTCCCAGTCCCCTCACAATTTGAAATGCAAATCGAGCAACCCTCTTGGTCTTCTTCCCACGTTTCACATCTTCCACTTTTATCAATTTTTTTTAAGTTAAAAAGAAACCCTTTTTAAGAAAATCATTGGGCTCTGTGGAGGCCATTTTACGTAGAAAAAAAATCTTTTAAATATTTGAGATGAAATACTGTAAGATGACTTCAGTTGCTGGGAATTTTTTTTTTTTTAAAGACGGTTTCAGATAAATGAAATTTTTAGAAGTGCCATGTTCATGCATGATGGCTAATAGCTTCAGGTGGCATAGAGGTGGATTTTACTGACCTTGTCTTTTATATCGGATTTTGGAAGAGTCAGGATGCCTCTTGGATGGCGGTGGAGGGGATGGAATAGTGCGATGTCTTTCTGACCACGGTCAGTCACCTTCTCCCCTCCACCGTGGTGCCGAGGAAGGGGCTTAGGGGGCGGCCCGGCCTGGCCCGGCCTGCATTGCTGCACCGGTAGACTGTTGTGCTCACTCTGTAGACGAGAACACTGGATGATGATGATGATGATGATGATGATGATGATGATGATGATATGAATGTAGCGAGACGTGGAAACACGTTCACAATGTCTTCATTTGAGCTGTGTCCTCCCACTGCCTCCTTTCCTCTCTAGGCAAGGATGCTGTTGGAGGGGTAAACACTTTACCTTGGAAAAGTGTGTGTGCATATTTGGCTTCTTGTTTGATTTAAGGATGGGCCCCTTTGGGCTCACCAAGAACTGTTTACTTTCCATGTGTGTATTTGTACAAAACAAAACCCGGGTTCTGGGAGCTGTATGGTGACTTCACCACACCTCAGTGTCAGCTCCTCCCGTCAGTACACATCCTTTTTCCTCAGGGCGGGCCCAAGCCTTGGGCTCTCTTGGGGATACCTGGTATAGGAAGGACCCAGGCCATCTCAAATGGGGCTCCCATATCCCTTCCCAGGGTTCACTCAGAGCTTTCCCTCTGGGCCCTCAGAAGGTCCTGCTGTCCTACATCTGGCTGGTCCCTTGGCCTCGGGATGTGACACCTCTTTTCTCTCCCCTGGTTGGGAAGGTCACATTGCTCCAGGCCAGCGGCATGTTCTCCAGGATTCCAACCTGAAGGAAACTCCCCTACAGGTAAAGTCCTTAATATAAAAACAGTACTTTTACCTACCTGACTGCGGGGGCCAGTGCCTAAGAGGGAAAGGAAACAGTCTACCCCAAACACAGTACATCATACCAGAAAGCTAGAAAATGAATTTAATCACACAGGGTAGTCCTAAAACCCTTGTGGAATGTTACAGATTTAATAATCTAATGGCTTAATATTTTGCTACCTTAAAATGCAGAAATAATAGAAACAATCTATGACTTTTCTTCATACAGATAAGGACTTCAGTTTCAGTGGCCATATGACAGAATTTTGCCTGCACCCAGCGGGCAGTTTTTTTTTTTTTTTTTAATATGACAAGATTCTGAGCAGTGTAAAGTTGCTGATCTAACTTTAGTAAATTTGCTTTTAAATGTCATTTACAGATTATTTCTGTTGAAACTGTGGACCTAAATTATTGCAATTTAGAAATGCACAGGGACTTAATAAATGACTGTCTCCCCACGCACCCACGTGTGCACACACACATTTCTTAGTAGAAAACTGAAGTGAGAGGAAGGAGACCGACATGAATAACAAGCTCAACCTCTTTGTGCCTGGAAAGGAGGAGGACTGGAGCAGCCAGAGACTCACTTCCCCCTCTCCCGGGCCTTTCTCTATGCCTTAGTCTCTCCAGCACATAAATGCATGCCTGCGCGCGCGCGCACACACACCCAAAGACGGCAGTGGCACTCTCTCACTCACCAGCCCTGTGGGGGGGAGGGTGCCATGGAATTTGTTCTGGTCTCTAGGATGTATCCCAGAGGATTCCAAGCCATGTGAAAATTGCCCTGCTTTCTAGAGGGTGGAATGTGACCCTGCAACTTCAGAAGCACAATCATTTAATAATTTAAAAAAAAAAAAAAATCATCCTATCTACCCACGATAGAGACATCATCAGGTTCTAGGAATGAACTATGTCTCTTTAGAACCTAAAGCATGTTCAATTTTTGGAAACCGTGTTTTGGTGGTTTCCTTAATACCTTTCCTTGTAGGGCTTCTTCCCCCAAAATCTTAAAGAGTCCCTTCCAGTGAAGAGAGGTGGACACACTCTGTGAGCTGTTTCTTGTCTCTCTGGACTGACTCATCAGGAACCACCTGTGGGTCCCATGTCTGTCTGTGTGGTGTCCTCAGAGCTCCAGCCATACATGTGGGCTCCAGGGGCAGTTTTTTTTTACACGAAGCAATAGAAGTACAAAATACTAAATTTTTTTCAAAATTTAATGTTTTCCATAAAATCTGTTGGCAAAACCCCTTCTCCCTCTGCATCTAAATTCTTTGATTTTTACTGGTTTGCTTTTTTTGGAAATTTCCCCACCCCCCACGTCCAGAGGACTAAAGAAGTAGCACAGATACATTCTGATGTTGAGTAAAATAGCAAGTCACAATAGGTGGTAGTGTCCCTTGTTTTTCTCTGTTAGTAAGTTTTAAAAGAATGTATGAAGATAGTCATGAATGTACTAAGTGTTCTAATCCTGCTTCAGTTCACTTTGGCTGTGTCTACATGACAACACATGTTTGACAGGGAATAAAGTCGTGTCCAGTGTCATGGGTGTTAGTGTGCCCCTTCCCCCTTCAGTGTTGGCTCCAAACCTTCCTTTCTTTTTAAGTTTGGGGGGAGGGGCACCACCTCAGCAGCAATCATCTACCAACCAATGGGATCTACTTAGTGGTGAATGGATAGCTGTTTAAATGCTGAGTCACTGGCCTACCCTACCACAGCATGGCCACTCGGGTTCCTGCAGAGATGGCCTCAGTTTCCACCCTTGCCCCCAAACGTTTACTTCTTGCCTGATGGAAGAGGAGGGTCTCGAGACCCCGGATTGGAGGCCATTGGGCTCTTACCCTGCCTTGCTGTGTAGATGGATGATATGGAGTGGGTACGGGGTGGGGGCCGAGGGGCTCCGACTGTCACGTGGAGATACTTGCCTCTTGTAGATCCAGCCTTAATGTTCTTCTGACATCCTAGTGACAGCAGACCCTGCACAAAGTGGATATCAGAATTAATACTGTGAGGAGACAAAATAATGAGTATAGTTTTACCAAAGATAATGAAATATCGCATAATGTCTGCATTTTACCATTGATTTGAGTGCATCGTTAGAAAACTGAATGTAACAAAAACCCAGGACATTTTTGGAAATTGTATGCTCTCTAGCAACTTTGTGTGAATTTTTATACAAGCACTGTTTTATGAGTTATATAAAATGTTATAAAAATAGAAAATATATGGTCTCGTAACATCTTATTTTCTTAAGGCAGACGTCTCTCGAAATGTCTGGGTCTGTGTGTCTTTGCGTGCGGCCTCCCCCCTCCCCCCTCGTCCCCGGGGAGGGCGCGGGCACTCGGGGCACCTCAGCCTCTCCGACTTATACGCGCTCTGGGTATCGGGGTGCAGTTTGTCACAGCCGAGTGACTGAGACGTCTCCACACAAACTCCTTCCTGGCCGTGCAGTAGGGGCGCGGCTGACTGCCCCCCTTTCCTGGTCGGGTGCCAGACCCTCCCTGCTGCTAAACTAGCAGGGCTTCAGTTCACTCTTTTTTTTTTTTTCCCCACTTCGGATTAAATGAGATTTCGTTCCTCAAAGCTAACGTATTATTAACTGGTAACAAAAGGATGCATGTTTTTTCTCGCCTCTTTGGCGAATTATAAATCATTAAATCATATTTCACAGTGAAAATAAGGTCTCAAGCTATCAGAGCAACACTGTTTTGGACCCGGGGTTCGCACGGCCTGAAGTGAGTCGTGGCCTGCGATTGGAGCCCGGCCGCCTCCAGGGCGTGAGCGCTCAGCCCTCAGTCCTGACACCTGTGCTGTAAGCCTCGCGCAGGTCAGGGCTGGTCGGGGCTGGAGCCTCAGACATTTACTCCGTGAGCAGGTTTAAGCAAGACTTGAAGGAAGACTAAATTCTTTAGGTCCGTTCTGGCTGTGGGTATCTTTGTTTTCGACCAAAAGAAAAGAAAAAAGTCCCTTTCCTCAGCTGCCGCGAAGGTGCTCGGTACTTCCGAGGAAGCGGAGGCCGCACGGGGGTGAGGCCCGCCCTTCAGCCGCGACTAGCGCCGCGCCCGGCACCCCGCCGCCCAGCGCTCGCCCGCGCCACGGCCTCGGTCTCCGAGCTCGCCTGCATCTACTCGGCCCCCGGTCTGCACGACGAGTGACGTGACGGCCACGGAGGGCAAGATCCAGGCCCTCATTAAAGCAGCCCGCGTAAATGTTGAGCCCTTCTGGCCAGGCTTGTTTGCCGAGGCTCTGGCCAGTGTCAACCTCAGGAGCCTCATCTGCAAGGCGGTGGGGGGGCAGGTGGACCGGCCCAGCAGGAGGAGCAGGCGGTCCTGCCCACTCCAGCGCCGCTGCCCCAGCTGAGAAGAAAGCAGAAGCAAAGAAAGAAGAATCTGAGGAGTCTGATGATGACACGGGCTTTTTTTTTTGTTTTTTTTTTTTTTTTTTTGACTAAACGTAACACATTCAGCAAAAAGCTAAACTGTTAAAAAAAGCCGAACTCTGCATCTGTTGGTCTTGCAAAAAAAAAAAAAATCAGAGAATTTCAGTATATGTGGTTTCACTTGTAAAAGCAGTTCTCAGAAATACGAGCGCCACACCAAATTATCCTGAAGATTGGAACGGTGAGATGCAATGGACTCTTTAAGAGAGCTTCCAGAGAAATCTAAAATCCTTCCGCCAGTGGTGGGAACGAACATCCATTGCCTGCTTGCTGTTACGGCAGCGTTGGGCATACCTTTCATTGAGTATAGACAACAGTGCCGAGGCACACCGCTGAGAGCTGCGCCTGGATCACGGCGGAAGCCCTGTGACGTAAGTTCCCTAATTAAGCCTGTTGAGACAAGAAAGGTAAGGCCCTGAAGCGTATGTGTGTTATCTCATTTAATTCTCATAAAAACTCAGCGTCTTGGGCAATGCCATTAATCTCTGTTTTGTGGTGAGGAAGCAGAAAGAAGGTTTACCGGCCACGTTCACACAACTGGCAAACTTTAGTGCCAGGATTTGAACCCAAGTTTGTCTCGTTCCGCCGTACCATCTCAGAAAGTAAACACCCCCGAACCACACACAATACACAGAGATTCAGACCCAAAACCAGTTACAAGTCAGTGGTGTCCTGTCACCCACATGCTCTAAGCCCCAGTTTGTCTGATCTTAGATATGGGGGTGCCGGTTCTCAAACTGCCCTGGGTGAAATAATTGTGGCAATTGTGGACAGACATGTTCTGGTAAGAGTAAATTTTTTGAGATGGTGAAAGTAACTGCCATGGATCAGATTCCTTAGGAGCAGAGCCTGAGACTAGGATTCTTGTGCAATTGATTGAGGACCTGCTCCCAGGAGATGGGAAGCAGGACGGGAAGCAGGGAAGGCTGTGAGCAAGTGTGGTCTCCTCTGCGGTCCGGCCTCATTGCCAGCCACTGGGAGGCCCTAGAACATGAATTGCTTGGCAGAGTTCGTACCAGGTGCAGCAAAGGGGCCAGTTGGTCAGTGATGCCTTCTCCAGGGAAAGGGGTAGCTCGCCTGGCAGGGTGGCTCCCTTTGCCAAGGGCAGTGTTCCAGAAGGGCCATTGTGAGTGGTTAGCTGGCTCTCAGCAGCGAGGGCATGGGTGCGCTGGAAGGGGAGTCTGGGTGGGACTCCATCAGCACCCACTAAGGGGCAGAACCACTGGAGGGCACGTTACCCCAGAGGTTCTGATGCTGTCCGACTGGGGTGGTGTCTAAGCATTTGCATTTCTAACGAGTTCCCAGGTCATACTGGTGCTGATGTCCAGGGGCTGCAGAACCACTGCATGACAGTGACTTCGAAAAATACACTGTGTACATCTCAGAAACTGAATGAAGGCTTAGCACTTTCCTGATTATACTAGAAATAGATCTGAGCTGAAATAAGTGGTTTCCTGTCGTGTTCAAATAAAACTGACCTTTTTTAAAATTACAAATTATAAGTTCATTAATGAGGAGTAGTTAATACTATGAAACAGGTAGACTGGTCCTTGTTGGAGTTGTAAGGGAAAACTTCCCCAGGGAAATGGATGACTAGCCTAGATTTGAAAATGAGGAATTAATCAGGTGAAAAGTTCAGCATGCAAACAAGCTTTGGGGTACAAGAAGAACCCCTTAGGAAACACTAAAAGGAAGCCAACGGGGCTGGAGCTAGGGGAGGAGGAGGAGTTTCGTGAACCTGCAGAATTAGTCCAGGGCTGGATGACTTTGGTTTCACCAAATTGTCCTTGGATCCGTCCGAAAAGAAGAAACCCTTCACCTGTTCTAAGTAGGGAGGGGAATATTCTGTTCTGATACAATCGTGTTGAACTCTGCCTTCTCAGCCCAGTAAGGCTGCCTTCCTCTGCTGGTGTTCTAGTCACCTTGCCATCCTGACTTCTTAACTAGTGATAAACTCAATCTTAGCTTTCAGGTCAGTGGGAAGAGGCAGGTTTACAAATGCTTCAGCATCAGGGCTTAGCGTCACTGGCCAAACGGTAGCTTTTGCCAGAACATTTCTGCAGGGGGAGGCCTGTCCATTGCTTTTATTTTAAGGAGCAGGAATTTGTTTGTTCTTCAAGAGTGTGTAGTCCAGATGGTGAACTGTGTCCTTGACAGAGGTTGAGAACATGGAATGCCACAGCTTTTCCTTCCAGAAGCTTCTGCGGTGTGGCAGCTGTGTATTCAGAAGTGACGGTGGGGCCTTAGATTATAGGGAGTTGTGTTTTTCAGAAGAGCTCCCATTCTCTAAGCTCCTGCAATGGGTCAGGAATATGCTAGGGATGTGACATACGTTATTTCATTTATTCCTCACGGAAACCCTGTGGGATAGATATTTGTATTCCCCATCTTACAGATGGGGATGCTTTCAGAGGTTAAGTAACTTGGTCAAGGTCACAATGCTGGCAGAGCTGGGAGCCTCTAATGATGGCCAGGCTGACTCCCCAGTTTGTGCCCTTGATTTCCACACTGCTGCTTATGTAGCTGTGTGGACTAAATCTGTTTGTTTGCCTGGTGGTTCCTGGTTGTTTAACTTGGGGTTTTGCTGACTGTCCACAGTCGCTGAGCTTCTGGATCCACCCCAGTCAGAGTATCTGACTCAGGAAGCCTCTCAATGCCACAGGAAATAGAACAAGGAATGCAGTAATAATCATCTCTGCCTCTAAAGGAAGTTCATTCATTTAGCAAAAATATTTGTAACCCCTACTGTCTCCTGGGCACCGTTTCATGATTCTAGCAAGCCTCGTTAGTTGGTAGGTACGAAGCCTGTTTGAGCTTGGAGAGAAGGTTCTGATGGTAAACAGTACAAAACATGATGCCTCTTGCCTTCGGTTGATTTTCAAGATGCATGTGGGTATAAGCTGGCTGAGGACATCGGCTCTGCCCGGGTGCATACAGCTGAGGCCACGGCAGGAGGACAGGGCCAGGCTTTGGTCTGAGGCACACCTGCCAGAGTGCGGGTTCCTGACTCTCCTGTCTCTCACAGGCTGAAACACAGTTGCTAAGTATCCTGCTATTTCTGACGTGAGGTATTAAACCCAAGTCTCCCCATTGTATCTGACCAGCTGATACCTCGGTGCAGGCACAGTGCCAGGCATGACAAGGCATATCCTTCAGCATATGGTGATGGCTGCCTTGTCTTAAGATAATTAATACTGATTGCTTGAGTCCAGAGAATTGGCTGCTATTATTGTAGCCTCACCTTTGACTTATCTGTCTCAGAATCAAGAGTTAAGGGATTTCCCGTACAATCCTAAAGAAAATTCCCTACACATTCTGTGGGGAAGTATCTAATATAAGTAACCCCTCTGAGTGGGACTCCAGAAATGGGCTTTACCAGTCCAGACTTCTAAACAGAAATTGCCCATTTTAGGTACTTGCTGTTCTACTCTGACTGCAATCAGTCTTTGGGCCTTCACTTGTCTGGCCTGGGGAAGTTTCCTCCAACTTTAAGGATAAAGTCCCACGATCGAAGGTCCATTGGATACAGTTGACATCTCTACAAGGGAATCAGGAAGTGCATTGTGACTGATCCACGTCCTCAGGATCCTGCAAAATTGTTGACTTTCACTCCGTCTTTTGATATACCTGGTCTGTTAACTAATAAGGAACAAAAAAATCTTAAAACAAGAAAGGGCCATCAAGCGTGTCTTTGAGAGGAACAGGAGAGTGGCAGTCTCAGAAAGCTGTGTCCAATTTCAGAGCCCTCAGAGAAATGCCAAGCACAGACTGGCTGTAGCAGCTACCAAAAGGCAGAAGCACAGGCTGTGGAGAGAACTTACGAAGAGTGTATGTCAAACTAACTATATCTCTTTATACTCATAATTAGACTGGCAAAAATTAGAAAGCTGGGTCATGCCAGGGGCTGGGTGAGGCTATGAGTCTATAGGTACTTTGGGTATTGCTGGTAGGAGGGCAGCCTGGTGCAGCCATCCTGGAGAGTAAGCAGCACTGTGTTTTTTGTGGTGAGGGGAGTTGGGTGGGAGAATGTCACTGGGAGACTGGGTGGGCAAAATGTGGTGGATGTACTTCAGTATTTATTATGCAGCAGTGAGAAGCAATGGATTAGATGTGCCTAGAGTGCCATGGATGGGCTTAGTGAAGAAAGTAAGATACAAAATGAAATATATAGTAATGGCATTTATGAAATTTAAAATATATTTTATTTTATTTATAATAAATATAATTATAATATATTTATAATATGTGCACAGAACAAAACATTTTATAAGAATGCATACCAACAAAAAGATACACATTAGAATGATTAGCTAAAGTAGGGGAGGAGGACATGTGGAACTATGTGAGAAGAAGAAAAAAGATAACTTGAAAGAAGAACTTGGAGGGTGGGTACTGGTGCCCCGGCATCTCCCAGTGGAAACTCTTGTGGGTGCACCTCCCCATTCCACCCAGGGGTGTGCTGGTAAATGTGTGACAACTGGCTCTCCAAGAGAAAAATCCATTCTGTTTCACGGTGCTTGCTGATTTCCAAGGTGAAAACCCTCCTACCATGTCTCATCGTAAGCCACCCATATGACTCGAAAGCTGTTTGGGAGATGCTCACATTCTGCTCTATGGAGTCTGCTCGATGGAGTTTCTAATTTCTCAAGATGGTCAGTAAGCTGACTGATAATCCTGGCAGTAACTTTTTTTTTTTAATTTTAATTTTATTGGAGTATAGTTGGTTTAAAATGTGTTAGTTTCAGGTGTACAGCAAAGTGATTGTTATACATATACATATATTCACTCTTTTTTAGATTCTTTTCTAAGTTATCCCAGAATATTCAGTAGAGTTCCCTGTGCTATACAGTAGGTCCTTGTTGGTTCCATCTATCTAATTCTGACAGTAACTTTTTTTTTTTTTTTTTGCGATATGCGGGCCTCTCACTGTTGTGGCCTCTCCCGTTGCGGAGCACAGGCTCCGGACGCGCAGGCCTCGCGGCCATGGCTCACGGGCTTAGTTGCTCCGCGGCATGTGGGATCTTCCCGGACCAGGGCACGAACCCGTGTCTCCTGCATCGGCAGGCGGATTCTCAACCACTGCGCCACCAGGGAAGCCCTGACAGTAACTTTTTGAAAGTGAAAATACATACAACCAAGATAAGGCAGGACTTCCGTACAGTGTCTCTTTACTTGCCTAGTATACATTGCACACCCTTTAAGAAAGTTCATAGAACATACACAACCTCTCCAAAGGAAATCTGTTTTGTTTTTAGTTTCTTGAAAAATGGTAGTTTCTATTCCTCAATCATTATTGACCAAATAAACCATGGCCTAAGAATTTTCCCCCAAATGTCTACTTTTCTCCCCAAAATGCTAAAAAAATAATGAAACTATTGCCTAGCCGTCTATATAATTTTCCATGGAAGATGGTAAATGCTATTTGGCAGAGAAATGCAATTAGCATCACATTGCCCAGGGGAGAGCTATTTCTTTGAAGGGATTAACCATTACTGGTAAAAGGATTGGATAGGCCTCTACGGCAGCAGTCCCCAACTTTTTGGCACCAGGGACCGGTTTCATGGAAGACAAATTTTCCACAGCCAGGGGGTGGGTGTTGGGTTCATGTGGCAATGCGAGCTATGGGGAGCGATGGGAGCAGCAGATGAAGTTTCACTTGTTCGCCCGCCACTCACCTCCTACTGTGCGGCCCAGTTCCTAACAGGCCGCAGACTGGTACCAGTCCACAGCCCAGGCGTTGGGGACCCCTGCTCTACAAAGTCATAACTTTAAATTGTTCATCCTTTAAAAACTGCAAACATACACTAGAAGCATTTTCAGACTTTCCTGGGAAATCCAGACATTTTTTAATTTTTATTATTTTTTTAATTGAAGTATAGTTGATTTACAATATTGTGTTTCAGGTATACAGCAAAGTGATTCAAATATATATATATATATAAATACCCACACATATATATATGTATACTTTTTCAGATTCTTTTCCATTATATAAGATACTGAATGTATTTCCCTGTGCTATGCAGTAAATCCTTGTTTATCTATTTTATGTATAGTAGATTGTATCTGTTAATCCCATACTCCGAATTTGCCCCTCCTCTCCTTTGGTAACCATAAATTTGTTTTCTATGTCTGTGAGTCTGTTTCTGTTTCGTAAATACATTCATTTGTATTATTTTTTAGATTCCACGTATAAGTGATATATGATATTTATCTTTCTCTGACTTCACTTAGTAAGATAATCTCTAGGTCCATCCATGTTGCTGCAAATGGCAATATTTCATTCTTTTTTATGGCTGAATTGTATTCCATTGTATATATATACCACTTCTTTATCCATTCATCTGTCGATGGGCACTTGGGTTGTTGCCATGTCTTGGCTATTGTAAATAGTGCTGCAATAAACATTGGGGTGCATGCATCTTTTCAAATAGAGTTTTCTCTGGATATATGCCCAGGAGTGGGGATTGCTGGATCATATGGCAACTCTATTTTTGGTTTTTTGAGTACGCTCCATACAGTTTTCCATAGTGGCTGCACCAACTTACATTCCCACACTAACAGTGTAGGTGGGTTCCCTTTTCTCCACACCCTCTCCAGAATTTATTGTTTATGGACTTTTTTTTTTAAAGAATATATTTTATTTTTTATTTATTGGCTGCATTGGGTCTTCGTTGCTGTGTGCAGGCTTCCTCTAGTTGCAGCGAGTGGGGGCTACTCTTCATCGCAGTGCACAGGCTTCTCATTGTGGTGACTTCTGTTGTTGCGGAGCACGGGCTCTAGGTGCGTGGGCTTCAGTAGTTGTGGCTCATGGGCTCTGAGCGCAGGCTCAGTAGTTGTGGCGCACGGGCTTAGTTGCTCCGCGGCATGTGGGAATCTTCCCGGACCAGGGCTCGAACCCGTGTGCTCTGCATTGGCAGGAGGATTCTTAACCACTGTGCCACCAGGGAAGCCCTGTTTATGGACTTTTTAATGATGGCCATTCTGACCTGTATGAGGTGGTACCTCACTGTAGTTTTGATTCGCATTTCTATAATAATTAGTGATGTTGAGCATCTTTTCATGTGCCTGTTGGCCATCTGTACATCTCCTTTGGAGAAATGTCTATTTAGGTCTGCTCATTTTTTGATTGCATTGTTTGTTTTTTTTTACTGAGTTGTATGAGCTGTTTGTATATTTTGGAAATTAAGCCCTTGTTGGTCACATCATTTACAAATATTTTCTCCCAGTCTGTAGGTTGTCTTTTCCTTTTTTGTTTATGGTTTCCTTTGTTGTGCACAAGCTTATAAGTTTGGGGACTTCCCGGACTTCCCTGGTGGCACAGTGGTTAAGAATCTGCCTGCCAATGCAGGGGACATGGGTTTGAACCCTGGTCCGGGAAGATTCCACATGCCGCAGAGCAACTGAGCCCATGCGCCACAACTACTGAGCCTGCGCTCTAGAGCCCGCATGCCACAACTACTGAAGCCCGCATGCCACAACTACTGAAGCCCACGTGCCTAGAGCCCATGCTCTGCAACAAGAGAAGCCACCGCAATAAGAAGCCCATGCACCACATCAAAGAGTAGCCCCTACTCGCTGCAACTAGAGAAAGCCTGCGTGCAGCAACAAAGACCCAATGCAGCCAAAGATAAATTAATTAATTTTTTTAAAAGTTTGGGGGCTTCCCTGGTGGTCCAGTGGCTAAGACTCCACACTCCCCATGCAGGGGGCCCGGGTTCGATCCCTGGTCAGGGAAATAGATCCCACATGCCACAACTGAAGATTCCGCATGCTGCAACTAAAGATCCTGCACGCCTCAACAAAGATCCCCCATGCAGCAGCAAAGAGCCAGCACAGCCAAATACATAAATATTTTTTTAAAAAACCCTTATAAGTTTGATTAGGCCCCATTTGTTTATTTTTGCTTTTATTTCTTCTTTTAAAAATAGATTTATTTTATTTATTTATTTATTGGCTACGTTGGTTCTTCCGTGGCTGTGCACGGGCTTTCTCTAGTTGCCAAGGGCTTCTCATTGCAGTGGCTTCTCTTGTTGCGGAGCACAGGCTCCAGGCACACAGGCTTCAGTAGTTGTGGCACATGGGCTTAGTTGCTTCACAGCATGTGGGATCTTCCCGGACCAGGGCTCGAACCTATGTCCCCTGCATTGGCAGGTGGATTCTTAACCACTGCGCTACTAGGGAAGCCCCTGCTTTTATTTCTATAGCCTTGGTAAGCTGACCTAAGAAAACGTTGGTATGACTTACATCAGAGAATGTTTTGCCTATGTTCCCTTCTAGGAGTTTTATGGTGTCATGTCTTATATTTAAGTCTTTAAGCCATTCCGAGTTTACTTTGGTGTATGGTGTGAGGGTGTGTCCTAACTTCATTGATTTACATGCAGCTATCCAACTTTCCCAGCACCACTTGCTGAAGAGACTGTCTTTTCTCCATGGTATATTCTTACCTCTTTTGTTTACGATTGACCATAAGTACGTGCTTATTTCTAGGCTCTCTATTCTGTACACTGATCTATACGTATTTTTGTGCCAGTACCACACTGTTTTGATTACTTTAAGTTTGTAGTACTGTCTGAAGGATTATGCCTTCAGCTTCATTCTTCTTCCTCAGGATTGCTTTTGCAGTTCTACATAAATTTTAGGATTATTTGTCCTAGTTCTGTGAAAAATGTCATGGGTAATTTGATATGGATCGCATTAAATCTGTAGATTGCTTTGGGTAGTATGGCCATTTTAACAATATTAATTTAACAGTATTAATCCTTCCAATCCAAGAACATGGGGTATCTTTTCATTTCCTTGAATCATCTTCAATTTCCTTTACCAATGTTTCATAGTTCTCAGCGTATAAATCTTTAATCTCTTTGGTTATGTTAATTCCTATGTATTTGTGGGGTTTTTTTTTTTTTTTTTGGCTGCATTGGGTCTTCATTGCTGTGCACAGGCTTTCTCTAGTTGCAGCAAGCGGGGGCTACTCTTTGTTGTGGTACGCGGGCTTCTCAATGCGGTGGCCTCTCTTGCTGCAGAGCATGGGCTCTAGGCACACAGGCTTCAGTAGTTGTGGCTCGCGGGCTCTAGAGCGCAGGCTCAGGAGTTATGGCTCACAGGCTTAGCTGCTCTGCAGCATGTGGGATCTTCCCGGACCCGGGTTTGAACCCATGTCCCCTGCGTTGGCAGGCGGATTCTTAACCACTGTGTCACCAGGGAAGCCCCTAGGTATTTGTTTTTTGTTTTTGTTTTTCTTTTGAAGTGATTTTAAATGAGTATTTTTTTTTTTACTTTCTGATATTTCATTTTTAGTGTAAAGAAATGCAACAGGTTTCTGTATATTAGTCTTGTATCCTGCTATCTTGTTGAATTCATTTATCAGTTCTAATAGTTTTTGTGTGAAGTCTCAGGGTATTCTACATAGAGTATCATGTCATCTGCATATAATAACAGTTTTACCTCTTCCCTTCCAATTTGGATATCTTTTTTCTTTTTTGTCTGACTGCTGTGAAAGCCAGACCTATTGAAAAAAAAAAATTCTTGTCACCCCATTAGAGCAGGGCATCTCAGCCTCAGTACCACTGACATTTAAGGTCTGATCATTCTTTGTTGTGGGGACTATCTGTACACTGTAGGATGTTTAGCAGCATCACCTGTCTCTACCCATTTGATGCCCATCCCACCCCCTCAGTTGTGACAGACAAAAATATCTCCAGACATTGCCAAATGTCCCCAAGGGGGTAAAATCATGCCAGGTTGAGAAGCACTGAATTAGAAACATCCAAATCTTTTAATTTTTTCATCATGTTGGTCACATGTTCACTGAGGAGGCCTTGCCAGGACGGCATTATAAAGCAGCTATCATAGAGTAAGCTGCAAGAGTTCCATAAATCTTTATGAATTGCTTTTGTTTCTGCTGTTTCATAAATATGTTCCAAATCCCTTGTGCTGTAGACAACTATGAGAGATCAGTTTTTGCCACGTGGTATGACCAAACTAACATTCTCCACCATCAGACGTCTTTTTGCTTATTTTGATTTTTAAAAACAGAGAAGCCTGTAATGGGTCAAATCCCACCAGCTAAGTTGAGGTACTTAATTACCAATAGAGCTTCCAACAGCCTTTCAAATGGGCCTTCCTGCTTTCTAGCTACTATCAACTGATCTTGCCTCACACAACACATTTTAATTAACTCTCTTGAAGACTCAACTCAACAAGGTAAGGAAATTAGGATCCTGATCCCCCTTCTGACCAGTAAAGAAGCTGAAGCTCAGAGAGGTTAAGGCCAGAATATAACCAAGGTAACCGAACTTGCTAAGGGCAAGACAGAGCCTAAAAACTAGGACCCCTGACATATCACTAGGTCATGCTGCCCCTCACCATATAAGACTTATTTGGCTTTCTATTACTTTCCAAAGAGCAATCAAGAGAAGGAAGGGAGAGAGGGTGGGAGGGAAGGAGAGACAGAAAGGCACAGAGAGGTGAAGAAAATGAGAAAAAGCATCATCATTACTATAATCTCCTAAATTAAAACTCATAATTAACTCATGTTGAAATTAATTATACTATTTTCACTGATGTAAAAGCCTAATTAACAAGTGGTAAAATAGAAAAATTCCTTCTGTTACACTGCACAGTATATATTATTGCTTCCTGAGAGCTTATTTAAGCTTTCAAATAAAAATCAATTTTCCTGAGTCTTCTGAAATCTGAGCCGGTAAGACTTCCAGACTCATGTGACCAAACATCTCACTGCTTTGGGCTACAGAAGTTTCCGTTCTCTATCAGTTAACCTGAATTCTCAAGAATTCCTAGAGGGCAAATAAAAGGACCCAGACATAGTTGGTCTTTATGACACAACACAGTCTAATAAGTCTATTTGAGCCAACTCTTCCAGTGCTAGCACACTGCTCCTGGGAATCTACAAACCAATTTATTTATGCAGATGCCCTTTTCTTAGATGATGTGTATTATGTGTGTGTCCTTTCTATTACTACTCTTTTAGTCCCTTTTATAACACTTTCTTGAGAATTAGAATAATTAGTCTCTGATTCTTTATTCTCTTTACTGATAAAATCTGTGTATTTTCTACTTTCACCTGAAAAGTAAACCATCGCTTAAACCTGGGAGGGTCATCACATTCTTTCTGTAGGTCAATGTAAATATTTTATGCTTTGTGGGCTACATAAGGTCTCTCTCATATGTTCCTTTCTCTTTTTTTAAAACAACTCTTTAAAAATGTAAAAGCCATTCCTAACTTGCATGCCATACAAAAGGCCTCCAGCTGCCTTAGTCTATCAACCCCATGCCCTAAACAATTAATTTTAAATGGGCCCTAACTAGCCCATTTGGAATTACCTGGAACAACTTTACTATCCAGACTTCTGGAGACAAACTGAAGGGAACTAAGGCCAACATGTTAGTAATTCCGAAGGCCAGTGGGGAAAGGGGTCTCCCAGTGCTGCTCCCCTAAGGAGATAAAGGGGCCCTGACTTAGCTTGGTTTTGCCTTAAGAAGCCTGAACCCAGGGAAGCTGGCTGACGGGGATAAAACTGAAATGACACTAAGAACAAGCCAATTTATTTTACACTGCCTCCTGAGGTAGTTAACGTGGGAAACAGCAGGCTGGTCATGAAAACCCTCTCTGGGCTTAGTTCATTCAGCACATGTCTCACTCATGCTCACGAGGTCAAAATGTGAACAAATCAAGCCTGGGAGGGAAATCCAGGCCAAGGGAAGCGTCTATAGGAGCCACGATACGAATGCTGACTTCCACAGAATTGGCTCAGGAGAGTCCACAAATGGTAGGAGAACATTATTTTAATAAAAACGTCCTCTTTTTAACCTGGCCCCTTCCCCCACCACTAGAAAGCAGCTTTATTGCTAAAAAGCAATCCATTTATTTGAGTGTACTTTTTTTAGGCAATTTTAACTTTTTCCACCGCCGTAACACCACTCTGTATTTCTCACTGCTGGTCTTCTCTTCAAAAACTTTTTTCAGGAGAATCCTCATCACTGTCTCTGTTTCTGCTTCTCTATCCTCTCCAATCAGAAGATCCAATGTATCTCCCACTTTCACCTGAAAATTAAAAAGAAAACAGAACCTTCATTACATTTTGGGAAACTCGGCCAATGCAAACATCTCTCCTTTGAGTTTTCACTGGGCAACCACCACCCAGGGCACAGGTGACTCCTCTGTTATGGTCACTTCTCCCTAGTGCTTCCAGGTGAAAGGGCCCCCCTCTCTGGGCAGATGCCTCAGACCCATGTGGCTCAATAGGGGCCAGTGTCCCTCCTTCAGGCTGAGACAACTGGCTGCTTGTGGACAGGGCCTGTGTAGCTTCAGTCTTCATGTCTATTGCATGACTTAAGGAAACACTTGAATGGAAGCATTTATTTTGTAACAGTGGCAAAAGATGAAGCGGGGCACAACCTTAGAGATTATGAGCACAGTAATTACTACATGCACTGAGAAGACAATTTTCAGCGTAACACTTTCACTGATTTCAACACAGTTAAGCTACATAATTGGGGACGGGGCACAGTTTGTTGAAAATCTGTCACAGTGGAACAACGGTCAGCTGCATCTCCAAAAGAAATTGAAGTAAATAAACTGCTTTCCAGCATTGGCTAGCGCCAGTGATACTACATCATCAAGGAGACAGGACTCAACGCACAAGGATGGAATGCCACAGAAGAGAGGGTCAAGTTGGATGCTGACTTGGGTTAAAAGGGCTGAGGTCAAACCCGTTTTTGTCCAGATGGGAGCTTTGGGTTGAGGGAGTGCAGGACATGCCCTGGGGGCAGTCACATCAGTGCTGCCACGGTGCAAACAGCCCATGAGACACCTGGTCCTGGCAGCTCAGGATCCCAGGGAATCTGCCCAGCAACTCAGGAAGGGGCTAAACCGACCCAGATGCCATATGCTTCTACTAGAACACAAGCCAGGATGACCAGAGGCCATCTCAGACCATTCACCACCACTTCAGAGCCAAGGATGGGGGCAGTGGTGAAGAGATGGACAGGAAGACAGGGACAGACCCCCATGTGTGGGCCATGGACTCTAAGTGGGCACAGGTACCCATTTAAAAGCCTACTTGGGGGCTTCTGTTTAGGGAGCATGGTGCCAAATGCTTATGTTTGCCTCATTTTTCAATGAATGCCCTGAGGCAGTCATAACTTCACGCTGTTGGGATATCTGTACCTCACTAGGGCAAGCCACCCACTCAAGGCTTCTGTAGGCCCAATACTAAGTCTACAACCTGGGAATGCACGCCTGCTCACCACGATGTCACACTGGTCAATCCAGGCAGCTGGAAGTAAAACTCACAGGGGCTGATTTTAAACCATTAACTCTCCTCTCTGGGCTGAGAAGCAGAGAGACTCAAACCACAGAGAGGCAGGAAGACTGCTTCTCCTTGTGGGTTTGAAGGCATCATCTGGGCTAGGCAGAGGGGGGAGTGGGGAGTTGGGGGGAGGGGCGGTCAGTCCTCCTGAAGTTCTGCTGGATTCAATTTTTTAAAAAAAATGACCATTTGCCCAAACTGTGTAGACATTTAAAATCAATGTTCAGAAATACAAGGCTTGGGAACTCTGCTTTACCTTTTTCGGCATAACTTTGTCATTAAAATTCATTTTTTAATAAGTAATATACGCACATGATACAATACGTAAAAGGTATAAAAGGATACACAGAGAAAAAGGCAACCCTTCTTATGTATCCTTTCATGGATATACTATGTGTGGTATCTGCCCCTTAAGAGGACAGTGGATCGTTCTGGTGGCTTTCTTCTAGGGCAGAGAATAGGGAAGGAATGTTTCTCCTTTACCCGGTCAATCCCAGGGAGAGGTGAGGTTAGGAAGGCTTCAGTCCCCATATTTGGGCTCCATACACCCTCTATTTAGGTCAACAGTTACCCAGCACCCACAGCACTCTGGGCCCCATCTGGTGTGCAACTCACAGAAAAGCTCTGCTCAGCTGCAGGCAGCCAGGGTTAGAGCTGCAGCATCAGACAGGCGCCTGACCCTTCAGCCAGAAGCCAGGCACAGGCCCCACGGAGCAGGCCACGGAAGGGGAGGTGTTCCTCATTCCCTGCAAAGCCCTGTCCCTTCTACCGTGGGAGACGGCACAGTAGACACAAAGCAAAACTGGCTGGGATTAGGGGCTGTTCCAAGCATCTACATTTCCAATCTCCCCTTAGCTGCAGTTACTATGGCTACCAGGCCTCCTAGTAACAAGGCAGCCGAGTGTTAATGCTGGCCCCTTCCTTTGCTGACCCTCAGGAGAAATCTGGAAGGCAGCCAAGACAACAGAACACCCAAGGCAGAGTGAAGAAGCAGCAATTAAGACTGTAGTTAACAATATCTCAAAGCAGAGGGAGAAAAATAGATTTATGGCATCTGTAAATGAGGCCCTGGCAGAGACACTGTGCACCAAAAACAGATCTTGTCTTTGGAACACTGCGGCTGGTGAGAAGGGGGCTGGGCTACAAGCAGGAAAAAGCAATTAAGGGACAAGAAGGACCTGATCTCCAGGTGCATATCTGGAGTGCTTGATTTCCTACAGCTCACTGAGCAAGGATTGACACCTGCAGTCTGAACCTGTCAGGTCAGGTGCCATCAGAGGGATCTGGGCCTTGTGACTTGGTGGCCAAGACAAGCACTGGGGATCCCCCCTCCTGTCCACTCAGCTGCAAGAACCACTCTGAGTCTGGGGAGCAGAGACTGAAGACAGCCTCAGTGCTCATCCAGGTCCATGGCCAATGGCTCACACCCTCCTGGGTCCCAGGGGTACAGGATGCAGCTCAGGTCCTCCAATCCCAGGAGTGTTTTGAAATATGAAAGAAGCTAGGGCTTCCCTGGTGGCGCAGTGGTTGAGAGTCCGCCTGCCGATGCAGGGGACAAGGGTTCGTTCCCCGGTCCGGGAAGATCCCACATGCCGCAGAGCGGCTTAGGCCCGTGAGCCACGTCCGCTGAGCCTGCACGTCCGGAGCCTGTACTCCGCAACGAGAGGCCACAACGGTGAGAGGCCTGCGTACCGCAAAAAAAAAAAAAAAAAAGAAAGAAGCTAAAATAAAAACAACCTTCAAAAGTATGTCTAACTTCCCTGGAACATTTATTCCCTGGACACTGACTAAGAGTTAGATTATACCTGCCAATGCCTCATAGGTCTGTGTCTTCTAAACTTTTTAAGGGTCTCTGTTATATACTTTTCAAAATTGTTTTGTTAACTTTTACTATCATTATTATATTTTCCAATTACAAAAGTGAAACATATTCGTAAAAAATTCAGAAAATAAAATGCATGAAGAACATATAACCCACAGTGCCCCACTCAAAGATAAATACTAGTAGTATTAATATTTTAATTCTATGTATGTATATATGACTTTTTAACAAAAATACATTTTAAAAGTATATTCATTTATTATAACACTGGATACTAGAAATACAATTTCTTGTTAACACTTGTGAGTGATTCTTTCACTTAACAATAGTATTGATATGGAGCTGTCAGGAAATATGAAACCTTTTTTTTGATGGCTACCCTGCACACAGAGCAGTGTATCCAGCAGGTACTGGGGGTTGGAGGCTACTGCTGAGTGGAACAGAATTGCACATCTGCTCAGGTAACAGCAGGCCAAAGAAACCTCTACATGGATTTAGCCTGATTATGATGATTTCACGGGGGCTAACATTAATGACTTAGAAGTTTAATAGATTTTTGCCAGTTCTGATAGTGACTTGTCTTAAAATTTTTTTAAAAAAGGGGAAGCTTCATCTCAAAGTCATTATGGCTGCAAAGAGCAAGTGATTTGTGTAACTGAAGCTTTGTGACCAGGCCTGAGGGAGACCTTACAGGGGGCAAGACAGACATACACGAGGAGCCACTGATGCCCCAAAGAAGGAGCCCTGGGGGAAACTGGGGGAGCCATTAACTGAGTACTGGAAGAACAGACAGAATTATCTGGCTGTCATAATATCTCACCGTGGACTTCCCTGGTGGCACAGTGGTTAAGAATCCGCCTGCCAATGCAGGGGACACGGGTTCGAGCCCTGGTCCAGGAAGATCCCACATGCCGCAGCGCAACTAAGCCCGTGCGCCACAACTACTGAGCCCACGTGCTACAGCTACTGACGCCTGCACACCTAAAGCCCGTGCTCCGCAACAAGAGAAGCCCACACAATGAGAAGCCCGCGCACCGCAACGAAGAGCAGCCCCCGTTCACTGCAACTAGAGAAAGCCTGCGCACAGCAGTGAAGACCCAACACAGCCCCCCCAAAAAAACAACAAAAAAAAGGTCACCGTTCTGCTTTTCTTCCATAATTTTTCCCCGTTCAGCCTGAGTTCACCTTTGTAGAATGCATCTTCCACTTTGCTAAAAAAAGGAAAAAAAAAAATCAAAGTGCTTGAAAATAGAAATTTATTCAAAACAATTATATAATTTTGAGAAAAGTACCAGCTGTTTGTAAAGCTTCTCCTGACAGTGACTGGCCTCTCCACAAAATCTCCGTTCTGGGTGCTGGGAAAGTGAAAGTCAACTGCTTCCATATATATCTCAACAGGGAGACCAAAGGTCACTGCCGAGTAGATGCCGGCTGCTGCAAAGACCTGCTAGCGCTAGCAGGCAGGTAACCAGCGCCCTGCTGGGGCTTCCAAGTGGGCTGGAACCTGCATCTAGGGCATTCAGGATGGGCCCGGTGCTCTCCATGTGACTCTCCCTACAGCAGTCACCTTAGAGGTGGTAGCGCCTGTGATTCACGAAAGCCAAAATGAGGGGGCACTCCCTTCCCTTCACATGCTGTGAGAAAAACCTGGCACCACGTGTATGGTGAGGCTATTGAGAAACCCTCTGCTAATCTGCACTGAGGATGGGGAAATTCCAATCCAGCAGCTGCTGATCTCTCTGAATTTGATCACTGGGGCAACCAGACCAGGGCAGGATACAGATGAAAACGAGTGCCCTTTCGTTTTAGTGCTCTGACTCCAAGCGACTGACATCTGGGCTTCTCCTAGTAAGAACAGCGGCCATTACTACTGTGAGAGAGGGAGAGGCCCCTCATGAGTCTGCCAGATTTTAGAGAACATTCAAGTCCTGATCAGGATGCCTGTGGATTCAGCGTTAAAAACTGAACTATGCCTTTAAATCAGGACATAAAGATACAAATCACACAAGGGCATCTTTCTTATTATTCATACCACAATTCTTATCTTGCATGCAGTATGCACACAATGATTGCTAAAGGAATGAATGAACAATGAGGATCACTATTCTCACGTAATTAGTCTAGTAGAGAAGGAATGAGAATATTAAAGAAATCTTGAAAGTTACACTTAGTATCTCTATGCACTATATATGAACACACATAGTATTTTCATCATCATAGCTAACGTACCGAGTACCCACTATGTGCCACACACTGTTATAAATGCTTTAGGTAGACAGACTCATTTAATCCTAGCCACCACCTTCTAAAGCTGGTTCTATTACCCCCGTTTTACAGATGAGGAAACTGCACAGAGATTTTAAGTAACGTGTCCAAGGTCACACACAACCCGGGATTGAAACCCCAGTAGTCTGGCTACAAAGCCTGCAGTCTTAACCACCATGTTTTACTGCTTATGTTGATTCTAAGAGGTACCTTCTCACTGTAGCATTTGTGAAACCCAGGTGCATGCTATGCTTGCTATATACATCTAACATGGTGATTCCTTCTTTCCTCAAAAAGCTGTTTTTACATCAATGGTTCATCTTACAGTTGATTGTGTCTTAGAATCAAGGAAATATGCCATGTGGGACTTGCAGGCAGTCACTTGACTTCTTTGGGAATTAGTTTTCTCATCTATAGAATGAAATAATTGGAACAGGTTACCTATAAGATCCTTTCACATCTATGGTTACTCTTCACCATAATATGAGCCATGTAATTGGTAATGCTGCTTTAAAACAACCAACAAGAAGACAAGCGATTTTGTATTAAAACGCACATACTTACTTTCTTCCGATATCTAGGCCCGTCTTCAGGATAACATCATATCGGAGAGACTGCACTACTTTGTCCAGGTCTTTATAGTCTTTGACCACACTGGGGTCATCCTCTGGCTCCTCTTCCTGCTCAATCATCTCATTATGCTCACTCTCTTCATCAGAGTCCCCTTCATCTTCCACTTTTTGCAGAGTCTTTTTAGTGGATTTTTTAGAGCTTACATTACTTTTGAGTCTTATGGAAAATGGGAAAATATATTCTTGAGATATTAAAAGCCCTGAGAGTCTCAGTGAGAAAATGTTATGGAAAAATGTTTTACAATTTGAAGCATTTAACTTGGTACTAGACAAATATAAGTATCGATTCCAGGAAGCACAGTGTTTATGTGAAGGTGTCCCTCGTAGCGTTCTGCAGAGCCCAATCCAGGCATCTGGCTTTCTTAAAACGCTGCTGGGCAATCTGACACTAGTCATAGCCATGGTTCATACGGCCTGAAACAGACAATAATTCAGTTTTACTTCCCAAGTGTGGTATCCTGGCATTCTTACAATATACAAACCATACACACCATGAACACTTTACATCTAGTACTGTACTTATGCTTCCTCCTACAAAAGGCCATGTTGGTCCACATGTACCAAGGGCCATGCACATTGTACTAGGTGAGTCTTCCGGCTGTAATTAACGTGCTGACCTCACAGGGTGGTCATGAAGGTTGAATTAGATACTAATACGTGTGAAAACACTGGTTCTACTCTTCTCACTCCCCCAAATTAGCTTGGGTACTGATTGCTACTGAAAAATATTAACAATAGTTCTCAATGATTATTTTTCTTTTTTTTTTTGGTCGTGCCATGCAGCTTGCAGGGATCTCAGTTCCCCCACCAGGGATTAAACCCAGGCCACGGCAGAAATCCTAACCACTAGGCCACCAGGGAACTCCCTCAATGATTTTTTTGAAAAGGAAAATCTCAGGATGAGAAAGACTATTTACTGACGTACATTACATCCTCTTACAATATTGACTTTGCAAAAGATACCAGATCATGACTTCATGAAAGCCAGTGAGTCTCTAAACTTTATTTCAATCTCCAACTCCAGCAAATCAGAGCTAGGAATGAGCAAACTGTACAGATCTGCATTTCACCTCCATTCACATCTTCTTCCCACTGTTTAACAGAGGCAGTAGCTAGCAGAGAAAGAAGGGGCCTGGAGACCCACAAACTAGGTAATTGTTTCCTGAGGCAGAGGTGCTGACATGCCACATGTCCTGTGTGCTCCACTGGGAGGACTCTTGGAAGACTGTACCTGGTTTCCTCCAGACTTTGCCCCATGCATCTTCTACCTTGCATGTTGTATCCTTTTGCTGTAGTAAATCAGACCCATGACCCACAACTGAGTCCTGTTGAGTCTTCCTAGTGAAATCAATGAACCTAGGGGTAGTCTTGGGAACCCTGACAAAATGTCCAACTGCCTATTCGACATTTCCATTTGGGTGCATAACAGGCACCTCAAACTTAATTGGCCCGGAAACAAACTCCTGATATATCTCTAACCCCAAATCTGCTCTACCTGCGGCCTTCCCCATCTCAGTTAATGGTAACTCCACCCTTCTAGTTCCTAAGAACAAAAGCTTCCAGTCACTCTCGACTCTTCTCTTTCCACCATACTCAGATCCATAATGTCAGGAAATCATGTGGCTTATCTCCAAAACATGTCCAGTATCCCATGACTTCTCACCATTCCCACTGTTACCACAGATTCAGGCCACCATCTATCACCAGGATTACTACAAAGGCTCCATTACAGTTCTCCATAGAGCAGTCAGAGTGAGCCTTTAAAAAGTAATTTATATCAATCATGTCACTCCTTCCCTCACAACCCTACAAAAGCAGAGAAAAACAAAATCCCTCCCTTGGCCTAT
The DNA here is from genome assembly GCF_026419965.1 of Kogia breviceps. Lineage (NCBI taxonomy): Eukaryota > Metazoa > Chordata > Mammalia > Artiodactyla > Physeteridae > Kogia > Kogia breviceps. The sequence continues at coordinate 39,040,672 of NC_081322.1, read as the reverse complement.
AGTCCCTGTGTGATCTGGCCCCTCCATTTCCACTCTGACCTCGTCTCCTGCCTCTCACCCATGTTCACTCAGCTCCTTCCTGAAGATCCTCATACACAACAGGCACACCTCTGGGTAGACTCCTTTGTACCAGCTGCCCAGAACACTCTTAGCCCACATACCTGCATGGACAAATCATCTTCACCTCAATGAGGTCTACTCATTCCAACTGCATTTAACAGGTATCTTGTCCAAATCTCTCCTTGCCCCGTTCCACTTTCTTTCGCAATAGCACTTATCTGCTATGTTATGTAATTTACTGCTCAATTCCAAGTGCCCAGAATGGTGCCTGACACATGGTAAGTGCTTAATTAAATGCTGTGAAAGTAGGTCAAAAGAACCGGTGCATTAGAATGAAGAACAATGATGGGGCTGGGTTGAAGGGTAAGAGGCAAGATATCCAAGGGCCTTCCCTATCAAAGCTTGGATTTATCCAGAACGCATGAGAGCTATAGCAAGACCTTAAGTAGGGAAGAGATCTGATAGGAGTGCTTTTTAAAAGATTTCTTTGACGACAGCGTGGAGGTAAGGGGAGCATCACGAGAGGAAGCCTCAAGGAGGTTTTGAGTGAAATCTTCAGGAGAGAGATAAAATCGGTGAACTAACCGAAGACTGTAAGAAAAGCAACGACTGGAATGTGGAGGCAACGCTGTCCTTGACCTGAGGGACATCTGGAATCCCTCCATGCTCCTAGGCCTGTTAACTACGCCGTATGGAAAACCTGATTTAACTGCTTTTAGTTCAACTGCAAGCAAAAATCTTCCCTTCTCTTGGAGACCTCAGAGGCTGACCAAGTGCTAAGACAAGGTCATGTTCCCCTCGCTCCCTCCCTACCCCCGTCGGGCCGCGCACCTTCCCGGGTCCTCAAGGTCAAGGGAAACTGGACACCAGCGTCCTCAAGCTCGCGGTCTGCCTCTGCAGCCAACAGGAACGGCCGGGCCCAGGGGAAGACGGCCTCGGCCCGCCGGGTTCGCAAGGTCCCTAAGAGCCTCCGGATCCACGGGGCGTCCCGAGCTGGCCCGGCTGGGGCAGGACGCCAGAGACCCACGCGGAGACCTGGCAGGAGCGCGGGAGGGGGACTGGAGCTCGCCCTACCCGTATTTCCCATGTGCTTGCTGTAAAGCAACAGAAGCGGGAGCGGAAAGGGGACACCGCACGCCGGGTAGGGGCGCAGTTACCTGTAAGTCACCGCCGGTCACCCCTCCCCGCCCCCCCAACGCACGGCTTCACGGAGGGCCGGACTCCACACCCCGCCCTGCCCTTGCCCCTCCCCTTCCGCCGGCGCCGGCGCGGTGAGAGCAGGCTGGGCGGTACGCACTGGCACGGCGACGATGGCAGCGGCACAGCGACCCCTGCTGGAAGCCGCACCTCGGAGGACTGTGCTGGGAGGGCTGCTGAGAGAGGACAGGGCCAGCTCTGAGCTGAGCGGGAAGCCCACGCTGAGTGACTGATTCCACATTGCTGAAGAAAGCTTTTCTTTTTAATTAGTTAAGTAGGACTTCCCTAGTGGCACAGTGCTTAAGAATCTGCCTGCCAGTGCAGGGAATAAGGGTTTGATGCCTGCTTGGGGAAGATCCCACAAGCCGCAAAACAACTAAGCCTGTGTGCCACAGCTACTGAGCCCGCGCACCTGTGGAGCCTGTGCTCCACAAGAGAAGCCACCACAATGAGAAGCCCGCGCACTGCAACTGAGTAGCCCCTGCTCGCCACAGCTAGGGAAAGCCTGCAGGCAGCAACAGAAGACCCAATGCAGCCAAAAATAAAATAAATAAATAATTAAGTAATTTATTTTTCATTGAAGTATAGTTGATGTATAATATTATATAAATTACAGGTGTACAATATAGTGAGTCACAATTTTTAAAGGTTATACTCCATATTTGCTATATTCTCCATATTGTATAATATATCCTTGTAGCTTATTTTATACCTAATAGTTTGTGCCTCGTAATCCCCTGTCTCTATATTGACCCTTCTTCTTTCCTCTCCCCACTCGTAGCAGCTAGTTTGTTCTCTACATCTGTGAGTCAGCTTCTTTTTTGTTATATTCACTAGCTGGTGTGTTTTTTACATTCCACATGTAAATGATATTATACAATATTTGTCTTTCTCTGTCAGACTTATTTCACTTAGAATAATGCCCTCCAAGTCCATCCTCCAAGTTGGACACTTAGGTTGCTTCCCTATCTTGACAACTGTGAATACTGTTGCTATGAACATTGGGGTACACGTTATCTTTTCAAATTAGTGTTTTTGCATTTTTTTCGGAAATATGCCCAGGAGTAAAATTGCAGGGTCATATGGTAGTTCTATTTTTAGTTTTTTGAGAAACCTCCATACAGTTTTCCACAGTGGCTGCATCAATTTACATTCCCACCAACAGTGTACAAGTGTTCCCTTTTCTCCAGTCCTTGCTGACATTTGTTATTTGTGTTCTATATGATGATAGTCATTCTGACAGGTCTGAGGTAATATCTCATTGTGGTTTTTTTTTTTTAATAAATTTTATTTATTTATTTATTTATTTTTGGTTGCATTGGGTCTTCGTTTCTGTGCATGGGCTTTCTCCAGTTGCAGCGAGTGGGGCCCACTCTTCATTGCGGTGCGTGGGCCTCTCACTGTCGCCGCCTCTACCGTTGAGCACAGGCTCCAGACGCACAGGCTCAGTAGTTGTGGCTCACGGGCCCAGCTGCTCCGCGGCATGTGGGATCCTCCCGGACTGGGGCACGAACCCACGTCCCCTGCACTGGCAGGAGGACTCTTAACCACTGTGCCACCAGGGAAGCCCTTTTTTTAAACATCTTTATTGGATTATAATTGCTTTACAGTGATGTGTTAGTTTCTGCTTTATAACAAAGTGAATCAGCTATACATATACATATATACTCATATCTCCTCCCTCTTGTGTCTCTCATTGTGATTTTAATTTGCATATCTCTGATGATTCATGATGTCCAGTATCTTTTCATGTGTCTGTTGGCCATATTCATTTCCTCTTTGGAAAAATGTCTGTTCAGTTCTTCTGCCCATTCTTAACAGCTATCTTTTTATTTTACTAAATTTTTTATTTTATTTATTTTTATTTTTGGCTGCTTTGGGTCTTCGTTGCTGTGTGCAGGCTTCCTCTAGTTGTGGCGAACAGGGGCTACACTTTGTTGCGGTGCGTGGGCTTCTCATTGCAGTGGCTTCTCTTTGTTGTGGAGCATGGGCTCTAGGCACGCGGGCTTCAGTACTTGTGGCACTCGGGCTCTGTAGTTGTGCCTTGTGGGCTCTAGAGCACAGGCTCAGTAGTTGTGGCGCATGGGCTTAGTTGCTCCGCAGCATGTGGGATCCTCCCGGACCAGGGCTTGAATCTGTGTCCCCTGCATTGGCAGGCAGATTCTTAATCATTGTGCCACCAGGGAAGTCCCTGCCCATTTTTAATTGGGTTTTTTTTTTGCTGTCGAGTTGATTGAGCTGTTTATACATGTTGTATAGTAACCCCTTATCAGTCATATCATTTCAATTTTTTTCTCCCATTCAATAGGTTGTCTTTTCATTTTCTCCATGGCATCCTTTGCTGTACAAAAGCTTTTCAGTTTAATTAGGCCCCATTTGTTTATTTTTGCTTTTAATTTCCTTTGTTTTGGAAGAAGGATCCAAAATAATACTGCTGTGATTTATGTCAAAGAATGTTCTGCCTATGTTTTCCTCTAGGTCTTTTATGGTATCTGGTCTTACATTTAGGTCTTTAATCCATTTTGAATGTATATTTGTGTATGGTGTTAGAAAATGTTCTAATTTCATACTTTTACATGTAGCTATCCAGTTTTCCCAGCACCACTTATTGAAGAGACTCTCTTTTCTCTACTGTATATTCTTGCCTGCTTTGTCGTAGATTAACTGACCATTATTAGTTCATGGGTTTGTTTCTGGGAAGAGAACTCATTTTAATGCTGTGGGTCTTGGATTTTTCTGGGATCACCAACCCCTTTGAACATATTTGAGAGTTATAGACTGTTGTCTCCAGAAAAATGCACACACACCCCCCCCAGAATTTATAACCTGCTTGGTTGCATTTGTGCAATAAGCAACGGCAGTGACAAATTGTATGAAGTGCTGAAGTGACAGAACTTCATATATTGTATCAGTTTAGCATATACTGTTGACACTTTACACAGGTGATATACAGTTGCATTTAATAGTTTAAGTCATTTGTAAATGACTACAAATATATTGTTAAATCTGCCAAGAATAGGAGTTAATCATTATTATTATAAACTGACAAGATTGCTGTATGGTTATAGGTGATTATGGAAGGAGATAAAAGAATACAGTGCTATTGGATTATGTAAAATCAACTTAGTCACTGGCCTTTAAAAAAAATAAACATTTCATTAGATGAATCAAGTTGATTTTTAACTTTAAAATGCTAATTAATATAAAAAACTGCTGTGAAATTAAGAAGTGGTATGTGTGTATCCACATATTTGTGATTTTAAATTTTTTTCACAGAAACCTTCCCCTGCTGTAGGGATTGTAGGGATTGTAGTTCTAACTGGTTTAGACCACCTACTGGACTAAATTTTTACTCCATCAACAGGGCTGCTGCACTGGGTCAGACCAAAAGACACTGAGAATTGAAATCAGAGTTGAGCCTTCAAGTCTGGGCTCCAGCTTTTATTTTATTTTATTTTATTTTTTATTTTTTAATTTTAATTTTTTTTGCAGTATATGGGCCTCTCACTGCCGCGGCCTCTCCCATTGCGGAGCGCAGGCCCAGTGGCCATGGCTCACGGGCCCAGCCGCTCCGTGGCACGTGGGATCCTCCCGGACCTGGGGCAGGAACCCGCGTCCCCTGCATCGGTAGGCGGACTCCCAACCACTCCGCCACCAGGGAAGCCCCCAGCTTTTATTTTTATTTATTTATTTAAATGAAGTTCTTTTAAAAAAAAAATCATTTTATTTTTGGCTGCGTTGGGTCGTCGTTGTTGCACACGAGCTTTCTCAAGTTGTGGCGAGCGGGGGCTACTCTTCCTTGCGGTGCGCAGGCTTCTCATTGAGGTGGCTTCTCTTGTTGCAGAGCACGGGCTCTAGGTGCACGGGCTTCAGTGGTTGTGGTTCGCAGGCTAAGTAGCTGTGGCTTGCGGGCTCTAGAGCACAGACTCAGTAGCTGTGGCACACGGGCTTAGTTGCTCTGCAGCATGTGGGATCTTCCCAGACCAGGCTTCGAACCTGTGTCCCCTTCATTAGACAGGGGGATTCTTAACCACTCCACCACCAGGGACGTCCCTGGGCTCCAGCTTTTAATTTAGCTCAAATATTTAATTTTACATAAAGTGATGAGTAAATCAGAGCACTTTTAGTTGGGGCCTGTAGGTGACTTTTAAGTTATATTTTAATGCAGGAGGAGCAGCCTTTCCATACTCTCAACATTGTTATAGGCTTTATTTTCTTTTATTTTCTCTTAAAATTTACTACTTATTTATTTGTTTGCTTGTTTAAATGAGGAAAAATTACCTGGAGAAGAAAGTTCTTTCCACTGCCTCACTTATCACAAACCTCAAGGTTAGCTAATCACCAAAGAAAGATATTTTAAGCTGGTCAGTTCCAAAGCCCCCTCCCTCCACTCTGAGCCCCACCCTCTCTCACCTTCTCAAGGACTTTACACTTTAGAGTCTCCTCCTTCCTGAATCTTTCTCACTCTTCCATATCATTCCTGCCAGCACACAAACACAACATGTTAATGAGTTCTGTTTATGTCATATATAGCTACGATACATGAGAGATTTAAAATTTAAAAAATTTAATAGAAATAGTGTTGTGATACTTTTTTCAGTCCACTTTATTTTTGAGATTCTTTCCATGTTTATACATATATTTTGGCTCTTTATACAATTCATATATAAATTATTCCCAGTTGTTTCCTTCCTAAAGAACAGTTGTTTCCGTCCTAAAGTTTCTTTCAAACATTGCAGCAATTTACTTATGGAGGTATCGTCCTTTGAAAGTTTCTCTAGGGTGTTTACTTAGGATAGGAATCTCTGGGGACTTCCCTGGTGGTCCAGTGGGTAAGAGTTTGAGCTCCCGATGTAGGGAGCCTGGGTTCGATTCCTGGTTGGGAAACTAGGTCCCGCATGCATGCTGCAACTAAGATCCCATGTGCCGCAGCTAAGACCTGGTGCAGCCAAAATAAATAAATAAATAAATATTTTTAAAAAGAAAAAAAGAATAGGAATCTCTGGGTCCAAAAGTAATTATATTTTCTTCAATCTTACTACAAAATGGCCTAATTTTACTAATTTACATTTGCACAAGCTCATGAACATCATATTTTTCCCCATTCTTCATTTATTTATTTATTTATTCATTTATTCATTCATCCATTTATTTTTGGCTGTGTTGGGTCTTCGTTGCTGTGTACGGGCTTTCTCTAGTTGCGGCGAGCAGGGGCTACTCTGTTATGGTGCGTGGGCTTCTCATTGCGGTGGCTTCTCTTGCTGTGGAGCACAGGCTCTAGGCTTGTGGGCTCCAGTAGCTGTGCCACATGGGCTCAGTAGTTGTGGTGCACGGCCTTAGTTGCTCTGCAGCATGTGGTATCTTCCCAGACCAGGGCTCGAACCCATGTCCCCTGCATTGGCAGGTGGATTCTTAACCACTGTGCCACCAGGGAAGACTCCCATTCTTCTTAATAGTTCATGTTATCAGATTTTTAAGTATTATCAACCTCAGGATGAAAAATGGTACCTTGTTTTAATTTGTAAACTTTCCCTGATTGGTAGTGAAATTGAATATCTTTTAATATATTTGTTGGCTCTTCAGGTTTCTCTTCTTTTATTTGCCAGTTTATATCCTTTGGCCACTTTTCTTTGTAATAGTTGTCTTTTCCTTTTGCCTGTCCCAAAGGTAAATGCCAGTACCACTACGTATGGGCATGCATAACTCTAGGAACTCACTCATACTCATCTGCAGCGCCATTCACATTAACTGTAGTGGAGATGGCACCCCTGGGGTTGTGCAGTGTAGTGGCCATAGTACCCATGCTTCTGATCTGGGTCTATGATGCCTTTGCTTTCTTTAAAAATAGTTTTTTAGGGAATTCCCTGGTGTTCCAGTGGTTAGGACTCTGTGCTTCCACTGCAGGGGGCCAGGGTTCAATCCCTAGTCAGGGTAGTAAGATCCCACAAGCCTGTGGTGTGGCCAAAAAAATAAAAAATTTTTTTAAAAAATTTAAATTAAAAAGTCACATACATGTGTTTCTCTAAACAATGTAATGGTGAGTTTTGTTCTTAAAATTTACATAAATTGTGTCATACTAAATGTCACACATATGATGGCTATGTGTCATCAACATACTATATGTTTATGACTTGTGCTTTTCACTCAACATTAGGTTTCTATGTTACCAAATGAAACTTGGGTCCGCTTGCCTGAAGTGCAGCAAAACCAATCTACTGACACCAGGTTGTGATGAAGGAAAAATACAGTGTTTATTGCAGGGCACGAAGCAAGAGAGTGGGAGACAAGCCTCAGATACACTCCAATTTGGCTTTTGAGTTTGGGATGTTTTAAAGGGAAAGAACAAAGAAGTTGGGGTTAATCATCTTGTGACATCTGTGACTTTTTTTTCTTTTGGCCATGCCGCAAGCCTTGTGAGATCTCAGTTCCCCAACTAGAGATTGAACCCAGGCCATGGCAGTGAAAGCGCCAAGTCCTAACCACTGAACAGCCAGGGAATTCCCTCTGTGACATTTCTTAAATTATAGTTCTGAGACTCAGGATGTCTCTGGTTTATGATTCTCTGGCCAGGTGGTCCATGGCTCAGGGATCTGTGAGCTCATCTTACCCTCGAGAAACAATGTGAGTCTATGTGTTTATGACAGTATCTATGCTAGCAATTTTAGTACATTAAGGATGCTCTTGAGACTTCCTTGGTGGCACAGTGGTTAAGAATCCTCCTGCCAATGCAGGGGACACGGGTTCAAGCCCTGGTCCAGGAAGATCCCACATGCTGCAGAGCAACTAAGCCCGTGCACCACAACTACTGAGCCTGTGCTCTAGAGCTCAAGAGCCACAACTACTGAGCCTGCGTGCCACAGCTACTGAGCCTGCGCTCTAGAGTTTGAGAGCCACAACTACTGAGCCTGCATGCCACAGGTACTGAGCCTGTGTGCCGCAGGTACTGAGCCTGCGCTCTGGAGCCCGTGCTCCACAACAAGAGAAACCACTGCAATGAGAAGCTCGCACACCGCAACAAAGAGTAGCCCCTGCTCGCCACAACTAGAAAAAGCTTGTGTGCAGCAACAAAGACCCAAAGCAGCCAAAAATAAATAAATAAATAAATAACATTTTTTTAAAAGATAAATAAAGCAGTTGTTCCAAATCAGTTTACAAAAAGAAAAAAAAAAACAAGGATGCTATTCACAACAGCAGTTTTAGTCCTCTGACTCTGGTTGATTAGTGTTCAGTTAGCACAGGATTGTGATCAGAGGGAACAAGAACAGGAATAAAGTTTTGGATAGAGAGCTTAATCATAAACTTGGTAAGGGAATTCAGTTTCAGGGGGACTCAGTTTCAAGATATACCCTTTTGTTGCTGGCAACTGTAGTTCGCCCATTTCTTTTACCACTTATAATACTCCATAGTGTTAGTGTACCATAATTTATTTTTTATTCTTCTGTTGATGAACTATGACTTCTTTCTAGGTTTTTTGTTGGTTTTTGTTTTGACATAATGGAAAATGTGCTTATGAATCGCCTTTTTATTTTTTAAATTTAATTTATTATTATTTGTTAACAGGAGAAAATCAAAGTTTAACATGTATACATGAGAGAGACCCAGAAAAACTGAGTAAATCACCAAAATGGTTGAAATACCATCCTCAGCTAATGATAAAAGATGATATTGAGGGTGAGGAGAGGCAGTTAAGGGAGGTTCCGAGGAAAAGCACAGTAAACAAGGGTGATGTGATGCAGATTTAAGTTAGGGCCTTCTGCCCTGATAAGAGTTTCTAGAGATTTGGTCATCCTCTTCTTCCAGGCACAGAGAGGGAGACACCCTTACAAATCGAGATTTCTCTTACAAATGTAAATGTTTCTTACAAAAGGACAACTCCTAGTTGGTTTTCAGAGCCCTTCCCATGTCTGCTGTTTTCAGAGAATAAACAGTTTAAAACAATTAATATGTCAAAGAGACATATTTTAGAGTGGCAAGTTTTGCTCATGTCCAGAAGGTGAGTTGGTAGATGGTTTTATCTCACTGAACCAGTCTCTTAGTCCTGACACTAGGTCAGTTCAGTTACTCATTTCAAAAGAGAGGTGGGCTCTCAAAGTTAGGCCAAAGGGTACAAGCAGTTAGGTATTTAATAAGAAGCATTTCTACAGAGACAGAACGAAAATAAAAGTTAACGGTTGGGGCTTCCCTGGTGGCGCAGTGGTTGAGAGTCCACCTGCCAATGCAGGGGACACGGGTTCGTGCCCCAGTCCGAGAAGATCCCACATGCCGTGGAGTGGCTGGGCCCGTGAGTCATGGCCGCTGAGCCTGCGCGTCCGGAGCCTGTGCTCCGCAACCGGGAGAGGCCACAACAGTGAGAGGCCCGCGTACCGCAAAAAAAAAAAAAAAAAAGTTAACGGTTGGAGTAAGTTATAAAGCCAGTCTTGATGCCGAAAACTCAGCTTCTATTCACTGGTGCCGAACCAAATCGCGGAAACAGAGTTTTGGGTCAAGTAGAAAAGAATAGCTTTATTGCTTTGCCAGGCAAAGGGGGACACAGTGGGCTCATGCCCTCAAAAATGTGTGTCCCAACCCAGGGAGACTTGGTGAGGAGTTTTATAGCAATGGTTCAAGGGCAGGGTTGATGATAGGGATCAGGGTGTGTGCATGGCCTGTATTCCTTTAATCTGGCCTCACGTGGTCTCCTGATGAGCTTCTGTGGTTCTCAAGGTTATCAAACTCTGACCTCTCTGGAATGAAGAATGCTTCATCAAATAGTTAACATCTTCCATTTGTTAGGGGTTTTAGTTCTGCAGAAGAGCTCAAAGATTTTGTCAAGTGTATCCCTTGAGGTGGAACCAAGACCCTGTTTCAAGACAGCACCGTAGTTTCTTGGCCACTCCTCCCTTGTCTCTGCATCCCCTCCCTTCCCTGATTAGCAACTGTTTGAACATGCCCTTTGGAATTCAGGGAAGGTTATGGAGGCTGAAGCCTATTTCCTACAAACAAGGAACAAGGGGACTGAGACAGGCTTCTGTGCCCAGGAGCCCCACAGGGTCCTGCTCTGTTTCAGTCTGAGTCTGGAGGGCAGTCTAGATGTAGGGGTCAAAGCATCTTTTGCAATTAGAATGTTTCTGATGATGTCATTGGGTGCTCAGGTAAACTTTCTGAGTGACTTGCACAGCAATAGGCATGAAGATTTTCTAAACATGGACTGTTGTGGTGATCTCTCTCAAGTTTATATCAAGTTGTTCAGCTTCAATTTGCAGGGCTTCAGGAAAGGCACAGCAATGACTCTCAATGATTCCAAGTCAAAAGTGGGAGAAAAATTAGAAATATTAGTTTGGAGAGTTGTATTTGAATACTCACGAAGTTTCCAAATTCTGGAGGGATCAGGCAGGGGGAAGAAGGATAAATGTTTCAATTCTGCATACAAAGATATAATTTACAAATTGCTGTAAATCAGAGTTAGCTTAAGAGAAAAGACAAAATTTCCTCCAATCTGGAAAAACAAAACATTAAAAAGAATCAGCAATTTTTCAAAGAAAAGTCATGATCTTAAAGTTACCAGAAATGTGTACTCAAGAGTTCTTTCCATGAAGATAAAGCACTTTACAAAAGCATCAGAATAAAACTATAACAGTCTGTAAATGACAGAAGAGTTAAAATGGCATGGTTAAAGATCTAATTACAATGCAATTGGCAAAGAAGTTTGGTTATGTTACTGAACACAGGTTCAGGTGCCCAATGCACAGTGAGGCCAAACAAACCAAAGTATCAAGTTTGAGAAAGGTTTATTGCAGGGCCAAGCAAGGTGAATGGGTTGCTTGTGCTCAAAAACCCCAAACTCCCTGATGGCTTTTGGGGAGAGGTTTTTATAGGCAAAATTTGGGGTGAGGGCTGCAGGGTGTGTGACTTTCCTCTGCTTGGTTGGTGGTGAGGTAACAGGGTGGTGTTCCAGGAGTGTGCTCAGCCTGAAGTTACCATCTCCCAGCTGGGTGGGGCCTTGGTTCCTGGTTTGGTTTTTTTTTTTTTGCCAAGTATAGGGATCAAACTGTGTCCCCTGCATTGGGAGCCCAGAGTCTTAAACACAGGACTGCCAGGAAAGTCCCCTTAGTTCCCGGAGAAGAACTCAAAGATATTGTACTGTATATCCCTTGAGGAGGAACTAGGAGCCAGCTTTAATCTCCGCACTATTGTTTCTTGATTGCTTATCCTTTGTTTCTGCATTCCCTTACTTCCCTGATTAAAACTGTTTGAATCTTCCCTTTGGAACTCAGGGAAGGTCTTAGGGGCTGAATAAAGCCTATTTCCTACAAAGAAGAAATGAGGGATATGGAAAGGATTTGTGTCCCTGAGGGCCCCACAGGGTCCTGTTGGGTTTCAGTTATCGCTGACATACAACATTTTAAGATGTTACTAGAATTATGACTGATACCATTATACCAAAACACATCAGAATTCTAGGAATTTCATATAATTTCTAGAACATTTATATTAATAACATTTACCCATACAATATAACCTAAGAGGCTTTATCATCACTCATTTGACAATGTTCCTTGTGTAATTTAACACCAAATAAGCCTAATTAGTTAATATCTCTTTAAGAAGGAGAGAAAACAAATTTCTCAAGGTGTTCCAGGAGCTTCTAGAAAAAACCTCAAAGTTATTTCTAGGTCAATAACCCTTCATTTAGAATTCGATTTTGGGGGAGTTTGTCAAAAATATCAAAAAGGTTTTAAAACACTTAGTCAAATAGGATCATAGGTCACTGTTAAACAATATTTACTTACACCATCCAACCAAAGTGACAAAAAATTTCAAAGGCAAATACAGAGAGTAACAATGGATTACTTAAAAAGTAAAGAACCTTTTACAATCTGTTATCAAAAGCAGATCAATGGTTCAAGAAAACTTTGCCCTCTCAGCAGATAGAACTAAATTCTAGCTTTGCACCAGCTTACTTTTGATATTAAAATTTATTCACTCAATGAAATATATTCCAATCCCAGCCATCTTGACTATGCATAACTTTCTTCTCAAGGTTCCTTTTCCACACATTCTATAACTCCCTTTTTTACACTCAGATTGTCCTGTGCTCCCCCCCCTTTTTTTCTTTAATCTCATTTTAGGACAAAAATACTTTCTTTTAACAAAATGCATTTCCATTCTTTATACTTTTTTCTTCCTTGCATATAAAAATGTTTCTTTATTAACTTTAGTAGTTTTAATTACATACATTAATTAGAATTTTTAAACCTTAGAAGCATTAATTTCTAGTGAAAACTAATATGTGAGCAATTTTAAACTGTTTGTTATACTAGTATTTTGGGGGGGGATTGGCAAACTTATGTATACCTATGGTAGGAGAGCAAAATTTGCTACCCTAAAATATGTCTCTTTGGCATAATAATTTTAAATGCTGGTTATTTTCTGAGAAACCACAGACATGGGAAGGGGTCTGAAGTTGCCCTTTTGTAAGAAACATTTACATTTATAAGAGAAATCTCCATTTGTAAGGGTGTCTCCCTCTCTGTGCCTGGAAGAAGAATATGACCAAATCTCTAGAAACTCTTATCAATGGAGAAGGGCCTAACTTAAATCTGCATCATAATAATGCTTGTTTACTTCGCTTTTCCTGGTAACCTCCTTTAACTGACTCTCCTCACTCTCACCATCCTCTTTTGTCTTTAGCTGAGGATGGTATTTAAGGTGAGGGATTCAGCCATTTTAGTGACTTACTCAGTTTTCCTTGGCCTCTCCCATGTATACGTGTTATTAAACTTTGAGTTTCTCCTGTTAATCTGCCTCATGTCCATTTAATTCTTAGACCAGCCAGAAGAACCCAGAAGGGTAGAGGAAACTTTCTTCTTCCTCAACAATATCATAATTTCTCATAGCATTTTTTTTTCAATGTGGTATAAGACATTTCTAATTAACTTAAACATCTTTAGTTTTTCTGTAATAAGATGACAAATAAAATATAATTATTAAAATGTTTGACTAAAAACTCTTATCCCATTCACATTTATTTAATTTACTTGTTTCCAACAATTTTTACCAATCTAGTGGATATGGAATGGTATCTCATTGTGCTTTTAATTTGTGCTTCTCTGATAACCCATGAGGCTGAGCATCTTTTTATTTGTTTGTTAGCAACTTTTGTTTCCTCTACATCTGATTTGCCCATTTGGGAGTTCTATTTTTATGATTTCTGTTGGGCTATATTGTGGGCTGAGTTTTGTCCCACTGAAAGATATGTACAAGTCCTAACCCCCAGTCCCAGTGAATGTGACCTTCTTTGGAAATAGGGTCTTCACAGATGTAATCAAGTTAAGATAAGGTCATACTGGATTAGGGTGTGCCTTGAATCCAATATTTGGTGTCTTTATTAGAAAAAAGAGAAGGAGATTTGGATACAGAGACACAGAGGATGCACAAAGGGAAGAAAGCCATGTGATTGAAACCAAGCATGACCCTGTGGGGCTCCTGGCCATGGAAGCCTTTCTATGTCCCATGTTCCTTGTTTGTAGGGAACAGGCTCCAGCCTCCATGACCTTCCCTGAGTCCCAAAGGGCTGATTCTAACAGTTGCCAATCAGGGAAGGGAGGGGATGCAGATACAAGGGAGGAGCAGCCAAGAAACAATAGTGCAGCCTTGGGACAGGGTCCCGGTGTCCCCTCAAGGGATACACATGACAATATCTCTGAGCTCTTCTGCAGAACTAAAACCCCCAACAAATGGAAGATGTTAACTACTTGATGAAGCATTCTTCATTCCAGAGAGAAGGTCAGAGTTTGATAACCACAAGTCAGAACCACAGAAGCTCATCAGGAGACCACCTGAGGCCAGATTAAAGGAATGCAGGCCCTGCACATACCCTGATCTTTATCAGCAACCCTGCCCTTGAACCATTGCTATAAAACTCCTCACCAAATCCCCCCGGGTGGGACACACAGTTTTGAGGGCATAAGCCCACTGTGTCCCCCTTTGCCTGGTGAAGCAACAAAGCTATTCTTTTCTATTTCACCCAAACCTCTGTCTGCAAGATTCGATTCGTCACTGGTGCACAGAGGCCGAGTTTTCAGCAACATGATGATTGAGGAAGAGATTGGAGAGATATAGTTACAATCTAAGGAAAACCACGGATTGATGGTAACCACCAAGAGCTAGGAGAGAGGCATGTAACATATTCTCCCTCAGAGCCTCCAGAAGGAGCCAACTCTGCTGATATCTTGATTTCAGACATCTGCCCTCATGAACTGTAAGAGAATAAATTTCTGTTGTTTTAAGCTACCCAGTTTGTGGTAACTTGTTACAGCAGCCCTAGGAACTAAAACAGGCACTTTCTTTTTTTCTATTATAAATTAATATAATAGAAAGATTATAAATTCAAGTTATAAATTTGTAGGAATTTATTATATATTCTTTGCTACAAATCTATATTGATTATGATGTTGAAAATATCTTCTCCTAGTTTGTGGCTGTCTTTTTACTTTCCTTACGGTGTCTTTTAATGAAAATAACTTATTTTATTTTTTATTTTTTTTATGGTACGCGGGCCTCTCACTGCTGTGGCCTCTCCCGTTGCGGAGCACAGGCTCCGGACGCGCAGGCTCAGTGGCCGTGGCTCACGGGCCCAGCCGCTCCATGGCATGTGGGATCCTCTCGGAGCAGGGCACGAACCCGTGTCCCCTGCATCGGCAGGTGGACTCTCAACCACTGCGCCACCAGGGAAGCCCAGAACTTCTTATTTTTAACGTAGTTATAGCGGAGGAGAAAACTTTTTGCTCTACTGTGTTATGTTTAGTGATTGGGATGCTGAAAATGAAACTGACAAAAGACAGATTAAAAGGAGAAAAAAACCCAGAGTTTATGCATGCAACATGTGTAAATAAATGTGAGAGAACTTAGTGATGAGTATCTCAAAGGGGTGGTTAGAATTTTAGGCTTAAACACCATGTTATCGAAAGGTGATAAATTGTGAAGAAGTGACAAGACAAAGGAAAAGGGCTTTGGCTTCTAGGGTTGGTAAATTGTGGGAGGGTAAATATATGGGGGAAACTAATAGAAGATAGGATTATTTTAGTAAGGTTTTCAATTTCATGCAGTCTGTGGGGTGATGAGTGTCTCTGATGGTTCTCTACTACCTGGAGAGAAGAGGGGGAAACCTTCATAAGAGGAAATTTATACTCTGCCTTTGGGCAGAAAGGGGGAGGAAAGAGAGCTTTTTCTTGCATCTACTGTTTCTCAATTGCCTTCAGCTCAAAATAATCCTTATGTCAAAGTGGGATACTCTGATCTACTTCATAGTTAAGTCTATTATCTTATCATTAGTGATTAACACAGTTTGTTTTTTGTTTAAGAAATCCTTCCCAACCTTGAAGTCATGAAGGTGTTCTTTTATAATTTCTTCTCACAGTTCTAGGATTTTATCTTTCATATTTAAGTCTTTGTTCCATCTGGAATTTTTTTTTTATGTATGGTATGAGGCAAAGATTCAATTTCATCTTTTTTCGTAAGGATCACTAGTTATCTTAGCCTGTTTTGTTGAATAGGTATTCTTTCATCAGTGATCTGAATGACATCTCTGTCATATGTTAAGTATTCATATATGTGTGTATGTGTTGCTGAGTTCTTTGTTATAATCCATTGGTTCCTATACCAATACTACATAATTTCAATATAACAGATTTGTGAAAAGTTTTGATATTTGGTGGGATGATTCCATTCTCTTCTACATCACTACCTTATTTGACTTCTTCAATTTGAATTAGTTTAGGAAGAATCAATAATATTGTGTCTTCCAAAAAAATGAACATGACATAACTCTCATTTTGTTTAGAGCTTCTTTAATGTTTCTCAGTAATTTTTACCTCTAAATGTAAAGGTTTTCTACAACATTTATGAGATTTATTTCTAGGCACCATAAATTTGTAACCACTTTAAATAATATAATTTATACTTTGAAACTTTTTTATTGATGTATAACATATAGTAATGTACATAAGTATTAAGTATAAACTCAGTGACTTTTAAAAAAAATAAATTTATTTATTTATATATTTTTATTTTTGGCTACATTGAGTCTTCGTTGCTGCGTGCAGGCTTCCTCTAGTTGTGGCGAGCAGGAGCTACTCTTTTTAAAAAAAAAAAAAAAATTATTTATTTATTTATTTTTGGCTGTGTTGGGTCTCCGTTTCTGTGTGAGGGCTTTCTCTAGTTGCGGCGAGTGGGGGCCACACTTCATTGCAGTGCGCAGGCCTCTCACTATCGCAACCTCTCTTGTTGCGGAGCACAAGCTCCAGACGCATAGGCTCAGTAGTTGTGGCTCACGGGCCTAGCTGCTCCACAGCATGTGGGATCTTCCCAGACCAGGGCTCAAACCTGTGTCCCCTGCATTGTCAGGCAGATTCTCAACCACTGCGCCACCAGGGAAGCCCATCAGTGACTTGTATGTATGTATTATCCCTGTATCACTACACAGACCAAGATATAGAGTATTTCCAACACACCAGAAGGCTCTGTCCTGCTCCTCCCAGTGAACAACCCCCAAAGATAACCTCTATTCTGACTTCTATTACTATACATCAGCTTTGACTTTACAAAGTTATATTTTCTAACTGCTTCTGTTACTGAACTCAGATTCAGTTAATCACTTGAAAGTCAGTATTTGAGAGGCAGGTGTTGGTTGGAAAGGAAAGTTGCTTTAATCAGGAGGCTGACAACCTGGGGTGAAAGTGAACTTGTGTCCCAAAACCAACTCTGAAGATTCTGCTCAACCATGAGAGTTTTTAAAGGGAGAATCATTTGGGGAGGGAGTCAGAGTTTTCATTATCTTCCACTGTGTGCAGACTTTCATCTGATTGGTTGCTGGTGAGGTACCAGGACAGTGTTCCAGGAATCTTATGCTCAGCCTGAAGTTACCATCCTCCACCTGGGTGGGGTCCTTAGTTCCTATGGAAGAACTCAAAGATATTGTTATGTATATTCCTTGAGGAGGAACCAGGACACTGCATTATTGTTTCTTTTCTTTTTTTTTATTTTATAAATTTATTTTATTTTATTTATTTTTGGCTGCATTGGGTCTTCATTGCTGCACACGGGCTCTTTTTAGTTGCAGCGAGTGGGAGCTACTCTTCGTTGTGGTGCATGGGCTACTCATTGCAGTGGCTTCTCTTGTTGCGGAGCACACGCTCTAGGCGTGCAGACTTCAGTAGTTGTGGCACGTGGGCTCAGTAGTTGTGGCTCATGGGCTCTAGAGCGCAAGCTCAGTAGTTGCGGCACATGGGCTTACTTGCTCCGCAGCATGTGGGATCTTCCCAGACCAGGGCTCGAACCCATGTCCCCTGCATTGGCAGGCAGATTCTTAACCACTGCGCCCCCAGGGAAGTCCCATGCACTACTGTTTCTTGACTGCTCCTTCTTTGCTACTGCATTCCCTCCCTTCTCTGATTAGCTACTGTTTGAATCTGCCCTTTGGAACTCAGGGAAGATCAAGGAAGCTGAATGAAGCCTGTTTCTTACAAACAAGCAAGGGGGGTCATGGAAATAATTTATACCTGGAAGGCCCCACAGGGTCGTGCTCTGTTTCAATTCCCGCTTTTCTTTGATTCTCCTCAATCTTGAGGAGGTGTTGGACAAGAAAAGGAATAATAGTTTGAATAAAGAGATAAAATCATAAACTTGGCAGAGGAGCTGGGTTCTAGGGGAACTCGGTTTCACTTCTTGCTAGTGTATAGCAATGCAGTTGAGTTTGATACATTGAGATCTTATTGAGCCACCTCACTCTGTTCTCATTTATTATATGTTGGTGGTTTTTTCTCTGTACAGAGTTTGGGACTCTCTGTGGGGACAATCATATTATCTGTGTATGATATCAGTTTTGTCTCTTCCTTTTTAATCTTTGTACTTCTTAAATCCTTCTCTTGTCTCACTCTGTTGGTTAGGTGCTCTGGTACAATGTTGAACAAAAGCAGTCATAGTATCATTTTTCCTGATTTTAAAAGTAATGTTTATAATTAAAAGTGATATTTGCTAATGATTTTTGGCACATACTTTTTTTCAGGTTAAGAAACACCCTTCTATACTTATTTTACTATAGAATATTTTATGTATTTTAATCATGAATGAATTTTGAACCTTATCAAATACCTTCTATTCATGTATTAAGAAGATTGTATGGTTTTTCTCCTTTAGTATGTTACTGTGATAAAGTGTATGTATAGACTTCCTAATGTTAAACTATTCTTGTATGAACCCAACTTGGTCATTAACAAAAATTCCATTATGAAACTTATATTTAAAGTGGGTTTCTTGCAGACAACATAGTTGAGTTGTGTTTTTTGGTCCACTCTTGACACTCTTACGAATTTTGTTTACTAATATTTTGTTTAGGATTTATGTATCTATGGGCAAAATTAGCCTTTTATCTTTCTTATACTATCTTTGTAAAGCTTTAGAATCTCAATTATATCAAGAATTTTGCCTCTTTTTTCATACTCTGGAAGAATTTGTATAAGATTGAAATGACCTTGTCTCTTTAAAGTCTGGAAGGTTATATCTGTAAATGTCTTGGCATGTGTGTGTGTGTGCGCGCATGCATGAGTGCATGAAGATTTTTATTTACTGATTTGATTTTTTTTAAAAATAGGACTATCCAGGCTTTCTATTTCTTGAATTAGTTTTAAGTTAAATTTTTGTCAATTATTTCATTGTGTGTATTCCCCAATTAAATGGCATAAAATTGTTCATAATTTTTAAAAATCTTTGAAAATTTCTAATGTATTTGTTTACCTCCTTCAGTTTTTTCTTTTTCTTGATCCATCTTGCTAGAGGCTGTCAATTTTAATAGTGTTTTTAAATATCCAACTTCTGGCTTTAAAAAATCTTTCTGATTGTATCTTTGTTTTCTAGTTAATTTCTTTTTTATTTATCATTTTCTTCCTTTTACTTTCTTTGAACTATTTCATTGTATTTTCCTAATTTCTTTAGCTAGATGCCTAGCTCAACAACTTTTACCCTCTGTTACTTTCTTTTATTTATTTATTTATTTATTTGTGGTATGCAGGCCTTTCACTGTTGTGGCCTCTCCTGTTGCGGAGCACAGGCTCCGGACGCGCAGGCTCAGCCGCCATGGCTCACGAGCCTAGCTGCTCCACGGCATGTGGGATCTTCCTGGACCAGGGCACGAACCTGTGTCCCCTGCGTTGGCAGTCGGACTCTCAACCACTGCGCCGCCAGGGAAGCCCACCCTCTGTTACTTTCTAACAAGCAATGAAGGGTATATGTTTCCCTCTAAGGATTGCTTTAACTGAAACCCACAAGTATTTTCAATACCATTCTTTGGACCAAGGTTGGGATTACTGATCTAGACTGATTTATGGCAAGTAAACTAAATTTTTTGAGTACTTACTAAGTATAAGCCACTATGGTAATCACCTTAAAATATGAAAATCCTGCAGCAGGTACTGTTTACTTCTTTCCTTCCTTTCCTTCCTTTCCTTTCCTTACTATTTACAATAGTAAATCTATTGTATATTTTTGTCATGACTCATTCCTTTGAAGTTGTGCAATTTTAATAGTGTTCTTTGTTATAAGGATGTTTGAGTCATAGGATGATAAGACAATGTCAGTAGTAAGCAAGGAAACAAAGTGACCCAAACTGAAACAATGAAGAGAAACAGTCGCAGCCCCAAAATATATACTTAAATACCAAGGATTATATCAGGATAGGTGGCAGTTTTAAAAAAATAAATGTGCTTCTTATTTGTTCTCTACCCTAGCCTGAAAGATAAACCAAAAATTATAGTTTACTAGGAAAAGGAAAAGGAAAAGATCTTTGGCCAGTGGAATTCTCAGTTCTTTGAACCATGTGGTTTAGAAGATTCTAAAGGGCAGTCTTTCATGCTCTGAATCTATAATTTGTTCTAAGCTTCGATAAACACGTGCCTTGCCACCATTCACTTTCTGCTGTCCCACAATTTCAACATCTGTATTTGGGTGGATATTGTACAGGTAACTAGGAATCTTTTTGTTATCGTCTTAATGGCCAGGAAGAATGAAGGAGGATTGCACTGATTTATATACCATGTGTACTTTTAAATTTTTATGTTTATATTTTAATAAAAATTGTATGTATTTAAAGTATGCAACATGATGATTTTTTTAACATCTTTATTGGAGTATAATTGCTTTACTATGGTGTGTTAGTTTCTGCTTTATAACAAAGTGAATCAGCTATACATATACATATATCCCCATATCTCTTCCCTCTTGCATCTCCCTCCCTCCTATCCTCCCTATCCCACCCCTCTAGGTGGTCAGAAAGCATTGAGCTGATCTCCCTGTGCTGTGCCGCTGCTTCCCACTAGCTATTGGTTTTACATTTGGTAGTGTATATATGTCCATGCCACTCTCTCACTTTGTGCCAGCTTACCCTTCCCCCTCCCTGTGTCCTCAAGTCCATTCTCTAGTAGGTCTGTGTCTTTATTCCCATCCTGCCCCTACGTTAGTCATGACTTTTTTTTTTTTTGATTCCATATATATGTGTTAGCATACAGTATTTGTTTTTCTCTTTCTGGCTTACTTCACTATGTATGACAGATTCTAGGTCCATCCACCTCACTACAAATAACTCAATTTCGTTTCTTTTTATGGCTGAGTAACAGTCCATTGTATATATGCACCACATCTTCTTTATCCATTCATCTGTTGATGGACACTTAGGTTGCTTCCATATCCTGGCTATTGTAAATAGAGCTGCAGTGAGCATTGTGGTACATGACTCTTTTTGAATTATGGTTTTCTTAGGGTATATGCCCAGTAGTGGGATTGTTGGGTTGTATGGTAGTTCTGTTTTTAGTTTTTTAAGGAACCTCCATACTTCTCCATAGTGGCTCTATCAATTTACATTCCCACCAACAGTGCAAGAGGGTTCCCTTTTCTCCACACCCTCTCTAGAATTTATTGTTTGCAGATTTTTTGATGATGGCTATTCTGACTGGTGTGAGATGATATCTCATTGTAGTTTTGATTTACATTTCTCTAATGATTAATGATGTTGAGCATTCTTTCATGTGTTTGTTGTCAATCTGTATATCTTCCTTGGAGAAATGTCTATTTAGGTCTTCTGACCATTTTTTGATTGGGTTTTTTGTTTTTTTGATATTGAGCTGCATGAGCTGCTTGTAAATTTTGGAGATTAATCCTTTGTCAGTTGCTTCATTTGCAAATATTTTCTCCCATTCTGAGGGTTGTCTTTTCGCCTTGTTTATGGTTTCCTTTGCTGAGCAAAAGCTTTTAAGTTTCATCAACATGATGATTTGATATACATATACATAGTGAAATGATTACTATAGTTGAGCTAATTAGCATATCACCTCCTCACATAGTTAGTCTTTTTGTATGTGAGCACCTGGAATCTGTTCTCTCAGTAAATTTCTGTATTCAGTACACTATTATAAATTACCATCATCATATGGTATATTACATCCCCATGACTTTCTCATGTTACAGAACTGCAACTTTGTATCCTTTGACCAACATCTCCTCATTTCCCCCACCTCCCAACTCTGGGAACCACCAGTCTACTCTCTGCTTCTATGTATTTGACTTTTGTATTTTAAATAAATTAATTATTTATTTTATTTATTTATCTAGGCTGTGCCAGGTCTTAGTTGTGGCATGCAGGATCTTTAGTTGCGGCATGCAGACGTCTTAGTTGTGGCATGCGAACTCTTAGTTGCTGCATGTGTGCAGGATCTAGTTCCCTGACTAGGGGTCGAACTCGGGCCCCCTGCATTGGGAGTGCAGAGTCTTACCCACTAGACCACCAGGGAAATCCCTGCATTTGACTTTTTTAAATTCCACATATCAGTGAGATCATGCAGTTTTTCCTTTCTGTGTCTGGCTTATTTCACTTAGTATAATGTCCTCCAGGTTCATCCATGTTGTTGCAAATGGCAGGTATATTGGGTGTACTTATATTAGGTTGAACCACATGAGACAGCTGATATGTAGCCATTTGTAACCTATAGAGATAGCAATTTCATATGGCTGAATTGTGTATATTTAGAGCTTGAATGGAAGCAAATCCTATGGCATGGTTATGGAAACTCTCTTTTTTGCTAAGGGAAAAAGATTGGTGAAGATTAAAGAACCACCATAGGTAATTGTGTCATATGTTGGTAAACCTTAAAATTCAAGGCTACTAACTAATTCAATGTTGAGCTTTTTAAAAATAATTAATTAATTAATTTTTATTTTTGGCTGTGTTGGGTCTTCGTTTCTGTGGGAGGGCTTTCTCTAGTTGTGGCAAGCAAGGTCCACTCTTCATCGTGGTGCGTGGGCCTCTCACTATCATGGACTCTCTTGTTGCGGAGCACAGGCTCCAGACGCTCAGGCTCAGTAGTTGTGGCTCACGGGCCTAGTTGCTCCGTGGCATGTGGGATCTTCCCAGACCAGGGCTCAAACCCATGTCCCCTGCATTGGCAGGCAGATTCTCAATCACTGTGCCACCAGGAAAGCCCAATGTTGAACTTTTGATAAACCATTAGAATCTGATCAGGAAATAAGCCTTTGCTTTGAGTCTAAAGGGGGAAGATTGGTGGTGTTTCAAATGCTGGCACACTATTAAATGGGATTTGTTTTCTTTTAAACAGGTGTGTGTGGGGGGGAATGACCAATACAGGGAGTTGGGAGAGAGGACAGAAAGAATCAATATCACAAAGAACCAAGTTAAATTCACTCATTCACTATTGCGCAGTTTTAACTGTTATATGAAGAACTAAACTTGAATAATCTCAAACTCACGTGTTCCAGAGTACAAACTTATAATGTTCCTGCCATCTGTCCCCCAGATTAGTTTAGTTGTTGTGTTGTAGTATTCTCATCTTCAGGTGTCATGGGGTTCCAGTATCTGATCTTTTTTTGCACTCCCCTTGTGTGTGTACTGCACTAAAACACACATTCTTAGAAGTTACAAATCTGATTTTTACTATACTGAGTAAATGCTATCCCTAGCCTCTTTTTACGTAGTACTTGAATCTGTTTCTTAACTCTGAAAATCAGGACACAGAACTTTACATGTTGGTCAGTGAGTAGGGTATACTCAGATAATTTGAGAACAAGGTCAGAAAATGGGATTCACTGAGACAGATAATGATAGTTATCAACATAAAATGCATAAAATTGGCCATTGGTGGAAACAAAGCAGCCTAAGAACTTGGTTTCTAATGTGCGTTAGCAGATAGATGTATGACTTTGGACAAGTTATTTAATGTGACTATGTCTCAGCTTCTGGATCTCTAAAATGAAGACAATAATAGTGACTACCTCAAAAAATTACCGTGAGGGTTAAAGATAATCTGTGCACAGGGCTGCAAGATTTAGCAGTGTAGGGCCTTAACTATACTTACACCCCTACTTCCCTATCGATACTTTTGAGCTTTAAGCTTTTTCGGCTGGCAATAAGATACTGGAATGTCCCCCCCTGGGCAGAAACCGTTCCGAGCAAACCAGTATGGCGGGTGATAAGAATGATTAAGCCAGAGTTTAAAGGTCGCCCTAGCCAACCATAACTCATGTGACTCAACCCCCCACCACAAAAACACGAAAATGTAAAGTAGGCATCCGACAGCTAACCAATCAAGGAACTAGAGCCAAGTCCCCACTCCGGTCCAGGAACAAACAAACCAATGAGAAAAAAACCCTTGATATATCCACACTTTGCATAATGAAAAATGAAAACTATAAAATGTATGTGATTCCGCTTGGGGGGGTTCCTCTTCGGCCTCCTGCGTGAGGACCAAGGAACCCCGGTGCACCGGCTCCTAATAAACCTCTTGCGTGTTGCAGCGACTCTCGACTCTTGGCGGTTCTTGGGCGAGCTGGGATTCTTCGGAGACCGTTCAGGTCTAACAGCAGATGAAAATACAGAATGTCCAATGAAATTTCAATTTCAGATGAACCACAAATACTTTTTTAGTATATGTATGTCTCAATTATTGTATGGGACATATGCATTCAAATTTAACTGGGTGGCTTGTATTTTATCTGCCAACCCTACCTGTGTGAACATGCTCATTATGGTGCCTGGCACAAATAAATAAAAGCAATTTCCCACATCTCCATCAAGGATGTTGTCCAAGTAGGAAGGCATCTCACAAATCTCATTCAGCAGACTAAACTGTCACTAATAATAAGATGAACTGTGGTATTACAACTGCCTGTGTACCTCTATCCCCTCCCAGTCTGTCAGCTCCCAGAGGGTGATAACCATGTTTTGTTTCCTTTCCCCACCCCACCATCTAGTATCTAGTCCAGTGTTCTGCGTGTAGCAGGGGCAGGATAAATGCGAATTTGTAGAAAGAAATTCAGGCAAGAGCCGGGTTAAAAGGTTGACCATATCTTCAGCACTGGATAGCTGGTCAATACAAACCTTCCTGTCCAGTTAGTGAGAGAAGCTGGGGGCATGAGGCTGCCTGTCAGGGTCCGTTGAGATCTTCCAGTTCACTTTACCTTGATTCTCTTTTCTCCCAGCAACTGATATCCTGAGGCTGTTTCTCAACTAGACTTTCCTGTTGGGAAATATATATGGTGGGCCATCCACACAAACATTCCATTCTCGGCTGTAAACTTTCTCAAGACAAGTGAGTAAAGGGATGAACAGAAAACACCAAAAGTCTATAGAATGGTTATGAACATGGATTCTAAAGCCAGATATCTTGGTTCTGATACTTATTAGCAGTGTGACCTTGGCTGTGTCAGTTAACCTCCATGCCTCACTTTCCTTTACTGTAAAATGGGGATAATAGTATATCTCTCTTAAAGGATGGTGGTGAAGGTTAAATAAGTTAATATAGGTAAAGTATTTAGAACAGTGCATGCCATGTGATAAGTAATATATATGTGTTCGCTAAAAAGAAAAAAAAAGGAAAGATGAGCTCTGGATCTTTGCTGACAGGTGGGGTATCTCTCTACCATCCTTCAATGAACTGGCCAATTTAATCATCCTTATCTATGGTCTTTCTATGAAAATATAAACTGTTCTCTTGTAAATGACCAACGGAGACCATTGTTAAAAGCCCTTACTCATTTATAGATTTTCTTCTTTCTTGACAGGAAATGATAATGCTATTTATCATTTGGCCTTTGACAAGTTATGGTGATAAGACGAGCATCCTGCAAGGGGGGCGGTGAGGGGAGGTGGGCTGTGATACTCTCAGGAGAAAGCTGTCCCTCTGTGCACAGGCGTGCCCTTAGCCTGCATGCTCTCCAGCCAAGGATGCGGGCCCGGTGACCGAAACCACCTTCAAGGTGTTCCAGATCTTTCCAATGGCTCCTGTCACTGGCAGCAGCCACTGTGCCTCAGTCTGCATTGCCGCACACCTGTCTGGGCAGCAGGAGGGACAATGCGGAAACATATTAACCAAGTCCCCTCTAAGCACACACACTTACACATCTTTTCCTTTTGCGGAACTGACTCAAACCCTGTATGGAACTGCAAGAAGAATAGCCGAGGGCTGATAGCCGAGGGCAGTGGCAGTGGCTCATTATCAGTATTAGCATCACTTGAGGACTTGGAAATGCACAGCCTAGGGTCCTGCTCCTGACCTACTAAGTCAGAAACTCTAGAATGGGGCCCAGCGATGTGTTTTAACAAGTCTGCCAGGTGATTCTGATGGTCACTCAACGGAGAGCCAGCAGCCTAGAGCTTCAGCAGCTCTCCCCACCTTTCTTTCCCTATCTCCTCCTCCTCCCCCACCTTCCTCCCCTCCTCTCCTTCCTGATCTTCCTCCCCCTCCTCCTTCTCCTCTTCTTCCTTCTCCTTTCTCTCTCTCTCTCTCTCCACCTCTCTGTCTTCCCCCTTCCCTTTTTAAGAAAAAGGGACTGGCTAGGTCTCTCCAAGTTATGTGCACATGAGCCCAGTCGTCTCAGAGACCCTGGGAAGGGGATTTAGCATTTTCTCTCCTTGGAGCTGAGGAATTGCAAAGTGCTTTTTTTAACAGGTGGAAATTAGATAATCAGGCTTAGTAAACACGATTATAAGCCCAGCTGGCTTTACAAGGCTCGCTCCTTTTAAGCACAAAATCCTAAGGGAAAGAAGCTGAATGATTTTACCCCTCGACACAGGGAGCTACCCTAGTCGGCTCCAACCTGAAGACTGAAAGGGCCTGAGGATGCATTACTTTGCACTAGTGAGACCTTTTCCCATTCTTCTTTTTTTTTTCCGGTACGCGGGCCTCTCACTGCTGTGGCCTCTCCTGTTGCGGAGCACAGGCTCCGGACGCGCAGGCTCAGCGGCCATGGCTCACGGGCCCAGCCGCTCCGTGGCATGTGGGATCTTCCCGGACAGGGGCACGAACCCGTGTCCCCCCTGCATCAACAGGCGGACTCTTAACCACTGCGCCACCAGGGAAGCCCTCCCATTCTTCTTTAAAATTTAGAACATGGGATTTCCCCCAGGGACCTTAGGTGTTTTCAGCGTGGTCCTCTGATTCATGGGTTGAAATGAACCTATCATCTGTAATTCTCTGGAGAAAACCCCTGGAATCCACAAGGGCACATAAGCCTATGTCTGCCCTCACACTTCGGGAAGGGGTAGAGGGGTGCTCGCATCAGCTGTCCCTCCAGAGGGCTTGATGTGGCAAAGAGAACTGAGCCCCAGAGATGTACACCCGCGGAGCTTAATGTGACTATGTCTCAGTTTCTGGGAGAGAGGACAGAAAAGCTGTCAGCCTTACATCATCTAGTCCCTACTGCTGGGTTTATAGGTGAGTAGAGAAACAGAAAAGTTAAAGCGCTTCTTAAGATTACTCAGCCTGTCAGTGGCTGAGTTTTTGGTTTTGTGTACAGAACAATTATAATGAGGTAGCACTTCCCTACAATGTTGTTATTACCAAGTCCAAGCTTGCTCTGCTCTCTGTATGACAGGCCAGTAGATCAGGAGACGAGGTGTCGAGGCAAGGAATAGCGGCTTTATTCAGAAGGGCGGCAGACGGAGAAGATGGCCGACTAGTGTACCCCCAATAAACCATCTTATTGGGGTCTGGATGACTCGTTCTTTTATAGAACAGAAAGGGGGAGGAGGTGAGGAAGTAAAGTAAAAAGGCCATTTATCTTGCAAAATGGGTGGGGCTGTGTTAATTTCTTCTTTTCTGCAACCATTCACAGGTGGACAGGGTCAGAACATCTCTCTGTGAGCTGAACAAAGGCACTTTGTCAGGCAGAGGGCAGGGTTCCCTGTGGCAGGCCATTCTGTATGCTTATAGCTATAGACAGTGATTATAATAACAAAAGCTTGCATTTTGTTATTATAAACAAAATGTTTATAATATTTTAATATTATAAACATTTTTAACCATTATAAACATTATAGCAAAGGTTAAAGTAAAAGAAACAGATCCAACATGGAGTCAGAATTGGCTCTTCCCTGTTACATTGTGTATTAATGATTATCTAAAGCTGTGCTGTCCAATACAGTAGCTACTAGCCATGTGTAGTTATCTTCAATTAATTAAAATTAAAAATTCAGTTCCTCATTTGCACTTCCCACATTTCAAGTGCTCAGTAGCTGCATTTGGCTAGTGGCTGCCATACCAGCAAGTGCAAATATAGAATATTTCCATCACTGCTGAATGTTCTGCCCCGGTCTAAAGTGATCTATTGTTGGCAGATTATATGTTGATGCAAGTCATGTCATTTGAATCGTTCACTTGCTTCCTGTGTCTCAAAGATATTGCCAAGAAAGAAGGGTAATGCCCAGATCTCATCCAGCAGACTGAACTAAAACAAAAATGAGCTACTCTGAGATATACTAGTTAGTTGCTTTCATGTCTGTTGTTTACATGTCATTGTTCAGTAAATAGTACCTGTATACATTCATTCAATTATTCTTTCAGTCAGTGTGCATTTATTACATCCCTATTGTGTTCCAGGCATAGTGTAGGTGCTGGGATACTGCACTGTCCATGAGGAACTACTGTCTGGAGAAGACAGACACAAGAGCAGGTCATCGTAATGCAACACAACATGTTTTAATATGTATGATGATGTGGAGGGTTTTATGGAAACAAAGGAAATGAACTTGCTGGGCCTGGAAGAATTTGATAAGACATCACAGAGAAGGTGACATTTGAACTTGATGCTGAAACTTGGCCTCTGTGCACTGGTGCTGAATTGAATCTCAGAGATAGAATTTTGGGTGAAACAAAAAAGAATAGCTTTATTGCTTTGCCAGGCAAAGGGGGACACAGTGGGCTCATGCCCTAAAAAATATGTGTCCCAGCCCAGGGGGGATTTGGTGAGGAGTTTTATAGCAGTGGTTCAAGGGCAGGGTTGATGATAGGAATCGGGGTGTGTGCATGGCCTGTATTCCTTTAATCTGGCCTCAGGTGGTCTCCTGATGAGGTTCTGTGGTTCTCGAGGTTATCAAACTCTGACCTTCTCTCTGGAATGAAGAATGCTTCATCAAGTAGTTAACATCTTCCATTTGTTGGGGGTTTTAGTTCTGCAGAAGAGCTCAAGAGATATTGTCATGTGTATCCCTTGAGGGGGCACCGGGACCCCGCCCCAAGGCTGCACTATTTCTCACTGCTCCTCCCTTGTCTCTGCATCCCCTCCCTTCCCTGATTGGCAACTGTTTGAACCTGCCCTTTGGAACTCAGGGAAGGTCATGGAGGCTGAAGCCTATTTCCTACAAGCAAGAAACAGGGGGACATAGAAAGGCTTCCATGGCCAGGAGCCTCACAGGGTCCTGCTCAGTTTCAAGCTGAGGCTTGCAGGATGGGCGGGAGTTTGCCAGTGGATTAAGGCACCCCCAGCCACGTGAACAGCATGTGCAAAGGCACAGAGACATGAAATGGCTGGTGTGCTGGGGACAGTGAGAAGGGCAATATGCTGGGGGAGCGGGAGACTGGGTGGCTAATTAGGGCCAGGTGGGCACAGGTGGTGAGCAGCTTACTAACAAGTTTGAACTTTGCCCTACGGGCATGAATGCAACCCTCTAAAGCCGAGTTCCCCTCCGAATTTATGATTAACCTCTCTATCCAAAACTTCATTCCCTGTCTTGTCCCCTCTGACCCCAATCCTATGCTAACTGAACACTAATCAACCAGAGTCAGAGGACTAAAATTGCTGTTGTTGATAATGTTGTTAATGCACAGACTCAGGTTGTTTCTCCAGGGCAAGATGAACCCACAGACCCTTGGGTCATGCACCACCAGAGCAGAGACTCATAAACAGTAGGTATCTTGACCTCTGAAACTACGATTAAGAAATGTCACAAGATGATGATTAGCCCCAGCTTCTGCCCTGCAGTAAGCCCTTACTTTGTTGCAAACAGCTGCTGTTTGGCTTTCTGCGCCTTGGGCACAAGAGCACATAGCTTGGTTACATTAAGGGTTAAGTAGTCTCCCTTCTATAGCTTTAATGTATTAAATCCTGTTAAAAACTCTGGTGTGTCATGTAGCTGAAGGCATCAGCGTATCTTTGGTGCTTAGCACTGGCCCTGGCTCATGGGGGCTGCTCAAGAAATCTTGATTCCTTTTTCTCTTAAATTGCTTCTTACCAACTTGTCCACAGTGTATTTCTCAGTCTCTAAGAGTGACTGATTTCTCATTTCCCTGGTGATTAAGTCTGACAAAATCTCACCTTCCTATCTATTATGGGCTCATTGATATGGTCCTTTCAACATCAGTTAAAATGTCTCCTTCCGTTTATCTGCTTTCTTTCTCCTGCTGAGGTTTTCTTGTCGCTTTGTGATATATGACCCTTCTGCATATGACTTTACAAAAGATGTCACTGGTCTTTTTCTGTCCATGACATCCTATCATAAGACAGCATTATAAATGGACAATTTTCAGGAATAGCTTCATTTTTTAAAAGGGCTCTCTTATTTCTGAATGGCTGCAGGGATTTCAGTTATGAGTAAATGTGCCAGATACTACTCTTAATTCTGATGGATTGATAACAAGCACCTGATTCATCCTAGGTCACTAACACCCAGGGCAAGCATTCAAATGGAGGCACATTCCAAGTGTCTAAGTATTTAAAAACTATAAATCAAGCTAACAACTGAGAAATAAAGTATGCTTTGACCTCCTACATTGATAAATATACCTTCATAATGACAAAAATAAAGCATGTTTAAAGAGATGGTTTTTATACAACAGGAAGTTGGTGAAATTTGACTAAATCTAATTATTAGTGCACATGTCAGTGTTCTGTTGATGGCTACTGATGTTTGGATGAGACAAAAAAAAGACATACATAATTTATAAGTGTTTCTGTAAATCTATTTTTCGTACTTTCACTTCAGCAAAATTACTAATAATGTTATGAAGTTTTTTAGCAATGAACTAGAGGATTAAAAATGAAAATGTAGTTGTATTGAAATAGGTTTTCATTAAACTGTGTGTGTGTGTGTCTATTGCAGGATGTTTATCTATTTTTTAAATTGAAGTAAAGTTGATTTACGTTCTGTTAGTTTCAGGTGTATAGCAAAGTGATTTGGTTTTATATTTATTTATTTACTCTATTTCAGATACTTTTCCCTTATAGTTTATTACAAAATATTGAATATAGTTCCCTGTGCTCTACAGTAGGTTCTTGCTGGTTATCTATTTTATATATAGTAGTGTGTATCATTAAACTGTATATTAAAATTAATACAAACAATACAAAATTTTAAATTATTTAATATATGTATTTAAAACTTTCTAAAATAGTCAAAATTATCTGCTAAAATTAAAAAGAGCAAATTATTAATGAATATCAATATTTTAAATCAAAATTCTTTAAAGCTAACATCTTGAATTTATTTGTTAAATATTTAAATACTATTTAATAGTTTAGTAAAAGCAAAGCAATTTAAATTCTTGTGTTCAGTATCCATCTTGTTTCCATTGTAAAGAACTGACATCATGTTTCATGCATGTTACAGCAAGTTTATGTGTATGAAAATTTATATTTCATATTGCAAGATGTTCCTCAGCAGCCGTGGGCAATTGTGTTGAATACCCCCCTCCATGACCCTCCAGAGGGTCATAAGACCCTCCAGAATTGCAAATTACAAATATGAAGAGAAGCAGCTTCTGACACCAGAGAAATTGTAAGCCATCATGTGAGAACCTATTGCATTCGCATATCTCAGGGAAGGATTAACAAGTTATTAATTCAGTTTTTCTCTTACATAAATGGTTGTGCCATTCACATCCTTCCCACAGCCCAAGGCAATGTCCATCTTCCACTTTGGCAGTGGCCCAAACCACCAACCATCTGCCTTTGTTTTTTTCTTTTTTATGTATGTATGTTCGTATGTATGTATGTACATACATATGTATGTTTGGCTGCGTTGGGTCTTCCTTGCTCCACGCGGGCTTTTCTCTAGTTGCAGTGAGTGGGGGCTACTCTTCGTTGCGGTGCGTGGGCTTCTCGTTGAGGTGGCTTCTCTTGTTGTGGAGCACAGGCTTCAGTAGTTGTGGCTCGTGGGCTCAAGAGCGCAGGCTCCGTAGCTGTGGCGCACGGGCTTAGTTGCTCCGCGGCATGTTGGGTCTTCCCGGGTGAGCGATCGTCCCCTGCATTGGCAGGTGGATTCTTAACCACTGCACCACGAGGGAAGTCCCCTGCCTTTGTTTTGAAAACAGAGGGTAAGAGATGTGGAGAAGCATTTGGCGTTAGTTACAGAGTGGATGCATCCTAGAGACACAGGTGTGAAGGCTGGGTCTAACGTCCCCCTAATTTGGGTCTAAGGGCAGATCTAGATGTGCCTACACCTTGTCTTACTCAGTTCTGGCCGCTGTAACAGAATTCCATAGCCTGAGTGGCTTATAAACAACACATTTATTTCTAACAGTTCTGGAGGCTGGGAAGTCAAGATCAAAGCACCAGCAGCTTCAGTTTCTCCTACTTTCTGGTTCATAAACAGTCCTCTTCTCACTGAGTCTTCACTGAGACCTCCCATGGCAGAAGGGGTGAGGGAGCTCTCTGGGGTTTCTTTATAAGGGCACTAATCCCTAATCACATAAGCAACTGCCTAGGCCCCATCTCCAAATACCGTCATGTTGGGGATTAGGTTCAACATATTGAAGGATGGAAGAACGTGCCTCCACAAAATATGCCTCTTTGGCATAAGGATTATTTTGAGAAACAGCAGACACAGGAGAACCTCTGAAAACAGGGTAGAAGTTACCCTTTGTGTACCCTTTTCCCCTTTGTGTAAGGGAAATTTGTATTTACAAAGGAAATCTCCATTTGTAAGAGTGACTCCCTTTCTGTACCAGGAAGGAACTCTAAATCACTAAAGACTCATCAATGGAGAAGGCACCAAACTTTCCTGCTCACCAACCCATAACTGGCCTCCCCTACACCTTTTCTTTTTGTGCTTTAGCTGAAGATGATATTTAAGCCTGAATTCTAAGCTTAAAATCTAACTCTCCCTGAGAGTTACCGATTTTTTCCCTGGGTATCTCCCATGTATGTGTACATGAGGTATACATGTTAAAAAAACTCATTTTTTCTTTTTTTTCTTGTTAATCTGTCTTGTTACAGGGGCCCCAGCCAAGAAATTAGAATGATGGAAAAAATTTTTTTTCCTCTCCTACGGTACGAATTTTAGAGGGATACGTTCAGTCTATAGCACCCCAGGTCTGGAATTTTGTTTATTACAAATATATTAGCTCAGTAAATGAACTATACTTCAATTTAAAATATATATATATTAGCTCAGATCTTGGTGATAAATGAAATCTTAGCCTCAGAATTGTTTGGTAAAAGGTGAGTGGGAGAGAATGATGGTGTCATACCATCATGATACTCTGTTTTATATGATTTGTAAAATGATGTTACTCTTTCTACTACAAGAATTTAATGAGTAAGGACATTTGTGTAAGTATGCCATCCTTCCCATTCATTACCTACTAGTCACATAAAATCAAATTAGGCGCTATCATTTCTCTGCCCTGGGTTCCAGTATACATTTTATCAATCTTATATTTCATCTGACTGTTAGTCACTGATGAAGATTTAGGATGATTTTGTACTACCAGTTATGGTCACCGGGGGAACCATGACTTGGGAGTTTTTTTACTACATTTCCCCAGGACTGGGGATACCCCTGTAGCCTTGGTGTTTGATGTGGGCAGGGATTACCTAGGGCCACACTGAGGCACACTAAGGGAAATACTTCCCCTTCCACAGTCAAGGGCTTTCTGGGACACAGAACGGGAAAATAACTCTGATTCATTCATGTCTACCTATATGATTATGTATATTGAGAGGATTAAACTCTTTAACATTCATAGGATCTATTTATTGTGTGGAAACAGCCCTGACTCGGGCAGTGCTGCTGTATGGCTTTTGATGCCCACCTCCCTACCTTGTCTTTGGCTCTGCAGAATGCTTCCAGCCCCTGCTGAGGCTGTGTAGCCCATGGAGGGGCATTTAACATTTGACATTTGCTGATAGATATGTTGGGCTGAAAATGAAAGGGGAATATTCAGAGTGAAATATCCAGGAGGCAGTTGGGGAGGTAGGACTGGAAATTCCCACAAGAAGTCAGGGTAGGTTTGGGGCTGTCTTTAGAGAGGTGACAGAGGAAGACATGAGAACAGATGCATGAACATATCACGTGAACAGCTGAAACAAGGGCACATTTGCATATAGAGTTAACTCTTGAACTGAGTGCTGTGTGGCACGAAGAGCTCGGAGGAGCTAGGGTGAGCCCACAGGCTTGCATTTGGGATGCCTAGGCTTTAGTAAAAAAAAAACAGTCCATCTGCAGACTCCTCTACCAGTTCATGCTTGGGGTTGTTACAGATAAACTTTACAGAGGCACATTAAAATTTTGAAGAGTTTACTTCAGCAAACATCCATTCCAATTGGGCAACACCAAACTGGAAGTGGTTAAGAGAGCTCCACTGATAGGGGCTGGGGCAAGACTTCTAGAGAACAGATGCAGAAGCAAAGCAAAGTTTTTTGATTGGCTACAGAGCTTAAGTGTTTGCCTTATTTGGGAAAGCCTATTTGGCTGTTTGTGATGGGTTGTCCTTTGGTTTCAATTTCATAATCTTGAGGCAGTGACAGGCTTAGGTTTGGGTGTGCTTTTATGTAGGCTGCCAAGGCAGAGAGCCACCTCAGTCTAATGGCCTCCCTGTTTAACTAATTTATCAGGGATCAGCTCCTCTTCACACAGGGCTGCCTCGCACAGGGGTCAAGTGGGAAACTGGAGAATTGCTTGGAAACTATCCCCATCTTCATCCCTCCTCTGAGCCTCCTATTTCTGGTAAAATATTATGCAAGGATCGATTCTTTGTTTTGACTGGCTAAAGTGGTCCTGCTAGGAATCAAGCAGGGGAAAAGTATAAGATTACTTACCAAGATATCTTTCTGGGAGCCCTCTGATATTATGGTTACCTAACCCTTCTGTAAATTGCCTTTGTTTAGCTCTTTCTCTCAGCCTATAGGACTTGCCCAGTAAGCCAGGGGAAGTGCGAAGAATAATATAAAATTGTAAAAACAAATGCAAAACTGTTTTCCTGGCCTTAGTTAGTTGCTTTGAGGATCCAGATTTAAAGTGATAGTAATAAGGTGGTTTTTTTTTTTTTTTTTGCTCCGGACGCGCAGGCTCAGCGGCCATGGCTCACGGGCCCAGCCGCTCCGCGGCATGTGGGATCTTCCCGGACCGGGGCACGAACCCGCGTCCCCTGCATCGGCAGGCGGATTCTCAACCACTGTGCCACCAGGGAAGCCCATAAGGTGGTTTTTTTCAATAATTATTTATTTGGCTGCACCGGGTCTTAGTTGCAGCACGTGGGATCTTTTTTTGTTTTTAGTTGTGGCATGCTCTTAGTTGTGACATGCGGGATCTAGTTCCCTGACCAGGGATGCAACCCGAGCCCCCTGCATTGGGAGCGCGGAGTCTTAACCACTGGACCACCAGGGAAGTCCCAAGT
The DNA here is from genome assembly GCF_026419965.1 of Kogia breviceps. Taxonomy (NCBI): domain Eukaryota; kingdom Metazoa; phylum Chordata; class Mammalia; order Artiodactyla; family Physeteridae; genus Kogia; species Kogia breviceps. The sequence continues at coordinate 39,005,486 of NC_081322.1, read as the reverse complement.
TCTTTACCTATTAAAAGTAACAAAATGTTTTTAACCTTCTATATTTTATACTTTCAATTCTTTTGAGTTTAAGTTGTCCATATAAACACGATTGCTTACACCAGTTTTCGGGTATCTTGTAATTCCCAGAGGTATGGGCTTAGCCGTTACAGAATACTGCTGTCCAATATGGTAACCACTAGTCAGTGGCTACTGAGCACTTGAAATGTGGTTGATCTGACTTGAGAGGTATCGTAAGTGGAAAATATACAGTGGATCTCAAAGATAGTACTGTGTTGGACAGTTTCTAGGATGGCTCCCAATAATCCTTGCCTCACACCTTCTTGGAATCTTTGAATGTGTGCGGGACCTGTGACTTCCTTCTACCCAACAGAATATGGCAAAGGTGATGGGATGCCATTTCCACAATTCTATGACATAGATTATAATTTCCATCTTGCTGGTAGACTCTTTCTATTGATTCTTGTTTGCTGGCTTGATGAAGTAACCCACCATATGGAGAGACCCATGTGGCAAAGAACTGAGAGTGGGTTCCAGCTGACAGGCAGCAGCAAGGTGAACCCCTTAGTTTGACTGTCACTAAGAACTGAATCCTGCCAACAACTGTGAGTTCCAAAGTGTTCTTCCCCAGTTGAGCCTTAGATGAGACCCTGTCCCTGGTTGATACCTTGATTGCAGCCTTGTTGATGGAGAGACCTTGAAGCAGAGAATCCACTAAATCATGTCTAGATTCCTGACACACAGAAACAATGACATAATAAATGTCTTCTTGTCAGTTGCTAAGTTAGTAGTAATTTATCATGCTGTAATAGATAACTAATATGGAACCTAAAAAGAATATAAATGGGGCTTCCCTGGTGGCGCAGTGGTTGAGAGTCCGCCTGCCGATGCAGGGCACACGGGTTCGTGCCCCGGTCCGGGAAGATCCCACATGCCGCGGAGCGGCTGGGCCTGTGAGCCATGGCCGCTGAGCCTGCGCGTCCGGAGCCTGTGCTCCGCAGCGGGAGACGCCACAACAGTGAGAGGCCCGCATACCACAAAAAAAAAAAAAAAAAAAAAAAATGTGGCTTGCATTATAATTATATTGGACAGCACTAGTATAGAACCCCAAAGAGATAAGGGTTTCATGTAGCTTATGTAGCCCAGCATGCAGAAGGGAGTTGGTTGTCATATCCTTAGCATCACGGTGTCACTTTTTGGGGCATGCTATTGAAACAGAAAATAGTTTATCACATCTGGAAAAGAATGACTCACCGTTTTGAAGATGGGGAAGCTGTTGTATAATTTTTGCCGAAAAGTTAAATCTGCTTAGTCTTCTTACTTTTGGATGCTGCCTTCAGGGTTTAATTTGCTTCAAATTAACAGCAGGTGGCAGATGCAATTAAAAAATTGCAAATTAAGCACTATATTTTGAACTTCCTTATTTGCAATGGCAGGTACACAGTCAGGCAATAAATACTAATTATTTTGAATTATTTGTTTACTCATTGTGTCATATGTGTGCTTTTTACTGATTAACTCTTTGCAACTTATGCTACATGCTTTATTGCTAATTAATAAAGCTATAATGCCATCACTAGTGATTCTAAACTCTAGGAAACTCTTTCAGACCACACCCCCTCTGAAGGGTGATTTCCTGGCAGACCTGTGCTCCCAATGACTCCCCTGGGAACTGCTGCTGTCCAGAGATATTGATGCTAATGTAGGTTGCTATCATCCTCCAGCATGTTGGGGCAGAAAGAAAGGGCTGAGAATAAGTAAAAAGTACATTTACATTTGGGTACCCTGGGTAGGGTAACTAATTGTTGTGCCTTCAATATTTTAAAATATTTCTACCTTTTTTTTTTTGGCCACGTCATGTGGCATGTAGGATGTTAGTGCCCTGACTAGGGATTGAATCCGTGACCCCTGCGGTGGAAGCATGGAGTCCTAACCACTGGACTGCCGGGGAATTCCCTTCTACCTTTCTTTAGAGGAGAGTTTGAGAAACTTAAGGAAGAGACAGGAACTCCCAGTAGCAGCACCATTCAACATGTCCTCCATTATCTTAAGCAAATTAGCCGTTAAAACAAAACAAGCAAGGAAACAGGTTAACAGTTTGGATATTACTTCATTCAAGGACTTCCCCAAGTGTATATCAAATATTGCTTCTAACCACGTACAGAATTCTCTGGAGAGGATGGTTTTAAAGAAAATATTTTCGGGACTTCCCTGGTGGTCCAGTGGTAAAGAATCCTCCTCACAATGCAGGGGACACGGTTTCAATCCCTGGTCAGGGAACTAAGACACCACATGCCGCGGGGCAGCTAAGCCCGCGCCTGAACAAGAGAAGAGAAAACCCGCACACCACAACTAGAGAGAAGCCCACACACGGCAACAAAGATCCTGCGTGCTGCAACTAAAGACCGACATGGCCAAAAATAAATAAATAAAATAAATAAATAAACAAAAATCTTAAAAAAAAAAAAAAAAAAAAGGAAGGATTTGCTTTCTCATTTCACTTCTGATGATGCTGTAGGGTCCCTTGTAGATTGGTACACGTGGCACTGTCTGGCTGTCCTTATACTTAATTTGACTCTGGTCAGATATAAGCATATGAGCAAAAGCCTCACTCAAATCTCTAATGAGCAAATGTTTCTTAATATGTAAAGAGTTCTTACAATACATAAAAACACAACAGGAAGAGGCTTTTTGCTGGTTCAAGAACTTATTAGGGACTTCCCTGGTGGCGTAGTGGTTAAGAATCCGCCTGCCAATGCAGGGGACATGGGTTTGAGCCCTGGTCTGCGAAGATCCCACGTGCTGTGGAGCAGCTAAGCCCGTGAGCCACAACTACTGAGCTTGTGCTCTAGAGCCCACAAACCACAACTACGGAGCCCACGCGCCTAGAGACCATGCTCCACAACAAGAGAAGCCACCGTAGTGAGAAGCGCACGCACCGTAATGCATAGTAGTCCCTGCTCGCCGCAACTAGAGAAAGCCTGCGCAGCAACGAAGACCCAATGCAGCCAAAAAGAAATAAATATATTTTTAAAACTTATTAGCTTGACACCCACAGATACGTGGACAACTAAGACCTATAGTAAATATTCTAAGTTTGAAAATGTACTTGAATCAGGATGTGTTCTCCTTTGAGGCTGAAAGTGATCAAGAGGACCAAGTTCATGCCTCAGGGCACCATACCCTGTAATCATGAAGCGTGATAACTCCAAGATTGAAGAGGTGCTCCAGGTCCAGTGGTGGTGGCCTGTAGTACATGTTTAGAGTTTATGTGCAGAACTGTTTTAGCCTCAGGTATGTAAGACTGGGTGTTGAGAGAGACCAGGAAGCTTCCTGAAGTACTGATCTCACCCTCATTCACCTAGATTTTATCATCTGCAATTGTGCACCCCCAAGGAGGTTTTCAGGGTCTGAAAACATGTTCTGACTATCCTGGAAAATACTGTAGATCTCTCTGCTTTGAAGCCCGGCTGACTGCACTGACTTACTTCTGCATCCTTTCCATATGTAGGTTCTATATGACCTATAACCAAATGACATCTGAGTCTACTGTCTCCTCACCCTGAGCACACTCGTGACACATGTCACTTCTGTGGATATGCAAAATGTATGCAGAACAATTCATAAAAAGAAAAATCCAAATGGCTAATAAATAACTGAAAAAAGCTTAATCTCACTGTGAAAATGCAAGTCAAAGTAAGATTTTTCTCCTATGAAATTAAAAAATATTTTTACATTATAATTCTCACGTTTAGCAAAGGTTTGTGGATTTGGCAATCTCACACATTGCTGTTGTGAGTGTACATTTCTAGATGACAATTTGGCAGTTTATTTCAAGATCCAAACTGGGAATGTACCATTAAGAAAATAATCAGAAATGAAAACAAAACGTGTGTTAGGATGTTTATGAGGTTATCTACAATAGGAACAAACATTCAGTAAGAAAGAATTTTGTACAGTCATTATGAATAATGTTGTTGAAGAACATGTAATGACAAAGAAAAATAGAGTAGAAAGGCTGCCAAAAATACGTCCTGAGATAACACAAATTCAGATACAATGCTATTGGGTCTCATCCTCATCAGCTCCCCTTTTCTAATTCTAATAAGCCTGCACTAAAGGCCTCTGGGGTGTGGGGAATGTAGAGGGAGGACAAGGGACAGAACATCCCTTCTTGGAAAGCAGGGATGCAGAGACCCAGTGTTCTCCTAGCTCCAAGAGTCCAGAAATTGACACTGCTGTCCTGGAAGTCCTGCCAACCCCTGAACCCTGAATCATCCCCATCAATATTTGGAGCAAATAAATGCCACCAGTGCACCAAACTGAAGCCAGGAGGACCTGGGTGAATTTTGATCTTGCAGAAACCCTAGCTGGTCACCTGCACAGGTCACCCCATTATTTCATTAATCTTGTCATGTGGCCTCAACTTTTATGATTAAATTTTTTTACTGTTTTCTATTGAGTGGAAAAAATAAGATAGAAAACTTTATGCACATTTGCTCATAATTCATTTGAGCAGCAAACAACAAATAAGCCAGCAAACTCTAAATACATAAGTATATACATAATCAAAAAGAAAATATTAAAAAATTTATTATTAGTGGTTATTTCTGGTTAGTGGGCTGTGGGTAATTTTAATATTCTTTACTATACTTTTCTGTATTTTCCAAATTTTTCTATATTGGGCCTTAAAATATTACACTTAAGGGCTTCCCTGGTGGCGCAGTGGTTGAGAGTCCGCCTGCCGATGTACGGGACGTGGGTTCGTGCCCTGGTCAGGGAAGATCCCACATGCCGCGGAGTGGCTGGGCCCGTAAGCCATGGCTGCTGGGCCTGCGCGTCCGGAGCCTGTGCTCCGCAACGAGAGAGGCCACAACAGTGAGAGGCCCGCGTACCACGCGCGCGCACACACACACACACACACACACACACACACACACACACACACACAACCAAAAAACCCCCAAAATATTACACTTAAAATTTGAAAAAGAAAAAAATATGTCAAAGAATGTTGAGAGGACTTTTTTAAAACTCAAAGATCTATATATATAGATATGCCTCTCAATAGAGAAATTCCTTTTCAACCTAGCTTATTAAATTCACCTAGCCTTAGGACATCCCTGGCGGTCCAGTGGTTAAAACTCTGTGCTTCTACTGCAGGGGGTGCAGGTTCAGTCCCAGGTTGGGGGACTAAGTTTCCCCACATGCCGTGCAGTGCAGCCAAAAAAAAAAAAAAATTCACTTAATCTTATTTTAATGGCTGACTCTTATTTCACAAAGTCTGAAAATGTGGTTCCTGTTTCCGGCACAATGGCACATTTTATGAAATGGACCATTGTGTTACATGTTATAACATTATTTAGGTTTGTAAAAATATTTAATCCAATTTTCCTGGCCACTTAAAATTTTACTAATCTCTTGTAGCATAAGGGACCCTCTTCCCTGAAACCTAACGTAAAAGGAAGGACATGGACAAAGGATATGGAAATAAGACTAAAAATCATAGGAGCATGAAAAAAATATATATACTTTACCACTCTTCCAGTTTCATTATTCCCAAGCAAAGGGTTGTGTAGGGTCCACATGTAAATGGCAAATGATGTAGCACTCTTGTGGCCTGAAGATTCATTTCTGCGAGGAGGAAGTAGGGTTTCACCCACGCTAGGATTTACCAAATTAGCCCTCGGCTCCATCTCCTGCCCAGGAGTGGAAGGGGAATCTTTAAAAGCTCCCTTAAAGGGACTAACCCCTCCCAGCTCAGGCCTTCCTGTGAAGCAACCCCCAACCCCAAGCTCTTCTTCCTCTAACAGCCTCAGCCGCAGAAGGCACTGCAGGGAGAATAAAATGATGAAATAGATGATTTTGCCAAGTGATTTCTCATTATTTTTTCTACAGCTCCGTTCTTCATTTTTCCTGAAAGCTTTTGTGTGTGTACCATCTGGACTCGAGAGAATTGGTCTCACAGTTGTCATTGGACGGATGAGCTGAGGCAAAACTATAATTTCTGTTCAAGAACCTGGGAATGATGAAAGGAGGGCTCCTGAGAGAAGGCGGGGTGGGGGGTGGGGTACAATGAATTTTTTCCCCAGGGGCCGGAAAAAATCCGTTTTCCACACACTAGCTTTATGGGAGTCAGCCACAGAATGTATTGACATTATTTAAATGATTTTATCTATTTGTGAATAAGTAATGTACAAAATTCAAAGAGTACAAACCAGTATGCAATGAAAAATGGCTCTTACTTCTGTGCCCTAGCCCAGCCAGCTCCCAGCTCAGAGGCAAGCGCCGCTCTCAATTTCTTGTGTATCCCTTTGGAAATAATCTCTTTTCCTGTCTAGCTTTTTCTTTCTTTCTTTCTTCCTTTCCCCCTTCCTTCCTTCCTTGCTTTCAACACAGATAATACCCTAGTGTACACAGTGTTCTGTATCTTACTGTTTTTCACTTAAGAATTTATTTGGATATTTTTCTTTGTAGTATATATTATGCTCTTTTAAGTGATTTATGATATGGATATGCTATCATTTCTTTAGTTGGGGCTTTATCGGTGGATAATTAGGTGATTTCCAATCCTTTGCTGTTACAAGCAGTGCTGCAAAAACCCTTTTGCATTTCTGCAAGTATATCTGTAGGCTAAGTTCCTAAAATTAGAACTGCTAGGTCTAAGGGGACATGTATTTTTTAATACTGATAGATGTCAAATTCCATTCTATAATCCCATCAGTGTCAATGAGAAGACTGGCTTTCTCACATCCTTGACAACACACAATGGAGAAACTGAATTTAAATTCTGACCAAGGAGATTAAGAGTTACTTCTTTTTGTTTCATTTCCTTAAGAAAAAAATCCATAGGATGCTTAGAGGAAGGCATCCTACTACTCAATTTGCATTTGAAAATAATACAATTCCTACACTTTACATTTGTTTTCTTGTTTGATTGAGGCCTAAGACCTGAGAGAATTTCTTTGAGAGTCTCTAGAGGGAAAAAAGGAACTAATAGTCAAGGAAGCTCATTGCGGTTTATTAGCTTTACAAGGCTTCAAAAATTCTGGGCTTTTATAGTCGGCACAAAGGAGGGGTTTTATTTTATTTTTTGACAGTGAGAGCTGAGGGGTTCCTGTGGTCAGTAGGGGGCAGCACGTCCCCACAGAGAGTCAGGCTGCAACTCCATCTGCCGATTCAACAAGCTCCAGCCCCAGGACTCAGAACCTACTCAGTCAAAAATGCTCTTTCAAAAAAAAAAAAAAAAAAAAAAGCTCTTTCACTTGGTCACCTTCACTGCCATCTCATGATTGGAGCAGGCTGGAGTTCCTGGGTTTGGCACAAAGCTTAGCTAAAAAACCAGGATAGATCAAAATATTAAATGCATGGGATTTAATGCATTTAATGGTGGTACGGAAGAAGGGGGAAGAGTGTTGTGAACATAAACACCACCATATTGTAGAATAGAATTTAAACGAATTATTTAATTATTCCAGCCACCATTTCTGCTATAAAGCACAGAAGAAACATCCGTTCTTGGATTAATATACCCATTTTGTTGACAAGTTCTAAAAATGTCAAGTAATATCTTCTCTTCCCCTAAAAATAAGAATTACTATTTTACTTTAAAAAGCAAATTAACCTGCTCCCTTAACATTAGCCTATTCAGCCAGCAAACATTGAGTGCACGGCGAAGAGGATATCGTGTAGGAAGACGTGTCTCTGCTCTTGTTGGCAAAGCAGAAAACACTTGGGATCTGGTCAGGAAACTTTGGTTATGGCTTCAGGTGAGGTACCATAACTGGCTATGTGGCTTTGGGTAAGTTACTTAACTTCTCTGTGCCTCAGAAATGAGGTCTGCCTTACTGACCTCATAGGCGCACATACAAAATACCACCTGCAAAGATGCTTCAGAAAAAGAGCAATTGCTATACAAATGAAAGATTTCAAAAGCCACACTATAATGAATAGATCCTACAGCAACAGAAGTGGCAGCTTAGTGAGTCCTTACTATGTGCCAGGCACCCTGCTAACCATACACATTATCTCAGTGAAGATCATACTCCTGTGAGGCAGGTATTATTAGCCCATTTTCCAGATGAGAAAATTGAGGTGTCAGAGATTGGGAAGCTCTTCCAAAGACAGACCCCTAGAAAGTGATGGAGCAGGGTTCAAGTCCAGGTCTGACTTCAGAGTCTACCTAGACTCTGGATCTTTAGTTTGGTTCTTCATCACTCCTCACAGTTCTGCACTAAGAAATTGTAAGTATTGCTCCTTAATTTTACTCATAAGAGAACTAGCATCAAAAAATTGGGTCACATGCTATCTCATGGAAAAAATATTAAAACTTAAAGCTATGACTTTCCACACATATGCCAATTTCTGGAATCCATCAGTTACAAGATCGTTCCATGAAATACTTTCTTTATAAAAATGGAAATTGGCGATGTGTCTTAAGAAAAATTCTAGGATAACTTGAGATTCACAAATTATAGTCTTAGAGCATGAGCTATTATTGACTAAGGGAAAAGCAAACAAATGACTATGGAAAACCAGAAGAGAAGAATGAACAGGAAGAAGGAATTCACAGAAAGAAACCTAGAGGAAAGATTCAGGCAGTTTTCTTGAGTTTCTTGCCATACAGGAAATAGAGTGACATGCAGGATTTGTAATGAGGACTTCCCTAGGAGGGCTACGCCTCCAGGGTACAGAATTGTCAAAGCCCCAGGTAACACCCCTTATAGGATGCCCAGGGGAACTGCTAGGCAGATATGAAGGGCCTTGCTTCCTGAATTACTCAGTCTCATTAGCTGGTAATGAGGTGCCTTACCAGATTTGGGTACTATTTGGTGCTTGATATGTCTTTCATGAATCACACAGCTGCAAAGAAGGTTCCTGGGACCTTCAGTGCAGGAGCAAATATCACCTGAGAGCTCGCAGGGTAAGGCAGGCACTGTTTTAGCACTTTATATACAACAACCCTTTAATAACTAATTAATAATGGCTCTATTATCTCAATTTTACAGATGAAGAAACGGAGGCTTTTTGCCTCAAGTAAAAGTAGCACAACCAGGATTTGGACCAAGGCAGTCTGGCTCTAGAGTCTATTCTTAACCACTCCATTAGTTCATCTCTTCAAATTAATAACAAGGAGGTGGGAGGAGGAGGGGAGCAGGAATAGAAAAAGAAGATGCAGGACAAAATTAATGTATCCTATGAATACCACCATTTAGTTCAACAAGCAGCTTCTCCTATGGGCCCTGCCTTGGGAGGAGGCACTTCTGGGCCACAGACCATTCATGTCCTGGAACAGGCTAGGTTATTTCTATACAAGGTGATAATACTGTAAAACAGGAAAATCCGCTGGTGCAGGACAGAAATTCAAGTGTTGCAGAGTACATACTAAACGTGGAAAGTTACTGAGTTAAAGTGGTTGACCGGTAAGGCACAGGCCCATACAGTCAAAGACCAACTATTGTGGATTCCATTGCCACTCTGCTTCCGTAAAACCTTGTTTAACCAGGTTGCTCTGCAAAAGTAAAATTTAAACAAATTTACAGCCTTACTATGTTTGGTCTCTGTTTGCTTCAAAGACAGCAAACCACTTGGGCAAACTCTGAATAAAAATATTATGTCGCACAACTACAAATTAAATAAAAAAAACCTTCCACCAGTAAAATAGTTTCTACTTTCACTGTGTGCTTGAAAGTTTTCACAATAGGATGGTTAGAAAATATATTCCACTCAAATCTGCAGAATAATGACTAATCTCCTACATGCGCCAGTTCATTAAATCGCCTAATGGCAGCTATGGAAAAGTAAAAGCCTTATCCCGAAAGCTTTTGCTCTTTAAAAGGATAATGAGCAAATGCGTTGCAACAGAGACCAAAGAAGCATGTCCCCAGGAATTCCACTGGGGCAGCGAATTCTAATGGGACCGCCAGGGAGGTTCCCGCTCCCTGGGTAGGACCTGGGAGCAAAGCCGCGTGGTGAGGGCCGGCGGGGCCTTTAGGGCTGGAGAGGGGGATCACCCCTCAGGGTGGGTTATCGTCTCCTCGCCCCCGTCCGCCAGTGGCGGCAGGGAGGAGCGCCGGGGACCGAAACTCAGCCTTCACCAGTGTCCGAGGAGCGTGTCCGCGCCCGGCGGGCGGCTCCCCACCTCTCGGGAGGACGGGGACCCGGGATGCCCCATAGAACTCTCACAGGCGAACACGAGGAGCTCCAAAAACAAAGCGAGTGGCTGGGGGAAGGGGCGGGCGTGACGGGCGCGGGGCCGAGCACACACACATTGCTTTGAGCGCGGGCGCCGCCTGCCAGCCCGGCCGACCAGCCGGGGAAGGGCACGCGCGTGCCGGCGCCCTGTTCCCGTCGCCAGGTCCGGGACACCCACAAACCCCGCACGGTTCCCCTTCCTCTGGGGCGGAGATCTGAGAAAACCCTAGCCGAGGGAGCCCCGGGGTCCGCGCAGTACTCAGAGCCGGGACTGGAGGCTGCCCGCCGCGCGGGAGGCTCAGACTTTTCTTTTGGGGGGTAAGATGGCAGGTCCGGGGAAACAAAGGAAACTTGGGCTCGGCCCCGGGAGCGGCGTGTGTGGCTCGCTAGTTCGCCCCGGGTCGTGTGTGGGAGGTGCCGGGTGCCTGTGCCAGCCTGCACGCTGCCTGCCCGCAGAAACACAAAACATCCCTCCGGGAGCCGGCAGCGCCGGCCGCCCACCTGCCACCCGGAGGTCTCCGGAGCCGGCGGAGGGAGAGGGCGCTGGGAGCCAGGCGAGGGCCGGGATGCGGAGAGGCGGGGAGGCGGCCAGCGGGCGCGCGCGGTGGGCGTCGGCGGCGGCGGCGGCGGAGGAGGGGAGCGCGGGTGGGCGGGCGGCGCCACGTCACGGCTATTGTGGCTGTCCTGGTATATAAGGTCCCGCCCGGCGGCCGCCCTCCCCACCTTGCCTGCGCCCGCCCGGAGCCACCGATCCTTCACGCACCCCGCCTCCAGTGAGAAGCGCTGCGCACCGACGGAGCGGACATGGGCAGAGCGATGGTGGCCAGGCTCGGACTGGGGCTGCTGCTTCTGGCACTGCTCTTACCTGCGCAGGTGAGGTCCTGCACGCTGGGGCTTGGGGCCCGCGCCCTAGAGGGGTGGGTGGGGCCGCTCCCTGGGGACCGGCCTGCGCCCCCCACCTCGGGCCACGGGCCCGAACTCGGAGAGAGAATATAGTAGAATCTGACCTGGTGGGACGGCAATGTGGAGCCCACTTTCCACTCCGTGGCGGCTGCCTCCACCCTTTCCGCGGCCCCGGAAACAAAGCACCTCCGCGCGTGGGCTGGGAGGACTCCGCCCCACCCCAGGTTCTGCGCAGCCCTTCCCAGGCAGCCTGACGCCCACCGCCCGCTTTCGCCCAGAAGTCCGAGGCGCTAGCGGGGAAGAGAATGTGCGCTCCCCACCTCTGGAGCGCCTGGAGACCTCAGGCCCTTTGGGGAGGTCGTCCCTGGATCCCATGAACACCCCGCTTCCCTCTACGAGCGTCTGCGCGTCCCCAGCGCACCACACAAAGAGAGGGGACGATCCCCTTCGGGGGCACCACTCGTCCGTTCTCCACTCAGAGCTGGTTCGTGGATCCCGAGGAAGCCGCGGCTACCTGGCCCTATCAACCCACTTCAGCCCCGCGTGTTTCGGGGCTGAGGCCTGGGCGGGGACCCTCTCCTGACCCTGTGTTCTCCCGGGGGCGACTTTACAGGTCCATCTCTTGTCACCACGGAACCCCGTGTAAGCCAGATTGGCTAGCTCTGGGCAGGCGGCGGGTGGGACATTTCTGTCCCGAGTCCCCGCCAGGCTTTGTCCCTGTCCCCGCCGCTTCCTCTCCAGATCCTCTGTCCCGGGAACCGACCTCGCTTGCGGTGTCCGGCCGGGTGGGTGCGCGGCGGCCGCGAGGGAGGCCAGGGGCTGAGCCTGGGAGACCCAAGTTGGGGGGGGGGTGGCGCTGGGAGAGCGAGAAGGGGCACTTGTCTCCAGCAGCTTGGGCTTGGAGGGTAGGTAGAGGTGCCCGAGCGGGTGGCTCGCCATCGCCGTCCATTGGGGCTTTTTGAGTGTCTGCTGAGCATTTCCAACGAAAAGTTGGGTGCGCCAGGTCCCCAGACACCCAGCCGCCGGACTCACCTGGGAACGCAGCCTGAGAGCGGAGCGCTCCTCGTCTTCCGCTCCGCGGGCTGCGTAACTGTACCCTATTGTTGTCTTGCGGGTCGGCTGCGCTCCCGAGCCTTTCACCATTCCTCGGTGGGGGAGGGGCACGGCCACCAGAAACACTGCTCTCCCCTGCCCACTCCATCACCTTTCCAACCAGATCCTCCACCCCACCTCCAAATTTGAGGGTTTTTATTAATAGTTATGCAAATAAATCTTCGGTAGTTTGGTAGGGAAAATTTTGTTTAATGTCAGTTTAATATATTAACATTAGTTTTTTTCGTTGGTGTGGAGGACCCTTTGATTCTCCTATTGCTGCACTGGGCTCTAGTAAAAAAAGTCACCTGATGCACCAAAGCTTTGTTGAATAAGAACAGATTGTCTTCAGGGATCCCCAAACAGGTCTTGCCCCCAAATAGCGAGCCCTGTTTTAAATTATGTACCATATCAATGCTTTCCTTTTAGTGGGAGTGCTTTTTCCTGGAAGCACACGCTATTGGGTAGGTTTCCAATAAATATAATTTGACTTGATCGAGATTTTAAAAATTAGTCTATTTTAGATAGGATTTACCAATTTTTAAGTCAATGCTTGCTTAATGTCCTTACGGGTTTTATAACAAAAGGAGCTGGGTTTACCGTATGGGTTTACAACAAAAGATAGAATGGTTTTAGCTTTGGATTGATAGGCAGCCAAACGTACATGTGGCCAGACCTGCTTGGTGCCACGTCCTGGTCCCGCCTGTAATCAGAAGCCATTGTAAACCCTCTCTTGCAGTGAGAGCTGAAATCTCCCAACTGCCTTTGTTCCGTGACAAAGGAGAGATTACCACGTGCCCCGCTGGACTGTGCATTTAGTGACTTGAAAAATAGTGTGGTGAAAATAGTGTGGTGAATAATGCCACTCAGGCGCTGGGACACTGGGGGGGACCTTGGTCCTTGGCCACAGTGGTGAGCCTTAGTGACCAGGCAGGAAGGCTGCAGCTGGTGAAAACGACACCAAACCCTCTCGTGGGTTGTGAAGTCACTCCGACTTCAGAATGCTTTGGGTGAAATCATTTTGCCTTAAAGCAGGGGTTCATTATATTATAATTTTCAACTTAAAACAGATACAGTGGCCATTTTTGAGATGGGTATATATAATTTTCAAGATTTCAAGGTAGCAGATAAGATACCCAGGGCCCCTTAAGTTAAACGCAAGGCTGTATTAAATGGGTATGTGAAAGTTACCCAGCAAATCCAGGATAGACGACTCAATTCTCGTAACATGTCTCAAATTACCATATTTGAAAATCCAAATTATTTGTGCGACTTTAAAATCTCCCCTTCTTGGGAAAATAGAGGAAACGTTTTTTTTGCAATGCCAGTTAAGTCAATATAATCAGAAACTGGATTAGTTAACTTGGTTACTTATTACTTTATAAAGAGTTAAGGATAAAGTCATACTCTTGGGAGTTACGTAGTTATTGAAGAACATTTTTGTTTGCTTGTTTTTGGTTGTTGTTGCTACTTGCAGTCATTAGGTATCTCTAGGTAGTTGGTTTTGAAACAAAGATCTTGGTGGGACTAAGCAAAAATTCAGAATTAAATGATGTGGGTAAGGGAATAATGGGAAAAGAGCAATCTGAGAATATATCATCTATCTTAATTGCATATTAAGTGTATGTGGAGGCAATTGTGACGTTGGAAATTGATCAGTGTAACTTTTTATATATTTTAGATTTATTCAAATCAAACAACTGTTACAACACCTTCAAGTAATTCCTCCCAGCATACCTCAGCTGCCCCCAATCCAGCGAATGCCACCACCAAGGCAAGTGACGGTGCTCTGCAGTCAACAGCCAGTCTCTTGGTGATCTCGGTCTCCCTTCTACATCTCTACTGTTAAGAGACTCAGGCCAAGAAACATCTATACTTCCCATCCTCTAAACCCAATTCAGATGGCATCCAGACATCCAGTGTGACAAGGGAAAAAAAAAACAAACAGGTCTTCATTGAATGAATCTGCTAGTTCCACACCTTATTTTATTGACAGAAACTGTTGAGGATCCCAAATTTGATTGGTTTGAAGAGCATGTGAAGGGTTTGACTAGATGATGAATGCCAATATTAAATCTGCTGGAGTTTCCTGTACAAGATGAGAGACAACATCCAAAATTAGTTAAGAGATGATTTCCTTAAATGTGGCTTAAGAAGTATGGACACATAAAACTCTACCTTGAAAGTGAGAATAGATTTTATCTTACCTAGAAATAAAGAATGGGATGTGGAACAGAGATTCAGTTTTCATTTGTTCATTAAATTTATAAGGCCATAAAACAATGAGGTAAAACAAAGCTTCTGTGATTCTATTTATATGTACATTAGAAGGAACTTCCAGGTGTTTCTGTAAATCCTCACTGTGTTGTTTCAGCAGTACTAATTTAATGCTGATGTACTCTAGAGAAAATTTTATGTTAAGCTATCTCTGTTCTCTTCGGAACTGAACTCTTTCCCTTGGGGTTTGGGTTTGACATTGCATTTGAATTTTTATATAGTCATTGATATGTATCAGGGCAATGATGGATTGGAATCTACCCCAAATCCAAGCATAATGAGTACATTTTGCTTATATACTTATCAACTATTCTTATTCAAAAAGAGCAGTAGATTCATTTAGCTAAACAGATAACAAAGAGTAGAATTACATTGATCTCAACTAATTTCAAAATGCTTTTTATTTCTGCATATGTCGAATACTTTTTACAGATTAAAAAATGATGTTTTGAAGGTAAGATTGACAAATCTTGAAATTAAAAAGGCAAATATGTGAAGGAGCTAAACTGTAAATCAAATATATTTGGCAAGGGAAGACTGGAAGCTTGCTTACATTAAATCCAGAAAATTTTATACTCTTTTCTGTACATACTTCTTTTTAAACTGAATCAGAATAGCCACATTTGGAACACTTTATGTTATCTTTCAGTATTTTTAGATAGTTAGAACCTGGTCCTAAGCCTAAAGTGGGCTTGATTTTGGAAAGTAAATCTTTTCACAACTGCCTTGATGCACAGGAACCTGTTTAAAAATAGACATTCCCTAAAGTCTTTTGTTCGCATGGTCACACACTGATGCTTAGATGTTCCGAAATCTAATATGGCCACAGTAGTCTTGATAACCAAAGTCATTTTTTTTCCATCTTTAGAAATCTACACTGGAACAACCATATCCAACAGATCTCAAGCTACTGTGTGTGTGAATGAACATTCTCTTTTGTTTCATACCTGAATGCTGTACATCTATTTTGGATTGTATATTGTGTTTGTGTATTTATGCTTTGATTCATAGTAACTTCTCTTGTTATGGAATTGATTTGCATTAAACACAAACTGTAAATAAAAAGATGGCTGAAAGAGCAATCCATTGAATGATATGTTTTTCCAATGCAAGGAATACTTTGTGGGTTATCATGGTTGTGAGTCTACTTAAACCATTAGGGATATATATACCTCGGTATTTTCCTATTAAACAGAGCATTACAGTTAAGCTATTTTGTGTTGGCAGCGAGCAGCATGTCTTGGCTAAAGAATACATCTGAAATTTGACATCTTTAGGCCTGCAAGTGGGCATCCCTACTTACTCAGCAACTATTGAATGCCAGCTACGTGTCAGGTTACTGAAGATTTGATTGAATGCTGAACTTGCTGGACAAGGCCTTTTACTATAGCTGAGAAAGAGAGTATGTATATGGCAAATAGGCAGTATACTGGCAAGTAGCGCTGTGAGGGAAATAGGCCAGGGTGGCAAGAATCAAGGACTATGGTTGAGTGGTTATAGATGGTCTTTGACGTTTGAGCTGTTACGGAGGATCTGGAGAAGAATTCCTGGTGGAGGGGACAGCACGTGCTAGGTCCCTCAAGGTCCCTCAGTCCGTGTAGTCACTGGCACTGGATTCATATCTGCACAAAGGGCCACACGTCACTTTGGTTTTCCGAGTCACTTTGGTTTTCCGAGATTGTCATATCCATCTGCTCCTTTAGTAGTCCTGAGTTCTTTTCTCTGGCTCTTCCGGTGTAGTCCTGGACTCCTAGCTGTAGCCAAAAAAAAGGCTGGAATTTGGGAATAAGAAGTTCCTTGATCAGAAGGAATGTTGTGTGGATCACCATGGTGGTTGATAAGGTACTCTGTACATCCACGGATGGTAGTTTTGGTAGAAGCATTGCATGCAGGGAAGGCAAATCCATATTCAGAATAAGTGTTTACTCCTGTAAGAATAAAATGCTACCCCTTTTATGATGTCCCATGTAATCAGCATTCCATCTAGCTGATCACCTCAAGCAATGGAGCCATATAGGCTCGGTATTGGTCTCTGATGCAGCAGACAGAGCCCTCAGCCGTGGCTGTAGCCAGATCAGCCTTAATACAAGCCGATGTTACTGGGACCATGCATAATTCCATCCTTGCCACTGTGGCCACTTTGTTCATGAGCCCATTGGATGATGACAGGGATAGGCAGGGAAGGTAGCTGACTGGTATCCACAGAACAGGCCATCTTATCCACTTGATTATTAAAATCCCCCTCTGCTGAGGTTACCTTTTAGGGAACATTCACATGGGACAAAAATATCTTCACATTCTTTTCCCTTTCAAAGAGGTCTCTCCATATACCTCTTCCTCATCCTTCCTTGTCACCGATTTTCCAATCATATTCTTTCCATGTCCATTCAGCCAAACTGTTGGCCACACACCATGAGCTGGTATAGACTTAATCTCTGGCCATTTCTCCTTCCAAGCACTGCTTGTAATTTTGCCCACTAGGAGTGTTTCCCTTTACCACTGTCCTTCAGGGATGTCCCAGAATGGCGTTGTGTAGCTGTAGCTGTCCACTTTGGGGTGTTGCCTGCATATTGTGTAGCAACTTCTGTAAACCAGGTCCAAGTTTTCTCTTCCTCAGTCAACTGGTCATAGGGAACTCCCCGTGAAGACATAGGTACAGGCTGGGAGAGAGATGGTAATGTAGCAGGAATATGGCCCATGGGCATTTGGGCCACTTCCTCCTATAACTTATGCATATGTATTTTTAGGGCCTGCTCAAGCCCAGTATCATTCATGCCACCTTCATTTGATAATGGAGTGCTGATGTGCACATCCAACTTTATGGGTTGGTGGTTAGACCATACCCAGGTCATGATGGGCAGCTCAGGCTGCATGGCAGTCCGTGGTCAAGCATTCAGTCTTAAGCCCAATAACAAGCCAAAGCCTGTTTCTCAAGGAAGGGTTGCTGCTGCCTGCAGAGGATGGCAGGGCTTAGCTCTGAAATCTTAAAACAGACAATTGACACCAACCCTTGGTCTAATATAAATTTATAGAAAAGCAACCAAAAACTTGCATGTATCTTTTATTTTTTTATTTTTAAAAAATACTTTATTTATTTGGCTGCGCTGGGTCTTAGTTTTGACACTCGGGATCTTTGTAGCTGCGTGCAGGATCTTAAGTTGAGACATGCGAACTCTTAGTTGCGGCATACGGGATCTAGTTCCCTGACTATGGATAGAACCCGGGCCCCCTGCATTGGGAGCGTGGAGTCTTAGCCACAGGACCACCAGGGAAGTCCCCCAAGCTTGGGTATATCTTTTAAAAAGTAATCATCAATGCTCATGGAGGAGGAACTATTATATAATTACTTTTTCAACTATTCTTTGAAAATGGCTTTAAACAAATATGAGCTGTTTTAAATTTATTAGAAAAATACTCAAAATTCTATTTTGGGGTTATACTTTAAATATTCACACTGAAATACTAGTCATATAATTTAAGGGTTAAATTGAGTAATGAGTGGCCATTGTATGGGTGTCTCTTGAACTAAGTTGAGCCTTAGTAGACAAAAGCAGACAATTTAGAGAAAAGCAGATAGTTGCTTTGCCATAAGGTTAAGACGAGAAAAATCTGTTTAGAACTAAACATATTCTAAACACACATAGCCAATGCCACTGTCCTTAAAATAGAACTCAAATATTTAGGTAGCTGAAAAGTATGTGTTTTCCGTTTCTCATAGACCTTATCTGGGGTTAGTGTGAATATTTTTGGATTCCTTCCTTAGTATAAAGAGAGTATTTTCTCTAACTTTGGTAGGATGGCATTTTTTGAAACAACACAATCACCATCATGATTTGCTTCTCAGTTTCTCTTCAATGCATTTCTAAGAAACGTTAGGAAGTTTTCGTATTTATGATATCGCAAAGAAATCTCTCTGTGAGCCCAAAGGTTTTGAGGTGGTGTAACTGTCATGCCTCTTAGCAACTGGAGGATGCTAAGGTTTGCGGAAACCTAACAGTGTCCAAAACTGAACTCATTACCTTCCCTCCACAGACCCACTGCTTCTCTCTTCAGACACCTACCTGCCAAGTCTCATCACAAACCTAGGAGCCTCCTTCCTCTCTCTTCCCATCTCCAATCAGCCACAGAATCCTGTCACTTCTGAGTCAGAAAGGTCTAGGCATCCTGCCTCTCTTCCCCGTCTGCCTGTCCTCCTCTGACTTGCATCCTCTGTCAGAGCTGTGCCTCTCTGCCCTTAGTCTTTCCACACAGTGGCTATTCTTTGAAATGTAGATCTGATCGTTTTGCTCCTAACTTTAAAAGTTTGGTTGGCTACCCTTTGCCCACAGAAGATAGAAGAGAAACCCCCATTCACAGACCATAAGGCTTTTCATAGTCTGGTTCCAGCCCAACTTTTCAGCCCCATTTTTAGCCACACTGGATTGCCCACCATTCTCTGAATCAACAATGTCTTTTTATGCCTCCATGGCTTTGAACGCAGCCATGCATGCAACTCAGCGTAGCGGTTAAAGGCATGGATGCTAGAGCCAGGCTGCCTCAGTTTGACTCCCCGCCCAGCTCTGACTACTGAAAGGAGCATAGGCGTGTACATAAATTCTCTGTGGCTCAGGAGTCTTGTCTGTAAAGGCACTGGATAATAATGGTACCTATCTCATAAGGTTGTTGGGAGAATTAAATGAGTTAATACACAAAGTTTTAGAAGAGTCTGGTACATTGCTAGTATTTGATAAACATTGGCCAGCATTCTTTTTTTTTTTTTTCATTACATTAATTTTATTTTTTAAATTATTATTTTTTAAAGTATAGTTGGGCTTCCCTGGTGGCGCAGTGGTTGAGAGTCCGCCTGCCGATGCAGGGGACACGGGTTCGTGCCCCGGTCCGGGAAGATCCCACATGCCGTGGAGCGGCTGGGCCTGTGAGCCGTGGCCGCTGAGCCTGCGCGTCCGGAGCCTGTGCTCCGCAACGGGAGAGGCCACAGCAGTGAGAGGCCCACGTACCGCAAAAAAAAAAAAAAAAAAAAAAAGTATAGTTGATTTACAGTGCTGTGCCAATCTCTGCTGTACAGCAAAGTGACTCAGTTACTCACATACATTCTTTTTTTTTTTTTTTTTGCGGTATGCGGGCCTCTCACTGTTGTGGCCTCTCCCGTTGCGGAGCACAGGCTCCGGACAGGTAGGCCTAGCGGCCATGGCTCACGGGCTTAGTTGCTCCGTGGCATGTGGGATCTTCCCGGACCAGGGCACGAACCCGTGTCTCCTGCATCGGCAGGCGGATTCTCAACCACTGCGCCACCAGGGAAGCCCCTACATTCTTTTTTAATATTCTTTTCCATTATGGGTTTATCACAGGATATTGAATATAGTTCCCTGTGCTAGACAGTAGGACCTTGTTGTCAGCATTCTTTTTTATGGATGTGTGGACATTGCATTGACCTGTCTGTGCTTCTTGAAGGCAGGAACTGTGCCATATTTCATTTCTGGATTCCTGAGAGTAGGCGCTAAGTTAATACTGAGTTAGTAAAACAGCCAGCAGCAGTACCTTAGTAGCAGAGTACGTAAGTGGGGGAGGGGAGGGCAGACTTTTGATACTATATTAGGTCTTGGGGGGAAGCATAGGAAGGTAGTTAGGGCTATTTCTAAACAGGCTAGTCTCTTGTGGCTGCTCAGTTTTCATCATACAGGCAAACCTGCTTATCTCCAACAATGGTTCTCAACTCTGACTGCATATTAGAATCACTTGGGAAGCTTTTTAAAAAGGTGATGTCTGTCACCTTTGCCTACCTAGAAGATTCTGATTTAATTGGCCTGGGTGGAGTTTAGTCATCAGTAGATTTAAAGAGCTCCCCAGGTGATTCTAATGTGCAGCCAAATTGCGAAGCACTGACCTGAGAGTGGGTTTAGGCAGCTCTGTTTTCTTAGATCATTTGGCGGGCAGGGGCTGGGGAGCCAGACGGGGTTCTGGCCCCTGGCTTCGAACCCCTGTGACTAGAGATGCTTACGGTAGAGCTGTGCTTGGAGACAGGTAAGGTCACTTTCCTCTAGTCCATCGTTTGGATTTCTACCCAACTCGAAAAGGACACACGGACTCATGCTAGAGTCCTCTGGGTCCAGCGCCTGAGCCAGCATCATAAGCAGATATAGATGCCGGTCCTGGTTCTGAAAACTTGTTCCATGGCCCCTGGAAACCTCTCTGGGCTTTAAGAGGATCGGACTTTTTGGAAATATTTTCCAGTTTAAGAATATTAATATTACGAATCCATCCAACTTGAAACATTCTGTGATTCAGAATTTTTTTTTCCTGTGAGCTTTTGTGAGCTTGCGCTCCCAACCATGAAAAATTTGTCTCACTACTCTATGCTGAGCCTTCAAAAATTAATGCAACTTCATTGTTATTACTCGAGGAGATACCGGGCATTCATCATATTCATCTATTCTGTTATTCAGTTGTCATTTTGCACCCTACTGCATTTTCTGAAGACTTGGAGAAGGGTTCTCTTAATGATAGATTAGCACAGTCTAATTGGTAGTTGCTGTTCATTTTAAATGAGGCTGCAATAACTTTGAACTGTTTGATGGGGCTTGTGAAATATGACCAGTGACACAACCCTTGTTGAGAGTTGAGTGTGAAGGCATTGAGGAAACAAGAGTTTCCCTTTGTCATTTCATCATTAACACTGTTTATCAGTATGCATTTGGTTTTGTATTTACTTATTTTTAAAAATTAATTTATACATTTTATTTTTGGCTGTATTGGGTCTTCACTGCTGCCCGTGGGCTTTCTCTAGTTGGGGCGGCAGGGGGCTACTCTTCGTTGTGGTGCGCGGGCTTCTCATTGCGGTGGCTTCTCGTTGTGGAGCACGGGCTCTAGGCGTGTGGGCTTCAGTAGTTGTGGCACACGGGCTCGGTAGTTGTGGTTCGCGTGTTCTAGAGTGCAGGCTCGGTAGTTGTGGTGCATAGGCTTAGTTGCTCCTTGGCATGTGGAATCTTCCCGGACCAGGGTTCGAACCCATGTCCCCTGAATTGGCGGGCGGATTCTTAACCACTGCATTACTAGGGAAGTCCAGTATTTACTTATTACTTGCTTATTTACTTATTTATTCTGTCTTATTACAATTAAAAAATTTTTTGAGTCAGCTTATAGAAACATGCATTATACACCAGGTTACAGTTAGATGAAGAATTTGAGGTAGAGGATAAATAACGGTAAAAGAAAGCCATGAATTCATGGATAGGATTCGAGAATGCTTGTCATAGTGTCCTGAGTAGCTTCTGTAGCCAATGGAAGGAAGGGGCCATGATTAGAAACAGAAGCTAAATTGCCTTGCATTTAAAACACATGAGTTGGGGGCTTCCCTGGTGGCGCAGTTGTTGCGAGTCCGCCTGCCAATGCAGGGGACACGGGTTCGTGCCCTGGTCCGGGAGAATCCCACATGCCGCGGAGCGGCTGGGCCCGTGAGCCATGGCCGCTGAGCCTGCGCGTCCGGAGCCTGTGCTCCGCAGCAGGAGAGGCCGCAACGGTGAGAGGCCTGTGTACCGCAAAAAAAAAAAAAAAAAAAAAACCACATGAGTAAACCAGAAGTACCGAGTTCTGAGGAAAGCTTTTAGTGTGGGTCCTTAGGGGAGGCTTCCAGGTGAATATGGTCGATGTCATTGGCACCATGCCTGCAATGGCAGCAAAGGCAACTTTCTTATGGACGTCTATTTCTTATAATTTTCATCAAAACAAATGATATAGCAAAGCATAATTTAGCAGAAGTAATTTTATCAGTCGCCAAAGTAGTGTTAACCAAATATGCACCTCTATAATTGAATATTCATAGGAAAAAACTGAATATTTAGAGGAATATACGGTCAACATCCTCCACGAATATTATTTTTTGTAACTGGGCTTTTTGATATAGATTGAGCAGAAAACAATGGCAAACAGCATGTACCAGTTACTACCCTAAATGCTTTTACATATATTTGCTCATTTAATACTTGATGTGTTTCTACATGGTCAGCGCTACAAGCATCACCATCTTTTTACAGATGAGGAAACCTAAACACAAAGACGTTCAGTAGCTTGCCCAAAGTCACCCCATAATAGACGGAATTTGAACCCATGTTCTGTGGCTCCTTGCTCTCAGCCTCTGCACCATCAGTACCTCTCTGACTGGCATCATCTTCTCTGACAGGATCATGGAGTATGGCTTTTCCATTTGCTGTTTAAGAACAAAGGCATAAGTTTTTACACTTGTATATACAGTGAAGCTGACATCATGTTGTGAAAATAAAGGAGTGTGCTCAGGGCTAAAGAGCAGCCATGGCATGTCCATGCTGGTGTGTCAAAAAATCTGTGATGCCAGCCACAGAAGTCTATGGTTTTCAAGCAGGATGTGAAGGGACCCAACAAGGGCGTGTGAAGGTTGGGGGCAGGTGGTGAAGGAGATAACTGAGCAGACTGTGCCTCACAGCCCTTCCCCCTTGGCCCGTCACCCCTACCCAAGTAGAGCACTGCCGAGGTGATCTGTTTCCCTTTTGGGGTTTACATGCAAATGTTAATTAAGCAAAAAATTCCAAGGAAAACCAGTCAGAAATTAGTGTTCTCTGCCATCACAAGCACAATTTTTTCAATCCCCCAATTTATTGTTTCTTTCTGATTATGTAAGCAATATATGTCCATTGCTAAAAGTAGGGGGAAAAAGGTACAAAGAAGAAAGTACAAGTCGCCTATAATCCTACCACCTAGAAATAACTACAATTTGTATTTTTTTTTTTTTTTTTTTTTTTTTTTTTTTTTTTGCGGTATGCGGGCCTCTCACTGTTGTGGCCTCTCCCGTTGCGGAGCACAGGCTCCGGACGCGCAGGCTCAGCGGCCATGGCTCACGGGCTTAGTTGCTCCGCGGCATGTGGGATCTTCCCGGACCAGGGCACGAACCCGTGTCTCCTGCATCGGCAGGCGGATTCTCAACCACTGCGCCACCAGGGAAGCCCCTACAATTTGTATTTTGATACAAATTCTTCTGGTCTTTTTCCCCCAGTGCGTTTATACATATACTTGTACACACAAACATATATATTTCAACAAAGTTGTTTTATAACCTGCCTTTTAATTTAATTATTATCACGTGATTAATCATTTCTGCAACATGTTTTTAAAATAGCTCCATAATATTATATTCTTCAGGTGTACTTTACTTAATCCTGTTACTGGCTATTTAGATTGTATCCAGTGTTCTCCCAATTATAAGTAATATTTTATTATTTATTTATTTATTTATTTTTTGTGGTACGCGGGCCTCTCACTGTTGTGGCCTCTTCCATTGCAGATCGCAGGCTCAGCGGCCATGGCTCACAAGGCCAGCCGCTCCGCGGCACGTGGGATCTTCCCGGACCGGGGCTCGAACCCGTGTCCCCTGCATTGGCAGGCAGATTCTTTTTTTTTTTTTTTTTTTTTCCGGTATGCGGGCCTCTCACTGTTGTGGCCTCTCCCGTTGCGGAGCACAGGCTCCGGACGCGCAGGCTCAGCGGCCATGGCTTACGGGCCCAGTCGCTCCGCGGCATGTGGGATCTTCCCGGACCGGGGCACGAACCCGTGTCCCCTGCATCGGCAGGCGGATTCTCAACCACTGCGCCACCAGGGAAGCCCAAAGGCAGGCAGATTCTTAACCACTGCACCACCAGGGAAGCCCTGTTTCCCCACTTCTGAGGGTGTTGACTGCTTACAGCTCACAACCGATTCCCTTCCCAGGACCTCCATTGGCTGAAGGAAGTTCCCTCTCCTAAGGTTAAGCCCCTCGTCCTGGGCAGCTCACTTCCAGTGATTATGGAGGTGGAGGCCAGAAGGCCCAGTCTCCTTGCTTCAATCCCACTCAGCTATGGAGGGTCAGCCCAGTTCTGGCTCCCATGGGACCAGGTAAGGCCTTTGTTTCGGATTCATCACAGCCCAGCTGTTGCTGCTTCCCTCCCTGTTCACAGCTGTTGAATCCCAGGGCATCCCCCCAAAACCTCATGCACACAGATCTCCTGTCAGCATCTGCTTCCCTGGGAACCTGAGCCAAGACAGAAATGTTACATACATTTTTGTATAACTCTAAATAGTTTTAATAGAATTTGTGTGCTATGGAAATGTAGCATGCTTGTTAATACTTCAAATGTATGTATGCTTGTTAATACTTCAAATCAGTGGGCCTGTCTGCAGAATTGAAAGGAGGCTAGCGTAGCTGTAGCAGAGAGAAGGAGGAGAGTGTAAGATGAGGGTGCAGAGTTTTGCAAGGGCCAGACCATAAGGAACTTTGCAAAGTTATAGTAGGTGCATGGCAGGAAGCAGATGACACATCCAGTTGGGTAATCCGAGGACAGTATGTCCACTTTCAAAGGTGTAGACAGGGTTTAGTAAAGACCTGAAGGGGTGAGCATTATCCCTGGTGTTAGCAGGGAGCCCTTAAGAACCAAAGCTTGAAGGAGAAGTTACTGGAACCCAGCTGGTCACTGTGTGGAGAAGGCTGCCTCACAGGAGCTGAGGCTTTTCAGTAGAGGGATGCAGTCACCCTGAGGTGACCTGACAGAGAGGAAGGTGGGGGAAAGGCGCCTCAACTTTACCCTCCTGCCACCCTCCAGATCTCCTACTGGTGCCTCCCATTTGCCATACCCTCCTGGCAGCCAGAGAGCAGGGTCCATATAGGTCAGTCTCCAGGGACACTGCAGACAGGGTGAAGCCAAGTAAAGAGTGAACCAGAAGGGGCAAACCAAAGATATCCCGCACAGCCGTGGACACAGCTTTGGCTTTATCCTAAGAGCCATGGTGTTAGAGGCTGAATGGTGTCCCCCCAAATTCATATGTTGAAATCCTAACCCTACTGCCTCAGAATGTGGCTATATTTGGAGACAGGGCCTTTAAAGAGGTAATTTGGGTAAAATGAAGTCACATGGGTAGGCCCTAATTTAATATGACTCATGTCCTTATAAGGAGATTAGGGCACAGACATCCACAGGGGAAAGACCATGTGAGGACAGAGAGAAGGTAGCCACCTGCAGCCAAGGGGAGAGGCCTCAGAAGAAATCAACCAAGACCTCGCTTTTGGACTTCTAGGCTCAAGAACTGTGAGAAATTAATTTCTGTTATTGAAGCCATGCAGTCCGTGGTATTTTATGGCAGCCTGAGCAAACTAACCTAAATGGAAAGTCATTGAAGGTTGGGGGCGGGGTGATGTGATTAGATCTTTATTTTGGAAAGATGCCTGGTTGCAGCAGAGATTTGATTAGAAAGTGGCCAGGGTAGGTGCAGAGACACCAAAATAGGAGGCTATTGTATAATCCAGGTGAGAGATAAATAGATAGACCCCAGTCCTAGCAGTGGAGAAGAAGTGGATGGATTTGAGAGATATTTAGGAAATAAAATCAATACATCTTGATAATGGATTGGATATCCTGGGTAAAGGAGGAGACATAAAAATATTTATTGAGGGCTTCCCTGGTGGCGCAGTGGTTGAGAGTCCGCCTGCCGATGCAGGGGACACGGGTTCGTGCCCCATTCTGGGAAGATCCCACATGCCGTGGAGCGGCTGGGCCCGTGAGCCATGGCCGCTGAGCCTGTGCGTCCGGAGCCTGTGCTCTGCAACCGGGAGAGGCCACAACAGTGAGAGGCCGGCGTATCGAAAAAAAAAAAAAAAAAATATTGATTAGATATTGATTGAATACCTACTCTGTGCCAGCCACATCCTCTTCTAGACACTGAGGGGTACAGGTTGTCTCCTAAGTTTCCAGGGTGTACAAGTGAATGGCTGGTGAAATCGGAGACCCTTGAAGAAGATTACGTTTTCAACTGTTCTCTTACTGATGTATACTTAAATAGTTTTCAGATGTGTTTATATATGTGTATATACATGTACACACACACATACTTAGTGCTATTACAAACAATGAAACAGTAAGCATTCTTCTCTAAATTGAGGTATAACTGATGTACAACATCATGTTGGTTTCAGGTGTACAACATAATGATTCGATATTTGTAATTTGAAATGATCACCCAAATAAGTCTAGTTAACATCTGTCACCAGATCTAGTTAACAGAATTTTGCTTTCTTGTGATGAGAACTTTTGCGGTTCGCGGGTCTCTCACTGTTGTGGCCTCTCCCGTTGCGGAGCACAGGCTCCGGACGCGCGGGCTCAGCGGCCATGGCTCACAGGCCCAGCCGCTCCGCGGCACGTGGGATCTTCCCGGACTGGGGCACGAACCCGTGTCCCCTGCATCGGCAGGCGGATTCTCAACCACTGCGCCACCAGGGAAGCCCGTGATGACAACTTTTAACATCTACTTTCTTAGCAACTTTGAAACATGCAGTATGGTATTATTAACTAGAGTCACTGTGCTGTGCCTCACATCCCCAGAACTTATTTATTTTAGAACTGGAAGTTTGTATTTTTTGACTTCATTCACCCATTTTGCCTAACCCGCCCGCTCCCACCCCCAGCCTCTGGCAACCACCAATCTCTTCTCTGTAACTAAGAGCTTGCTTTTTTTTTTTTTTTTTTAATTCCACATAAAAGGGAGATCATATGGTATTTGCCTTTCTCTGTCTGACTTATTTCACCTGGCATAATACCCTCCAGGTCCATCCACGTTGTCGCAAATGGCAAGATTTCATTCTTTTCTATTTTCTATGGCTGAAGAGTATTCCATTGTGTATATATACTGCATTTTCTTTATTCATTCATCTGTTGATAGACATTTATGTTGTTTCCATATCTTGGCTATTGTAAATAATGCTGAACATTGGGGTGCATATATCCTTTGGAGTTAGTGTCGTGTTTTTTTTTTTTTTTCTGATAAATACCCAGAAGTGGAATTGCTGGATCATATGGTAGTTCTATTTTTAATTTTTTGAGGAACCTCCATACTATTTTCCATAGTGGTGGCCACACCCATTTACATTCTCACCAACAGTGTACAAGTGTTCCCTTTTCTCCACATCCTCATCAACACTTGTTATTTCTTGTCTTTTTAGTAATAGCCATTCTAACAGATGTAAGGTAATATTTCATTGTGGTTATGATTTGCAGTTCTCTGATTAATGATGTTGAGCATCTTTCCATGTACCTGTTGGCCATCTGTATGTCTTCTTTAGAAAAGTGCCTATTCAGATCCTCTGCCCATATTTTAATTGGATTGTTTGTTTATTTTTTTTGTTATTAAGTTGTATGAGTTCTTTATATATTTTGGATATTACCTCCTCATTGGATGTATGATTTGCAAATGTTTTCTCCCATTCGGTAGGTTACCTTTTCATTTTGTTGATAATTTCATTTGCTGTGCAAAAGTTTAGTTTGATGTAGTCCCACTTGTTTATTTTTGCTTAAGTTGCCTTTGCATTTGGTGTCAAATCCTAAAAATCATCAAGACCAATGTCAAGGAGCTTACTGCCTATGTTCTCTTCTAGGAGTTTTATGGTTTCAGGTTAAGCATTCTTCTTATTCATGTATTTTGTATACACATTCAATTCCCTAAGAGTGAAGTTACTAGGTCAAAGTGTATGTGCATGGAAAATTTTAGTAGGTACTGCCAAGTTGACATCCAAAGAAACTGTACCAATTTATACTTTTCTTAACAGCCTATAAGAGCATTTACATTGGCCGTTATGAATTTTAAAAAACGTTAGCATGCACATATTTAAGGCTTTTGATAGTATATTGCCCCACTATCTGCCAGAAAAATCATATCGATTTTCATTCCCACCAGCATGCATTAATTTTAGCTTGGAAATTTTGTGAAGCAGAAGTTACCAATCACTCATCTCTAGCCATTAATATTTTGATCTATAGAAATATCTATATATAACTATATATCTATATACAGACATATATAATGGTCTATATATACACATAGAAAACATATAATCCTATATATTCTCTCTATATAGAATACATTCTATATATTTATATATATGTTCTATGTGTATATCTCTAGCTATCATCTATATATATATGTCTAACATATAAAATAATCAATAGAATCATGATCAACAGAAAGCTAACATTATATAATTTCACTTATAGTATATTTCCAAAGATTATTTCAAATGTTTTCTTAAGTAACCAGGTATTCCTGGACATGAGCTGTTCTATAGGTTAACATCTATTAGCATCTACAAAACATGGAGTTTGAGGTTTTAGAGTATTTGGTCTTCACCTGTATTCTCAGCCACTTGAACTTTCTGGCAATCAAACTATGCCATAGGATTGTTCTATCTTTCTGTTTTCTCTGAGGGAAAAATGTGATGGTTAATTTTCTGTTTGGCCCCAAGATTCATTCTCTGCCCCGCTCTGTGTCCTGCCTTGTTGCCATGTATGGACTGCATCCCTGCATGCCCTTGACCTCTGGCTACTCGTTGGTCAGTTAATGGGAGGTACTGGCAGAAGATGGGAGGGTGGGAGTAGGGGGTTGAGGTATTTACTTCCTCAGCACCTGGGCTTCTGTCTGGTCAGCAGCCGCCTCCCTCTGTGTGCACTGTCCCGAGGGCGGGCCCCTCTTCTGCAGGGCAGCTCTCTCCTACTCCAGTCACACTGTGGAGTCTGAGGGAGGTCAGGGCTCTCACTGGTGCTGGACTGTGTGCCTCACCTTTCTTCGTTGGTCCCTTAACCCTGGGACCCAAGTTATTTCTGCAAGTAACTCCTTCATTCAGTTTGCTTCAGTTAAACCCTTTTGGTGTACCATCTGTTTTCAGGGCCCCGCCTGTTACACGTGCATTTGGTTCACCCCAAAGAGCAAAGTTAAAGACAAAAGGTAGGGTACCCTCCAAGACATCCTAGTTTACCCTCTCATGATATCGTATCTGGTCCCTCTCTTGGTCTGTAAGATGTCTCCAATGGTCCTGAATGGAGGCCATGACAGGCTTGCAATGAGCCCCTGAGCCTGTACTGAGCCAACGTGACTTAGTGTAGTCCGTGGCTTGTTCCTGCCCAGAGCTAGACTGGGAGTGTGACAAAGTACCTCATGGAACTCCTGGCAGATTTCTCCCCAATATGATATATACAAAACCACAGTCGACAGTGGAATAGCTTGTCCTAAAACTCATTGGCTCCTCATATAGAACATGGATCTGAGAAGCAGGGTTTTAATTTATCATGGAGGGGTTTTAGCATATTTATTATTATTAATTTCTTATTATATTATTATTATTGATCTATTATTATCCAGAAGGATCTTCACAAATAATTATAGCATCAATTTATATCTTGACTTCTTTTTTTTTTTTTAAATAAATTTATTTTTATTTATTTATTTTTGGCTGCGTTGGGTTTTGTTGTGGTGCATGGGCTTCTCATTGCGGTGGCTTCTCTTGTTGTGGAGCACGGGCTCTAGGTGCATGGGCCTCAGTAGTTGTGGCATGCGGATTCTGTAGTTGTGGCTCGCGAGCTCTGGAGGACAGGCTCGGTAGTTGTGGCGCACGGGCTTAGTTGCTCCACGGCATGTGGGATCTTCCCAGACCAGGGCTTGAACCCGTGCCCCCTGCATTGGCAGGTGGATTCTCAACCACTGCGCCACCAGGGAAGCCCTATACCTTGACTTCTTAAAGTAACTCTCCTAAAAAACAAACAAAACCCGTTTCAAATTATCAAGAGAAATTGTCAAGGATTTTAATTTGGATCCTTAGGTTTTTAGTTTTGTGTGAAGGTATTTTTAATAAGGGAATTTGTTTTTTCCCATAGAGAAGGAAACAACAACCAAAAGTAAAAAAAAACAAAAAAGAACCCTTAAATTAGATACTAGATTTACTTTTGGTGCAGTAGGGGAAAGTGAATACAGAAAAGTACATGGGGAGTTATAATCACCTGGGTTTTCATAATTAGAATAAATGTTAGCATTTTGTCATATTTGTTTCAGATCAATGTTTTAAATTTTTTTTTCCTTTTTTACATTTTGACCTTCAGAAATGCCTTTAAATGCCATGGGATCCTCTCTCTGTCCCGTTTTCCTCCTATGCTCTTAGGAGAAATTATTATAAAGAATTTGGTATGTACCCAATCCATGCCAAGTTAGTACATATAATAATTTGTTTACTTTAACTTCTATGACAATTCTATTCTGTTATACAATTACATCTCAATCTATATATCTAATTTCCTGCTGATGGGCTTCTAGATTTTTCCAATCATCCTACTACGAACAATGTTGAAATGTACATCCTAGCGCATGTTTCACTGAGCATTTATTTTTCAGGGTTTACATTTTTCAGGTTTACATAACTGGTGTTAAAACATTCAGTATTGCTTTTACCCACTAAAATTATGTTTTCAAGAGCTAAGATAGTATACATAGTAATTATTCATTTTAACTTCTATAAGTTAAAATTCTGTTATTCTGTTACACAATTATATCACAATTTATGCATCTAATTTCCTGCTGATGAGCTTTTAGGTTTTTCCAAAATATGCTACTAGACAGTGTTGTGTGAACATTCTGTCACATCATGTTGTATATGTATTTTTCAAGGTTTATACCTAGTCCTGGCATTGGTGGATCATGGGAGTCTTCTCATTTTCAGCAACTAGACATGTAGTTGCTGGGTCATGGGGATATGCTCATTTTCAGCCTTGCGAGAGAGCAAGAACTGAGTAGTCAGTTGATTTACTTTGACCACATGTGTATCCTGAAACAATGTGCAATATTGCTTGTGTGTGCTCCAGGTTCTAGGATTGCATAGCAAATTACTCCAAAATACAGTGGCACAAAACTGTTGATTATGTTCACAGATTCTGGGCAAGGCACAGAGGTGCCTGGGGCCTCGGCTGGAAGACTCAAAGGCTGGGAGTGGAGTCATTCGAAGGCTAGTTCACTCACATGTCTGGTGGTTGGTGCTGGCTCTTAGCTAAGGCCCTAGCTGGACTGTTGGTCAGAACATCTCCGTGAAACCTCTCCGTGTGGCCTGGGCTGAATCATGACATGGTGGCTGGGTTCCAAGGGTTAAGAGGAGATGGGGAAAGAGAGAGAGAGAGAAAGAGAGAGAAAGGAAGAGAGACAATGAGCTAGACAGAAGTTGTATCATCTTTTAAGACCCACCCTTGGAAATACTGCAGTTACTTTGACTGCATCCTATTCATTAGGAGCAAGTCACAAAAGCTGGCCTGTATTTAAGGGGCAGGAACAGACTCCTTCCTACCTCTCTATGGAGCAATGTCAAAGTCATACTGTAAGAAAAGCATGTGGGATGAGGTATATATTGGTGCAGCCATCTTTGGAAATAAAATCTGTTACATTGTGTTTTTGTTTTTTCTTTTTTTTAGTAAAATTTTGTTTCTGATTATAAAAGTAATACAACCGATAGCAAAAAAAAAAAAAAAAAAAAATCAGGAAAACGCAGAAAAGTATAAAGAAAAGAAAGCCTATCAATTATCCCACCATCCAGAAACAGCCAGAGTTAACATTTTAAAATGCATGTACACACATTTGTTTGAAAATAAAAGTCAGATCATAGTATACATCTGACTTTTTGTTTAGTAAAATATCATTGACCTTTTTCAGTGTCAGTCAATAAAGCTTTACACCATCATTTAAACAATGATACCTTTCATTGTATACTGCCTTGATATATCCAATTCCCTCTTTATGTGTATTCTTTTGTTTTTGTTTTTTCGGTACGCGGGCCCCTCACTGTTGTAGCCTCTCCCATTGCGGAGCACAGGCTCCGGACGCGCAGGCTCAGCAGCCATGGCTCACGGGCCCAGCCGCTCCGCGGCATGTGGGATCTTCCCGGACCGGGGCACGAACCCGTGTCCCCTGCATCGGCAGGCGGATTCTCAACCACTGCGCCACCAGGGAAGCCCTCCCTCTTTATGGACACTTGTGTTATTTAAAAATTTTCACCGTTTTGTCTGTCTTTAAAATTTACATAACTGGTGTTAAAACATTCAGTATTGCTTTTACCCACTAAAATTATGTTTTCAAGAGCTAAGTTAGTATACATAGTAATTATTCATTTTAACTTCTATAAGTTAAAATTCTGTTATTCTGTTACACAATTATATCACAATTTATGCATCTAATTTCCTGCTGATGAGCTTTTTCCAAAATATGCTACTAGACAGTGTTGCGTGAACATTCTGTCACATCGTGTTGTATATGTATTTTTCAAGGTTTATACCTAGTCCTGGCATTGGTGGATCATGGGAGTCTTCTCATTTTCAGCAAGAACTGATTATTTTGGTCCACTGATTTATTGGCATCGCCTTGGCTGAGCCCCCAGATTGCTGTTGGATGGATTTCTGAGGTTTCTCAGCAAGGACTGGCATTTATTAGAGTCACTGTGGCACTTCAGTTCTAAATGCATGCTCATAGACAGTGGGATGACTAGAATGATTTGTAATCACCTGCAAGAATGATAGTAGGCAGATTTTGATAGTATTTTTGTGATGTAGTATTTCGGTGTCATATTTGAAAATAATTTTAAAATGTCAGAAATATGAAGGTGTCATACCTCTTTCATTTATTCAAGAAATATCTCACCAAATATCAGAGTTGAACAACAACACTTTTATGCACCTTTGGCATAAAATCACTAAGCCTGGTCTAAATAAACCTCAGAAACAGATGGTGTGAAGTCGCTAAGAAGAGTGACTTTATATTGGAACAGAAGCACAACTGGTCAGAGGGCAGACAGTCATAAATGGTTTGACTCCCAAGACTTTTCCTGTTCTTTTGGTTCCTTTTGAACAATTTTGCTGAGTTTGGTTGCAAATGGGGAACTTCATCAAAGTCAGCTAGTTCCTTGGATCAGATTATTGTAAGGTGTTCACAGTGACACTTTTTTTTTTTAATTTTAAATTTTATTTTACTTAAGTTTTATACAGCAGGTTGTTATCCATTTTATACATATTAGTGTATACATGTCAATCCCAATCTCCCAATTCATCACACCACCACCACCTGCCGCTTTCCCCCCTTGGTGTCCATACGTTTGTTCTCTACATCCATGTCTCTATTTCTGCCCTGCAAACCGGTTCATGTGTACCATTTTTCTAGGTTCCACATATTTGCTTTAACATACGATATTTTTCTCTTTCTGACTTACTTCACTCTGTATGACACTCTCTAGATCCATCCACGTCTCTACAAATGACCCAATTTCGTTCCTTTTTATGGCTGAGTAATATTCCATTGTATATACGTATCACATCTTTTTTATCCATTTGTCTGTTGATGGGCATTTAGGTTGCTTCCATGACCTGGCTATTGTAAATGGTGCTGCAATGAACATTGGAGTGCGTGTGTCTTTTTGAATTATGGTTTTCTCTGGGTATATGCCCAGTAGTGGGATTGCTGGGTCATATGGTAATTCTACTTTTAGTTTTTTAAGGAACGTCCATACCGTTCTCCATAGTGGCTGTATCAATTTACATTCCACAGTGACACTTTTTGTTTAGAAACCTTAGTACATATTTAAATGGATATTAAGGGAAGGTATTTATCTGCCTTCAGGTGGCTTAGTGTTTTTTTTTTTTCTTTTCCATTATGGTTTATTACAAGATATTGAATATAGTTCTCAGTGCTATACAGTAGGACCTTGTTTATCCTTTCTATGTATAATAGTTTGCATCTGCTAGTCCCAAACTCCTAAGCCACCCCTCCCCCACCCTCTCTCCCCCTTGGCAACTGCAAGCCTGTTCTCTATGTCTGTGAGTCTGTTTCTGTTCCATAGATAAGTTCATTTGTGTCATATTTTATATTCCACATATAAGTGATATCATATGGTATTGGTCTTTCCCTTTCTGTCTGACTTTGCTCAGTATGACAATCTCTAGGTCCATCCATGTCACTGCAAATGGCATTATTTTGTTCTTTTTAATGGCTGAGTAATATTCCATTGTATATATGTACCACATCTTCTTTATCCATTCTTCTGTTGATGGACATTTATGTTGCTTCTATGTCTTGGCTATTATAAATAGTGCTGCTATGAACATAGGGGTGCATTATCTTTTCAAATTATAGTTTTGTCCAGATACATGCAGATGGCTTAGTGTTCTGATTTTCTGACAAGAAGTTGGCATTATTTCTCTTCTCCCCTGATCATGTTCTATACTAAGCAGCTGCACTAGATACAGTTTTTAAATGCAGTTAAGATTTTGTTTTATATATGCTGCAGTTCCTTTCTTGAACCACAGTGTAAGGCAAATGAAAGTCTCACTCCTTATTTCTGCTTGTGTTCTTATTTTAAAAGAAAAGCAACAGGGCTACTTTTAGATTGCAGTTTCTATTTTGAGTGGAAATATTTTCACTGTTTTGTTCCAGCCCTGAGAAAGAAACCAGATCGCCTCTAGTTCAGGGTTCTTGGCTAGCCAAGTGAATCCTTCCAGATTTTGGGTCCCTGGCATGCATGACTGGGCCACTAGAATCTTTATGAGCAGCTAGCTTCTGTGAGTGAAATAGAGCTGCTGAGAAAATGTGAAGCAAAAGTCCAACATGGAAAATTACCCCACAAAGAAGTGACTTGTAACTTAAGATATGATGTCACCACCTAATTTTCCATAATTGCATTTGTAATTGACCCTGTATAAGGATTCTCTTTGATGTTTTTAAGGGTTCTGCTCTCTGTCTGTCTGTCTGTCTGTCTCGCTCTCTAAAAAGACTTTTCCTACTTTGTGAACAATGATTACAAATAAAAATGATTGACGATCACAAACTATAAAAGCGATCATGAAGAATGACATCTAGGAAGCTGCTGCATAATTCAATATTTGTGTTTCAGAGTCATTCTTTCTTTTTTTAAAAATTTATTTTTATTTTATTTTATTTTGGCTGCATTGGGTCTTCGTTGCTACGCACGGGCTTTCTCTATGTGCGGTGAATGGGGGCTACTCTTTGTTGTGGCGCGTGGCCGTCTCATTGCAGTGGCTTCTCTTTGTCGCGGAGCATGGGCTCTAGGTGCGTGGGCTTCAGTAGTTGTGGTGCGTGGGCTCAGTAGCTGTGGCTCAAGGGCTGTAGAGCACAGGCTCAGTAGTTGTGGTGCATGGGCTTAGTTGCTCTGCGGCATGTGGGATCTTTCAGGACCAGGGCTCGAACCCCTGTCCCCTGTGTTGGCAGGCAGATTCTTAACCACTGCGCCAGTAGGGAAGCCCGTCAGTGTCATTCGTGAATGACTCATCATAAAAGCAAATTTCCCAGACACCAATAATAAAGATGAATCTTGAGGAAATCAAAATAAATAAACAAAAACTTACTTTTTATAGAAAAATTTTTTATTGTGGTGAAATATGCATAACATAAAATTTGCCATCTTAAACATTTTTAAGTGCACAGTTCTGTGGTATTAAGTACATTTTACATTGTTCCGCAGCCATCACCATCATCCACCTCTAGAACTTTTTAAAAAAATATTTATTTATTTGGCTGTGCCGGGTCTTAGTTGCAACATGCAGGATCTTCATTGCTGCGTGCAGGATCTTTAGTTGTGGCATGCAGGATCTTTAGTTGTGGCATGCAGGATCTAGTTCCCTGACCAGGCATTGACCCTGGGCCCCTGGCATTGGGAGTGTGGAGTCTTAACCACTGGACCACCAGGGAAGTCCCCATCTCTAGAACTTTTTCATCTTGCAAATCTGAAACTCTATCCATTGAACAATAACTCCCTACTCCTCCCCCTTCCAGCCCCTGGCAAACACCATTCTATTTTCTGTCTCTATGATTTGACTATTCTAGTCAAATTCATATAGGTAGAATCATACAATATTTGTCCTTTGGTGACTCACTTATTTCATTTAGCATGACATCCTCAGAGTTCATCCATGTTGTACATGTATCAAAATATCCTTCCTTTTAAAGACTGATGTTACATTGGACATATGGACCACATTTTGCTTATCTATTTATTTATTGATGGACACTTGAGTTGCTCCTACTTTTGACCACAGTTAATAATGCTGTTGTGAACATGCTGTACAAATATCTGTTGGAGTTCCTGCTTTCAAATATTTTGGGTATACACCCAAAGTGGAAGTGGAAATGCTGGATCATATGGTAATTCTATGTTTAAGTTTTTGAGGAATCACCATACTGTTTTCCATAGTGGCTGCATCATTTTACATTCCAACAGTACACAAAGGTTCCAATTTCTCCACATCCTTGCCAACCCTTATTTTCTGTGTGTGTTTTGTGTGTGTGTGTGTGTTTTAATAATAGTAATTCTAATGAGTGAAGAGTCATGGAAATATTTAATGTCAACACATGTATAGATATATTATCCTCTTGAAAGATATTTAGTTTTTCACTGTGGAAACAAAGGTATATCAATAAAGTCTTTGTAGGTACATACATCTCTGTGGTTGTGATTGACTGTAAGCTTGTACTATACTACCAAAAGTTGAAGTACTGAATTAAAGGTATATATATTTACAGTGTTTACTGCTATTTATACTCTGAGAGTTTCTAATCCCCACTCACTGAACAAGAACAGATATTACCAATAAAAAATTTTATTTTGCCAATATCATGGTCAATAAGTGATATCTCATTGCTCTTATTATATTCTTTAGTTTAAGAGAGTGAGAGTTAATATCTTTTCATCTTTTTGCTTCAACCTTCAATCAAATGTATTGAATATTGCTGATGAGTGGTTTCCCAAGGAAAACTGGGGTTCTACCACCAAGATAAGGATGAATATATACTGCATAGGCAAAAGCAACATATAGTTTTATTTTCACATTCAATTAATATAGAATTTATTTTAATGGCTTTGTTTTTTTCAAGTGGTTAGCTAGTTGTCCCAACATTATTCACAGAGTAGTCCCTCTTTTCCCCACTGATTTTAAATGCCATCTCTATTATATTTTAAATTGTACAGACTTGACTCTTTTTTGGAGTATGTATTTTGTTCTATTGATTTGTCTGTCAGTTCTTGTGCTCATACTATACTGTTTTAATTACTATAGCTTTATAATATATTTCAGTTGCTGATAGGAAAAGACTGCTCATTTTTCTTTTCTTCCACAGAAACTTCTCACTAGTCTTACGTGTTTATTCTTCTAGAGAAGTAATTCTCAACCTTGGCAGCACATCATAATCACTGAAGGGGCTCAATAAACACTTTGTTCTACTCCCAGAGGTCCTGGTTTAATTGCTTTGGGGTTCATCCCAGGAACAGAGAGTTGTAAAATCCCCCCAGATTATTCTAATGTGTAGCCAAAGTTGAGTACCACTTTACAAGATGAAATTTAAGACTGTGGTTCCATTTCTGTTATGGTATTGGTGTGTATTGTATTATAGATTAATTTAGAGGTAATTGACATCTTTATAATAGTATGTCTTTCTATTTGATTCAGTTACAGTTATTTGGTTGAAAAAAATCAGATTTTGACTGACTTAAAGAAAAAAAGGTAAAATAAAGGAATTCCTGAAAGGAGTTGGATTGGGTCACAGATGTGAAGGAAAGCTGAAGGACTAGATACAGGCATGAAAAGAGCCAGAGCAGTTACAGGGATCTGCAGCTCTACTCACATTCCTTAGCTCTACCAGCTTTCCGTCTTTGATGCATTTTGCTCAAATTTCAGTTTCTGAGAGAATTCAGTGATCCTTGCTTGGGTAGCTTATCTACCCCTTGGTTGAAGAAGAGCAGGACACTTGGATAACAGTCCTAACAAGCCAGCACACAGTGGGGCAGGCAACTCAGAGAAGGGGAAGCAGTTGCTGTTCCAGAAATCAAGGGCTGGATGTTCAGGGAGACAAAGGCAGTAACAATGACAACAAAGGCAACAAAAATAGATGTGCAGTACACCAGTGTGAACAAGGCATTTCTCTTCATTTATTTATATTTTCTTCAGTGTTCCTTGGTGTTTTATAATTTTCTTGTTTAATTTGCACATTACTTTTGTTTATTTCTAAGTGTTTTATGCATTTTGTATCTATTGAGAAATAGAAAAAAAGGTTTTTTTTAAACTGGTATTGTCAACATATGAGAAAGTTTAGTGTTTAAAAAATTTCAGCTTTATTGAGGTACAATTGAGAAAGCTTTGTGTTTTAATGTCAATCTGACCATCTAATAGAACTCTCTAGTGGTTTTAACACCATTGCATTTCAACCTGTCATATTTTTCAGATATATAGCAGCATCTTCTGAAAAATGATAATGTTTCCAACATTTTACACCTCTTTTTTCCCTTTTCTGGTTGTTTTGGCTAGCACTTCTACAAGATTAAATAATAGACCACCTGGCCTCATTCATTATGTTTATGGAAATAATACTTATATTTTATTATTAAATGTCACACTATTTTAAATATATAATTTATCATGTTTTAAATATCCTTGTGTCACTGTTTTTCAAACCCTGGTTTTAAATTGGCAACTGATGTGGAATTTTTTAAAATGACTTTTTGGAATTTCTTGAGATGATGTGACTTTTCACCTTTAAAAATTATGATGAATTTCATTAATAGAATTCCTATGTTGAACCATTTTTACATTTTAAAAATGAACTGTACTTGGTCTGGTACATTATTCTGTTAATCTAATGCTGAATTCTGCTTGGTAATGTTTTACATAAGATGTTTGCACCAATATTTATACTTAGGGTGTTTTCGTGATTGATTTGTGATATTTTTGTGGGTGATTTTTCCCTATCTTTGCTTTCAGTATTAATGCTGGCTGTTAAAAATATTTGGGGGCTTCCCTGGTGGCGCAGTGGTTGAGAATCCGCCTGCCGATGCAGGAGACACGGGTTCGTGCCCTGGTCCGGGAAGATCCCACATGCCGCGGAGCAACTAAGCCCGTGAGCCATGGCCGCTAGGCCTGCGTGTCCGGAGCCTGTGCTCCGCAACGGGAGAGGCCACAACAGTGAGAGGCCCGCTTACCGCAAAAAAAAAAAAAAAAAAAAAAAATTTGGAAAGGGCTTCCCTGGCGGTGCAGTGGTTGAGAGTCTGCCTGCCAATGCAAGGGACACGTGTTCGTGCCCCGGTCCAGGAAGATGCCACATGCTGCGGAGCGGCTGGGCCCATGAGCCATGGCCACTGAGCCTGCATGTCCAGAGCCTGTGCTCTGCAATGCGAGAGGCCACAACAGTGAGAGGCCCGTGTACCGCAAAAAAAAAAAAAAAAAAATGGAAAGCATGTATTCTTTTACTATGCTCTGGAATGTTCAAATAGCATAGATAGAAATGATTTTCTTGATGATTTCAAGGAATTCACACTTGAAATCATATGGACCTGGAGCTTTTTAAAATGCTTTGTCAAGATTTTCCACTCGTTCCACCATTACTCACTGGAATAAAATTTATTAATTCATATATTCCTAGAAAATTCTTAGTTGCCTTTAGGTTTTATATATATTAATAATGTTAAATGAAGTATCCACGTACAAACATTTTTAATTTCCTTCGTGCTTGTGCCTTTTTTTTTTTTCCTTTTTGTCTTCCTAATTTCGTGTATTTGGGATGAATCTAACTTAAATGTTCCCAGGATGTCCTTCTGAAGGACAGTTTTGGTGGATCCTTTGTGAATGAGGTTTCTTGCAGGGTTGTTTGAAATCTTACCATACACCATTCTCCTTCTTAATTTAGAAAAGTAACATGTAGTGTCTCATAAAATGTTGCTTTTTAATTTGTGAATCATTTTTAGTATTTCTGAAAATGAGGTCTAAATAATCCTGACCAGTACTAAACCAAGATAGGAACTCTGACAACTAGTTTCCTTGCCTCTTTGTGGTTTCAAGGTCAGCACAAATGGGGAACAAAGCTGAACTGGATAAGTGAGGCTTCATGTTAAGAATTCATTCTTTGGGGCTTCCCTGGTGGCGCAGTGGTTGGGAGTCCGCCTGCCAATGCAGGGGACACGGGTTCGTGCCCCGGTCCGGGAAGATCCCACATGCCGTGGAGTGGCTGGGCCCGTGAGCCATGGCCGCTGAGCCTGCGCGTCCGGAGCCTGTGCTCCTCAACGGGAAAGGACACAGCAGTGAGAGGCCCGCGTACCCAAAAAAAAAAAAAAAAAAAGAAAGAAAAGAATTCATTCTTTGGATTATCAGGATAAGGCTTCACCTGTTTTGTTCCAGTGGTGTAAAAACAAACTTTTCTTTAAAAAAACTTTTATTGAAGTATAATTGATTTACAACATTATAGTAGTTTCAGGTATATAACATAGTGATTCAATATTTTTATAGATTATATTCCATTTAAAGTTATTATAAAATGTTGGCTATATTCCCTGTGCTGTACAATATATTCTTGTAACTTATTTTATACATAGTAGGATTTGTACCTCTTAATCTCTTAATCCCCTATGCCTATCAAACCTTTTTTCTTAATTGAAATTTTTATTGAGATCAGGTAGATTCATATGCAGTTGTAAGAAATAATACAGAGTGATCCTGTGACTTTGTCCAGTTTCCCCAATGGTAATATTTTGCAAAACTATAGTATATTCCATTGTTTATATAAACCATATCTTCTTTATCTATTCATCTGTCGATGGACATTTAGGTTGTTTCCAAGTCTTGGCTATGGTAAATACTGCTGCAATGAACATTGTGATGCACATATCTTTTCGAATTATAGTTTTCTCTGGAAATATGCCCAGGAGTGGGATTGCTGGATCATATGGTAACTCTATTTTTAGTTTTTTAAAGAACCTCCATATTGTTCTCCATAGTGGCTGCACCAATTCACATTCCCACCAACAGTGTAGGAGGGTTCCTTTTTTCCCACACTCTCACTAGCATTTATTATTTGTAGACTTTTTAAAAAATAAATTTATTTATTTATTCAATTTTTGGCTGCATTGGGTCTTTGCTGCTGCACGCGGGCTTTCTCTTCTCTAGTTGCAGTGAGCGGGGGCTACTCTTTGTTGCGGGGTGCAGGCTTCTCATTGTGGTGGCTTCTCTTGTTGCAGAGCACAGGCTCTAGGCGTGTGGGCTTCAGTAGTTGTGGCTCGTGGGCTCTAGAGCGCAGACTCAGTAGCTGTGGCACACGGGCTTAGTTGCTCCACGGCATGTGGGATCTTCCCAGACCAGGGCTCAAACCTGCGTCCCCTGCATTGG
This sequence comes from Kogia breviceps, assembly GCF_026419965.1. Classification (NCBI taxonomy): domain Eukaryota; kingdom Metazoa; phylum Chordata; class Mammalia; order Artiodactyla; family Physeteridae; genus Kogia; species Kogia breviceps. Next base: position 38,964,021 of record NC_081322.1, on the reverse strand, counting down.
CAGGCAGATTCTTAACCACTGCGCCACCAGGGAAGCCCCTATTTCTAGACTTTTTGATGACAGCCATTCTGACTGGAGTGAGGTGATACCTCATTGTATGTTTGATTTGCATTTCTCTAATAGTTAGCGGTGTTGAGCAGCTTTTCATGTGCCTGTTGGCCATCTGTATGTCTTCTTTGGAGAAATATCTATTTAGATCTTCTGCCCATTTTTTAATGGGTTTGGGATTAATATATACACACTACTATATATAAAATAGATAAGCAACAGGACCTACTATGTAGCACAGGGAAATGTAGTTAGTATTTTGTAGTAACTCAGCTCAACAAGTGTTGTGCTTTTTTTGGTATTGGGATTCCAGGTGCAATTATCTGGGTTCCTGGAAAACCCAGTTGTAGGACTGAGAAGGAATCATTAGAGTAAATCCATTAGCCTAGCTTGATAATGTTGTCTTGGTTCAACTGTCTACATAACAGGAGAAGGAGAGGTCTCATCTCCGAATGTCAGAACCTTCCAGATGGTCTTCATCAGAGCTCTCACTTCATAGGAGAAAGAACTTTGTTCCAACAGAGTTTAAGTGACTTGCCCAAGGTCAGTCAGCTGTTCTTCCCTGGGCCAATGATACAAACAGTCTTCTGGCTACTTGAATGAATGGCTCAGTCTTATATATTGTTTTGCAAGTGGAGTCTAGCTAGATACAATCCTGGGCAGGACTCTGATGGGTCTATCTTGAGCCACGTTCCCATCACTGGCAGGTTCACTGACCACAGAAGGGTAGAGTACTCTGTGTTTCACCCAGCCCAGCTCACATGCCCACCTCTGGTTTGGGAGTACAATCAGTTCCTAGAGAAGAGGGGAAGATAAGTAGGGCCAACAAGGACTGTAAACAGTGTATGCATTAATCAACATGAGTAAAGGTCTGGCTGTGGTCCAGAGTAAATATTTTGGGTGATACGCACACTTGGTTTTCAGATGGGAATATTGTGGTTGGCACTATAGATAAGAAAGCCGTGAACTGTAGAGAGGCTGCCTGGCTGCTCCTATGGAGACTCACAGGGGGAACGGTATGTTCTTGGGCCCCTATGTCCCAGGCTCACTTCCTTCACTACACATTTTGCTCATCAACTCAGGGGGACATCAAACACACTCACCCAAGGTTACTGTGCAAAACAGTTAGTTCATGATAAAGGAAATTAACCTTTAGTCACTGCACTAGTTGTACTTACGCTACCCAGAGGATGAATGATTCATCAGAATTGTCATAGGGTGAGCAGAGGATCAAGGAATCAAAAGGCAGGGAGGTGGCCCCAGAGATGCTCAGTGAACTTTCTGTGCTCCTCAAATGGCTCAAGTTGCCAGCAAGTAGCATCCCAGCCTCTTTCTCTCTTCAGGATCTCTGGCCTCGGCACAGTATGATTTTGATATTGGCCATCCAGGCCTCTCGCCTTCTGAGATGGGCCGCACTCTGTCTGTGGAATTTCTCCCAAGGCTGTTCTCGCCTTTTGAGACGGACTGCAATCTGTCTAGGGAATGTGTGTCTCTCTAAATAAATTGACTTCTTACCTAAAAAAAAAAAACAAAAAAAAAAAACCCACAAAAAACTGGCCACCTAATTCCTGCTCTGTGAGCTCTGCTTTTGTAGCTCTCATGCTGATGTTATCCTTTTGTCAACAACTTGGTTAGGTGAAGGCTTGATTTCACAAAAGCTTCAGAAGCAATATAATCCTGATTTTCCTTCTGAAGCTTATTCTCAGTTCATAATAACATTAGCAATCATTTACCAACTGCTTACTGGATAGCAGCACTTTTTTGTTTCTAAGGCTACATTAAATTTTTTTTTTTTTTTTTTTTTTCGGTATGCGGGCCTCTCACTGTTGTGGCCTCTCCCGTTGCGGAGCACAGGCACCGGACACGCAGGCTCAGCAGCCATGGCTCACGGGCCCAGCCGCTCCGCGGCATGTGGGATCTTCCCGGAATGGGGCACGAACCCTTGTCCCCTGCATTGGCAGGCAGACTCTCAACCACTGTGCCACCAGGGAAGCCCTACATTAAATTTTTTAATTGAAAAAATTAAACATAATTTTTTATTCTTGACAAAAATAAATTACATATTTTTAAAAGTTCAGTAGTTCTATGGGCTTTGTTATCAAAATAGTCTGTTCTCTTCCCCATCCCCATCCCCTATTCCTATACCCAAGATGGAAATAAAATGAACTAAAATCACACTGCTTAGGAAAAATTAGAATTGATAGTCTTTCCTATTCATAAATATACCTTTATTTCTTTTTTACAAAAACAGATTTTGTTATATATCCTATTTTGTAAACCACTTAAAAAACTTTAAGAGTAATCCATGCTATGGGTTAGCTAAATTTAAGCTACTTCAAAATTGTCTATAAACGATTGAAAGTCAGGCTAAAACTGTCTCCTTCATCCAGATTTCATGATCGTATTTTTTTTTTATTACTTTTTATAACCTTTTGCTCTTAGAGAAGAAAATAATGTGTTATTCACTTGTGTAATGTTCCTTCAGAATTCCTGTTCTGGCAATTGGTTTCTGGGAAAGGTTTCAGAGTCTTTTGTGGCCATGGTAATCTCCACTTTATGGGGGAACCAGGAAGCCAGGCCAGATGGAGAGAATAGCAGAGTGAGCGATAGCTGTTCCCTTACAATATTCTCCTACTCTGCTTTTCCTTTTCCATTTACTTCTAATATCATTATGTTCATGACTCAGACCATAGACTGTGCAATGGACATTTGTCCAAAACAAGGGGAAAAAAAAAAGAGGAGAGTGGAGAATTGTGACCAAGCAGCTCATCTAGGGTATGCAGCCTGCCAACATAGTAGGCGTGAAAGAAAAGCAATTCTTTTAAATGAAGTTTGAGTCTGCAAAGGTAATTATGACCTTGTTCCATTTTGTTTATTGGTTCTGTTTTTCACATAGACAAACCATGTCCCAATTATTATCCTTTTGAGATGGCAAAGGCTCTGTCTCATTCATCCCTATATCCCCATATCACCCCGTTCCATGTCTTTTACCTGGTAAACACTCAGTATATATTTATTGTTTGTGATGATAATCATGATACCAGGGTGCATGCACTACACAGTATGGAACCTCAAGAAAAAATCAGATTTGGATAATTCTCAGCTGATGTGATTGTATACAAAGAAAACTCAAAAGAGTTAACAGGTACTTATTAGATCTGGTCATAAAATACAGCCAGGTTGTTGAATTTATTTATAAGAGTAAATTGATTTCCTATAGATTTTGTCACCCTCCCCACCCTCCATTTTGATAAGCATTTTTGGGTGGAGCAGAAAAGGACGTGCCCTCGGCCTTTCCCATCCACACTTTGGCAGAGAATCACCACAGTGTGATAAAAGATGATCGCTGTGTTAGCTGTGTGCGAGGAAAAGAAAATGTTGAAACAGATGATCCAGAAGAAAGGATGATACTCTTTCCCTTAAATGTTTTCTTTTCTCAAATGGATTTTAGATTGGAGCTGAGTCACAGCCCTGGAATAGAGAAATTTGATGTAGAACTTGAGGGCAGTCTCTAAGCTTGGAATATGAGAAGGTTTATAAGAGTCAATGCCCACAGGCAGAATCAGTTAACCCTTGAGGAGAATAGCTTATTTTTCTGGTGGCCTATGGGGAAATCTCACCCTGTGTGGGGACAGATATACCAGTAAGGGCCTCTGGAGACTCTGTCTGGATGTTGCTTTGACTGCTCACGCACAAGAGCTCCCCGAGCCCAGATAGTTTGAAACCTGTGTGTCTCTGTAGCTACAGTGATTATAACCACAGCCAAGCACAAAGCCAACTGCATTGCCAGTGAGGTCATTAAAATATTGGAAAATAGATTTTAACATTTATGGAATCTCTGGCCGAATCCCCCAAATTACATATTTCCTCCAACTGGAAAATTTAGCATTTAAAAATTGAAAACAAAACCAAGGCTAGAAAAGTAAAAATTTATATTTTTACACTTAAATTTAATATAAATCCAAGAGTTTCTTTTTGCACCAAAACATAAATATTTTTTATACTTAATCATGTACATTGAAGATTGTTCAATTTCAGCGCACCAGTGAGGAATGAATGGGATTTATTGAATTCATGTTCTGTACTATACTTTTATGCTGCTAGGGAAAGAACTGACAGGTTGAGAAAGTTATTAACTTCTCGTGTGTATTAAAACAACACTTGGGACTTCCCTGGTGGCTCAGTGGTTAAGAATCTGTCTGCCAATGCATGGGACAAGGGTTCGAGCCCTAGTCTCAGAAGATCCCTCATGCTGCAAAGCAACTAAGCCCATGCGTCACAACTACTGAGCCTGTGCTCTAGAGCCTGCAAGCCACAACTGCTGAGCCTGCATGCTACAACTACTGAAACCCGCGTGCCTAGAGCTGGTGCTCCACGACAAGAGAAGCCACCGCAATGAGAAGCCCGTGCACTGCAACACAGACTAGCTCCCTCTCGCCGCAACTAGAGAAAGCCCAAGCACAGCAACAAAGACCCAACGCAGCCAAAAATAAATTAAAAAAAAAAAACACTTGAAAGCAAATGTCTTTAGATAAGACAAAAATAATCAGTATAGATTGTGATGTTACTTTAGTTTAAATCCAGGTTGCCCTGAAGCTCAAACAGGTAAAGAGCAAGAATAGGATGAATGTTTTCACTGAAGTTGTGACTTCAAATATTGTGAAGCTCTCGGGAGGTTATCCATTATATTCCCAGTCTTAGCAGGATTATAGTCAAATCAGCTCAGGAAGATGGCAATCCATTTTATTTCTAAAATTGTCCACTCAAATTCCACATGACTGCTTTCTCTAAGCTCTTTCCATAACCTTACTTTTCTTCAAGCCCTCAGGGGATATATGCATACAGTAATGGAATGCATAAGGCAATGTGCATATGTCCCCCGACCCACAAGTGTCTCAAAGGGGGCAGAATTATCTTTTAGTATCTATGATGATTTGTAAACAATACCCAGTCATATACCAATCCCTCTTCCTTCTCCATCCAACCTCACAAACATTCTGCCTAAGTAGCCCTTGTCCTTTTTACTTCTCTTGTTTCCCTTGATTGCCTCCTTTCTCTCCTGTCCAGAATTCCCCAGGAGGGTCTGTATAAGACACTTTAGTGCCCCAGGAGGAGGAAAAGCCACCTGCCTCAGCCCACAGGGATTCTGTCAGCACCACGGACAGTGACACACAAAGCAAGTCTTTTCGTGAGGGTCCATCTTGCAGTATCTTTGAAGGCCTTTTCAAACCCATTACCCTTTTCTTCATAGCCTTCTCCTTTTTGAGGGAAAGCACTTTAATTTTTTCAACTTTTCAGTCCAGGCAGAGGAGGCTGCATCTCAGTTGTCTGTGAGACTGGCTGGCCTAGGCTGACAGGAGGTAAACCCACCTGGGCTTGCTGAGGTTAGTTCATCACTTAGCCCTCTGATTCTGGGAACAAATTCACAAAAGGCAACGAGAAGGATGGAGTAAGCAAGAAAGGTGACTCCTCACTTTCTTCTCTTGCAGATGCCTTAATTATATTTCACAAGAAGTTAGTGTCTCCCCTAATGTAACATTCATCATGGCTCCTATTTTCTGGTTAGGAAACATTTGTTTTAACTTCAAATCCATTAAAAATTAGCTCTGCAGTCTTGGATAAGTTATGTAAAATCTTTGTCTAATCCAATGAAAATGTCACAATACTTCTCAAATTTTTAAATGTATGTATTTTCTGATCCAACAATTCTAACATAGAAATTCTCCAACAGATACATTTGCACACATGTAAAGACATATAAGGTTACTCATTAAAAGCAAAGATTGAAGGAGTTCTATGGTGGTCTAATGGTTAGGATTCGGGGCTTTCACTGCTATGGCCCGGGTTAAAATCCTGGTCAGGGAACTGAGATTCTGCAAGCCACGTGGAATGGCCAAAAAAAAAAAAAAAAAGCACAGATTGAAAGCAACCTAAAAAGTGCATCATATAAGACTGTTTAAATACATTATAAATTTATACAATCAAATACTATGAAACCATAAGAAAGAGAAAGTTTACTATATACTGATACAAAACATCTCCAGAATATGTTATTAAATGAAAAAGAGCTAGTTTCAGAACAGTGTATATATTAAGATATTTATGTAAAAAGGAAGAAAACCATGTGTGGCTATATATGCTTGCATAAGCATACAATATCTCCAGGAGAATATATAGGAAACACGGCATGGCATTTGCCTCCAGGAAGGGAGACTGGGTAGCAGGGGTGGAGGGGAGTTGTTCCCTGTATACCTTTTTTTTTTTTTTTTTGGCGGTACGTGGGCTTCTCACTGTTGGGGTCTCTCCCGTTGCGGAGCACAAGCTCCGGACGCGCAGGCCCAGCGGCCATGGCTCACGGGCCCAGCCGCTCCGCGGCATGTGGGATCTTCCCAGACCAGGGCACGAACCCATGTCCCCTGCATCGGTAGGCGGATTCTCAACCACTGCGCCACCAGGGAAGCCCCCTGTATACCTTTATGTGCCTTTTGAATGTGGAGTAATGTGAATGTTTTAACTATAGTTTAAAAATAAATAGGGAGGGCTTCCCTGGTGGCACAGTGGTTAAGAATCTGCCTGTCAATGCAAGGGACACGGGTTCAGGCCCTGGTCCAGGAAGATCCCACATGCCGCGGAGCACCTAAGCCCATGAGCCACAACTACTGAGCCCACATGCCACAACTACTGAAGCTCGTGTGCAACAAGAGAAGCCACGAAAATGAGAAGACCGCGCACTGCAACGAAGGATAGCCCCTGCTCGTTGCAACTAAAGAAAGCCCACGTGCAACAATGAAGACCCAACACAGCCAAAAATAAATAATAAATAAATAAATAAATAAATAGGGAATTCCCTGGCAGTCCAATGGTTAGGACTGTGTACTTCCACTGCAGGGGGCACGGATTCGATCCCTGGTTGGGGAACTAAGATCCTGGGTGCCTGTAGTGGGGTAAAAAAACAAATAAATAAATAAATTTAAATAAAAATGAAATAAATTACCCATGACTCAGTTTCCCCAGCTATGAGATGGATATAGCCATATCTGTTTGATTGTCCTGAGACTCAAATAGAATGATGTATGTAAAGGTGCTTTGAAAATGTAAATGTTCTTCACATACAATGGTTATTTCTAACGTTATAATAATGTACGGACACTCTTTAAGTTCTCCATGTGCTGTGTCAATTTTAGAGTGTAGAACCAGATATAAAACTGAAATAATGATAATATACAGTAAATTAAATATTTGTGAAGCATTTTAGAATTTATCATCACAGTTATAGCTCCTGGATAAAAGGAATTTTGTCCTATGTTTCCTCTTGCACTTCTCATGCAAGTCAGTGTGATTTTAAATAATTGGTGCTTCATAGCTACTTCATAGCTGCTTCAGAAGAGGGTGAAGCATGCTCAGGAAGACTGGAAAGGGGCTAAGAAGATTAGTGAGCAACTTGTGGAAAACCGTGGTGTCTAAGAAAAGAAGGGGAATCAGCTGGAGTATTAAAAAGCCAGCGTAACCCACTGAGACATTGGAGTAGAAATTCCTTTGTTTAATATTTAGAAGGGAGAAACACTATACTTTCTGGGGAAACAAATCCTTTGGGTCCTGTACAACACATTTTTTAAAGTAATAATGAAAGCCAGTTTAGAGGGGTTTCTTGTTAGTCCTAGAAGAAAGGAGATTTGAAAGGCAGTAGCACACAACATCCCAAAGAGATGTGTTCAAAAAAGAACCCCAGCTTTCCACATTCCAAGGGGTCCCCCGAGACCATCTACACATCATTAAATTTGTGAACAAGCCTAAGACTTGGAATCTCTGTAAGGACTTCTGGCCTTTCTGGTAGAAAAAAGGATGAGAGATTTGTGGGTCTTTGTGAAGCGGACTATAGTACAATATGAAAACAAACTAAAGCTCCTCAGCTTCTACCAAGGGAGAAGAAAATAAACCCTCAATCTCATGTCAATCTTTTTCTTCTAATGAATATTTTTTCCTCTGCACAGTTTATGCCCAGACAATTCGATTTGTTTTCAGAATATCTTCACTTTCTCCTTTATTCCTTCCTCCTCTTCCTCCTCCACCCCTTCTCCTTCTCTTCTTCCTTCTCTTCTTCTTGTCCTCCATCTATATCAAGAGTTGTCAAGGGCCAGAAAGTTAAATCTTTTAGGCTTTGCAGGCTATACAGTCTCTGTTGCAACCACTCACCTGCCTTCTAGTGCAAAAGTAGCCTCAGACAGTACAGAGATGAATGGCTGCAGACACTTTATTTACAAAAACAAGCTGCGGGCCAGATTGGAACCACAGGTTATAGTCTCTCTGCCCCTAGTCTATGTTGTAATAGTTTACTAAACCTCACAGAAGAGGAGGAGCCGTCATAAGTATTTATGACAACAGGGTAGCAATCTGGAAGACAATAAGTAGGTAACCATAACTCGCATTTCTTTAAAAAGATCAAAGATCTAAATGTTAAAAAATGAACAGTAGTGATATAGAAAAGAATATGGGAAAATTATTTTAACACCTCAAAATAGGGCAAACTCTTTAACTATTGTATAAAAGTATTTTAAAATGATAGATTCAACTACATTAAAATTTTTGCAGAGAATCTACCATCAGCTAAGTCATAAGACAAACAGCATGCTGAAAAAATGTTTGCAACTCATGTTACAGGTAATGGGGATAACCTCCTTAACATGTTGATTTCTACAAGTTAATAAGAAAAATGAACAACCACCCAACAGAAAGGTGGGGAAATGCTGGGACCAGAATCCACAGAGAAGGAAATACAAAGAGTTGTTAAATATTTTTAAAGAAATGTTCCACATTATTCACAATAGGAGATACACAAATTTAAATTATACTTACGTACCGTTTTTCACATATCAGATAGGCAAATGTCCAGATATTTGATAAAACTGGGTTGGCAAGGCACTCTTTATATGGTTGGTGGGATATGAATTGGTACAACATCTACGGAGGCCAATTTGGCAGTAACTTGCAAAAGTTGAAATGCACATCTTTTATTTTTTTTAAACAGAGCAATTCATTTTAAAGAAGTCAGCTTATAGACATACCTGGGTGCATGCAAAGTTATGTCCATACGATGTTAGTTACTGTACTTCTTATAACAGCAAAAAAGGAAGTGACCTACATGTTCACCAATAGGGGACTGGTTAAATCTATTATGACCTATCCATACCATGGAATACTGTGCAGCTATAAGAAGCAAAAATCTCTTTTAAAAAATTTATTTATTTTTTACTTTTGGCTGCGTTGGTCTTTGTTGCTGCACGCCAGCTTCCCCTAGTTGCGGTGAGCAGGGCCTACTCTTCATTGCGGTGCGCGGGCTTCTCATTGCGGTGGCTTCTCTTGTTGTGAGGCACAGGCTCTAGGTGCACCGGCTTCAGTAGTTGTGGTGCACGGGCTTAGTTGTCCTGCAGCATGTGGGATCTTCCCCGACCAGGGATTGAACCCATGTCCCCCGCATTGGCAGGCAGATTCTTAACCACTGTGCCACCAGGGAAGTCCCGCAAAAAACTCTTTATGTTCTGATATAGACAGATCTTTAACATATATTATTAGAAAAAAGAAAACCACAGGGATTTTACGTGTCAATTTGGCTGGGCCGTGATGCCCAGATATTTGGTCAAACATTCTGGATGTTGCTGTCAGGGTGTTTTGGGGATAAGACTAACATTTAAATCAGTGGACTCTGAGTCAAGTAGATTGCCTTTCATAACATGAGTGAGCCTCATCCACTCAGCTGAGGGCCTTAATAGCACGGAGACTGACCTCCCCTGAGCAAGAAGTAATTCTGCCAGCTCACAGCCTGGGAGTTGAACTGCAGCATCAGCTCTTCCCTGGGTCTCTAGCCTGCCAGCCTACCCCTGCATATGTGGACCTCCGAATCATGTGAGCCAATTCCTTAAAATAAATCTCTCTTTCAGGACTTTGAATATATCTTGCCACTCCCTTCTGGCCTGCAAAGTTTCTGTAGCGAAGTCAGCTGATAGCCTTATGGGGGTTCCCTTGTAACTGACTGTTTTTCTCTTGCTCCCTTTAGAATCTTCTCTTTAACTTTTGCCATTTTCATTTTTTAAATTAATTTTTATTGGAGTGTAGTTGCTTTACAGTGTTGTGTTAATTTCTATTGTACGGTAAAGTGAATCAGTCATACGTATACATATATCCCCTCTTTTTTAGATTTCCTTTCCATTTAGGTCACTACGGAACATTGAGTAGAGTTCCCTGTGCTATACTGTAGGTTCTTATTAGTTATTTTATATGTAGTAGTGCACAGATGTCAATCCCAATCTCCCAGTTCTTCCCACCCCTCCTCCCCCCTTGGTATCCTTGCCATTTTAATTTTGATATGTCTTAGTGTGGGTCTGTTTGGGTTCATCTTGTTTGGGACCCTCTGGGCTTCTTGTACCTGGATATCTGTTTCCTTTTTTAGGTTTGGGAAGTTTTCAGCCATAATTTTACCAAATATTTATATTTTTGGTCCCCCTTTCTCTTTCATCTCCTTCTGGAATCCCTATTATGCATAGGTTAGCATGCTTTATATTATCCCATAGATCTTATATGTTGCTTTCATTTTTTTCATTTGGCTTTCTGTCTACTGTTCTAATTGGGTGGTTTCCATTATTCTATCTTCCAGATCACTTACTCATTCTTCTGCATTATTTAGTCTGCTATTCACTGCCTTTAGCTTGGTTTTATAGCGGCAATTAAGTTGTCTAATTTTGATTGGTTCCTCTTTATAGTTTCTAGTTCCTTGTTACAGTGATCTGAATTTCTATAAATCTCTCTCTTTATATACACACCCTATTGGTTCTGTTTCTTTGGAGAACCCTGACTAATACATTGACCATGCTCATTTTGGGGGGTATAACTAGCATTTGAAATTATATACTATTTTTCAAGTGAAACTACTTCTTGACTTAATTCTGTATCAGCAGAAGTTTTGTCTGTATTAGTCTCTGAGCTTCGATTTCTTTATCTGTAAAATGAGAATGGGTTGGTGGAAATTGTTAGTCACCCACTAAAATCCATTCTCTCCTACTTCGTGGGCACATTATCCTACATTTCCCAGCCTCCTGGCAGTCAAAGTGGCCACATGACCGTGTTTTTTCCAATGGAATGTGAGTGAGTGAAAGGGGTGTATGTATGCCACTCTGAGCCTAGGTCTCAAAATAGTGGATGTGTTTCATTTGTGCCATCATCCCCTTTCTGCGAGGGATGGATCTTTGACCACTCAGCTCTGACCATAAAAATGCCGGAGGGAATGTCAGAGCTACACGACAGAAGGAACCGGCATCTCTCAGTGACTGTGTGGAACAGAACTGTAGCGCCATCCTGCGTTATTTACCTCGACGCTGTTATGTGAACGAGAAATACATTTCTTTGCTCTTTGAGGCACTGTCTCATTAGTCTCTTTGTTATAGTAGGCTGGCCTTTGCTGTAACTAACACAGATGTTCATAGCAACTGTCTCACCTACTTCATGGGATTTTTATGAGGATTAGGTAAAAGTAAATGGTAAGGTTCTGCACAAATTTTTATCATACTTGATTATCCAACATTATGCTTCCTCCAGGCCTCCATAGCACCTCTGTAAAATGAGGACAGTAGACCTGATAGTCTCTAGGAACTGCCCCGTGCTTTCCCTGACTGGAAAGAGATTACCTTGGGGTAAAAAACGGCATGAAAAATACAAAATGGCTAACAAGTTTTGTTAATTACCACCAACCACATCTGGCTCATATTTAGGAACTAACAGCTAAAATAAGCAGTGGGAAATGAGTAGTCATTGAAAGCATCTGACACATTAGATAAACCTTAATTTTATAACTGTTTCAGAAGCTAGTGGTGATCCCTTGCTATGTCCAGATAAGCTATAATATATATATATATATATATATATATATATATATATATATATATATATATATATATTTTGTGTGTGTGTGTGTGTGTGTGGTATGCGGGCCTCTCCCTGTTGTGGCCTCTCCCGTTGCGGAGCACAGGCTCCGGACGCGCAGGCTCAGTGGCCATGGCTCACGGGCCCAGCCGCTCCGCGGCACGTGGGATCTTCCCGGACCGGGGCACGAACCCGTATCCCCTGCATCGGCAGGCGGACTCTCAACCACTGTGCCACCAGGGAAGCCCTAAGCTATAATATATTAAATGTCATTAGTTCTCTGGACTCTTCCAGAAAACCTGTTTAGATTGACAGGGTTTATATGTACTCCTATGAGGGTACAAAATCCACTGACCACATTAGTTTGGTGAGAGAAAAGTATTACTCTTAGCTGTTTCTTACTTTACACATGATAGAATAAGTCCACATTTGAAGCACATATGAGCAGACATTAAAAAAAGAAAGAAAGAAAAAGAAGAGGAATGGAAAGAAAATGGTTGACTGCTTTAAAAGACCACATGTGGCCTCAGAACTTTTGTTTAATTCTTGCATGATGAGAAAATAGAATCTTTCCTGCCCCTTCATATGGGCAGAGCTGGGTCTGATGTGCTTGATGAAGCGGTTTATGAGGCCTTGGGAAGGAAACATTTTCACAGTCTCATTGACACTGCTTTCATCTGGTTATCAAAACTTAGCTGGAAAGAAAAACCATTAACAGTTCCCTCTAGGAAAAGTGATCTATTAGGAAAAACCCCAGGAGGCACTTTCAGATTTGAAGAGCATTGCCACAGACTGAAATCCAGCTGTGAGCCTAGAATGATGAGAAAGGACATTCTGGAGAAAAGAGGTACAATGTACAACTTGTAACAGCTGAGTATAACACAAGGGAGTTTCTTTGGAATCACACCACCTACTTACTCTAAACAAGAAAGTTCCCCAAACCAACTGTTTTCCTTTTGACACTGGTAGCTGCTTCTCCCAGCAAGAGAGATTTTTAGGTTTTCTAGCCTAAACAGAAAACGAACAGGAATCATTTTGGGAGGAAAGGGGGATCGTCCTAGGTGTTTAATGAGAGAAAAGATCTGAGCTTGTTTGTATAAAGAAGTAAATATTAGTGGTTCAGGGCACATTTGGGAATTTTCATCATGCTAGTAAACATCAAAGGGAAACACATTCTTCCTTTATTATTAAACCTTAGACTAATTTACCCAAATACAAAGTTGTCTTTGCCCAATGCGAAAGAGAAAAATAAAACTAAATGAAGTAAGTAATTAAACAGAGGAAAGAAAATGAGACTGTATTTTACATATGGCTCATGAGGTTCTCTTTGGGCTGAGGAGGTTTAAGTGTTATAAGGATTTTATGCTGTGGGGAGCTGATGGGATGGATTTGTGACTGATGTGAGAAATGCGAATGAATGTGCAGCTCATTCCGACGTCTCCAGTTTCTTGTTTACTATCTTGTAGAAGATGAGGGTATAAGGTAAGATGTCATAGCAGAACTGAATCCCATAGCTCTGTATGAAGAATCACACAGTCTGGAGTGAAATATACTTTCACTTGATCTTGTTCCTGTTGGTCTGATTTTTGTGCATTTGAGTCATTGTATTAGTCAGGGTTCTCCAGCAAAACAGAACCAAACAAATGGGATGCTTTTGTGTGTGTGTGCGTGCATTATGTATTATGAGGAATTGGTTCACATAATTATGGAGGCTGAGAAGTGTCAAGGTCTGCAAGCTGGAGACCCAAGAGACCCGAAAGTACAGCTCTAGTCTGAGTCTGAAGACAGGAGACTGATGTCCCAGCACAAAGACAGTCAGACAGAGAGAATGAATTCTCTCTTACTCTGCCTTTTGTTCTTTTAAGGCCCCAGTGGATTGGATGAGGCTCACCCACATTGGGGAGGGCCATCTGCTTTACTTAGCCCATCAGTTCAAATGCTAATCTCATCTGGAAGTGATTTTACAGATATACTGAGAATAATGTTTAACCAAATATCTAGGCACCCCATAACCAGTCAAGATGACACATAAAATTAACCATCACAGTCATATTATGCAAGTACTGAATTTAAGGAACTCAGTACATGCTTTGTTGATGACACAGCACCTTCCATCCTCCTCTAAATTACTCCTTTATGAAATTGGCATCATTACCAGGCTAGCAGAAACAATGGCAATTCTGGACAGATCAGTCTTTCATTTATGTGTACTCCTGGAATTGAAATGTTTCATGGATTCTGCCTGGATAGTAAGCCCCTTTATATCATTGTGATCCTTTTCTCCCTACCCTCACAGCTGATTGGACCTGGGTAGGAAGCAAATCCATAGGCTGACGAGCAACCCATGACCTGACGTAATGAGTTGAGTCAATCAATATGTTTCCCTACAGAATGTGAAACAAATTCTGAAAACACTTCCTGCAATTAGCAGCAGACCTGAGGGTGAAGTAATGCCATAACGTAGGGCCTGGGTCAAGCCAACAAAGGTATGTGAAAGAGCATAAAAGAATGAGGGAGCCAGCCTATAAAAAAGAAGAGGTCAGGGGCTTCCCTGGTGGCACAGTGGTTAAGAATCCACCTGCCAACGCAGGGGACACGGGTTTGAGCCTTGGTCCAGGAAGATCCCACATGCCACAGAGCAACTAAGCCCACGCGCCACAACTACCGAGCCTACGCTCTAGAGCTCATGAGCCACAGCTACTGAAACCCGCGCGCCTAGAGCCCGTGCTCCACAACAAGAGAAGCCACCGCAATGAGAAGCTTGCTCAACGCAATGAAGAGTAGTCCCCGCTAGCCACAACTAAAGAAAGCCTGCGTGCAGTAACACAGCCAAAGATAAATAAATAAATGAATAAATAAATTTATTTTAAAAAAAAGAGGTCAGATAATTGCAGAGAGAAGCAGAGCTGTTGAAAGAGTCCTGCCCTCAGAAGTTTTTTGCTTTCTAGGATTTCCAATTCCAGTTCCCAGCCATGTGGTTCCTTATGTTAACCTGTTTCTCTTGAGGCAAATCATGTAGGTCTCCTCCATACTTTGCACGGATGAGCTCCCCTTTATTTCTCATTGTTTGTATGAGGGCCTGTATAAAGATTTTACTCAGACGTGTTCCCTCAACTTTCCTTTTACAAATTCATAAATTGAAATACAGAAAAATTTGGTCTCTAAGGCCACCTTGACCTCTGGGAGCAAGTCTGAGTTTGTCACTCACAGCTTATGCATAGGCAGCACTGTATTCTTTTCAAGTTGGGCATAGAGGTTAATATTGATAAAGTCCATTTTTTTCTTTTATGACTAGTGCTTTTGTGTCATATCAAAATCTTTGCCTAAAGACTGTGTTTTGTGACCAAAGATGAAAAGATTTTATCCTATTTTTTCTTCTAGATGTTTTATAGATGTAGCTTTTACATTTTGGTCTATGATTCATTCTGAGTTGTGTGTGTATGTGCGTGCGTGTGTGTGTGTGTGTGTGTGTGTGTTTGTGTGTATGGTATGAAGTATATGATTGTCCAATTGTTCTAATACCATTCATTGACAAGATTATCCTTTCTCCATTTAAATACATTGGCGCCTTTGTTGAAAGTCAATAGACTATATAACTATGGGTCTATTTCTGTTCCATTGCTCTATATCAGGGGTCAAAAAACTATGGCCTGAGGGCCAAATTGTCCCACTACCTGTTTTGTAAATAAAGTTTTACCAGGAACTCATTCAAGCCTATTTATTTCCTTAAATATTGTCTGTGACTGTTTTCATGCTACAAAGGCAGAGTTGAAACAGATTACAAAGCCAAAAATATTTACTATCTGGCCCTTTACAGAAAAAGTTTGCTGACTCCTGCTCTATATGTTTATCCTTGTGCAATATCACACCAGCTGATTAACTTTACAGTAATTCTTGAAATCAGGTAGTATAAGGTTTCAAACTTTGTTCTTTTTCAAAATTGTTTGGCTATTCTATGTCCTTTGTATTTCCATATGAGTTTTAAAATTAGCTTCTCAGGTTCTACAAAAATGTCTTCTGCAATTTTATTGAGATTGCTTTGTATACATAGATTGATTTGGGGAGAATTGACATCTTAACAGTATTGAATCTTCTAATCCGTGAACATGGAATGTCTCTCCATCTATTTGTCATCCTTAATTTTTCACAAAAATGTTTTGAGGTTTCAGTTTACATGTCTTGCATATTTTTGTTAAATGTATCCATAAGTGTTTCACATTATTGGTGTTGTTTTACTTTATTGTTTTTTAATTTTATTTTTCAATTGTTCATTACTATTATATAGAAATATAGTTAATTTTTACATATTAACTATATATATTCCATCTTTGCTATATTTATTAATAGGTATTAGAAAAATCAATCTCTTATGATTTTCTGCATAGATGGCTCATGTCATCTGTGAATAAAATTTTTCCTTTCCAATCTGGATACCTTTCATTTCTTTTTTTCTTACATTATTCTACTGGCTAGGACCTCCAGTACAATGTTGAATAAAAATGATGAGAATGGACATTCTTGCCTTGTTTCTAATCTTTGAAGGAAGGCATTTGTGATGTTAGCTGTAGGTTTTTCTTAGTTGCCCTTTGTCAGGTTGAGGAAGTTCACTTCTAGTCCTAGTTTGATAAGAGATTTTATCATGAATGGGTGTTGAATTTTGTCAAAGGCTTTTCCAGTATCTATTGAGATGATCAGGTAGTTCCTGCTCCCATGAGCTTTCAGTCCATTGGTAAAGATAGACACCAAATAAGTGAAAACAAAGAATGTGATGTATGAAAGATAGGGAAAATCCAGGAGCCTAGTCCAGCCCAGGGTCAGAGAAGGTCTTTTTCAAAAAGTGAAGTTTTTTGTTTGTTTGTTTGTTTGTTTGTTTGTTTGTTTTTGCGGTACACGGGTCCCTCATTATTGTGGCCTCTCCCATTGCGGAGCACAGGCTCCAGACGGATGCGCAGGCTCAGCGGCCGTGGCTCACGGGCCCAGCCGCTCCGCGGCATGTGGGATCTTCCCGGAAGGGGAACAAACCCGTGTCCCCCGCATAGGCAGGCGGACTCACAACCACTGTGCCACCAGGGAAGCCCCCCAAAAGTGAAGTTTACATTATACACAGAATGGATAAACAACAAGGTCCTATTGTAGAGCACAGGGAACTATATTTAATATCCTGTAAATAAACCATAATGGAAAAGAATATGAAAAAGAATATATATCACTTTTTTGTACACCAGAAACTAACACAACATTGTAAATCAACTATACTTTAATTAAAAAAATTAAAAAATTTAAGAAGAGGTGAAGTTTAAATTGAGGCTAAAAGAGGAGTAGGAAATAGGTAGCTGAAAGGAGGTGAAAAGCAAATGGGAGTTGACATCATATGACCTGATTCCAAATCTAGTTCTGCTGCTTTCTGGTTAAGTGAGAGGGGAGGGTTTCCGCAGAAATGCTTCCTGTGAATTTTTTTTGGAGTCATCCTCTTGGCATCTATAAGAGACAGGTTCATGGATTTTTCTCTTGATGATAATGTAGAGGTGTTGCTATCACATCTCTCCTCCACCACTCTATGAAGGACCATAAGGGATTTATCTTTTAGAGATAAGAACCCCAAGAACTTTACCTCAGCAATTGTTGTCTTCTCATGGACAATGAGAATCCGGTAAACCATCCGATTTCCCTTTCCTCTTTGGGTGCCTGGAAACTCAGAGACAGATCCAAGCCTGCCGTTAAGTAATTGCGTAGGACCTTATCTGGACATGTATTCTAACTTTCTCCTAGTCATGACCTCTTAAAAATTGACATTTTCCTGCCCCTGACTTTATATCTTATTGCATACATTTCTTATATTTCTTATTAAGTAGCTTATATTCCTATAAGCTACTTAAATATTTTATGGAATAAGGTAGGTTATAAACAAATAAACCAAAAATGCATAATGACATAAAAATAAAAGCTTTAAAGAAACCTTAATTGCTAAGTTTCTGGGACACCTAACAGCCAAAGCTGCTGCTCCTTCCTCCTTCTCAATATACTCATCGGCCCTTCCCAAAACTGCCCTACTTACCCTAATCTTCCAGGTTGCCTTCTTGGGCTGCAACACCCCATGATGAACTGTTACTCTCAAAGCAAACACAGAGAAGCCTTTTGTTTCAAGTGTTTTAAAAGTCGTGCTACCAGGAAGTGTAATAGAAAGTTAACAGAAGAAGCAAACATGAGGAAATTATTAAGGTTCCAGAACGTTTCCAAGGTCTTACTTGTTCTGGCCCTGACCTATGCTTTCTGATTTCTTTTGGTATCTGAAAATTTCTTTTGATATCTGTTCAGCATTTTCATACCCTGTGTGACACTTAATAACTCTCTTCCCCGTTGGGCAAACTCAGCCCCTTTAAAAGCTGGTCTTGTGCTTTGTGACCACCTAGAGGGGTGGGATAGGGAGGGTGGGAGGGAGGGTGATGCAAGAGGGAAGAGATATGGGAACATATGTATATGTATAACTGATTCACTTTGTTGTAAAGGAGAAACTAACACACCATTGTAAAACAGTTATACTCCAATAAAGATGTTAAAAATAAATAAATAAATAAAAATAAAATAAAAGCTGGTCTTCTACGCCAGAGGTCCATGAGGACAGTCAAGACCATACAGTGTGTTCCTCCTAGCTTCACAGTAGTCTGCTTTTAGGAAGGCCTCAGGACTTGGGTTACCTCTACAGGAATGACCTCCACTGAGTATATTCTTGTATCCTATACCTCCCATTTTAATCTGTTTGCCTCCCCCAGAGTCAAGGCCCTATATATTTTAGGTGCAAAATGATGGTAGCATTGTTGCAATGGTTTCTGGAAGCACTGTTGTCAGCAGTGTAGCAGTGCCAGAACCTGGAAAATGTGCTGAGGTGGGACAGTGGGGTGAGCGGGGAGGATGATGCCTGCATTGCTGGGGCAGGTGAGCTGGGGACCTTGGTGCATAGTTACATAGAAGACCTCTTCTACCAAGAATTCAGGGCCATGGGTGGAGTGGCTTAGTTTCTGGCTCCTGCTCCCTTCTCCTGGGACATGTTCAACTCTTTTTCTTTGGCCTGGCCCCCCTCCCCAAGCCAGTCTGTGCCTGGATATGGCTCCTCCTAGTCAAATCATGCTTCAAAAGTGACTTTCAAGCAGAAGTTTTTATCCCAGGCTTTCAAAGATATATGAGCAATATGACCAGTGACTCCACCCAAAGAAAGCAAATAGTCTTTCTCCAATAATTATTCTGTGTAGAAACTTATGTTTGCCCTTGAGTACTCCATCTCTGGAACACTAAATCTATTCTGTCAGCTACTGAAAAATCTCTGTGCTGCCTGACACTTTAAGTAAACCGTATGTAGTATTGCCAGTGGAAGCGAATGTCCCAGGGGAATTCTGACTTCCCTATTGTTTCTTCATGCTATGTTTTATTTTTTTAAAGACACCCAGTTTCTTTTCCTTGCCAACAAATTCCCTTCCCTTGCCTTTCAGTAATGACCAAAACTGAACACAAAATGGAGGATTTGCCTCAGAGAAACCCTGTGGTAAGATTCCTATTATATTAAGATACCTTCCCTGCAGTCCCTCACTAAATATTAAGTGAGCATTGAATTACTAAGAAGGAGCACATGTACCTTGGAACAGCAGCATCTGGCCTCTGTTTACTTCCCTAAGATGGAACTGGAGGAACTAAGGCTTCCTGGGGAGAATGTGGTATGCTGGCTGAGTCATCCGTGAGTGCCCCATCTCATGTTTCTTTCCAAGTGAGATTTGGTTAGAGTAGACACTTGGGGGGAAGTTTTCTTTTAATTGAGGTATAGTTGATTCACAATACTATATAAGTTTCAGGTGTACAGTGCAGTGATTCACAATATTTAAGGTTATAGTCCATTTATAGTTATTATAAATTATTGGCTATATTCCTTGTGCTGTACAATATATCCTTGTAACTTATTTATTTTATACATAGCAGTTTGTACCTCTTAAATACCCTACCACTATCTTGCCCTTCCCCCCTGCCCTCTTCCCACCAGTAACTACCACCTTGTTCTCTATATCTGTGAGTCTTTCTTTTTTGTTATATTCACTAGTTTTCGTTTTTTTTAAATTCCACATGTAAGTGATCTCATACAGTATTTGTCTTTCTCTGTCTGACTTATTTCACTAAGCATAATACCCTCCAAGTCCATCCATGTTGTTGCAAATGGCAAAACTTCATTCTTTTTTATGGCTGAGTAATATTCCACTGTATATTTATACACCATGTCTTCTTGATTCATTCATCTGTTGATGGGCACTTAACAGAATGGCAATAAGAACATACATGTCAATAATTACTTGAAATGTAAATGGACTAAATGCTCCAATCAAAAAACATAGAGTGGCTGAATGGATACAAAGAACAAGACCCATATATATGCTGCCTACAAGAAACTCACTTCAGATCTAAAGACACACATAGACTGAAAGTGAGGGGATGGAAAAAGGTATTCTATGCAAATGGAATCAAAAGAAATCCAGGGTAACAATACTAATATCAAACAAAATAGACTTCAAAACAAAGACTGTTAAAAGAGACAAAGAAGGCCATTACTTAATGATCAAGGGATCAATCCAAGCAGAAGATATAACAATTGTAAATATAAATGTACCCAATATGGGAGTACCTAAATACATAGAGCAAATATTAACAGACATAAAGGGAGAAATCAACAATATCACAATAATAGCAGGGGAATTTAATGCCCCCACTTACATCAGTAGACAGATCATTCAGATAGAAAATCAATATGGAAATATTAATCTTAAGTGACACATTAGACCAGATGAACTTAACAGCTATATATACAATATTCCATCCCAAATGAGCAGAATACATGTTCTTTTCAAGTGCACATGGAACATTCTCCAGGATAGATCACATTATAGGCCACAAAACAAGCCTGGGTAAGTTTAAGAAAACTGAAATATCAAGCATCTTTTCTGACCACATGCTGTGAGACTAGAAATCAACTACAAGAAAAAGAACTGCAAAAAAATCCCCCAAACACGTGGAGACTAAACAATATGCTATTAAACATTTAAAAAAAAATGGATCACTGAAGGAAAAAAAAAGTATCATTGAAGAAATCAAAAAGGAAATCAAAAAGGAAATCAGAAAATACCTGGAGACAAATGAAAACAAAAAACACTATGATTCAAAATCTATGGGACACAGCAAAAGCAGTTCTAAGGGGGAAGTTTATAGCAATACAAGCTTACCTCAGAAAACAAGAAAAATCTCAAATAAACAACCTAACCTTATACCTAAAGGAACTAGAAAAAGAAGAACAAACAAAACCCAAAGTTAGTAGAATGAAAGAAATCAAAGATTACAGCAGAAATAAATGGAATAGAGATGACAAAAAAAAGAAAAATAGGAAAGATCAATGAAACTAAGAGGTGGTTCTTTGAAAAGATAAACAAAATCTATAAATCTTTAACCAGACTCATCAACAGAAAAAGAGAGAAGGCCCAAATCAATAAAAATCAGAAATGAAAAGGGAGAAATTACAACCAACACCACAGATATACAAAGGATCATATATGCCAATAAAACGAACAACTTAGAAGAAATGGACAAATTCCTAGAAATGTACAATCTCACAAGACTGAAACAGGAGAAAATAGAAAATATGAACAGAACAATTACCAGTAATGAAACTGAATCAGTAATAAAGTAACTCCCAATATCAAAATCCAGGATTAGATGGCTTCACAGGTGAATTCTACCAAACATTTAGAGAAGAGTTAATACATATCCTTCTGAAACTCTTCCAAAAAATTGGAAGGGAAAGAACACTTCTGAACTTATTCTACGAGGCCAGCATCACCCTGATTCCCAAATCAGACAAAGATATGACACAAAAAAGAAACTTACAGGCCAATGTCACTGATGAACATAGATGCAAAAATCCTCAACACAATACTAGCAAATCAAATCCAAGAGTATAGTAAAAGGATCATACACCATGATCAAATGGGATTTTTCCCAGGGATGCAAAAATGGTTCAATATGTGAAAATTAATCAATGTGATAAATCACATTAACAAACTGAAGAATAAATGGTTATATGATCATCTCAGTAGGTGCAGAAAAAGCTTTTGACAACATCCACTTATGATAAAAACTCTCCAGAAAGTGGACATAGAGGGGACTTACCTCAGTATAATAAAGGCCATATATGATAAGCTCACAGCTAACATCATACTCATTGGTGAAAAGCTGAAAGCATTTCCTCTAAAATCAGAAACAAGACAAAGAAGTCCACTCTTGCCACTTTTACTCAACATAGTATTGGAAGTCCTAGCTACAGCAATCAGACAAGAAAAAGAAATAAAAGGAATCCAAACTGGAAAGGAAGAAGTGAAATTGTCACTGTTTGCAGATGACATGATACTATACATAGAAAATCCTAAAAATGCCACCAGAAAACTACTGGAGCTCATCAACAAATTCAGTAAAGTTGCAGAATACTAAATTAATATACAGAAGTCTGTTGCATTTCTGTACGCTAACAACAAACTCTCAGAAAGAGAAATTAAGGAAATAATCCTGTTTATAATCACATCAAAAAGAATAAAATACCTAGGAATAAACCTACTTATGGAGGTAAAAGATCTATACTTGGAAAACTTTAAGATACTGATGAAAGAAATTGAAGATGACACAAGCAGATGGAAAGATATACAGTGTTCATGAAGTTGAAGAATTAAAATTGTTAAAATGACCACACTACCCAAGGCAGTCTAAAGATTCAGTGCAATCTCTATCAAATTACCAATGGCATTTTTCACAGAACTGGAACAAATAATTTAAAAATTTATATGGAAACACATAGACCCTGAATATCCAAAACAATCTTGAGAAAGAAGCCCAAAACTGGAGGTATCATGCCACCTGACTTCAGACTATACTACAAAGTTACAGTAACCAAAACACTATGGTACTGGCACAAAAACAGATGCATAGATCAATGGAACAGAATAGAGAACCCAGAAATAAATCTATGTACTTATGGTCAATTAGTCTACAACAAAGGAGGCAAGAATACACAATAGAGAAAAGACAGTCTCTTCGATAAGTGGTGCTGGGAAAACTGGACAGTTACATGGTAAAGAATGAAATTAGAACACTTCTAACACCATATACAAAAAACACACTCAAAATTGATTAAAGACTTAAATGTAAGGCCAGAAACCATAAAATTCCTAGAGGAAAACATAGGGAGATACTCTTTGATGTAAATTGCAGCAATATTTTTTTGGATCTTCCTCCTAAGGCAAAGGAAACAAAAGCAAAAATAAACAAATGGAAGGGCTTCCCTGGTGGCTCAGTGGTTGAGAGTCTACCTGCCGATGCAGGGGATATGGGTTCGTGCCCCGGTCCGGGAAGATCCCACATGATGCGGAGCGGCTGGGTGCGTGAGCCATGGTTGCTGAGCCTGCACATCCAGAGCCTGTGCTCCACAACCGGAGAGGCCACAACAGTGAGAGGCCCACGTACCACACACACACAAATAAATAAATAAAAATAAAAATAAAATAAACAAATGGGACCTAATTAAGCTTAAAAGCTTTTGCATAGCAAAGCAAACCATCAACAAAATGAAAAGACAACCTACTGAATGAGAAAAAATATTTGCAAATTATATGACTGATATCCAAAATACAGCTCATACAACTCAACATCAAGAAAACAAACAACCCTAGTAAAAAATGAGCAAAGACCAGAATAGACAGTTTTCCAAAGAAGACATACAGATAACCAACAGGCATATGAAAAGATGCTCAACTTCATTAATCATCAGAGAAATGCAAGTCAAAACCACAGTGAGATATCGTCTCACACTTGTCAGAATGGTTATCATCAAAAAGACCACAAATAACAAATATTGGAGAGGATATGGAGAAAAGGGAACCCTTGTACATTTTTTTTTGTGGGAATATAAATTGGTACAGCCACTGTGGAAAACAATATGGAGGTTCCTTAAAAAACAAAAAGTAGAACTACCATATGATCCAGGAATTGTACTCCTTGATATATGTCCAAAGAAAACAAAACCACTAATTAGAAAAGGTACATGCACCCCAGTGTTTATAGCAACATTATTTACAATATGTTTTTGTTTGTTCCTTCTTTTGTTCTCTTCTTTTGTGATATGATGATTGTCTTTTGTGTTATGTTTGGATTCCCTTCTCTTTTTTTGTGTGTGTATCTATTATAGAATTTTGGTTTGTAGTTATCATGAGGTTTATACATAGCAATCTGTATGTATATGTGACTGTTTTAAGTTGCTAATCTCTTAATTTCAAATGTATTTTAACAACTCTGAATTTATACTCCCCTTCCCTCAAGATTACTGTTTTTGACATCATATTTTACATCTGTTTTGTGTATCCATTAACTGCTTATTGTGGATATAGATGATGTTACTATTTTTGTCTCCTAACCTTCCTACTAGCTTTGTGCATGGATAATTTACTACATTTACTGTATATTTGCCTTTACTGAGGAGCTTTTTCCTTTTGTAATTTTCATGTTTCTAGTTGTGGCCCTTTCTTTTTTGCTTAGAAAAGTCCCTTTAACATTTCTTGTAAAGCTGGTTTGATGGTATTGAACTCATTTAGCTTTTGCTTCTTTGTGAAACCTTTGATCTCTCCATCAAATCTGAATGAGATCTTTGTTGGGTAGAATATTTTTCCTTGTATTTTTTCCCCTTTTATCACTTTAAATATATTGTGCCACTCCCTTCTGGCCTGCAGAGTTTCTGCTGAAAAGTCAGCTGATAGTCTTATGGGAGTTGCCATGTATGTTATTTGTTGATTTTCCCTTGCTGCTTTTAATATTCTATCTATCTTTAATTTTTCTCATTATAATTACAATGTGTATTGGTGTGTTCCTCTTTGGCTTAAGCACTCCCTGTGCTTCCTGGCTTGAATGTCTATTTCTTTTCCCAGGTTAGGGAAGTTTTCAGCTATTATGTCTTTAAATATGCTCCCAGCCCCTTTTCTTCCCTCTTCTCCTTCTGGGACCCTTATAATGTGAATATTAGTGCACTTTATATTGTCCCAGAGGTCTCTCAAACTGTCCTCATTTCTCTTCATTCTTTTTCCTTTTTTCTGTTCACTATCAGTGATTTCCACTGCTCTGTCTTCCAGTTTTCTGGTCCACTCCTCTGTATCATTTAGTCTACTGTTGATTCTCTCTAGTGGATTTTTCATTTCAGTTCTTGTATTCTTCATCTCTATTTGGTTGTTCTTTATATTTTCTAACTCTTTGTTAAAAACTTCTAACTTCTCGGGCTTCCCTGGTGGTGCAGTGGTTGAGAATCTTCCTGCTGATGCAGGGGACGCGGGATCGTGCCCCAGTCCGGGAGGATCCCACACGCTGTGGAGAGGCTGGGCCTGTGAGCCGTGGCCGCTGAGTCTGCGCGTCTGGAGCCTGTGCTCCGCGGTGGGAGAGGCCACAACAGCGAGAGGGCTGCGTACCACAAAAAAACAAAAAAACCCACAAAACTTCTAACTTCTCACTCTGTACATCCATTCTTCTGAGTATTTGATCATCTTTACATCTGAACTCTTTCTAGGGTAGATTGCCTATATCACTTATTTGTTCTTCTGGTTTTTATTTTGTTCCTTCATTTGGAACATGTTCCTCTATTGCCTCATTTTGCCTAGCTTGCTGTTTTTATTTCTCTGTATCTGGTAGGTTGGTTATGTTTCCTGACCTTGGAGAAATGGCCTTTGTAGAAGACGCCCTATGTGTGCTAGCAGTGCACTCTCCTCTTATCACCACAGATATATGCTATAGGGGTGCTCCCTATGTGGACTCTTTTGGTCCTTCTGATGTGGTGGGCTGACTACTGTGGGTGGTCTGGTAGGTGTGGTTGACCCCTGGTCTGGTTGATTGCCATACAATAGCCACGACTGGGGTAGGGGGGAGTTTTAAGATGAAAAGAAAGGAGATGTGACAAAATCTCAATGGACAGGCTTTCTCAGGGGTGAAAGGACTCTACATGACTTCTTTTCATTTAGGATCCTGGCATCTTTTTAATGGTGAAGAAATAATGAAACAGAATTGCAGACTGTTTACATTTAGCAGAGGAACATTTTCATACACAGAAACGCAATGGTGTATGTATAGTTTCATTTGACAGCAATGTCAAAAGCAGAACTGCACGGCTGTGAGGTCTTGCAGTTCTGCCTTCATCCCCTTCCCTCGCTTTCCCCACCTCCCAGTGCTATCATCACTGTGATGGGTTCTGGAAGGAGGGTGTGGAGGATTTGTGCAGTTTGGAAACCACACTATATGGATGATCTGGGTCCTCTCTCCTCCCCTTCTCCCCTTCTCCCCACTGTCCCCAGGCAGATTTTGTTTTTAATTTAGTTTTTTGAATAGGTAACACATTCACATGTTTCAAACATTAAAATTACAAAAAGCTATAAAACAAAAGGCTCCCTCCCACCTTATCCTTCTTTATTTAGTTCCCATTCTTCTTAACATATTAGCACTGTTATTTCTTTCTTTTTTATCCTCTCAGATATTTTTATGCATAGGTCAGTCATATAGACATATTTTTCCCCCCTCATCTTTTTTTTTACATATATGACAGCCTGCTTTACATATAGATATGGTATGTATATTTGTATTCTTCTGCATGATTTTTCCTTATTGATTTATTAAGAACTCTTTTTTTTCTTACAGAATATTTGAATGTATGGATTTACCAGAGTTGATGAAATCAGCTCTTTTTTTTTTTTTTTTTTTCAGTACTCGGGCCTCTCACTGTTGTGGCCTCTCCTGTTGCAGAGCACAGGCTCTGGACGCACAGACTCAGCAGCCATGGCTCATGGGCCCAGCCGCTCTGCAGCATGTGGGATCCTCCTGGACCGGGGCACGAACCCGTGTCCCCTGCATCAGCAGGCGGACTCTCAACCACTTAGCCACCAGGGAAGCCCCAGCTCTTTTTTGATAAACACTTAGGTGGCTTCCAATCTTTGGTTATTACAGACAATGTCTCATAAATAGCTTTTGTACATTGTGTTACTTCCCACGTGTGAGCATATCTGGAAGATAAATTCTTAGGGTCGAAGGGTGTATATATTTGTAATTTATAGAGTTGCTGCTAAATTGTTCTTCATAGACATTGAACTATTTTATAATCCCACCAACAATGTATGAGATTTAGTGTTTGCTAGTATAAGTGAAAAATGGTATTTCATTATAATTTTAATTTCTTTTGTAATGGGCATTTTAAAAAGTGCCCATTACAAAAAAGGTACTCATTATTTTCCTTCAATAAACTCTCTGCTTAGACATTTGCAACTTTTCTATTGGGTTGTTGATATTTCTTACGGATTTTTAGGAGACATCTTTATATAGGTTAAAAAAAAGAAACAACAGGCCCCAAAATGAAGTCACATTTGCCAAGCCCCACGTCACCAAACAAACTGAGAATTAATACCTAACTAAGTACAGTTTCAAACTCTCCCAGGAGTGGAATCTTAAACCAGTCAGTCTGGAATTACCTGGTCAGCACTAGTGAGGTAATCTGCCTGCTAGACCCGTGCTGTCCCCTAAAGGAAGGTGACCTTGCCACAAACAATCCACTCTTTGCTAGTAACCTCCTTGTTCCTGCTCCCTTCTGCCTGTAAAAACCTTGCATTGGGCTTCCCTGGTGGCACAGTGGTTGAGAATCCACCTGCCGATGCAGGGGACACGGGTTCGTGCCCTGGTCCGGGAAGATCCCACATGCTGTGGAGCTGCTGGGCCCGTGAGCCGTGGCCACTGAGCCTGTGCATCCGGAGCCCGTGCTCTGCAACGGGAGAGGCCACAGCAGTGAGAGGCCTGTGTAGCACAAAAAAAAACAACAACAAAAAAACAAATACCTTGCATTTTGTACAGCTTCTCGGAGCTCCTTTCCATTTGCTAGATGGGATGCTACCTGATTCATGAATGAAGCCTGTAAGGTCTTTAAAATATATTCAGTTGAATTTTGTTTTTTAATGTATATTAGGGTGATATAAGTTATAAATATTTCCCCCAATCTGTCATTTATCTTCTGACTTTGCTTATGATTTTTTTGGAGAGGAATGCATGTTTTAACAAATTTTAATTTTTATATAGTCAAAGATACCAATCTTCTCTTTTAAGGTTTTTGGATTTTGTGTAATAGTTAGAAAGACCTAATCTATTTTTAAATTATAAAAAATTCTGTGTTCTATTCTAACATTTTAATAAATTCATATTCATATTGATCTCGTAGGGAGGGAAAAACAATTTTCCCTCGACATTTCCAAATTCTTGGCTGAGACCCCTGTAATAAAAGACAGATTAACTGGAGAAAGACAAACAAGTTTATTTACATGTGTACCTCATGTGTATATGGGAGACACCCAGGGAAAAATGAGGAACTCCCTGAAGTGGCTTAGAATTTAGCAATAAATGCCATCTTAATAGGGAAAGGGGACAGGGTATGGAGGCCTCCTAGGGTGGGTAAATGATTTTCAGGAAAGATGAATGGGCTCTTGGAAGAGTAAATGTCCAACAGTTTGTGGCAAAGTTTGTCTGGGTGCCGTGTCGATGTCTCTCATCTCCTGGGACGAGTCACTCTTCCCCTGGTTGATGTGGCTCCGGGGAGGGGATATATGACAACTGAGTTCCTTTTGGAGGATTGGCCATTAGGCAGATAAGGGGAGTTCAGAGAAAGCCTCTCCCTGCATTTGCTGTTTTTCAAGTGCCTTCAGCTCAACATAATCAATGTACCAAAGCATCATGTTTTAACAAAGCCGTATGTTTGGGCGTGGCATGTCCTAAACTCCCATGGTCATGTTTTTGGGTACATATTCTGCTGCCTTTCAGTGTTTTATTTGTATGGAACTTATTCTGTGTCAATTTGCTTCTAGATGGCTATCCAGTTGTGCTGACACTGTGACATTGTGAATTGACTAGTCCTGATTTTTCCTTAAATGTTGGGGACACTGCCTCACAGATTGTGGCAGTCTCATTCCTGAGCAATGCGGGGTGTGGGAGTGGAGGTGCTGACAAAGCAGAGGCCCCAGGGCAATCCTCCCATTTGCTGTAACAGCAGAGCAGAGGCTTCTCCCAGGTACTAAGGCCTTCTTGACTCAGAGACAGTCTGCTGTCCAGGGACGTGATCGCAGGGGATCCCAAGTGGTGGCCGCCCTGCCCCCTCCCCCCTCCACGGGGAATGAGGCAGGTCAGAGCCACTGCACTCAGGGGTGGAATTAGGCTTTGGGCCTGAATAAATAATTAGAAATTGGCTGCTGAGAGAATGTCCCTGGTGATTGCTTCCTGTGGAATTTTGCTGGGTGGCACACAGTTTTATTACTCAATTAAAATACAGCAGATTAAATTGTGCAAAAGGAAGATGGAGTGGGCAGTAAATTTGCCATGGAGTGGGCTGTGGAAGGCCCACTGAAAGGCATGAATTGATGGGTCAGAGAGAATCAAGAAAAGGAGTAATCAGGTTTTGTCAAAAGAAATGACTAACCTGGTGTATTCTTGGGAGGGAGACTGAATATTTGCATTGGGGTAGGGCTAGGGGTGTTGGCACTGGGAAAAGAAAAGTTTTTCAAGTTTCCTGAGAAGACCCTGGGTGGAAGAGAAATAGAGGGCAGGTAAAGGCAGCAAAAGGTAACACCTACAATCTTTGCTGGTGAAGTGACAGCTTTGTGTAACATATAAACACTGACTACATATGGGTGATTCGGTGGTACCCATTGCCCAGTGCTACATACTTGAATGATCAGGTCACAAGTTCTAAAATTTTAGTAATGTAAGACGAGGCAGGATTATCATATTTTTTTGTTTGTTTGTTTGTTGTGTGTGTGTTACATGGGCCTCTCACTGTTGTGGCCTCTCCCGTTGCGGAGCACAGGCTCCGGATGCTCAGGCTCAGCGGCCATGGCTCACGGGCCTAGCTGCTCTGCGGCATGTGGGATCTTCCCGGACTGGGGCACGAACCCGTGTCCCCTGCATCGGCAGGCGGACTCTCAACCACTGTGCCACCAGGGAAGCCCCAGGATTATCATATTAACTACACATTGAAATGTAATTTCTTGTTGTATTAGTCTGCTAGGGCTGCCATAACAAAGTACCACAACTAGTTGGCTTCTACAACGGAAATTTATTATCTCACAGCTCTGGAGGCTGGAAGTCTGAGATAAAGGTGTCAGCAGGGTTGGGCTTCCCTGGTGGTGCAGTGGTTAAGAATCTGCCTCCCAACGCGAGGCACATGGGTTCGAGCCCTGGTCCGGGAAGATCCCACATGCCACGGAGCAATTAAGCCCGTGCACCACAACTACTGAGCCTGTGCTCTAGAGCTCGTGAGCCACAACTACTGATGCTCGTGCACCTAGAGCCTGTGCTCCGCAACAAGAGAAGCCACCCCAGTGAGAAGCCAGAACCACAACAAAGAGTAGCCCCTGCTCACCACAACTAGAAAAAGCCCGTGGGCAGAAACAAACACCCGACGCAGCCAAAAAAAGAAAAGGTGTCAGCAGGGTTGGTTCCCTCTGGGTGCTGTGAGGGAGGGATCTGTTCAAAGGTCTCTCTCCTTGTCTTGTGGGTGGTCACCTTCTCCCTTCATCTCTTCTCATCCTCATCCCTCTGTGCATGTCTGTGTCCAAATTTTCCCTTTTATAAGGACAGAAGTCATATTGGATTAGGGTTCACTCTAATGACCTCATTTTAACTTGATCACCTCTGTAAAGACTCTATCTCCAAATGGTCACATTCTTGGGTAGTGGGTGTTAAGAGTTCAGCATATGAATTTTGGGGGCACGCAATTCAACCCATACACTTGACTATCTTGAAAAATAGCAATTTTCTTATTTATGTGTATAGCTACACCTTCCCTACCCTGCAGCCTATTGATACATCTTTTTTGTAGTTCTCACAGAGCTGATTTGCAGAGGTAGGTTTTAGCTCACTGGTGAGACCCTGTGACTGCAGTGATAGATGCATTTGCTCCTGTTTGGTACTTGATGAAGTGGGCAAACATTGGTTGTTCCTATGGTAATGATGAGGAGATAAATATTTCTCTCTGGAAAAGATGAAGAGACTTGTGAGCCTCCCTCTGGCTTCCCTTTCCACCTTGCTTAGGGCTGCCAGATGTTGCATTTGAGACCAATTGGTCTGCCATTTGTACCTTCTGAAAGGAATTTATCAAGTGTATCCATATATGAGTATATCACATATATCCAAGATTTTAGTTGAAACCATCCAGCTGCCCTCATCTGGCCTGGACCTTGGGCCTGCTGCATGTCTAGCCATTGAATAAAATGGAGCATAGAAACGGTAGGAGTTGTCTTTGAATTGTGTCAACATTAATGTCCTTGCCTTTGTCCTAAAGCAAAGCAGATGAATAATGAAGATAAAACTCTGTGTGTCAGATGGCTGGGTCCCTGGAGCTTGACTCTGAACCTCAGCCTGTATCTATCAGTAAGGACAAATCTCACTCCCCAGCTCATGAAGGCTGTGTCTGGCATGGATAGTTCCCCTAGTCTAGAAGCCATCCTTGATTGCTTGTTGGTGTAAACGGATTCCATTCGTTCGTTCAGCAAACACTTATTGAACAGCTGCTCTGCGCTAGTCACTCTTGCAGGTGATAGAGATGTGGTAGAGATCAAAACAAAGACATCCATCCTCATGGATTCATGGACTTTACAATCTGGTCAGGCTGAACAGTTAGCATCATAGACAAGGTGATAAATTCTAAAAACAATAAAGCAGGGTGAGGGGATTAGGAATGTGGGGCTCAGGACAGAGCTGCCATTTTTTTATAGGAGTAGGTCTCATTAAGAAGGTGACATCTGAGCAAAGATTTGAAGGAGCAGAAGAAGTTAGCCTCATGGCTTTTGGGGCCAGTGTTTCAGCAGAGAGAGCAGCCAGAGGCCCTAAGTTCCTCCTCTGGAGTGTGCCCAGTGAGTGTAGACAAGAGCCAGGAGGCCACTGTGACTACAGGGGAGTTAACCAAAGAGAGGAGTGTAGGTGAGGCAGGGTGGGTGGGACAGAACACATCCTTCTAGGTCTTTAAAAGAATTTTGGCTTTTATCTTAACAGAAAGGAAAACCATTCCAGCATTTTAAGCATTGGAGGTAAATGAGCTAAATTATTTTTACCTTATTAGAAGGTACCTAAAGATCATTCTGGTTTCTCTGCTGAGAATAGGTCATAAGAAGAGGGGAGAAGCAGGGACACCAGTTGGGAGTCCCTGCTGTAACCTAAGCTGATGGACGCTCCAACTGGGAGGAGCCGTGGTCAGGGCAAGTGGTCAGGTTCTGGAGGCATTTGGAAGGTAGAGCCTAGAGGATTTCCTGATGAATGGGACACTGGAATGACAGGAAAGAAGTCATGGAGGACACTAAGGGTTTGGCCTGAGCCTCTGGAAGGATGCAGTTGCCATCAGCTGAGGAGGAGTGGGCTGTGGGTAGAGCAGATTGTGGAGGAGAGTCAGGAGTTCAGTGCTGGACATGCTGAGTGTGAGATGCTCATTTGTTCTCGTCAGAACCAAGTAGAGATGAATAGGTACACTGGGACCTCATCACTCAGTCCTGGAAGGGTGTCATATTTAAATAAATACTATCCCCACAGGCGAAGGAGAGAGAGAGATGCTGCTATGGTCTGAATGTTTGAATCCACCTGCCCCCCCACCCCGACCCAATTCATGCATTGAAATCCTAACCCCCAAAGGTGATGACCTTAGAAGGTGAGACCTTTCAAAGGTGCCTAGGTCATGAAGGTGGAGCCCTCCTGAATGGGATTAAGGCTCTTATAGAAGACACCTCACAGAGCTCCCTAGCCCCTTCCACCATGTGTGGACATGGCAAGAAATCTGAGCTCTGATGCAGGGGAAGGCCCTCACCTGACCGCACTGGCACCGTGGTCTCTGACTTCCAGCCTCCAGAACTCTGAGCAGTAAATTTCTGCTCTTTATAAGCCACCCTTGTGATTTGGTATTTGGTATATTTGTTACAGCAGCCCGAATGGACTGAGGCAGGTAGATAGAGAAACAAGAAATTACTTTCTTTATTCTGGTCTCTCCAAGGACATCACAGAAGATCTAAGTCATAGCCCCTAGCACGCCTTCTCCTGTCCCTCTCCTCTCCTCCTCAGACTCTGTTGTAATCCGTATTCCCAGATGCCTCTCACTGGCCACTGCATTCCCTCAAAGCACTCTTTCTCTTCAGCCTCCGTGTGTTGGCTCCCAGCACTGGAGCCTCTTCAGGTTGTAGATTGACTACATCTCTTTGAACTTGAAGGGCAGCACAGTATGCCACCCCAAGCTGTACCACTTTGGCATAAGGATTATTTTGAGTTGAAGGCATTTGAGAAGAAGCAGGTACAAGAAACGTTCTCTGGCCTCCTCTTATTTGCCTCAAAGTAGGACATAAATTTGTAATGATGTTCCCCTCCCCACTCTACCAGGAAGGACAGAAGTTAATCACCAGAGACCCCTATCTACCCAGACATGGCACCAAAGGAATCTGCATAACGAACCTTGCTAATACTAGCACTCATCTATCATTACTTTCCCCATATGTTTGCCTTTCCACAGTTTGCCACCCCTAAAAACTCAAGGTGCTTTTCCTTTGTCCTGTCACTTCTCTAAAATGTATTGTTTTTTTGTTAAGATGCTATATAAGCCCAAGTTCTAACCAGCACTTTTAGTTATTCATCACTGAGCAGTTCCCATGTGTATGCATGAAGCTCATGGTCATAAACTTCTGTTTTTCTTTCTGTCTTGTTAATCTCTCTTTTGTCAGTCTAATTTACAAGGCTCCAGCTGGAGGACCTGGGAAGTAGAAGAAAGAAAGTTTCCTCCCCCACAAACTCGTTCCCCCCTTCTTTGGCTTCCCCAGCACACAATGTCCAGAAAGAAATGTGGCAGGAGTGGTCTTTCCTCAGTTTCTGGGGTACAGCTGAGAAGAAGGGACCAAAAATGTTGGGATCCTCACTGGCAGATGAAGGGAGCAGACAAGTTGGCAAACCCACCGGTGGTAATACATGTTGCCCTCCCACGCGTGCACATGTGGATGCATGGTGGTCCTTATCTCTGGTCTGGATCATCTCAGGTCACCTTTATAGCCACATCTGGATAAGATCAGGAGAAGCACCCACAAGGTTACATACATGTGAACTCTTTTACACGTTTGCACTTAACAAATAATACTTTTAAGCTCTCTCACCTCCACTCTCCACCAGTAATGAGGTCTCATTCTCATGAGTTCATCATTATTTAGATTCACAGAGTGAGTCTCACATACTCAATAGAAGGCAAGGACCTGCAGTCCCGTTACTTATCAGCAAACAGTTCACTCAGCATTATTAAATGTATTTTCTGGGCCAGGCCCTGAGCCAGATACCAAGATGACTAAGTGAATTGGACATATAGCTCTTGGGGTGTGTGGGGAGGCAGGTAATGTCAATATCCAGTAGTAGGGGCTGTGATGGAAGGGCTTCATCTGCTGCTGGGGGCTATGCTCCCCCCAGCCAAGAGGTGGGCCAAGAAGACTTACTCAGGAATTTGCATCTTTAAAAAAATTCCTAATTCTTGGAAATTCTAAGTAAATTCATCAGGCCATCATCCAAAGAGAAGGTCCACTCCTTCCAGCTGCCCCTCTCTCTACTATCTGGGTTCTGTGACCCCCAGTGTAATTACCCCAGATGGCCTGTTTCGTTGCTGGCATTCATCACCAGTCCTCTATCTTCAGAGTGGCAGATGCGCTTGTCTTATTCACCGCTGCTTCCCCAAGACCTCAGGGGGCTCAGGAATTGGATGACTTGTTGAATGAACGGATGGAGAGATAAATGAGTCCCCTATTAACAGAACTACATTATGCATTGTTTTGAGTACATCTACAAGTTTTGAAAGTACTACATGCTCACTACTGAGATTTTTCTTTCTTTTTTTCAGTGCTACCACATCTTTAATTTTTTAGTGAGAGTCAACTGGAAATAAGATTTGTGTCAGAGAAATAGTCCTTATAGCTATTTTTTGGGGAAAAAGTATTGTGTCAAACCAAGGCTATCCTATCTTCCCCTTGATCTAAGATATGTGTAAGATTTTTTAAAAAGAAAGAGAATGTTCTGTGTTCAATTTATTTAACAAGGTAATTGCATTTTTGATTATGAATATTATATAAGCTCACATACAAAAATTAAAAAGAAAACATATTTTAAAAAATTAATTTATTTTTTAATTTTTGGCCGCATTGTGTCTTCATTGCTGCGCATTGGCTTTCTGTAGTTGAGGTGAGCGGGGACTACTCTTTGTTGTGGTTCACGGGCTTCTCATTGCGCTGGCTTCTCTTGTTGTGGAGCACGGACTCTAGGCTTGTGGGCTTCAGTAGTTGTGGCATGTGGGCTCAGTAATTGTGGCTCATGGGCTTAGTTGCTCCACGGCATGTGGGATCTTCCCGGACCAGGGCTCGAACCCGTGTCCCTTGCATTGGCAGTCATATTCTTAACCACTGTGCCACCAGGGAAGTCCCAGAAAACATATTTTGATGTATTGTCTTCCAATACTTTTTCTATGTCTAGGGTTTTTTGTTTTTGTTTTTACAACCACACTCATTTTAAATAAAATTCTTAAGTGTGAAGTGTAAAACCTTGGGAACCAGCCTGATTGCCCTCTAAAATGCCTTCTTAAGATTTGGAAAGATTCATCCAAATAAGGAAGTTAGGCAATATAATTAAGTGGGTGCTGTAACTGGGTCAAATCAGGGTAATAAAATCCTCCACACAGTGAAAATAAAGCCTAAAGTGATACTCAACAAAGAGAACATAAAGAGAGGCAGTTATGGCTGGTACTGGAGGTGAAGGAGAAACCAGAAGCCCCACTGGGCCTTTTATGTGTATCCCAACTACGAGCCATCTTCACTAGTCTGTGGGAATCAGCAAGATACCCAAGTAGTAAAGGGAAGCATCAGAAGAGCAAAGGTATGGTGGAGGAGTTAATGATTTATTTGCATCAAATTAATACATGGAAGTGAATTAAAATAAATCCCTGAGACTGGTAGCATTTATCTTGGTGTCAGCAGGGAATCAGAGAGCCAAGAATTTAAGCTGTTTCTCAAATTAAGTCACTGGTCACAGGAAACAGGCTATGTTAGAAATGTGGTCAGTGCTACACCTTCCTCTGTCAGTCCATGTTGAGAATAACCCAGGTATGTGTATGATAGCAAATCTTCTGAAAAAGGAAAGGAAAATTCTGTTTCGGTGGCCACCGTCTTCAGAGCACCGCCTCCCCTGTCCCCATCCCCCTCACCTCCCATGGACTTTATTAGGGTTTGTTGAGGAGACAGAACTTTTCCTTTACCTTCTTAGTGACTCTGGCTGGGCCTGAGAATTAAGTTGTCATAAGACAGATACACAGGAGAAAAGCACACAAGTTTTATTTTTATATGTACATGGGAGCCTTCACAGGGAAATGAAAACCTCCAAAGCAGTTAGGCCTAAGTGTTTTATATATTAGGTGGAGCAAAGAGTAGTAATTATGAGAAAGTAACTAAAATATACGTGGAGATTAAAGGAAGATAAGGGTTATTTCAACAAGGTTTCCTTGCATGAATGCTTCTTGGCCTTGCCTTGCGGTCTCCAGGTTCAGGGAGGGTGTGTTTCATATAGGAGTTTTGTCTTCTGTCCTCAGGAAGAAAAGGGTAGGTCAGAGTGCCTTTCTCACACCTACTGTTTTTCAAGTGCCTTTAGCTCAAAATAATCAAAAAGT
Organism: Kogia breviceps; assembly: GCF_026419965.1. Taxonomy (NCBI): domain Eukaryota; kingdom Metazoa; phylum Chordata; class Mammalia; order Artiodactyla; family Physeteridae; genus Kogia; species Kogia breviceps. The sequence goes on along the minus strand of NC_081322.1, from coordinate 38,927,276 downwards.
CAAATTGGCATATTTTGGGGTGGCATGTTCTAAACCCACTCATTCAGCCCTGTGTTACCAACTGGCTCATTCTAGGGAGCCCAGGTGGGCTCTAGAGGGGTGCCTAAGGTGATGGTAAAGGCCTGCAGTGTGAGGGCAGAGGAAATGTGCACAAGAATAAGAATCACTCAGGGAACTCCCTGGAGGTCCAGTGGTTAGGACTCTGTGCTTTCACTGCCGAGGGCATAGCCAAAAAAAAAGAGTAAGAATCACTCGAAGTTCTACCCTTTGCACCTCTCCTGATTCATTTACCACGTGGCCTTCTGGGGGGTCTGATCCTTGAGGAAGTTCCCTGGGTTCCACCAACTCTGGCCTGTGTTCACAGGTATGGCTATAGCCTTGATATATGTGGCCATCATCACTCATCCCTCTGCTTCATATAACTTTCCCTTCTCCCTTGTAAGGGAGTACAGGCTTTATTCATCTCATAACTTAAAAACAAAAAAACTCCTGTAGATATCACAGCAAAAGTGTTCATAGAAGCCAGTTTTCCTCCTGGCAAACAAGGACATTCTCCTACATAAACTTAGTACAACCATAAAAATCAGGAACTTAACGGAGATAGATCATGTTGGAAGGAAAATTTTCTTTTACCATTTTATATGGTAAGGGGGGGGGTGATGGTCTGTGAATTAACTCACACAGACAGATTAACAGGATAAATTTGTTTATGCACGTGGGAGCCTTCAGATGAAGAGACAACTTGAACAGCTGGAGGTAGAGGTTTATGTATCAATTTAAGGGGGGGCGGTTAGTGGTGATTACAGCTTCAAAGGATGGAAGGCTGGGATGAGGCTTGTTTACACAATCTTTTGGAATGTCCTGGTGCCCAAGGTCAGGCCTCTCTGATTGGAAATCTTGGAGGCGTTGTGGCAGCTGACTCTCATAAAGCCATGCGCTAGGTAAGGGGAGTTCAGATAAGAGTTCTTTCCACATCAGTTGTAGCTTAGTTGTTTCCACCTTGAAGTAATCTTTGTGTCATTCAGGTGCGTTATCAGTCCCATGAATCATACCATCTAATCCACAGTCCCCATTCAGATTTTACCGGTTGCCCTAATAGCATCCTTTGGAGCAAAAGGTTTCAATCCAGGATCACGCATATGCATTTAGTTGTCTTATCTCTTTGATTTTCTTCAATCTAGAAGAGTTCCTGAGGAACAGGTTTGTAGATTACAGGCCAGTTATTATGGCAAAATTTACTTAGCATGTTTTAATCCATCCATCCATTCATCTGTAATTCTTGTCCCTCTAACCTTCAAAATTCTTGGCTGGGGCCCTTGTAACGGAAAGCAGATTAACAAGAGAAAATACAGAAGTTTATTAACATGTACATCTCGTACAAGGGAGAAACTCAATGAAAGAGTAACTCAAGGAGGTGGCTTAGAACTCTGGTTTATATAGCATCTTCAACAAAGAACAATATATTAGTAGAGAAATGACTGGAAAAAAGAAAGTGGTTTTAGGCTTCCAAGGGTGGCAAACTGTGGGAAGGTAAATATATGGGAGAAAACTACTGGAGAGAGGGCTGTTTGCAGATTCCTCTGGTGCCATCTGTTAAGGGTAGAGAGACCTTTTTCCTGCATTTGCTGCTTCTTAAATGCATTCAGCTCAAAATAATTTTTACGTCAAAGAGGTGACACATTCTGGTTTCCTTCAATCCATAAATTCATTCATTTGGGACAAGTAATTGATCATCTACTACGGATGGAGCCCTGTCAGGCATTGGGATCTATGGTGAACTAGATGGATGCAGACCTTCCCTTGGGAGAGGCCCTTATAGCCTCTGTAACGGGTAAGAAACCAGAATTTCGATTCAGTATAGCTGGGTTTTCAGGTCCCAGATGTACTTACTTCCATTAGAATCTTGGGCATGTTACTAAACCTTCACATGCCTCACAGGAAGAGGCAAGGTAAATAAAAATACCTACCACATAAGATAGACGTTTGCTTGAAAAGAGTTCATATTGCCGTGGTCCGAACGCGGAAAAGAATTTGCAGACACAAGGCCGAATGTAAAGAAGATAGAATTTATTAGAGGGAAGGGTAGCTGCTAGAACAGCGGGCTGACTTCCTAGTAGTCTGGGAGAGTCAAGCCCAAACATGTGCTATTGATCAGTTTTTATAGCCAGAAAACAAAGGAATGATCCGAGGTGAAAATTTTGTTTACCGGTTCACATATACCTTTCTTCTATAGGGTGGGAGTGGGTCAGGGCAGATGCCTTTCCTTATTTGGAACAGATCCTGTGGCCCAGGTGGGCATCGCCCAGGTGGGCTCAGGAATTTCGTAAACATCACAACAGGGTGTGGGGGGGTGATTAAGAGTCCGGGGCGTAAGGCTGACACTTTTTCAGGTAGGGACGTCCTTTGTCCTCAAAGCATCGTTGTCCTCCGAACACCACAATACTGACATCTCAGTAAATATCAGTAATTTGCATCTGAAAATTAGATTTTCTGTGTGAAGATGCTACCTGGGTTCTATTTCACATTATCTTAAAAAGGAAAAATTATAACACATTACATATCAACCCTAAACCCCCAACCAACCTCCTGAGGCATAACTAAAGTACACTAAAACGTCTGAAGGGATCAGGAGAGGTCACCCCAAAATATGCCACTTTGGCATAAGAATTATTTTAAGCAAAGGCATCTGAGTTCCTGAACTCTCTTACCTGCCTAAAAGCAGAGCCTCACAAAAGAATTCAATTGTCATAAATTCCCTCCCTGGAGCAACCCTGATTTTCTCTTCTTAACAGATAAGAAGTCAGAAGTTGTACCACACCCAGACAGACATTGTCACAAACTATCATGCCTTCCTTCTATTCTCCTGAGGGCACATTTATTTTTCAAAAATGGTGTTTGTATAAGAGCCCTTTCTCCCCTCCTTCTCAGAAGCCATTAGTTCTCCAAAAAGTGCTGCTCTGCTCCTCCCCATCTTTTATTAAGATGATATATAAACTATTTTATACACCTCTCTGAGTCACATTTTTCTGTGAACTCCCACACATACACATGAATAAAAATCTTTCTTTTATCTTACTAATCTGTCTTTTGTCACTTTAATTTACAGGTCCCCAAGAGAACACCTAAGAGAGTAGAGAAAAAGTTTTTTCTCCTTGACACACCTAGGTATTATTAACAATGGTTGCATTAGGGTGCAAAATGTTTAAAACATTGATCACCAGAAAATTAAAACAGTTGCTTTAGGTATAGTAACATCTCTTCCATTGTAAGTACTATTTTTACTCCTTTAATTCCTTATCCATCATGCTCTTCAAAATTTCTCAACGTTTCTGGTACTCACTGTACAGCTCTGGGCAAAAAACAATGGCTCAATATGGAAAGCCCTGGTCAATGCATTCAGGACAAGCGCCAGTGACAGAGCATGACTCACTCTGAGCATGATGCTCTGAGGTCACTGGAAGCATCAGCAACATCCAAAGACTACCTCCCCTCTGTGGATATTCCCTGTGCTTTTCAAAGTGTCTACGATTGTTCCTGCTGTTCTACCACTTGAATTTGGATGGTAACTGAAAAACTTTCCTCCATGTTGTTTTGTTAACATGTATTACATTTTTGGAGACAAAAATAGAAAATTTAATACCAGCTTAAACTAGACAAACTCTATTGAGAGATACATACATTCTATGAAGTTTGGGTATTAAAAAGCAAAAGATGTTGTTTCTGAGAGATACCTGGCAGACTATGCTTGCATATATAAAGCACTTAGGACAGCACTTGGCACAAAGAAAGTATTAGCTATTATCTTACCTTTATGAACATAACTTTCTGGTGGGAAAACAGACAAGTAAACAGAAAATGGATAAGATCACTGCAGGCTGTGATGAGTTTCCTGAAGAGGTTGAATGCCGTAATAGAGAATAATGGGGGAGGGACCTTCTTCATGTAGGTGGTCAGCGTGGACTCCCTGGAGAGATGATGTCTAAAAATGGAAAGCATTCCAGGCAGAGACAAGAGCAAATCCCAAGGCAAAGGTGAGACAGAGCTGTTGGAAGGACAGTGAATAGAGTGGGGAGTAGGGAGAACTCTGTGACATGAGGCCAGAGAAATAGGCAGGACCCAAGTCTTGCAGAATCTCAAAGGCCATAGAGAGGAGTTTAGATTCTATTCTAAGTGCAATAAGAAATTATTTTAAAGATTTAGGTGGAGGGGTGAAATGATCTGATTTATGTTTTTAGATCACTTTTGCTGAGGAGATTGGGCTAATGGAGATTTCAAGTGGAAGCCGGGAGACCAGTTACGAGGCTTCTCCATTAAGTCAGGTAAGAGATGAGGTGACACTGAAGATGGATAGAAGTCAGGGATGAGGGTTATTTTGGAGGAAGAATGATTGGACTTAATGTTGGGTGAAGGAAACAGATGACTCAGGGATGACACTTGGATTCGTGGCTCTGATAACTGGGTAGATGGGGGTGCATTGATATAGAGAGGAAACTCTAGATGTAAGGATGTTTGCAGAGTTATCTCTAAAGTCTGGCCATAGACACACACACCCATAAATGTAGAATTATGTTTGATATGTCTTTTGGGAGGTATCATTATTTATAAGAGGCAATGTGGCTGCAAAATGAATACATGGTGTAGAGGTTCCACACAACATGGCACAGGAGAAGCCTGAATTATGATGATTTGCTTCAGGCCCTTTTCATAGCACCTGGTGACTTTTGCTTGGGTCCTTCCTTGTAGTATCCGTTGTGATACATGGCTTTTTGTTTGTTTTGCCTTATTGGTTGGAAACATGAAACTAGTGGCTATTTTGGTTATATAAGCTAGACATCAGAGAGGTCTGCCATTATCCCCCAGTAGGCCACAGCTGCAGTGTGTCTGTTCCCTCTCTCCTTGCATATTAATAGAGTTATGATGGTTAGGAATAAATGACCATTCTGAAGAGATTAAGTGTAGAATATTTTGGGATGAATGACCCAATGAAAGTTGTAGCCCACCCCCAAATGTACCACTTTGGAATCAGGGTTATTTTGAGCTAAAGGCAATTGAGAGAAGACAGATACAAGAAGAGCTCTCTGCCCTCCCTCTATTTACCTAAAAGCAGGACATACATTTGTAAAGTTGTGCCCCTCCCCTTTCTACCAGGAACGACAGAAGGTAACTACTGGAGACAACTCTAGACCCTTACCGGCCCAGAGATGGCACCAGAGGAATCTACATAATAAACCTGACTGACTCTTATCTTCCATTAGTTTCCCCATATGTTTACTTTCTTACCATCTGCTGCCTTAGAAACTCAAAGTCCTTTTCCTTTGTCTTGTCAAAGCTCTAGAAATTTTTTGTTCTTTTGCTAAGATGTTTTATAAGCCCAAGTTCTAACCACCTCTTTGAGTTACTCATCTTTGAGTGCTCCCATTTGTATGCACAGCACAGGTGTTAATAAACTTCCGTGTTTATTTTTCCTCTTGTTAGTCTGTCTCTTGTCAGTCTAATTTGCAGGGCCCCATGCAGAGATCCTAGTAGGGTAGAGGGAAAAAGATTTTTTTCCCTTGCCTACATGACAAAGAGCAGAAAGTGTACACTGAGAACCCCAGAAACAGAGTAGTTCTGGTGTAGAGAGGACCAAGGGCTGGCTGCCTCATTAACTAGCTGTGTTAGCTTAGCCAGACCACAGGCATAACTGAGCCCTGGTTTCCCCATTTGTGAAATGTTTTGGGGGGAGATGGGTAAGTGAAACAAGAATTGAATAAGATAGATTATTGTGATAGAATACTCTAGATTGTTACAGAAACAACCCCTGAAACTCAGTGGCTTAGCACAACCAAAGTGGATTCAGATGTGAATCAGTGGAGATTCCCCTCCTTCTGAAAACCCTGAGATCCTTATTTGCATCATCTTCGGATACAGCCTGAACATGTGGCCTCCAAGATTATTGAAGAAAGGGAAGAAAGGATACAGGACTGCATGATATATTGCTAATGTTCAGATGTGGGAGTGGTTTATGTCACTTCCATCCATTCCCTACCAGCCAGTACTGAGTCACATGGTCCCAAAGAACAGCAAGGTAAGCTGAAAAATATAGTTTCCCAAGTGCCCAGTAAGAGAAAAATAAAATGAGATTTGGTAAAATAATGGCATTGTCTCTATCATATGTAGGTAAATGTGTTTTATAAAATTTTATCTCTAGCTTTTCTCTAGTAATGATAATTTGAAATGACTAAAACAGGAAAAGAAGTTAATGAGCAAAGGGTATAAATGAACCATAAGATGGATAACCCATCTCTGAATAATTGGGAGATAATTGCCCTTTTAAGATGGCACAGAAAAGAGGTCTGAGGAGTAAGAGTGGGGGTGGAAGGTGAAGGGTTGGAGACTGAGAACTGGAAAGAGATAAAATGTCTTGGTAAAGTTCACAACTGTGATGAAAGTGTGCCTGGAGAAGAAAGTTTTATGTCTGAAGTAAAAACCAATGACATTTTTACGAGCCAACAGTTGTGTAGCCAGCAGAAAGGTAAAGTTTACAATGTTCATCTGAGGGCAAGAAGTTCCAAAGTGAAGATCTTTTCTGCAAATAAAAAGAAAGAGCTATCACTGGAAAACAATTCCAAGTTAAATGTTAAGGACGAAAGACACCAACAAATGGAGATTTGCAGGGTGACTTATGCACGTTAGAAAAATTAAACCATGCCTCATCTTCTGATGTTGGAAGACATGGGACAAGAACTCTGGCAGTCAAGGCTCTGCTGTGAGATGTGTCACCTTTCTAAGACTGTCTTGTCTCCTTTAAGAAGGAGAAATCAGAGTCCTTATGTAGGGGAGAAAAACATTTTTCCTTCTACCTTTCTTAGTTCTCAGCTGAGGCCCCTATAACAAAAGACAGATTAACAAGAGAGGCAACAAAGAGAGGTTTATCAACATATCTATCTCACGGATGCATGGGAGACACCCAGGGAAAAATGAGGAACTCCCTGTGGTGGCTTCGAGCTCCAGCTTAAATACTATCTGTGGGGAGGCTGGTTATGAGGAAGTTACCAGGAAAAGCATGGTCAACAGGGAAAGCTTTGCTGTGAAGTTTTCAGTGATGCTTTCTCCATTGACAAGAGTCTGCTGTGATTTAGTGAACCTTCTCTTCCTGGTACAGAAAGGGAGACACCCTTACACAGGGAAATTTTCTTTCTCAATGTAAAATTCCCTTATGTAAGGGGAACTTCTACTCTGTTCTCAGAGCTTCTCCTGTGTCTGCTGTTTCTCAAAATAATCAGCTCAAAATAATCCTTATGCCGAAGAGGCAGATTTGGGGATGAAACATTCTGCCATCTCTAATATCCTCCCCATCGACCTCTCTGAGTATCTCTCTGCTCACCCTACTCCAGCCACAGTGGACATTCACTGGTTCCTTGAATATTCTGGCTTTGCTCCAACCTCCCGACATCCGCTCCAGCTCTTCCCTCAGCCTAGAAAGCTCTTCCCTGAGATGTGGTGTCCACTCTTCGAACTCCCCGAGCTTCTCAACGACGCCTACCCTGTCCATTCTATTTAATACCTTCAAACATACTGAATAGTTACTGCTTACAATGTTTATTGTTTGTTTTCCCCACTGGAATGTAAGCTTCCCAAGGGTAGAGATTCTTTATGATTGCTTATTTCGCTGATGTATCCCTAGTAGATGCACAAAATATTTGTTGCATTGAATGATTCGCACAAATTCCTAACTAGCTCCTAATGGGTTAAGTGACATAGAGGTTTGTTTTCCCCTGAAACAACTGCTGTGAACAGAGCGTGCTTGTGTTGCCCTAAATGAAGAGGCAGGAGTAAGGGTGGAGAAGGTACAGCAGGGAAACCAAAATTAGGGGGGGAAATCAGTGAACATTTAAAGCGTCTTTGTGTGTTGCTGATTTTGTATTTCAGGTTATGACCGATGGCGATAGCATTATTTAAACCATAATTTTTAGTTTTTAGAGTAATTTACTTGGAATGTTTTCCTTTCCTTCTAAAACAAGTGAACTCTGTGAAGAACATAAGCTTCAGTTTCAGCTTAAGACAGAAACCTCTAGGTGGAGATAAATAGAAACCAGCACCTTTATTCAATCTTTCACTACCTGGTCTGTTTGAAGAGCGGACGTGTTTGGACAATGATGCTTAATGAGATCATTTCTATTACTGTTTGTGAAGGGCTTAGCTTTGCCTCGTTCTCCTTTGGGGCTTAAGAACTTGGACATTTTAGAATGCTTTCTTAAAATTAAATATAGAGTTTCAGTTGCTTTGATGTGGTACAAGGGGACGGCAAAAAAATGCTGTTGAAAACAATCTCAGAGCTGTACTCGAACAGCTCCCTAATCCTTGTGAAAACATAAATACATATGAAAAGTCAACATTTTATGCATAAATTACATTTTATACAAAATTACATTTGAGCCTGTGGTGAGGTCTGTGGCGGTTTTGTAACATTATCTCTGTTCTAGAAACCGTAAGCTTTCCTTTGAATGAATGCCCAAATTCTCACCTTTGCTGCAGTGATTAGCTAGTCCCAGTATTTAGGGTGGAATTTGCATGTGTTTAGCATTCCTTTAAATTCCTCGGCCTGAAGAAGAACCCCTTTATCCTCTAAGCACAGGTGCAGTGGACACTTTTGCATCATTCAGCTATATTCCAGAAGATTTGGGGGAAGTTAGCTAAGAGATATGTCTGGGCACTGTGATCTAGCCTCAGGCTCTAAGTCCTAGAGCTACCAGTCTGTATTGTTTACCATGCCCTACACTGGGCCTTATATCAAAATTAATTGCACCACCAGATCCTAGCCATTAATTTTAGTATATCCAAACTATGTAAGAGCAGTGAGACATTTATTTATAATTTTGCTTCAATTTGAAATTCTTTACCCAATAACGTTGGGAGGTTAGCTCCCTGCTGCTGCTTTATTAGAATGTCAGCTGGAATAAATAGCTCCTTCACTATGTAATTACTTTGTTGCAACAATCAGAATTTTAGTAAGCACGTTGATAAAAGTGAGAATTAGATTCATCTTATGCTAAGTCTGATTATTTTGCCCTATAGTTTTAAAAAAAATTTTTATTGGAGTATAGTTGATTTACAATGTTGTGTTAATTTCAGGTGTATCGCAAAGTGAGTTGGTTATACATATACTTATAGCCACTCTTTTTTAGATTCTTTTCCCATATAGGCCATTACAGAGTACTGAGTAGAGTTCCCTGAGCTATATAATAGGTCTTTATTAGTTATCTATTTTATATATAGTAGTGTGTATATGTCAATCCCAATCTCCTCATTTATCCTTCCCCTCATCCCCTGGTAACCAAAAGTTTGTTTTCTACATCTGTAACTCTATTTCTGTTTTGTAGGTAAGTTCATTTGTACCCCCCCCCCCGCCCCTTTTTCTTTTTTTTGGCCACACCATGTAGCTTGCGGAACTTCCCTGACCAGGGATCAAACCTGTACTCCCTACATTGGAAGCATGGAGCCTTAACCACTGTACCACCAGGGAAGTTCTGTACCCTTTATTTAGATTCCACATGTAAGCGATATCATTGCCCTATAGTTTGGGGTACAATTGATCCCTTCTTCAGCGATGCTAGTGGTAGTTATGAAGAATATATTCTCTAACCTTGGGAAGATTAAGCTGAAGGGTTTTTCCTTGAGGTGAGTGATGGGCGGTTGGCCATCTGTGATGGGGGAGTCACCTTGCATTCGGAATTTAATCAAAATTGTCCCTAATTGTCAGTAAAAGATCCATCAGGCAGAAAAGTGTCCTAACTTGTCTTGCTCAGAATTTAGGCAGGGCAGTGCCTGAGCCAACCTGTTTGTTAAGCAAGAGAATTATTTCTGAAAGGATCTCCAGGGAGAGAAATACCCACCTCTCCTGTGCTAATATGGATTGTATTTTTTTTTTTTTTTTTTTTTGCGGTATGCGGGCCTCTCACTGTTGTGGCCTCTCCCGTTGAGGAGCACAGGCTCCGGACACGCAGGCTCAGCGGCCATGGCTCACGGGCCCAGCCGCTCCGCGGCACGTGGGATCTTCCCCGACCGGGGCACGAACCTGCGTCCCCTGCATCGGCAGGCAGACTCTCAACCACTGCACCACCAGGGAAGCCCTATGGATTGTATTTTACCTTCAAATTCTCTGAAGGAAGAGAGAGCCATGCATTGATCCCCCCCTGGGTTGGCTGAGAGGCCTGGAGTATGAATGGCTCATGGCTCCCAAGGTAAGAGATTGTCAGCCCTCACTGTGAGAACTGTGAACAGGATAAGAGAAGGAAGGAGAAGAAAGCAGTCAGATTAATTGGAAAAGCAATTTGAAGGTTAAATCTTGCCAGAAAAAAGAAATCTCAAGGTTGAATAGAAAATTAGTATTTCCCAATCCTGAGAGTGTCCAAAAGTAGATCTTTTTAAAATTTCACGTTTTACTGGGAGTTCCCTGGTGGTCTTCTGGTTAGGATGCCGGGCTTTCACTGCTGTGGCCCGTGTTCAGTCCCTGGTTGGGGAAGTGAGATCCTGTAAGCTGTGCAGCACAGCTGGAAAACAAACAGACAAACAAAAAACCATTATGTAAAATTTCACATTCTACTGGTCAAATGGCAAAGAAGCCAGAACACATGACAATTCAGTAGTATTTATTAATACATAGATATAAATGTTTTATTGTCAGCTACCTGGAAGAAATGTCTAGTAACAGGCAAAGAAAACCCTACACGGGGGTTTGAAATACCCTTCCTTCCTCAGCCACCATCAAATTAAACACCATGTCACCACAGTACGTTGATTTAGTTTGTGATAGAAAATGTAGGGCAAACCCTAAAAATAGCTAAGAATGATGTCTGTCAATAAGTGATCTTCTTCAGGACTTTTGACGATCCCAGTACTGGGCTGGACCATTCTTGGGTTTGGGGTAGTTGTCCAATGGAACCCAGGGCGTGGCTGGACCCTATCATGTGGGATCATTCAAGTCAGCTACACAGCCTGTGTTGAGGTCACCAGCAGCCACAGCAGAGAGAGATTTTGGAAAGTATATATTATTTGATGTACAAATAAAAAAGTGTTGATGTAGTCATCATAAGCAATAGAAAAATTTTAACTCTCCGACATTTATTTTGTAGTTTATTTTTATTTTGAATTACGCTGGTGGGGGGCAGTTCACCTTTTAGGTGACTCTTCTTGGCCTTTCTTGCCCAGCCCATGGCCCAGTGAGACTGGCTCCATTACAGCTGATTTTATAGGTGCCTCTTCTTAAACTGTAAAAGGGGTTATTTTTTCCCATTCCATGGTGCCTAATCTAGAGAGCCTGGAAAAGGCAAGAGAGTAAGTGATCAAAACACAATTCCTGGGACTTATGTTTGGCAACAGTAAAAAAACCAACAAATGGGTAAAAGCTACCCAACGAGTTCATCCTGTTTCCACAGGGTAATCAGGGAATGTGAGACTGTAAAGTTTAGAGAATATATTTCAGGCTTCTCTTTGGAATCACCACTTCTTGGACCTCTGTTATTTAGATTACTTTCTTGGTCTTTCTGAACCCTCGCACTTATGTGCACGTGTGATCCTGCCCATGGAACCTCTTCCAGTGGTCTCGGCTGCGTTAGATAATACCATCAATTTATTTGATAGAGTCCAGAGCTGAGCCAATGTGGAAAATAATGAACTTATCATTAAGATGTAGCTGTATCCGTTTTCAACTCTCTTAGATTTGATTTATTCATTCTTTTTGCACTCAGTGTTCATGGGCTGATGAGAGCCAGCTAGTTGTGTGCTCATTGGAGTGTTCTCTCTCTCTCTTTCTCTCTCTCGGGCAGTTAAAAATCTGCAAACCGCATCCAGATTCTTTTACAATGCTCCATCCTAGGCTCTACGGAGGCAGGAACAGGTTTTATTTCCTGGGCTCAGTTCTGTAGCTGTTAGGAGTTGATTCTCCTTACGACTCAGGTTGTCAGGTTGTTTCAGGACTCTTGGGTTTGTTTGACTTCCTTCATAGGACCTTGGGAGTTTTGATATAGAACTGTACTTTTCTCCAGTTTTCAGACAAACAGCGAAGACTTTGTCAAGGAAACAGGGAGGGTAAGGATGGAGAACACATTGATTTAGAAAAATGGATGGATCTTTAGGAGAATGAAAAGACAAGCCACAGGCTGGGAGAAAATATTTACAGGCTTGGAGGAAATATTTGCAAAAGACGCATCTGATAAAGGACCGGTATCCAAAATATATAAAGAACTCTTAGGACTTACCTGGTGCTCCAGTGGCTAAGACTCCATGCTCCCAATGCAGGGGGCCCAGGTTTGATCCCTGGTCGGGGAACTAGATCTGGCATGCATCTCGCAACTAAGACCCGGTGCAGCCAAAATAAATAAAAAGATAATAAATAAATATATTAAAAAAAATAAAGAGCGAAAGTGTTAATTTAGAAGAAACCAAAAAACAAAACAAAAAAACCCCCAATATATAAAGAACTCTTAAAACTCAGCAATAAGGAAACAAACAACCAATTGAAAAGTGGGTAAAAGATTTGAGCAGACACTTCCCCAAAGAAGATGTACAGATGGCAAATGAGCATATGAAAATATCATTAGGGAGTTGCATATTAAAACAACAAGATACCACTGCACATCTAAAAGAATGGTTAAAATCCAAAACACTGACAATAACAAATGCTGGCAAGGATGTGTAGGAACTCTCACTCATTGCTAGTGGGAATGCAAAATGGTAGAGCCACTATGGAAAACAACTTGGCAGTTTCTTCCAAAACTAAACACACTCGTACCCCATGATCCAGCAGTTATGCTCCTTGGTATTTACCCAAAGGAGTTAAAAAATTATGTTCACACAAAAACCTGCCCAAGGATGTTTATAGCAGCTTTATTCATATTTGCCAAAATTCGGAAGCAACCAAGATATTTTTCTGTAGGTGAATACATAAACTGTGAGACATCTAGACAATAGAATATTATTCAGTGCTAAAAAGAATTGCGCTATCAAGCTGTAAAGAGAAATGGAGGAACCTTAAATGTATATTGCGAGGTGAAAGAAGCCAGGCTGAAATGAATGCATACTGTATGATTCCAACTATGTAACATTCTGGAAAAGGCAATATTCTGGAGATAATAAAAAAGATCAGCGGTTGGCAGGGGTTGGTGGGGGAGGAAGTGATGACTAGGTAGAGATTAGGGGATTTTTAGGGCAGTGAATCTACTCTGTGTGATACTGAAACAGTGGATACATGACATTATACATTTGTTGAAACCCACAGGATGTACAACACAAAGAGTGAACCCTAATGTAAACTATGGACTGTAGTTAATAATAACATATCAATATTTGCTCATCAACTGTAACCAACGTACACTAATGCAAGATGTTAATAATAGGGGAACTGAGACAGGGGGAGGGGGTATATGGGAACCCTGTACTTTCTGCTCAATTTTTCTATAAACGTAAAACTGTTTTAGAAAAAATGTCTACTAATTAAAAGAAAACAAAAAGATGGATCTGAAAAGAGGGTGGGAAGAATTATGCCACTAGAGGGTCAAGGGCAGTATGGCCAACACTGATCTGAATTTTTCTGAGCCACCACAAAGGCTGATCCCTGAGGCTGTGTTTTCACCACCAGGAGTCCAGTTGGTGGATTTAAGTTACTGGTCAGCTGAAGAGCACTCCACTGTCACCATCTTAGAACTACTGATGATATCACAGACTTCCATCTCAGAGAGATAGGTGAAGAAGAAAGGTGCTTTTCAACTGAGTTTAAAGGCAAGAAGTAGATCCAGAGGCTTTTGTAGCCTGTAGCATTTGAAAGCTCTTCAAATAAACCATCTCAAGTACTGGAGTTGCAGAAAAACTTGAAATAGGATGTTTATCAGCTTTGATGTGGTTGTGCTGCATTCACAATATTTACCCTGCTCTGTGTGTGTGTGTGTGTGTGTGTGTGAGAGAGAGAGAGAGAGAGAGAGAGAGAGAGAGAGAGAGAGAGAGAGGGGGAGGGAGGGAGGGAGGGAGAGAGAGAGAGAGAAAGAGAGAAAGAGAGAGAGAGAGAGACAGTGCCTTCCTGAGAGCCAGAGAGACCAAAAGGAAGAAAGGAAGGATCTTCATCTTTAATTTCTTGTAGTGGCAGAGTCTAACCTGATCAGGTCTTCCCTTCTTCCTTTCCTTCCTTTCATTTTTGGCTGCATTGGGTCTTTGTTGCTGTGCGTGGGCTTTCTCTAGTTGCTGTGAGCCGGGGCTACTCTTCGTTGAGATGCCTGGGCTTCTCATTGAGGTGACTTCTCTTGTTGCAGAACGTGGGCTCTAGGCGCGTGGACTTCAGTAGTTGTGGTGCATAGGCTTAGTTGCTCCATGGCATGTGGGATCTTCCCAAACCAGGGCTCGAACCCGTGTCCCCTGCATTGGCAGGTGGGTTCTTAACCACTGTGCCCCCAGGGAAGCCCCTGATCAGGTATTTCTTTTTTTTTTTTTTTTAAAATAAAGCATTTTATTTTATTTTTAAAATTTTATTTATTTATTTATTTATTTTTGTCTGTGTTGGGTCTTCGTTTCTGTGCGAGGGCTTTCTCTAGTTGTGGCAAGCAGGGGCCACTCTTCATCGCGGTGCGCGGGCCTCTCACTATCGCGGCCTCTCTTGTTGCGGAGCACGGGCTCCAGATGCACAGGCTCAGTAGTTGTGGCTCACGGGCCTAGTTGCTCCGTGGCATGTGGGATCTTCCCAGCCCAGGGCTTGAACCCATGTCCCCTGCATTGGCAGGCAGATTCTCAACCACTGCACCACCAGGGAAGCCCTCAGGCATTTCTTTTACATTGATTTCATGCAACTACCCACATGTCTTAATCAGCATGTCTCTATAGTTACATTCTTTGAGACCACATCCTGCTTCTTCCTTTTCCCACCTTGCCACATTTTTTTTTTTTTTAAGAAAATGCTGTTAATACGTTCAGGATCTTTCCTTTGTTGTCACGTGGCTGTTACACTGTTTATTACATTTTCTTCCCTCCCTCTTAAGGGTACATCTGTCCTCTCAGGATAGATGGTGTCTACTTCAGCCTCTTTGCCGCTGGTTTGGAGACACAGCTCTGGGGGTTTAATTAGCCTCAGTCTGGGATGACCCAAATATCTTAAGGGAGTAAAAACAATAGAATTATCAATTTTCACAGCGTTGTACTCGACACTTTTAGAAGGCAAAGGCTACTTTCTGAAGAAAGCACATGAATGTTGTTTTAAGGAGAACCGAAAGGCCAGGGGAAGACCTGGTTCTTGCCCCAGCCAACTGTGTGACCTTGAGAGAATTATAACCCGTCCAAGCCTCAAGGGCTTCATATGCAAACTAAAGATATTTTTCCTGCTGAAAGGCAGAGGACTTGACCTTTGTTTTCCTGAAGTCTTGCCAGATTTAAGGTTCTATATTAGAACCTAAGAAACACTATTCACCAGGATGGATGGATAGATCTTAACTGTCTCTAAGGAGAGTTGGGTCATATTTCCCTTGAATACCCCACAGCACATAGCATGCTATTAGTAATCTTAACAGCTACCCTTTACTGAACAATTTATGAGCCACTTACCTGCCTGGGGACTTAAACTTGTGGAGCAGTGGTTATTATGGGGAGAGAAGGGAGGGAGTGGGCCATGGTATGGCGCCAACTGCCCACCCAGGGACTCCAGCTTCTGAG
Source organism: Kogia breviceps (assembly GCF_026419965.1). Lineage (NCBI taxonomy): Eukaryota > Metazoa > Chordata > Mammalia > Artiodactyla > Physeteridae > Kogia > Kogia breviceps. The sequence continues at coordinate 38,911,607 of NC_081322.1, read as the reverse complement.
GGCTGGCAGCCCTCCTGGCTTAGCAAACTCTGCCCAGGAGCTGGGGGAGAGTGGAGGTGAAAGCTTGAAGATCTTTATCTCGTCTTTTGCTACCGTCCTGAGTCTGACACAACACATACATAGCTTCAGGGCAGAGGCAGTCATGATCTGGAAATTAAGTGTCATAGGAAAAAAAGTTAAGTATTCACAGCATTTCCTCTAATGCACCTGTGAAGCTGAGCTGCTAGGCTGTTTGCGTTATGAGTCGAGAGAAGCATCTGAAAATTATCCACATAAGAATGAAAAATGTGAGTAAGAACGACAGGCCTTGGCGAGAGTGTTGTCTAATGAGGATTTGAGAGTGTTTCTGACAGAGTGTAATTCCTCTTTCCAGACTGCACCCCCCTGCCATCCGGAAATTTAAAATGACTCTTTAAGATGTTTCACATTCAGATTTTTTTCCCCTGCCACCCGGTGCTGAGATGGGTCTAGAGGTGGCCTTGGTTTAGGTTAGATTGGCTGGAGAAGCTTTTCTTTGCAACCAGAATCAATCAGTTCTTCAGGCAGCCCGTGGGTTTCAAAAGATCTTGCTGAGGGGAAGGATTATGCATAGCGATGGGCAAAGAGTTAACAGCAACAAAGACTTGCTGAGTGTTTGAAATGCGGGTCCAGTGGTTCTTCCTAATAAACACAATGCACATCTGTAATGGCTTAGAGTTTACAAAGTGTTTTCCAATCCATTGTTTCACCTTTATTCCCATGCTAACCTACTAAGCCCAGCATAGTAAACTCATGTGATCCCCACTTATCGGAGAGGAAACCAGAGTTCAGCTCACTTCCCAGAGCTAAGAAGGGCAGGGCCTAAGTGAGAATCCAGCTCATGTGACTCAATTTGTCTTCATTCTAGCCTGTTTACCACCAGCAGCCTCCCCTCATGCTACCTCCCTGACCCCCTCCCATCCTCTGACCATCCTCGACTTGAATATGAAATTTGAGTTGATCGGGTTCAGGTGCAACAGAAAATGCATCACTGCTAGAAAGCCCAAGAGCCTTTTTGCATTTTGCATATATCTTATTGAGAGAAGTACATCCTTTTATTATCTATGGGACCTGAGCTCAGTAGATTCCAGAAGATCTGACTTACCAATACATGAGAAAATCCAGGAAATAAGCCACAAGATAAATAGCTTACCCTTCTCTCTCTGCCATGCCTTATGATCAGGCTGTCATGGGAAAATAAGTGGAGGTGAGGTATTAGCTGAATATATAGAATATTAATTTCTTCCTAACTATATAAAACAAAATTCTTCACAACTGTAAAAGCATATTTGGAACTCCCCAAGCACATTCAAAATAAGTATTCGGTTCTGGCTTGTTTAGTGTTTCTATCAGCAACTTGAAGAGTAATGTAAAAGGAATGTTCGCAGGTTGTTCAGCTGACAAAGGTGGGGAGGGATGGCTGATATGTCACGTAGTGACAGAGAGGCGAGCAGCCGTGCCAGGAAGGGCAACCTCACACCTCGATGCGTCCGTGTCCCTGTGGACAACCCATCCAACACCCGCAGCCCTCAGATCCTGGGCCTATTCCTTCTAAGGAGTTTTGTCTTCTTTAATATCATGACCGTGTTCTGGACCTCGCTGTTACTCTGAGCTGCTCCTCCTGGTTCCCCTCCAGCACCACACTCTCCAAGCACTGTCTTCCACGATTCCATCTCTCACTCCCGTCTCTTGCACTACACCTGTTCTGAGCTTATCCTCTCCCTGTTCCTAACCATTCCTTTCCCGTCTGCATTAGTGAATGCTACCACTTTTCACCCAGGCTCCAAGCTGGAAACTTGGGCATGTCCCTACCTACTCCCTGAACGACCCCTGACTTGAATGTTGAAGGGAATCAGAATATGCCTCCCCAAACATGCCACTATAGCATAAGAATTGTTTTGAGCTGAAGGCAATTGAGAAGCCAAAATGCAGAAAAAGCTCTCTGCCCTCCCACTTGCTGTCTAGACGCAGGACAGAAATTTCCCTTTGTGAAGGGAAATTGTTCACCCTCTCCTCTCCCATACCAGCGGGAGAACAACCCTTATCATAGAGACACACAGTTGTCACTGTGGTCAGTCTGCACAAATGAACCTTTTGAAAATAACCCTTCTCTATCATTAGTTTCCCCCATATAATTACCTCCTCACAATTTATAACGCTTAGAAGCCCAAATACTTTTTCCTTTGTCTTGTCACTTCTTTACATATTTATCATCCTTTGTTAAGTGGTATATAAGTCCCTGGGTCTAACTGCTTCTTTGGGTCTTCACTTCTTATCTATTAAGGCCTCCTGTGCACATTAAAAAAAAAAAAAAATTTAAATATTAACATCAAATAAAATTTGTATGCTTTTTCTCCGGTTAATCTGGTCTTTTGTCAGTTTAATTTGCCGGTCCCAGTCACAGAACATAGAGCTGAACACAGAGGGTAGAGGAAAGTATTTTTTCCTTTCCTGCAATGTGAAATTTGGGTTTGTCAGGTTCTTTGCTCTCCACACCAATTGGTTTACCCGATTCTGTAGATAAATCTCTCTCTTCTGCACTGTCTCCATTCCCCTGACTGCCCCATGTCACTTTAAATGTAATTGTTACACCTCCCAGGCCTGCTGGAGGATCTCGCCAAAAGCCACCAGGAGAATCTATATTCTCCTTTCAGAATCCCTCTTGACCTGCTTTCTGCTTTTGTGATTCTCATGATCGCTCAGCCTTGGTTGTGGCACTACACCAACTAGCCAGCTGCCTGGAATGGCCTTGGCATCCCCCAAGGTGGTGGGATCGAACACCCACTGGCCCTGCCTAAGGTTAGGCCTTCATCTCATCTTGCCTAGATTACAGCCAACATTCTCTGGTCTTCCTACCTGCCTCTGGTTTTGATTACCTCACTCTCCTGCCTCAAACACCAGGAGACACTGGAGGTGGGGATTCAACTGAGCCAGAGTGAGGCTAACTGAGTGAAGTTCTAATCAGAATGGAAGCAAAATAATGGAGTCGAGAGTCTGGCAGTGGGGAGAGGACATCAGGTTAAAAACAAGAGAATCAAAAGATTGCGGAGTCTAGCCTTGTGGGTGATGGATCCGCCTGGCTTCAAGGGGCAGAGATGGGGTGAACTGGGAGGTATGATGGGGTGAACTGGGGGGTGAAATAGTAAGAATGTTTTTATTTTGTAGTATTCCTTTTATTTGGGGGACCCGTTTTGGAGAGGAATTGATGAATGGGTAGACTGTCTCTGATAAACGGCCTCCTTGCAGCCCGTGCCTTCCTGGGGCTCAGGCTTCCTCGGAGGACCTGTGATAGGAATGGCTTTGTGGTGTGTTAGCTAGACAGTGCTTCGGTTGACCTCACAGCATTTCTCCATGACCACCTCAGAGGGGTATGGAGGCAGGGAGATGGGGTAGGGGTGGGGTGAAGAATGGAGAAAAGGAGGAAGAAAAGGAGGGGGAGAGAGAGATTGAGTCCTAGGCCTTAGGAGCCCCGTGGGAGGAGAGGAACAGAAGGGCAGCTCAGCAGGTGCCGTGTGGGCCCGTAACTTAGAGAGGCTAACAGCCATCTCAGTGGAGGAACACAAACTTGACAGCAAAGTTCCGAAAATTCCTTCTGGATGCCCCTAGAGACTCCCTGGAACCTAGACAGACACAACCCCAGGGAAAGGGCAAAGCAACCCAAACTGACTGAAATTGGGTTTCTGCCACCCAATAGAATGGGGGCTCCTACTGGAAAGTAAATTGAGATCTTAAAAAGCCACAGGACATTTTCTTTCTTTTGTCAGGGATAGAGCTCTATACCCACCTCAGGAATGACTGATTTGCTGACAACAAGCTCTTTGAGAGCAGGAGTGGAGTTCCTGAACTTTGTGTGCCTGGCGCCCAGCACAGCACTGGCAAGGGTAGGGGCTGGTTGTCTTCGACCATGTGTAGGAACTGGCCTTCACTCCTAGACACACATGTGCCCTTGGCTGCTCTCTGAAGGGCTGTGACCAACTCTGAACACCTTGTTTCTAGAGGCTGAGAACATGGAGAGTATTCTGAAAAGGATGGTTAGGATGCTAAGAGGTTATGAAAATTTCCAACTCACACCTGTGCCCTGAGCTCCAGAAATGTAGATCCACTGTCTTCTGGACAACTATTTTTGAATGTCCTATCGTTCCCTCAAACCTAAGGTGTGCAAAAATAAGCTCGACACTTTATCCCAGGCCCACCCCTTTTCCGATCTCAGTAAATATTCTACCCTCCATTTAGTGGACCAGGCAGAACCTTGAACATTATCTTTGATGCCTCTCTTTCCCATAGAACCTTTAATTTCACAGTAGTAATAATGACAGTAGTCACGGGTCACTTTCATTAAGCCCTTATGATGTGGCAGGCTTGGTTTTAAGAGTGTCACATTAATCCCTTAATGACAATGCTATGAAGTAGGCATTGTATCTATATCCCTTTTATGAAGGAATGAACTAAGGTCAGGAGATTAAGTAAGTCAAAGACATAGTGCTCGTGGGTGGTGAAGATGGAATTTGAATCTAGGCAGTACAGCTCTACATGTCCTGAGCTCTTCACCTCTGTACTCAACTGCAGTTGGTTTTTCCTTGTCTTTTCTACTTTAGAGTATAAACTCATGGAGCAGGAGTTTCCTTGTTTATTATTTTATCCCCAGAACCTAGTAAAACACCTGCCCCCAACTCGATGCTTGATAAATAAATGATGATTGAATGAATGTTTGAAACCTGAGCATATAAGGAAGATCAAGGAATGTCCTAGTGTAATGAATTGTATAGGTGGATAGGAACTTAAGAGTTTTTCCAGTCCTGGGGATATTTGGCCTGTAGAAAAGATTCAGGGAGGACATACAAAGTGTCTTCTAATATCTGAAGAGCTGCTGGATGGAGGAAGGGAGACACATTCCCTGGAGCTCCCAAGCAATGAACCTCAGCAGCTGTCTGGGAAAGGGGGTGGGAGAAACTGTGTGTCATTGGAAAGAGTCCTACAGCAAACTACAAAACATTAAACTCAGCGTATCTTTTGTCTGCTGGGAATAAGTAGGTGACAGAGTGAAAAAGGCTTAGTTTGGCAAGGTGGAAAAACAGAGTCACAGGAAAGCTGATCTCAGCTGACAGTAGAAGAACTTCTCCATCTCCCGGGGAAAGGGTCACCGTAGAGGGAGGCTGCACTTCCCCCTCACTTTTGGATGGAGTCCGATGTTGGCTTGTGGGGCTGGAGCAAAGATCGCAAGGAAACTGTCTCATCCCAGCTTTCACCCCTTCCCAGGGGGCAGTCTCAATCCAACGACAGATGGATGCTGGAGGCCCAAAGGCCCTTTGCCTCCATTTGGGATGTTTCTGTAGGGTCTTTCCAACTGCAGAGCTCCCCCAAGGCTGAGCCACTTTGACAACTGCTTCACAGTTCAGGTCTCCTGCTGCCCAGTCCTCCCTCCCTCCCTCTCTCCCTAGGGTGTTGTGTGGCTCCTGAGAACCATCCCCAACTGCATCTGTTTCCTAAGGCTGCCCTGGCACAAAAAGTGTCAAGACTTGGTGGCCTAAAACAACAGAAAGGTATTCTCTCACGGTTCTGGAGGTTCGAAGTCTCAAGTCAACCTGTCGGCAGGGTCATGCTCCCTCCTGTAGGCTGTAGGGGAGAATCTTTTCCATACCTTTTACTTAGCTTCTTGTGATGCCAGAAATCTTCCGTGTTCCTTGTAGATGCCTCACTCCCATCTCTGCCTGCATCGAATCATGATATTCTCCTGCTGACTCTGTCCAGATTTTCTTCTTCTTATAAGGACACCAGTTACATTGAATTAAGGGTCCACCCTAATCCAGTATGATCTCATTGTAACTAATTATATCTGCAAGGACTCCATTTCCAAATGAGGTCATATACACAGGTATGGGGGTTAGGACTTTGGCTTATTTTGGGGGGGGGGTGGAACACAGTTCAACCCACAACACCAACAAATTACCTGCTTGCAAATCTCTATCTATTTTCCAGGGAATCCGATCTGTGACACTACTGGTTTACTTATGATTCTGCATTCCAGACCTACCGTCATCGTCCCCCAGAGTTGCATGGCTAACTCTTAGTTTTCTCATCTTTAGTGCCCTCCCCGCAGGGAAATTCTACTTCTGCCAGGATATCAAAACTTTTTCTCCCCTTCCACCACTGCCTGCCTTTTTCTTTTCATGTGTTATCCAGGTGCTAACTGTTCAGTGCAGTCTCTGGGCTGATGGTATAAGTCAGTAGTCATAGCCACTGATTTACATAGTACGTGGTTCTTTGGTTTTTATGTGGTCATTCCTATATATTTGTATCCACAGAAATGTCTGTCTACTGCAGTGGAATAGGAGAATCCATGCATGCTTACACTCTTGAGTAAAAGCTAGGGTGGAGGATGGGAAGGGGAAAAACATTTTGGGGGGCCAAAGCAGAGGGGAAAGAAAGGACTATACTATTTACAGGCTCAAGGTTTTGTTTTGTGGGGTTTTTTTTTTTTTTTGCGGTATGCGGGCCTCTCACTGTTGCGGCCTCTCCCGCTGCAGAGCACAGGCTCCGGACGCGCAGGCTCAGCGGCCATGGCTCACGGGCCCAGCCGCTCCGTGGCATGTGGGATCTTCCCGGACCGGGGCACGAACCCGCGTCCCCTGCATCGGCAGGCGGACTCTCAACCACTGCGCCACCAGGGAAGCCCCAGGCTCAAGGTTTTTTTGTTTAATCATAACAGTAATTCATGTTTATTAAAAGACATTTGGAGAATAGAGAATAGAAAAATAATTCTGCCCCCAAACACAATTTTAAAATGTTTTCATATTTCATTTTATTCCCTTTTAAATTTCCATGTAGCTGAGAGCATCAGTTTTATAGTCTGCTTGTTTTCATTTAGCATTATCTCAAAATTCTTGAAATTTTATATAATCCCCAACAAATGAATATGCTGCAATTTATGTAACCATACAGGGTTGGGCATTTAGGTTGTTTCTATTTTTTTCACTATTATTAATGATGCTGCTATGAACATCAGTGTGCCTAAAAGTTTTTTCTTCATTCAGAATTCATTAAGAGTGATGCCCACAAATGCTAAAGGGCATGAACTTTTTCCAGAATAATATTTTTTTCTTTTTTATAAAATAATAGATGATCATTATGAACATTTGGGGGGAAAAGTTGACTTTCTTTCTATTCCCAGAAGCTGACAGACTCCTTTCTGCCTTAGGGTCTTTGCATAACTCTGTCCTCTTGTGGCATGTTCTTCTCCCTGCTTTTTCCATGGCTGGATCCTTCTCTTCTTTCAGACTTCACTGTCACCACCTTAGAGGGATCTTCTTTGATGCTCAATCCAGAGGAGACTCTAGAGAACTATCTACCAAATTATCCTACTTAAAATTTCCTGAAATGATCAACATCTGAATTTTTTCTTGTTTATTTGCCTATTTACTCTCTCCTCAAGGTAGCAGGAGCCTGGTCTGTTTTGTTCAACATCATAGCCTCAGCCCCTGGCATAGGGCCTGACACACAGTAGCACATAGAAGATGCTCCATAAACATTTGCAAGATGGATGAGCTTGGGTTCCAGATCCACAGGCTATTTACTAGAGGGTAGTCTTCCTCTTCTTCCTGGTGGGACTCAAACACTTGCTGGTGTCAAAGAAGTGAGTCTCCCCTCTCCATTCCCACCTTCTACGACTTTGCTTTGACTGCACAAAGGCTGACTCACTCTGGCTATCAGAGGAAGAATACTGTATTTTCAGAATTTCACCAGATAAAAAAGAAACATAGGATATGAGGAACTGTTCAAGGTACAGAACTGTTGTGAGTGTACTGACATACTCAGCATATGCTTCAAGATTAATTAAAGGACTTCCCTGGTGGTGCAATGGTTAAGAATCCGCCTGCCAATGCAGGGGACACGGGTTCAAGCCCTGGTCCAGGAAGATCCCACACGCCGCGGAGCAACTAAGCCCGTGCGCCACAACTACTGAGACTGCGCTCTACGGCCTGCGAGCCACAACTACAAAGCCCGTGGGTCACAACTATTGAAGCCCGTGTGCCTAGAGTCCATGCTCCACGGCAAGAGAAGCCACCACAATGAGAAGCCTGTGCGCCACAACGAAGAATAGCCCCCTCTCGCCACAACTAGAGAAAGCCCTCACACAGCAACGAAGACCCAATGCAACCAAAAATCAATAAATAAGTAAATTTATTTAACAAAAAAAGATTAATTAAAAGTTAATTTGCAATTTTAATTGAAGATTAACTAGTTTCTTCCAACAAGGGTTGGAGTTGGTGGAATCACTAATAAATGGGCTTCCTGGTTCTTGTACAGGCCGATTTCTCTGTGTTGAACTGCTTTGGTCACACACATTTCCAAGTATGCAGAATGACTTTTGGTCAAGTCGACTAAAATAAGTTATGAATTCTATGATTATCTGTGCTGTACCTGGTCTGTTCAAAGATAAATACTAGGGCTTCCCTGGTGGCGCAGTGGTTGAGAGTCCACCTGCCGATGCAGGGGACGTGGGTTCGTGCCCCTGTCCGGGAAGATCCCACATGCCATGGAGCGGCTGGGCCCGTGAGCCGTGGCCGCTGAGCCTGCGCGTCCGGAGCCTGTGCTCCGCAACGGGAGAGGCCACAACAGTGAGAGGCCCGCGTACCGCAAAAAAAAAAAAAAAAAAAAAAAGATAAATACTAAATGCAGTAAAGACTCAATTTTAACTGTTTAATAAATGTTTAAGCAGTATAACAGTATAACATTTACTAAAAATATCAAATATTGACTAAAGCTAAAGTAAATATGACTTGAATTAGCAGTGTACTGACTGGGCAGTCAAAAGAACTGAATAAAACAGGTGGTGATTATAGAGAGATTACAGAGTACATAAGAAGAAATTTAATAAACCTCTAACCTGAGTATTGAATTCCATTAATTTTGTGTGTGTGTGTGTGCGGTACGCGGGCCTCTCTCTGTTGTGGCCTCTCCCGTTGCGGAGCACAGGCTCCGGACGCGCAGGCTCAGTGGCCATGGCTCACGGGCCCAGCCGCTCCGCGGCACGTGGGATCTTCCCGGACCGGGGCACGAACCCACGTCCCCTGCATCGGCAGGCGGACTCTCAACCACTGCGCCACCAGGGAAGCCCATGCCCTATTTTAAGACTTTCATTTTTATGTCGTTGCCATAAGAATTCTTCTCCACCACCCCCTGCACTTAAGTCATACTATTTACTTATCATTCTCCCAACACCCATGCACACCTGCCCTCCAAACCTTTGCTCACATTGGGCCCTCCTCCTAGAATCCTCTCCACTCTACTAGCCCTAATCTTGTCCACCTCTTAAGATGGCAGGTCAATCCCGAGATCATGTGAAGCTCTCTTTTACCCACTGTGACTTATACTATTTATCCCTACCTTCCTTGCTTTTCAGTTCTGTGCTGGCCTCCCTGGAGAATCCCAGGAGAATCGTGGACCATCAATGTCAATCTAGCTCCCAAACACCCAGGAGCATGTACAAAAACTGGCTGTGTGAGTTTGTTAGGTTTTGGTAACAAAGTGCCACCACCAACTTGAGGGAGTCTAGAGGGTTAAACAACAGAAATTTATTATCTCACAGTTCTGGAGGCTAGGAACCTGAGATGCAGGTGTTAGCAGGTGTCAGAATGTTCCTTCTGAGGGCCAGGAGGGAGAACTTGTTCCAGACCTCTCTCCTGGCTTCTGGTGGTTTGCTGCCATCTTTGGCGTTCCTTGGCTTGTGGATGCATCACCCTGATCTCTGCCTTCATCTTCACTTGTTGTTCTCCCTGTGTGTACGTCTGTATCTGTGTCCAAATTTCCCGTTTTAAGGACTTCAGTCATGTTGCGTAAGGGCCCACCCTAATAACCTCATTTAAACTTACTTACATCTGTAAAGACCCTGTTTCCAAATTCAGTCCCATTCTGAGGTGCTGGGGGTTAGGACTTCAGCATATCTTTTCTGGGGAGAAACAATTCAACCCATAACAGTGGCCCATGTGAGAAATGGGTCCATCACAAATTTACCCTGGTGCATTGGAGCCTTTGCCCTCACGGCTTCTTGTTTGGGGTTTAAAGGGAAAAAACACTGAAGGTTTCTCTCTATATGGATTCGTTTTTTTTCAGTGCAGCTTATCTCTCTCTCTCTCTCTCTTTGATTGTGGTATAGTTGATTTATAGTATTATATAAATTTCAGGTGTGCAACATAGTGATTCACAAGTTTTAAAGGTTATATTCCACTTATAGGTATTATAGAAGATTGGCTCTATTCCCTGTGCTGTACAATATATCCTTGTAGCTTATTTATTTTATACATACTAGTTTGTATCCTGTGAGAATTGCGCTCCCCTCTCGTTACCAGAGCTATGGGGGTGCCCCATGTGAGTTGTGTGGGTCCTTCTGCTGTGGTGGGCTGATTATGTGGGTGATCTTTCTGGTAGGCTTGCTTGGTCCCCGGTCCGGTTGGTGCCAGGCCCTGCATTATGCAGAGGCTGCTGGCTCCTTGTTGGCAGGGCTGGGTCACGAGGCAGCTGGCTCTGGAACCACTGGTGGGGGGCAGGGCTAGTGCTGGCTCACTGGTGGGTGGAGATGGGCTCCAGGAGACCTTGGGGCTGGTGCCTGCCCACTGGTGAGTAAAGTCAGGTGCTGGTGCTGGTGGTGGCCCACTGGTGGGCAGAGCTGTATCCTGAGGTCTGACTGCAGGACCCCGGGGTCTCAGAGCTGCTGTTGGATTGCCGGTGGATGGGGCCTGTTCCCGACACAGGTGGCAGTGGGGTCCAGGGTGTCTCAAAGCTTGTGCTGGCTGGCTGGTGGGGGGTGCTAGGGCCCAGCCAGTCCTAGGGCTGGTGCTGGCCTGCTGGTGGGGGGCTGTGGCTGCAGTTGTCCTGCCAGTGGGGTCCACCTACTGGTGCATGAGGCTGGTCGTGAGGCTAGAGCAGACTCACTGGTGGGTGGAGCTGAGACCCAGAGTGTCTGGCTGCAGGGCCCTGGGGGCCCTGGATCTAAAGCCTGCACACTGGTGTGCGGGGCCAGGTTTGGGCCCTCTGTTGGGCAGGAGTGGCTGTAGGCTCAGAGGGTCTTGAGGCAGCCTGGCTGCCGGTGGGGGTGGTGGGGACCCACAGCCCTACCCAGTTAGTTGCTTAGCCTAAGGCGTCTGGGGCCTACAGGCTGTTGGTCGAGGGTGAGGCTGATTCTGGTACTAATAAGCTAAAGGGAGGATTCCAAGATGGCTCCTGCCAGCACCAGTGTCCACATGTTAGAAGGAGCTCCCCAGAATGGCTTCTGCCAGTGTCTGCGTCTCCAGGGTGAGCTCCAGTTGCTTCCTGCCTCTCTGGGAGACTCTCTAAGATCAGAATGTCGGTCTGACCCAGGCTCCTTTCAAATGACTGCCTCTGCCTTGGGTCCCAGAGTGTGTGAGGTTTTGTGTGAGCCCCTTAAGAGTGGAGTCTCTATTTCCCACAGGCCTCTGGCTCTCCTGAACGTAAAAGCCTCACTGGCCTTCAAAGCCTTACATACATCTGAGGGCTTTTCTTCCTGGAGAAGGACCCTCGAGCTGGGGAGCCCAGTGTGGAGCTTGGACCCCTTGCTCCCTGGGGAGAATCTCTGCAATTGTGATTATCCTCTCTTTCATGGAGTGCCCACCCTGGGGGTGTGGTCTTGACTATACTGCAGCTTTCCATCTCCTACCCATCTTATCGTGGTTCCTTCTTTATATCTTTTGTCGTAGAAGATATTTTCTGGCAAGTCCCGGTCTTTTTCAGCGATGGTTGTTCAGTAAATAGTTGTAATTTTGGTGTCCTTGAGAGAGGAGCTGAGCTCAGGGTCTTCCTACTCCACCTTCTAGACCAATCTCTTTCTATGACTTCTTAGTCCTTGTGGCCTGTGCTGCCCAGACAGTGGTTTCACGTTTCAGTTGCTTTAGAGGATGGAGAACTACAACCTTGAGGTGACTTTCCTGGGGCCCCCAAAGGGATTTTGTGTGTACTGAAATAAAATGGGATATTAACATCTTAGTTTTATTTACAAAGATTAATCATATTACTTGATGGGCCATACAGTATAAAAGCTAAGACTGTGGGCTCTGGAGCCAGATAGTCCGGGTTCAAATCCCTGGTCTACCTCTTACTGGATGTGCAACCTCGGGCAAGTTCCTTGAGCTCTCTGTGCCCCAGTACACCCATCTATGCAATGGAGATAATGATAGACCTAACTTCATAAAACTGTTGTGAAGATTAAAAGATTGAGTACTCCTTAAGCTTCTAGCAGTGTCTGGCACATGACTAGTGCTCAATAAATGGAAGTTGCTGGTATTATCACCCTCTGTGTGTCCCTCCCTGTGCTTGGTGCTGGGTCTACAAAGCTGAAGACACAGTCTCTGTCCTTCCTAGCTTACGCTAGGAAGTTCCAACTATTAGTTGGAACTGAATATTCCAACTCCTCTCTGACTGGCACTTAGCTGGTTTGTTTTGTAGTTGCCCATGGAAGGAGGGGGCCTCCTGCTGGGAAGAGTTGGGTGAAAGGACCTAGCAAAGGGCCTCAGCCAGGACACTGTCCTGGTCCAGGAGCCTGATGGGAGCCAAATCATCATTGCCTGCCAACTGCCTGCGACAGGGCCTCTGCCAGCGGGTCCACCCACAGTTGCCACCCACTTGGCTGGCATCTAACACTTCACCCACCACTGCCCAGCGGGATCAATGCCTAAAAGAATTCTGACTCCAATTCTAATGAAGAAGGGGGAGTTTTCCCACACCAACAAGCAATTGTCAGACACTAGTTGGGTGTCCTAAAATTTAAAATTTGAGGTCTTAAGAATTGCAATTCGGGGGCTTCCCTGGTAGCACAGTGGTTGAGAATCTGCCTGCCAATGCAGGGGATATGGTTTCGAGCCCTGGTCTGGGAAGATCCCACATGCCGCGGAGCAACTGGGCCCGTGCACCACAACTACTGAGCCTGCATGTCTGGAGCCTGTGCTCTGCAACAAGAGAGGCAGTGATAGTGAGAGGACCGCGCACCGCAGTGAAGAGTGGCCCTCACTTGCCGCAACTAGAGAAAACCCTCACACAGAAACGAAGACCCAACACAGCCAAAAATAAATATAAAAATAAATAAACTAATTTTTAAAAATGGTCCACATAAAAAAAAAATTCTTAAAAAAAAAGAGAATTGCAATTTGGGAGACACAGATTTGGGTAATACTGAAAGAGTGTCCTGGGGTAGAGACACAGCTAGGGGCTTATAAAGGCAAAAGCCATGAAGTTGTGCTCTGATGCAAGAAAGGAAATATTTGTCCTTAAGGGGTGGCCATGACAAGTTGTTTTAGGGTAAATGTTGGATAAGTGTCTTGAGTTTCTGTCAGCTGTGCTGGATACCTTTGTTAGCACAGTAGGTATCAAAAGGTCAGAATCCATCCAGAATCCATGCTGAGACATGCACACTTCCTCAATGGCCTTCTAGTTTCATTTTAGAGAGCTCTCTTAGCAATACCAACTCCATTTTGATTTTCCTTTCACACTACAAGCCAGGAAGTGGGCTCTTACCAGACACGGATTTGCTGGCTCCTTGATCTTGTACTTCGCAGTCTCCAGAAATGTGAGAAATAAATGTTTTGTTGTTTAAGCCACCCAGTCTATGGCTTTTTTGTTACAGCAGCCTAAACAGACTAAGACAGAAGGCTTCCCAGAGAAAGTTCTTGAGCTGAGCCTTAAAGAGTGAGGAAGCTTTTGACAGGTAAATGGTGGGGAGGAACAGAGGCCTGATCTTAGGGGAACTGCAGCCTTTTCAGTCAGGTTGAAGGTTAAAGAGAAGAATGGCCAGAGGTGAGACCGTGAAGGGATCACAGGATCAGGGCCAGGCATGGGGCTTTACTAAGAACTTTGTGCTTTGTCTTTATTTATTGGGACTTTTTGGAAAAGTTCTGAAGTGTTTAAAGAAACCAATTTTTTAATTTTAGTTTTATTTTTTTTTGTGGTACACGGGCCTCTCACTGTTGTGGCGTCTCCCGTTGCGGAGCACAGCCTCTGGACGTGCAGGCTCAGTGGCCATGGCTCACGGACCCAGCCACTCTGCGGCATGTGGGATCCTCCCGGACCGGGGCATGAACCCATGTCCCTTGCATCGGCAGGTGGACTCTCAACCACTGCGCCACCAGGGAAGCCCAACAATTTTATTTTTTTACAGATCACACAGGCTTCTGTGTATTGGATGGATTGGTGGTAGGGGAGGGAGTGGAGTGGGCTGAACACTGAGCCAAAAATGGAGGTAAAGAGACCATTTAGGAGGGGTTTGTAACATCAAGACATGAAGTATTAAGTATTAAGAACCTGAGCTAAAGTAGTGTCACCCTGGGGTTGGAGAGGGAGGGACCTATTTAAGAGACATTTAAGGTGTAGCCATGGCAGCACTTAATGAAGATTGAATACAGAAGAAAAATGACTCCTAGTTCTTTGGTTTGGATGACAGGGTATGTAATGTTATCTATAACCAGGACAACATATATGGGGAAAGGAGTGAATTTAGGGGACAGGGAGATTAGAACTGGCAAAGACAATACATTCTCTATGAGAGTTCTTACAGTGCCTGTTATGGATTCAGTTGTGTCCCTCTGAAATTCATATATTGAACTCCTAACCCCTAGTCAGCAGTGTGTGATCTTATTTGGATATGAGATCTTTGCAGGTGTAATCAAGTTAAGATGAGGTCATGAGAATAGTTCCTAACCCAATATGACTATGCCCTGATAAAAAGGGGAAATTTGGACACGGAGACAGACATGCACACAAGGAGAACACCATGTGAAGATGAAGGCAGAGACTGGCGTCATGCATCTGTAAGCCAAGGAACTACCAGAAACTAGGAGAGAAACCTGGGACAGGTTATTCCCCAGCACCTAGAGGGAGCAGGGCCCTGTCAGCAGCTTGATTTTGGATTTCTGACCTCCATAAATGTGAGACAATAAATTTCATTGTTCTAAGCCAACCAGTTTTGGGTACTTTATTATGGCAGCCTTAGCAAACTAATATAGTACCCAATGTCTATCCAACTGGAGATGTCTGGGAACCAATTGATGCACAGGTCTGGAGTTCAGGAAACAGCACTAGGCCAGTGATGGAGTCAAGCATCCATCCCCCAGGGTGGTGGGTGTAGGACATCTCTATCTGACTGTCATCCCTTCTTTTGTGGAACTACTTCTCTGCCACTTTGTGTGGTCTCAGTGGGACTGACAGTTATGGTGCTGTCTTCTTCAGCCTGTAGACAGAGTCTGTCTGTAGCAGAAAAAGAATGTGGCAAGCGCTCAAAGAGAAACCAAAGCAAGTGGTGATAAGAAGTGGTCAGAGATAAAATGTCCTGGTAGTATTGAATCTTGGGTTCTAGCCCCTGGGGCCAAATTCTTGCAGATCTTGTAAGAATTCTGTGAGCTCCCCTAGCCAACCCGGGCCCCCACCCTTCATCCAGTTATATATGAGGCAATAGGTTCTTCATCTGCTTCTGAGAGTTTAGGTTGTCATCTGCCTTCAAAAGAATACAAGTGTTAATCAAAATCATGAGAGTGGATGAGGCAGTACATGTAAAGTGAGAAAATAATAAGGTCAAGACAGAACTGTGGGAACCCCAAGGAGGAGGAGGCCAAGAAATGTTCATATGAGAGGTGGGACTATACAGAAGATAAGGGAGCAGAGTGATTCACGATTCTAGAAGGGAATGTGAAAAAGAAAAAAAGTGTCATGTATAACGGAACTTGAGTCAAGTAAAGGAAAAAAACACAGTCATAGGATTTGTACCCTAGAAAGCTTAGTTATCTACTACTGTTTATCTTATTTAGATACACTTACTGCATGTCATTACTGAGTTATCCATTACCGTATAATGAATCACGCCAAAATTTAGCAACTTAAAACAACAAACATTTAATATGTTATGAAGTTTCTGAGGGTCAGGAATCCAGAATTGGCTTAGCTGGGTCGTTCTGGCTCAGGGTCTCTCATGGGTTTGTGGTCAAGTTGTCAGGGCTACAGCCTCTGAAGGTTTCACTGGGCCTGAGGATCAACTTCCAAGATGGCTATTCACATGGCTCTTGGCTGGAGGCTTGAGGACCTCCCCTGTGGGCCTCTCTAAGGGACTGCTCAACACATACAGGCACACTTCATTTTATTGTGCTTTGCAGATATTGCGTTTTTTACAAATTGAAGGTATGTGGCAACCTTCTTCAAGCACATCTATCAGCACTGTTTTCCCAACAGCATCAGCTCGCTTTGTATCTCTGTGTTACATTTTGGTAATTCTCACCATATTTCAAACTTTTTCATTACTATTTTATTTGTTATGGTGACCTGTCATCAGTGACCTTTGCTGTTACTGTTGTAATTGTTTTGAAGTGACACAAACTGTGCCTGTATATAAGACAGTGAACTTAATCTATAAACATGTGTGTCCTGGCTGCTCCACCCACTGGCCATTCCCTCATCTCTCTCCCTCTCATGGGGCCTCCCTTTTCCCTGAGACACAATATTGAAATTAGGCTACAATGGCCTCTAAGGTGTTCAAGTAAAAGGAAGACTTGCACGTCTGTCATTTTATTTTATTTTATTTATTTTTAATTAAAAAAAATTTTTTTTTTGTGGTACGCAGGACTCTCACTGTTGCGGCCTCTCCCATTGCGGAGCACAGGCTCTGGATGCACAGGTTCAGCAGCCATGGCTCACGGGCCCAGCCACTCCACGGCATGTGGGATCTTCCCGGACAGGGGCACAAACCTGTGTCCCCTGCATCAGCAGGCAGATTCTCAACCACTGCGCCACCAGGGAAGCCCTGTCATTTTAAATCAAGCACTAGAAATGATTAAGCTTAGTGAGGAAGGCATGTCAAAAGCCGAGATGTGACTTTAGCCTCGAACCAGTTAACTAAGTTGTGAATGCAAAGGAAAAGTTCTTGAAGGAAATTAAAAGTGCTACTTCAGTGAACACACAAATGATAAAGAAAGCAAAACAGGCTTATTGCTGATATGGAGAAAGTTTTAGTGGTCTGGATGGAAGATCAAACCAGCCACAACATTCCCTTAAGCCAAAACCTAATCCAAAACATGGTCTTAACTCTCTTCAATTCTATGAAGATTGGGAGAAGTGAGGAAGCTGAATAAAAGTTTGAAGCTAGCAGACATTGGTTCATGAGTTTTAAGGAAAGAAGCCATCTCCATAACATAAAAGTGCAAGGTGAACCAGCAAGTGCTGATGTAGAAGCTGCAGCAAATTATCCAGAAGCTGTAGCTAAGATAATTAATAAACGTGGCTACACTAAACACTAGGTTTTCACTGTAGACGAAACAGCCTTATATTGGAAGAACATGCCATCTAGGATTTTCATAGCTATAGAGGAGAAGTCAATTCCTGGCTTCAAAGCTTCCAAGAGCAGGCTGACTCTCTTGCTAGGGGCTAATACAGCTGGTAATTTTAAGTTGAAGGCAATGCTCATTTATTATTCTGAGAATCCTATGGCCCTTAAGAATTATGCTAAATCTACTCTGCCTGTACCCTATAAATGTAACAATAAAGACTGGATGACAGCACATTTATTTACAACATGTTTTGCTGAATATTTTAAGCCACTTTTGTGACCTACTTCTCAGAAAAGAAAGATTCCTTGCAAAATGTTACTGCTCATTGACAATAAACCTGGTCACCTGAGAGCTCTGATGGAGATGTACTGTACAATGAGATTAATGTTGTTTTCATGCCTGCTAACAAAATGTCTGCTCTGCAGCCTGTGGATCAAGGAGTAATTTTGACTTTCAAGTCTTATGATTTAAGAAATACATTTTGTAAGTCTGTAGCTGCCATAGATAATGATTCCTCTGATGGATCTGGGCAAAGTAAATTGAAAACCTTCTGGAAAGGATTCACTGTTCTAGATGCCATTAAGAACATTCATGAATCATGGGAAGAGGTCAAAATATCAACATTAACAGGAGTTTGGAAGAAGTTGATTTCTAATCCTCATGAATAACTTTGAGGGGTTCAAGACCTCAGTGGAGTAAGTAACTGCAGATGTGGTGGAAATAGCAAGAGAACTAGAATCAGAAGTGGAACCTGGGGGCTTCCCTGGTGGCGCAGTGGTTGAGAGTCCTCCTGCCGATGCAGGGGACACGGGTTCGTGCCCTGGTCCGGGAAGATGCCACATCCGCGGCTGGGCCTGTGAGCCATGGCTGCTGAGCCTGCATGTCCGGAGCCTGTGCTCCGCAAGGGGAGAGACCACAGCCCACAGCAATGAGAGGCCCACATACAACAACAACAACAACAACAGAAAAAAGAAGTGGAGCCTGAAGATGTGATTGAATTGCTGCAGTCTTAGGATAAAACTTTCACAGATGAGGAATTGCTTCTTACACATGAGCAAAGAGTGGTTTCTTGAGATGGAAGCTATTCCTGGTGAAGATGCTGTAAGGATTGTTGAGAAGACAACCAAAGATTTAGAATATCACATAAACTTAGTTTACAAAGCTGTGGCAGGGTTTGAGAGGATTGACTCCAATTTGGAAAGAAGTTCTACTGTGGGTAAAATGTTGCCAAACAGCATTGCATGCTACAGAGAAATCGTTCATGAAAGGAAGAGTCAATTGATGAGGCAAATTTCATTATTGTCTTATTTTAATAGATTGCTGGGCTTCCCTGGTGGCGCAATGGTTGAGAATCTGCCTGCCGATGCAGGGGATGCGGGTTCGTGCCCCGGTCCGGGAAGATCCCACATGCCGCGGAGCGGCTGGGCCCGTGAGCCATGGCCGCTGAGCCTGCGTGTCTGGAGCCTGTGCTCCGCAACGGGAGAGGCCACAGTGGTGAGAGGCCCGCGTACCGCAAAAATAAATAAATAATAAATAGACTGCCACAGCTACCCCAGCCTTCAGTGAGCACCACCCTGATCAGTCAACAGCCATCAACACCCTCCACCAGCAAAAAGATCATGACTCA
This sequence comes from Kogia breviceps, assembly GCF_026419965.1. Classification (NCBI taxonomy): domain Eukaryota; kingdom Metazoa; phylum Chordata; class Mammalia; order Artiodactyla; family Physeteridae; genus Kogia; species Kogia breviceps. The sequence continues at coordinate 38,892,650 of NC_081322.1, read as the reverse complement.
CTGAAGACTCTGATGATGGTTAGCAATTTTTATTTAGCAATGAAGTATTTTTTAATTAAGGTATGTACTTTTAAAAGACATAATGCTATTTCACACTTAATAGACTACAGTATAGTGTAAGCATAACTTTTATATGTACTGGAAACCAAAAAATTCATGTGACTTTATTTGGTGTTTGCTTTATTGTGGTGGTCTGAAACCAAACTCATATTATCTTTGAGGTACATCTGTAACTTTCTCCATGGCAAGTGATCCAGGACAGAACTGTAGTCTCTTTACAACCTAATCTTGGAAGTGATAACCCACCATTTGTGCCATTTTCTGTTCACTTGAAGCAAGTCACTAAGTACAGCCCACACTCAAGAAGAGGGGCATTACACTCCACCCCTTTAGGGGAGAAGTATCAAAGAATTTGTGGATATATTTTCAGAAGCCTTGGGTGATTTCCACCAGAGCTGTGTCAGGAAACTGGTTGGAGAGAAACGTGACTGTGTGGGCAGTTGAGCAAGGAGAAGGCAATTCTGCTCTTTCTAGAAACTTGACTGTAAAGAAAAAGATGTATAACTTCATTATTAGAGGAGGAAGATTTTTTAAACCTCCTATGATATCTATTTGTTAGCACAGTGCCTGTATTTTTATATAGCCTCCCAAATATTTTTTTTCACACACACACACACACACACTGTATTTTATTTTTACAAGAGATAAATAGACTGACACCAAGCATTGTAAATGGATGACCACAACAAAAGCAACAATGATTGCAATTACCAAACACGAAACACACACATACTATGTCATAATATTGACATTCAGTCCAGTAATCCTCCACTGTAACAACTCCTTTACTTTGCAGTGAAAATTGATTTGTATATTTTTTGCTTCTGAGCCCTTGTGGGATTTTTTCTTTTTAATTCAAACAGAAAGTCACAAAAATTATAATCATCCTCATCAGTTCACTCACTCCCATGTAATTAATTTTTTTTCATCTTTATCTTTTGTTAGCACTTTTATGAGTTCATCAGTTTTCCATTAGAGTTCTGAAAATGCTTATTCATTCAGTTCAGCAGTATAGTCAGTTACCAGAAACCTGTACTTGTCAGAGTCTTTTCCATGAATTCCTCGAAGATGAAACCCTTTAATAGGAACATATTTGCAAAAGCATCAGAGTGCACCCAGAACTATCTGTAAATGACAAAAGACTTAAAAATGACCATGGTTAAAGATTTGAAGAAAGTTCATAATAATGCAGTTGACAAGGAAATTTATTTATTTCTGAGATATACATTTTAAAGTAATAACTAGAATTATGACTTACAACATTATACCAGAACATATAAGATTTTTAGAAATTTCATGTAATGTCTGAAACATTTATATTAACATATTTCCATACAAATAACCCAAAGAAAGTTTAGTATTAGTTGTTTTGTTTGTTTGCTTGTTTGTTTCTTTTATACTGCAGGTTCTTATTAGTCATCCATTTTATTCACATCAGTGTATACATGTCAATCCCAATCACCCAGTTCATCCCACCATCCCCATCCCACCACGGTTTTTCCCCCTTGGTGTCCATACATTTGTTCTCTACATCTGTGTCTCAACTGCTGCCGTGCAAACCGGTTCATCTGTACCATTTTTCTAGGTTCCACATACATGTGTTAATATACGATATTTGTTTTTCTCTTTCTGACTTACTTCACTCTGTATGACACTCTCTAGATCCATCCAGGTCTCGACAAATGACTCAATTTCATTCCTTTTTAAGGCTGAGTAATATTCCATTGTATGTATGTACCACAACTTCTTTATCCATTTGTCTGTTGATGGGCATTTAGGTTGCTTCCATGACCTGGCTACTGTAAATAGTGCTGCAATGAACATTGGGGTGCATGTGTCTTTTTGAATTATGGTTTTCTCTGGGTATATGCCCAGTAATGGGATTGCTGGATTATATGGTAATTCTATTTTTAGTTTTATAAGGAACCTCCATACTGTTCTCCATAGTGGCTGTATCAATTTACATTCCCACCAACAGTGCAAGAGGGTTCCCTTTTCTCTGCACCCTCTCCAGCCTTTGTTGTTTGTAGATTTTCTGATGAAGCCCATTCTAACTGGTGTGAGGTGATACTTCATTGTACTTTTGATCTGCATTTCTCTTATAATTAGTGATGTTGAGCAGCTTTTCATGTGCTTCTTGGCCATCTGTATGTCTTCTTTGGAGAAATGTCCATTTAGGTCTTCCGCCAATTTTTGGATTGGGTTGTTTGTTTCTTTAATATTGAGTTGCATGAGCTGTTTATATATTTTGGAGATTAATCCTTTGTCCGTTGATTCGTTTGTGAATATTTTCTCCCATTCTGAGGGTTGTCTTTTTGTCTTGTTTATGGTTTCCTTTGCTGTGTAAAAGCTTTTAAGTTTCATTAGGTCCCATTTGTTTGTTTTTATTTCCATTACTCTAGGAGGTGGATTAAAAAAGATCTTACTGTGATTTATGTCAAAGAGTGTTCTTCCTATGTTTGCCTCTAAGAGTTTTATAGTGTCTGGTCTTACATTTAGGTCTTTAATCCATTTTGAGTTTATTTTTGTGTATGGTGTTAGGGAGTGTTCTAATTTTATTCTTTTACATGTAGCTGTACAGTCTTCCCAGCACCACTTATTGAAGAGACTGTCTTTTCTCCATTGTATATCTTTGCCTCCTTTGTCATAGATTAGTTGACAATAGGTGCGTGGATTTATCTCTGGGCTTTCTATCTTGTTCCATTGATCTATGTTTCTGTTTTTGTGCCAGTACCATATTGTCTTGATTACTGTAGCTTTGTAGTATAGTCTGAAGTCAGGGAGTCTGATTCCTCCAGCTCTGTTTTTTTTCCCTCAAGACTGCTTTGGCTATTCGGGGTCTTTTGTGTCTCCATACAAATTTTAAGATTTTTTGTTCTAGTTCTATAAAAAATGCCATTGGTCATTTGATAGGGATTGCATTGAATCTGTAGATTGCTTTGTGTAGTATAGTCATTTTCACAATATTGACTCTTCCAATCCAAGAACATGGTATATCTCTCCATCTGCTGAAATCATCTTTAATTTCTTTCAACAGTGTCTTATAATTTTCTGCATACACGTCTTTTGTCTCCCTAGGTAGGTTTATTCCTAGGTATTTTATTCTTTTTGTTGCAATGGTAAATGGGAGTGTTTCCATTATTTCTCTTTCAGATTTTTCTTCATTAGTGTATAGGAATGCAAGAGATTTCTGTGCATTAATTTTGTATCCTGCAACTTTACCAAATTCATTGATTAGCTCTAGTAGTTTTCTGGTGGCATTTTTAGGATTCTCTATGTATAGTGTCATGTCATCTGCAAACAGTGACAGTTTTATTTCTTCTTTTCCAATTTGGATTCCTTTTATTTCTTTTTCTTCTCTGACTGCAGTGGCTAGGATTTCCAAAACTATGTTGAATAATAGTGGTGAGAGTGGACATCCTTGTCTTGTTCCTGATCTTAGAGAAAATGCTTTCAGTTTTTCACCATTGAGAATGATGTTTGCTGTGGGTTTGTTGTATATGGTCTTTATTATGTTGAATTTGTTTCCCTCTATGCCCACTTTCTGGAGAGTTTTTGTCATAAATAGGTGTTGAATTTTGTCAAAAGCCTTTTCTGCACCTATTGAGAAGATCATGTGGTTTTTATTCTGCAATTTGTTAATATGGTGTATCACATTGATTGATTTGCTTATATTGAAGAATCCTTGCATCCCTGGGATAAATCCCACTTGATCATGGTGTATGATCCTTTTAATGTGTTGTTGGATTCTGTTTGCTACTATTTTGTTGAGGATTTTTGCATCTATGTTCATCAGTGATATTGGTCTGTAATTTCTTTTTTTGTAGTATCTTTGTCTGGTTTTGGTATCAGGGTGATGGTGGCCTCATAGAATGAATTTGGGAGTGTTCCTTCCTCTGCAATTTTTTGGAAGAGTTTGAGAAGGATGGGTGTTAGCTCTTCTCTAAATGTTTGATAGAATTCACTTGTGAAGCCATGTGGTCCTGGACTTTTGTTTTTTGGAAGATTTTTAATCAGTTTCAATTTCTTTGCTTGTGATTGGTCTGTTCATATTTTCTGTTTCTTCCTGGTTCAGTCTTGGAAGGTTATACCTTTCTAAGAATTTGTCCATTTCTTCCAGGTTGTCCATTTTATTGGTATAGAGTTGTTTGTAGTAGTCTCTTAGGATGTTTTGTGTTTCTGCGGTGTCTGTTGTAACTTCTCCTTTTTCATTTCTAATTTTATTGATTTGAGTCCTCTCCCTCTTTTTCTGATGAGTCTGGCTAATGGTTTATCAATTTTATCTTCTCAAAGAATCAGCTTTTAGTTATATTGATCTTTGCTATTGTTTTCTTTGTTTCTATTTCATTTATTTCTGCTCTGATCTTTATGATTTCTTTCCTTCTGCTAACTTGGGTTTTGTTTGTTCTTCTTTCTCTAGTTCCTTTAGGTGTAAGGTTAGATTGTTTACTTGAGATTTTTCTTGTTTCTTGAGGTAGACTTGTATAGCTATAAACTTCCCTCTTAGAACTGCTTTTGCTGCATCCCATAGGTTTTGGATCGTCGTGTTTTCATTGTCATTTGTCTCTAGGTATTTTTTGACTTCCTCTTTGATTTCTTCAGTGATCTCTTGGTTACTTAGTACCGTATTGTTGAGCCTGCATGTGTTTGTTTTTTACTTTTTTCCCCCGTAATTCATTTCTAATCTCATAGCATTGTGGTAAGAAAAGTTGCTTGATATGATTTCAGTTTTCTTAAATTTACTGAGGCTTGATTTGTGACCCAAGATGTGATCTATCCTGGAGAATGTTCCATGAGCACTTGAGAAGAAAGTTTAATCTGCTGTTTTGGGATGGAATGTCCTATAAATATCAATTAAATCTATCTGGTCTACTGTGTCACTTAAAGCTTCTGTTTCCTTATTTATTTTCATTTTGGATGATCTGTCCATTGGTGTAAGTGAGGTGTTAAAGTCCCCCACTATTATTGTGTTACTGTCGATTTCCTCTTTTATAGCTGTTAGCAGTTGCCTTATGTATTGAGGTGCTCCTATGTTGGGTGCATATATATTTATAATTGTTATATCTTCTTGGATTCATCCCTTGATGATTATGTAGTGTCCTTCCTTGTCTCTTGTAACATTCTTTATTTTAAAGTCTATTTCATTTGATATGAGTATAGCTACTCCAGCTTTCTTTTGATTTCCATTTGCATGGAATATCTTTTTCCATCCCATCACTTTCAGTCTGTATATGTCCCTAGGTTTGAAGTGGATCTCTTGTAGACAGCATATATATGGGTCTTGTTTTTGTATCCATTCAGCAAGCCTGTGTCTTTTGGTTGGAGCATTTAATCCATTGAGGTTTAATGTAATTATCGATATGTATGTTCCTGTGACCATTTTCTTAATTTTGGGGGGTTTGTTTTTGTAGGTCCTTTTCTTCTCTTGTGTTTCCCACTTAGGGAAGTTCCTTTAGCATTTGTTGTAGAGCTGGTTTGGTGGTGCTAAATTCTCTTAGCTTTTGTTTGTCTGTAAATCTTTTGATTCCTCCATCAAATCTGAATGAGATCCTTGCTGGGTAGAGTAATCTTCATTGTAGGTTCTTCCCTTTCATCACTTTAAATATATCATGGCATTCCCTTCTGGCTTGTAGAATTTCTACTGAGAAATCAGCTGTTAACCTTATGGGAGTTCCCTTGTATGTTATTTTTTGTTTTTCCCTTGCTGCTTTCAATAATTTTTTTTTGTCTTTAATTTTTGCCAATTTGATTACTATGTGTCTCGGTGTGTTTCTCCTTGGGTTTATCCTGTATGGGACTCACTGCACTTCCTGTACTTAGGTGGCCATTTCCTTTCCCATGTTAGGGAAATTTTTGACTATAGTCTCTGCAAATATTTTCTCGGGTCCTTTCTCTCTCTTTTCTCCTTCTGGGACCCCTATAATGTGAATTTTGTTGCATTTACTGTTGTCCCAGAGGTCTCTTAGGCTGTCTTCATTTCTTTTCATTTTTTTCCCTTTCTTCTGTTCTGCAGCAGTGAATTCCACCATTCTGTCTTCCAGGTCACTTATCCATTCTTCTGCCTCAGTTATTCTGCTATTGATTCCTTCTAGTGTAGTTTTCATTTCAGTTATTGTATTGTTCATCTCTGTTTGTTTGTTCTTTAATTCCTCTAGGTCTTTGTTAAACATTTCTTGCATCTTCTCTACCTTTACCTCCATTCTTTTTCTGAGGTCCTGGATCATCTTCACTATCATTATTCTGAATTCTTTTTCTGGAAGGTTGCCTATCTGTACTTCATTTAGTTGTTTTTCTGGGGTTTTATCTTGTTCCTTCATCTGGTATATAGCCCTCTGCCTTTTCATCTTGTCTATCTTCTGTGAATGTAGTTTTTGTTCCACAGGCTGAAGGATTGTAGTTCTTTTTCCTTCTGCTCTATAGCCCCCCCAATATTAACAGCTTGAATTCAATATGGGTTGAATAAATTTGGAATTGGGAATGCATTTTCCCACAGAAATGCCTTCCATAGGAAGTGGACAACCCTACAAACACCTATTAACCTATGTCATATCTATGGTACAGTATGGTGCCAGTGCTATTGTAAGATACACCACCATGTGGAACTCACTGTTGTGTAGGCTCTGTCACCAGATAGGACCCATTGTCCATTTCCACAAGGATCCCCAAGGGCACCATTAGGGAGAATGCCAAACACAAGCAGAACCCATTATAGGGAGACCCATTCATGGCGTAGACCTCAATGTTATATAGAGTTCGCTAGCATCTTTCTATGAGAAAATGTCCCCTTGGGATTCTAGCTGGCCATCAACTGGAGCCCTTCTCCATCTCCTGGGCTCCAGGTGGCCCCTCCTTGAACTTAGGTCCATGATGGGATTGTGTCTTCACAATGAGGGAAGGGAATAAATGTGCAATGTGAGAGGAAAAGGAGATGAGGGAAGCAAGACTGACATGAATTGAAAACTTTATGTGCCCATCATTTGGATTCTCACTATAGTCTGGAGAAGTGGGTCTTATTTTCCCATGTTAGAAAATAAAGAAACTGGGGCATGGCTGTAAAATATTGGCCACTTGTAGAGCTACCTACCCAAATAATAATAAACTATAATGGAAGTATTAGAGTTAGTGGTATAAGGGAGCCTGCTCAAACCAGCTCGTGAGAGCTGATTGCATGTATCATTTCCCAGCTCTGCTTTCAGTGACATCATATTGGTAGCTTGATATTGGCCGTGGTGGGAGTATCTACACCATGGAGATCAACAAATGTTACTGATTCTTTTCCTCCATGGAGGCAGTTGTTAAGCATTTACCAGCACACTACTGGTTACAGTCCAAATGTGGGGTGAAATATTAATGAAATCTAATTGCTCATTGAAGAAATGGTGGCAACCCAGTTGGTGAAGAGGGACAGTGGTGATGGTGCAGAATTCCACCATCCTGAATCAGGCAACGACAGTGAAATCCCTTGATGCAACTGTGAGGGATATAATTTTCTCTTTCATCTCTACTTCCTGCCCACTTTCTGCATGTGCAGGTCAAGTTGGGGTGTGAGATCTGTGGTGAGATTGAGGAAGTAGATGGTTTGGGGAACAGGCTGGGGGACCTTTTCTTTGCAGGAGCTAAAGAGGTAGCTTGCTTGGAGATTGAGAGCTGTGGTCTCCATCTGAGAGGACTAAGTTGACCTTTGTCCCAGGAAGAGATTGTGAATAAAGTATTAAAATGTTTGTCCCGTTTGGGGTCTAGACCTACAAAGTTTTTATACCCAGTTCTCTTACAAAAAGAGAAACTTCCAACCCTCCTCTGTTGGATTCTGGACCCTGAGAAATCTGTGGTTTTCTAGAGGATGGAGACATTGAGGACTCTGTTCAGAGCCCTCTGCCCTCACCAGCCCCTCTGATTGCTCTAGTCTAATATTAGGAATTCAGGGCAGACAGAAAACATTTTAAGACTTGTCTGTCCAGTGGCTCTGAGGGGAGAGCAGCCTGGGTTGAGCTAGGAGGAAGCTGTGGGTTTCCATTACTCATAGTTTTCAGGCCCATTGCTTAAGACTTTACTCTGCTTTTTCAAAGCCTTTACTGTACTGTCCATAGTACAAGTTACCCAAGAGGCCCTTCCTGCGGTCACTGTTAACACCAGCAACTTCACTCATGACCTCACTTGTTTTCCCTCGGAGTAAGCTTGCAGGCTCTTTCTTGCTTTTAAATTAGGGAATCAGAATATGCTTTCAAATACTAAGATGAAAAAATTTGGAAGGATGTATAAGAAACTAATTCAGTGGATACTTCTGGGGTATTGGACTGGAGATCCAATATGCTTTATATACTTATCCATTTCTGAACTTTTTCAATTTCTTTTTTCCCTTTTATTATTAAATACTGCAGTAAGTACCTGTGAAGCCACCATCACAAACAAAAAAGCTATGATCTTTCTAATAATTTACATGTAACCATATGGTTCTCTCATTCCATCTCATCCCTCTGCCACTGCCTCAGACGTTATCATCTTTGTTGGGAATTAATCTTTCTCTTGCTTTCCTTTTTATAGAGTTTTATTGCAGCAAATGGATTCCTAAAAATTATGTATCTTTACTGTCATTGTCTTAAATTTTATGAAAGAGGAATAATATTTCACGTAAAATTTTGGCATTTGTGTTTGCTAGTTACTATTTACTGAATTGTTGAGCTTCATCCAGTTGTTTGGTTCATTTTGCTTGCCGTCTAAATGTTTTACCAAGAGTATTTTGCACATTTTTAACAATAACTTGTTTAAATTTTTAAAGAGTTAATATAATTATCAAAATAAATATTATGTGTATTAAAAGATTAGACAATAGCATTTATATAATCTTTCAGTGGGCAGTAATATTGCTCTTCTCCTCCAATTTCAGATCCTGGATTTTTGAGGTCCAGTCTTAACACCTTAATACACTCCTTTTTCTCTCGTTCTGCTTTCTAATCAAGAAGTCAAGCTTAGGGCTTCCCTGGTGGCGCAGTGGTTGAGAGTCCGCCTGCCAATGCAGGGGACATGGGTTCGTGCCCCGGTCTGGGAAGATCCCACATGACGCAGAGCAACTAGGCCCGTGAGCCATGGCCGCTGAGCCTGCGCGTCCAGAGCCTGTGCTCCGCAATGGGAGAGGCCACAACAGTGAGAGGCCTGCGTACCGCAAAAAAAAAAAAAAAGAAAAAGAAAAAAAAAAAGAAGTCAAACTTAATGGAGGTGTTATGTGAAATGTAACATACCAGAAATAACTTGAAGGACAGTATAACGACATCACGATTTGCATGATTTGTATAAAGTTTGTGTTTTAAAGATACCAAGGAATCTTTCAACTTTATACTTGCTTATGCTTTGCAAAATATTATATATCTTAAAATAACTAAGCAGCCAGCATTTTCTCTCCCCTTAATCTACTCCAAACCCTTGTCCGGGAGGAAACACTTTTCCTCTAAACTCTTAGGTTTTGTTCTTGGAGGCCTGCAAAGTAAACTGATAAAAGACAGATTAGCAAGAGGTAAGACAAAATTTAATCACATATTATTTTTTAAAAAATTTGTTTTATTGATGTATAGTTGATTTACAGTGTGTTAATTTCTACTGTACAGCAGAGTGATTCGGTTATACATATATATACATTCTTTTTCATATTCTTTAATTTTTTTATATGTATTTTAAAAATTTATTTTATTTATTTATTTTTGTCTGTGTTGGGTCTTCGTTGCTGCACGTGGGCTTTCTCTAGTTGCTGTGAGTGAGGGCTACTCTTCATTGCAATGCAGGGGCTTCTCATTGCGGTGGCTTCTCTTGTTGCTGAGCATGGGCGGGCTTCATTAGCTGTGGCATGTGGGCTCAGTAGTTGTGGCTCATGGGCTTAGCTGCTCCGCGGCACGTGGGATCTTCCTGGACCAGGGCTTGAACCTGTGTCGCCTGCATCGGCAGGTGGATTCTTAACTACTGCGCCACCAAGGAATCCCCCATATTCTTTTCTGTTATGATTTATCACAGAATATTGAGTATAGTTCCCTGTTAATCACATATTATTATTAATATATGTACAGGAGTTCACAGAAAAATGTGACTCAGAGGGACAGTTAAAAAAATTGGGGCTTATATACCCTCTTAGTAGGGGAAGGGGAGAGGGAGAGCAACATTTACAGGAAAACATGACTTTCTGGAAAGATAAAATGAGCCCTCAGGAGAGTCGACGGGAGATGTGATCATTTTGTGACAATGTCTGTTTAAGTGTGTTGTGAGACTTCTCATCTCCAGTTGCTCCTGGGAGAAGGGATTTATGAGAGTTGAATTTCTTTACTTCTTTGTCTCTTCTTTGAGGCAGATAAGAGATTTCAGGAACTCAAATGGCTTCTGCTCAAAATAATTTTTCTGCCACAGTGGTGTATTCTGGAACTCTTTCTACACGCCCCCTCAAACCTGTACTAACAAGTTGTTTGCAAAATTGTCACAAAAATTTCTAAATTATCTCAACTCTACTCTGACTTTTTTTTTTTTTTTTTTTTTTGCGGTATGCGGGCCTCTCACTGTTGTGGCCTCTCCCATTGCGGAGCACAGGCTGCGGACGCGCAGGCTCAGCGGCCATGGCTCACGGGCCCAGCCGCTCTGCGGCATGTGGGATCTTCCCGGACCGGGGCACGAACCCGTGTCTCCTCCATCGTCAGGTGGACTCTCAACCACTGCGCCACCAGGGAAGCCTGGCCATTTTTAACATATGTGTTTGGTAAGGTATACTGGAACACTCTTCATTTGTAATTCAAAACAGTATTTGACAGAGTCTTATGCATATCAGTGCTAAAGAAATTATTTCTGATATCTATGGCAACAGTGGGTAGAACTGTCTGGAAGGGCTTTCTAGGGCCTCTAGGCTTTCCCAGGAAATCCAGTTACTCTTGGTTGGCCTTCTTTGTGACCTTTGCCCAGGAAAAGGCCTGAGGCTTCCACAGCTGCCTGAGAGAGCCAGCGCCCCCTCCCAAGGTACCTGACACAGAGACTTCTGGTAAATGCTCAAAGGTGAAAGCCGGCTCTCTTCCCTTGGAGAGGGCATTGGGGGATGGCAAGAGATAAGAAGTTTCTAGGAAGAAAAGAATGAAAGGGGGGACAGTGAGGGGATAAAGGACTTCAGTTAAAAAGTAAATGAGAAAAGCATTTTTCTGCCAACAAGTGATAAGTGAAGAAAATAAAAGTAAGATTGCTTTAGGGTCAGGGCTAAAAACAACTGGGCAAAAAAGAGACTTAACTTCTGCTGTAGAGGGTTTCATAACAATGAGGGAAGACCCAAAAGTAATACATGATATTGGTCTAGGAATGCCCAGAACAAGGTCTACTGTGGGTGCCAGAGAGGACACCTGCCCCTGTAGAGGGATTTCAGAGGCACCAGGGAAGCTCCCTGACTCCTAAAAGCTTCTGTTATTTTTAATTTTTTTTTTTTTTTTTTTTTTTTTTTTTTTTGCGGTATGCGGGCCTCTCACTGTTGTGGCCTCTCCCGTTGCGGAGCACAGGCTCCAGACACGCAGGCTCAGCCACCATGGTTCACGGGCCCAGCCGCTCCACGGCATGTGGGATCTTCCCGGACCGGGGCACGAACCTCTGTCCCCTGCATCGGCAGGTGGACTCTCAACCACTGCGCCACCAGGGAACCCCTTTATCGTGCTTTTTAAGGGTAGGATTTCCTTAATTGAACATAGCAAACCTGATGATTTTCTGTTATGAGATGATGGGCTCCATATCACCTTGAATTTCCACCTTTGGACACTAACTCTTACACCCACTTCAATCTATCAGCCTTTGTGCTGTGAAGAGAAACACAGAGACCTTTTTATACCTGCACCATTGTGGCGGTTGCTGGCATCCATCAGTGTTAGAGAGGAAGGGACAGCCTCTCAGAGCTTGGCCTGTAGGGATATTTGGTGAATAGCGATGGTAAAATTTATATGTAGTAGGATCCCAATTTCATTTATAAAAGATTACACACACACACACACACACACACACTCACACATGCACAACTGATCTAGTTCTCTTTCTCAAAAATATTGGTTGCAAACCAATATTAGAATATTGGTTGAAATATTCTGAAATATTAGAAATAGTAGTTATTATATCTACATTCTGGGGCTGTTGAATAAAGCATGGTTTCTTTTTCAAAAAATTTATTTATTTTTGGCTGCATTGGGTCTTCGTTGCTGCGCGCGGGCTTTCTCTAGTTGTGGCGAGCAGGGGCTACTCTTCGTCGCGGTGTGCAGGCTTCTCATTGCGGTGGCTTCTCTTGTTGCAGAGCATGGGCTCTAGGAGCACAGGCTTCAGTAGTTGCAGTACACGGGCTCAGTAGTTGTGGCTCGTGGGCTTAGTCACTCCACGACATGTGTGATCTTCCCGGACCAGGGCTTGAATCCGCGTCCCCTGCATTGGCAGGCAGATTCTTAACCACTGTGCCACCAGGGAAGCCCAAAAAGCATGGTTTTAATGTTTTTCTTGATACTTGCCTTCATTTTCCAAAATGTAAATTGAAGATGTTTCTAATTCATTTTTCTGTCAGCTAAAACCCCAGGCCTTGCCTTTGCAATTTCATCTCTAGAACTGGTTTGGAATATAAATGCCAAGGTTAGCTTCAGTGCCAGCAACTGGGGATTTCTGCTAGTTTCTGGCTGATAGTGTGCAAGTTGTGTTTCTCATTTTGTTTCTTTTCTTAAGCCATCATTCAGACACCAGACTTCCATGGCAACGAGGAATAGCAACAACTATTGTCTATCAAGAATTTTAGCCAGGATTTCTTCAATCTGCTCCTCATTTTTTGCAATCTCGTTGGTTCCTTTAATGAGAACTTTTCTTGAGGTATTATGCAGACTTAATTTAAAGCATTGATTTCATCACACTTTTTAAGCTTCTGGTTAAAAGTAGAATATCTCACATAATTTTCAAGGAAAGTCAGTGCTGTCCAATCTCATTGATAATTCATGAAAGGCATTTGAGTGTTCAAATAGAAAAGTGCAAGAATCCAATGGATATTTCCTAAGTTATTGTTCCTTAAAGGAGTTTAACACCTTATCTTTGGCAACTGTGTGGACCTGAACCAGTTAAACTTAATCCAATGGAGATAAATTTGATTTTGCAGGAAGGGCAAGATTTGCAAAGCTCTTGACAGATGTTTCATTCATATTCAGTTCCAGTATCTTTTGCTTTTCTTTTAAGGTTGGGAAGAAAAGGGTTTCAGCCACACATTGTAGGCAAATGTGTTACGTGCTTTAATGTGGAGGGAGCATAAGTTGTTATGATAATTTTAATAACACTTTTCATGTACTACGTTTTGGTTGACATTTAATCCTAATTGAGAAAAATCTAAAATTAATCTTTGTAAGAAACAAGACCAGAGTGGCTAATCAGGTTTGGAAGTGGGACTAATTGTGCCATAATCAGATTGATGGGCTGTTAAATATCTGATGTGAAAACCATGTCACGAAATGATAAGAAAGAATCTGGGCAAAAGTCCGCCTGAATTTTCCCCTTGTCCTTTATTTTGCAGTTTGTTCAAAAGGCTTATTACCTCGGCTTCAAAGCACAGATCCAAGATCTCTACCAGCTGGTTACTTTTATTTTTTAATTAGCTCAGCTTTCCTGAGAGAGATGCAAAAGGAAGCCAAAAAAAAAAAAAAAAAAAGTCTTTATTACCTATTTGTCCAGGGTAAGATGCTACAGTGATGCTGAATTGAGGGGCGGGGGGGGCGGCACTGAAGACCTTGTTGATTCTGATGTTCTGTAGTGAATTTTCAAGTCTGCTTTTGGTTAAATTATTGCTTGTATGGGGTGTGGCAGAGAAGCAGAGCAGAAATGGGTCTGGGAACTTGCAGAATGGGATAGGTCTGAGTGGCAACTATTATTAGGCTTTTCACCAAGGTTAAATCCCTCCCTTCCTCCTTGGGCTGAAAGTCTGCCTGGTGAGGGCCTTGGTCCTCAGGATATTCCAGTCCCATGAGGGTTCTACCAGGGTGATGCCAGACATGAAACACTAGTTCAACTTTTGTTTTTCTCCTGAAACAGGCATAAGTCAGAGGTAGGTGTTCTATGGAAGGACTCTATGCATTTATATTAGAGACTATCTAAAAATCCAAGACCACCCAAACCCCTGAGAAAGGCCAGTTATTGTCACCAATCTGATGTCACTGATGAGGTCAACAGCCACGTGCCCACTGCTCTAGTCTGTTTCAGAACTGAGGGATTATATCAAGTTACAGAGCGATCTAAAAGAACCAGGCTCAATATTTGGGTACAGGATTTGAGGCTAAATATGGTAGAAGCAGTGGAAAGGCATCAGAAATGAACTCAGACAAGGAGAAGGGTGATCAACGCTTTAGAAACATAGGAAAGTCTAACCCAGAGGAGAATTCTGTGTATTTGTGTATGCAAAATATACATGGAGAAAACGCCCAAAGATTATGTAACTTTTATTGGGCGGAGGGAAGAAGGACACATTAATTACACAGGATTCAAACCACATAAACCCCACTCCTCTCTACCCTTGTCCCCCCACCAGGTGAAAAATTACATGGAGGTCACACTTTAACCCAGAATTTTGAAGAGAGATTTAATGAACTGGAAAATAAAAAAACCCAACCCCCCCCAAAACAGCCATTAGCTGGGCAGCAGGGCCCCTGAGAAAACTTCTCAGTCTCCTAGTGACGGGGGGCTGGAGGCAGAGATTTATCTTGTTCTCTTCCCCCTGGGCCGCTCTCAGTGCTCTGGGCTAGGACTGGGGTCAAGACCAGTTTCTCGTCTTTCTCAGCAAGAAATCTGCTGCACCTTTGAGCTTCTCCAACCTCCTGGCAGGGCCAGCTCTCCCCATTGCCCCTCCCACTCTCCTCCTGCCAGATGAGAAAGCTCAGGACCTGCCTTGTTCTATAGGCAGGGATCTCTGACTTGAAAGTGCTAGACTGGAGTCTGGCAAAGACAGAGAAGGAGAATCCCATCAGAGGTGTGGTGTCTCCAGCTCTCACCTTGCCGGCTAACCTTGACTCCCTCACCTCCAGGCTCCCTTCCCAGCCCACCAGGACCACCTTCCACACTACTCTTCCAGCCTCCCACTCATGCCTCAACCCCAAGGGCAGGTCGGCAAAGGAGCTTCATTTGCAAATCATCTCTGTGGAAACAGGAACAAGAGCAGGTGACACAAATGCCCTGGGTGGCTTCAGCTGACACCCAAAGCTCTGGTTGGGGAATTGAATACCATCAGTTCTGGCCAAACCCTCCTCCACAGTGCAATGTCCAGGCACCCTTTTGCTTCGTGGGATTGAATGATCTCAATGAGGCCTTTAAAAATGTGTTTGCAACGTTCAGTGGAATAAATATCTGTTATAAAAAATAAAATGAATGGTAAAGCAGATAAAGTAAAAAGTGAAAGTTTCCATTCACATTCTCCCTCACCCCCATCCTTGACGCCTCAATAGAGACACTGCTGGCATTGGAAATGAGTCCTTCCAGGCCCTTTTCTCTGCAATATGAACAAAGAGCATTTAGGCCTCTGAGTGCGGAATCATTGTATCCACAAACGTGGAATCTAGAAGCTTCTTGGACTACCAGAATATGCCATCGGGTTATCAATCCCAAGCCCTCTCGACATTGAAGGCTCAGTTCTTTTCATTTTTTCCTTTTACTTCTCTATCCTATCTAAAATGTAAAGTCCTAACGAATACGTCTGAGAGAACCTTCACTTGCCCTGAAACTCACACACATCAAAATTCATAGTATTTAATGCTCCCCATTCCTTCTCCTCAATCCCATCTGGATCTGTGCAGCCCAAGGTTGAAATGAACTCTTAGCTAGACTCATTCACGGAAGGCTCTGGGCTTCTAGTTTCAGCCTGCCTTATATGTGATGCCTAGAAAACAATCCTAACTATTAAAAAAAAAGAAGAAGAAGAAGAAGAAGAAAAAGACAGTAATCTTTCCCATGCTCCAAATCCTCAAAACTTCTTGTAAAATAACTGCTTTGAGAACTTCCTGATTTGGTTGCTTCAGGGTGGAAATGATGGTAACCTGGGTTCTGCGCCCTTTGCTGGGTCATGCAGCGTGCATTGAAGGTTCCCCAGAAGTGGCCTTTTTTTTTTTATCAAGAGATGGACTCAGCATTTCCTCTCTTCCAGGCGTCAGATGCTCTCCAGGGACCACACAGGCTCACGTCTCTGAGTTCTAGTATCTTAGCTGAAAAGAGAAGCTTGTTAAAGTCCAGGTGACTGTCCTACTTTACTGTTTCTTTCAAAGAATGAGACCCAGGAAGGTGAGAGACTCTGCTAGTTCCATGAGAAATTTTTGAAAATAATAACGTAAAGGAGGGCCTTCCTTCTAGGGTCATGATCTGAGACTTCCCGGGCAAGGCAAAGTCAAGGAAGCTTCAGAGCATGAGAGTAGCTTCGGGAGAATCTCCCCAAGGAGCCTATGGGACTTGAGAAAAAACCTTGGAAAGGGTCTCCGAGGCAGTTCTGGAATCTCAAGTATTACTGCTGAAAGAAACTCGGGCTTTTCTAGCATACACTCCATGTTTTAGAGATGAGGAGGAGAAGAGACGTGTAAGTGCTCCATGGCTGGAACAAGGGGCCAAGGCTCTGGCTTTTCGCCCAGGGCACTTTGTATTATGTCCGGGTGCCCCTCTGCTGATGACTTCTCCAAATTCCTTTTCCTTTAAGTTTGTGCTTCAAAATTGTGAATGAAATTGTATATATTGTTTTTCCTACATCATTCATTATGCTCATTTTTGAAATGATGTTTTCATTAGGAGTTCTATTTGTGGCTGCCAAATAGTACCTGAGACACTTTAGGCTGGTGCTGCAGACCCCAAGAGGAGGGGCACGGGACACCCCTTATACTTTATTCCTTACACCAAAATAAATTCCAGATGGATCACAAATTTTAGCGTAAGAAAATAAAATCATAAAAATGTTAGAAATAAACATGAAAGAATTTTAAATGAGTCCAAACTTTCTGAGGCTAAGATACAGAACCTAGAAGCCATAAAAGAAAAGACTAGTAAGTTTGACTACATCAAAAATTTAAGGGATTTCTCTGGTGGCTCAGTGGTTAAGAATCCGCCTGCCAATGCAGGGGACATGGGTTCGAGCCCTGGACTCCCACATGCCGCGGAGCAACTAAGCCCATGCGCTGCAACTACTGAGCCTGAGCTCTAGAGCCTGTGAGCCACAGCACCTTGAGCCCATGCTCTGCAACAAGAGAAGCCACCACAATGAGAAGCCCGCGCACCACAACAAAGAGTAGCCCCTGATGGCCACAACTAGAGAAAGCCCGCGTGCAGCAACAAAGACCTAACACAGACAAAAATAAATAAAATAAATTTATGAAAAAGTTTTAAATTTCTACATAGCAAAGAATTACCATAAAGACATTCAAAATACAAATAAAAACTTAGGAAAATATTTGAGACATATTTTCCTAAATTATTTGTATTTTGAATATATATATATATATATATATATATATATATATATATATATATATATAGGGAGCAAAGAGATAATTTACTGAATATATATTTCAAAAGTTTTACAACTCAGTAAGAAAAGGACCTACAACTCAGTAGAAAAATGGGCAAAGACCAGCTAGAGGCCAACAAAAGAAATACAACTGCTTTATAAACATAAAGGAGAATGCCAAGTGCATGAATAATTAAATAAATGATAACAAAAACGACAGCAAGATGACATTTTTTACCTATTAGATTGTTAAAAATCAAAGTTTTTATAACAAACGTTTTAGGTGAGGCTTCAGGGAAAGGGACACTCAAACACAGTTGGGAGACAGGTAGGTTGGTACAACCTCTTTGGAGGGAAAGTCGACAATATTGACAAAAATTTAAAATTTGAACACATTTTGACCTAGCAATTTCTTTGTAAGGAATTATTTTAAGAAATTTATGTAGAAAGATGTTCATCACAGAACTGTTTGTTACACCAAAAGCTGAAAATCACCTAAACGCTTTTCAATAGTGAGTTGACTAAATAAATTATGTACCTTCCCAGGATGGAATACTGTGCAGGATATAGATATGTATGTGAGAGGACATTTGTAAAGACATAGTCATCTCAGCATTGTTTGTAAGTTGCAAAAGATGGAAGGGACAACCAGGTGTCTTTCAACAGGGGCCTGGTTGAGTAGATTGTGGTACAGACATATAGTGATGGGAAGCCATTATCAAGATGACTTGGGAGACAGATGAGAGCAGGTGTACAGTGCTGTGCTATTAGTGTGGTAATCACAGGCACATATACATGTTTGTATGTGCTTTGACCATCTCAGGAAGTAATCACAGGAAGGTAATGACCTGCCTTCCTCTGGGGAGTGGGCCATGGTGTCTGGGGAACAGGGTAAAAAGGGAAGATGTGATTTTCATTGTCTATGTGTTTGTACCTGGGACATGGGAGGAGGAGGCATTCCTAAAGGGCTGGACCAAGACTGGGATAGGAAGGGATAGGAAGGACAAGGGGGATAGGAAGAAGTCTTATCTTTGACTGAATCTTACTCTGGGTACTTGGCAGGCATTTGCTGACTTAAACCTCATAACCACACTGTGAGGTGGCTATTATTATCTCCACTTTACAGATGAGGTAACTGAGGCTCAGAGAGGTTAGTTCACCTGCCCGTGGTCACCCAGCTAGTACGTTGTGGAGCCACACTCTCTACTGTCGGACTCAATGTCCATGGCCTTAACCACTTGAGCATACTACCCAGGAGCCCTCACCTAGAAGGTTCCCTTTGAGCTTTACATCTTTGCCCTACCTGATTTGGGGAGGAACCATCCAGAAGCACCTTATCTCTTGGGAGATATGACAGGTAAAAAATGTGACGGGAGGGCTTCCCTGGTGGCGCAGTGGTTGAGAGTCCGCCTGCCGATGCAGGGGACACGGGTTCGTGCCCCGGTCCGGGAAGATCCCACATGCCGCGGAGCGGCTGGGCCCGTGAGCCATGGCCGCTGAGCCTGCGCGTCCGGAGCCTGTGCTCCGCAACGGGAGAGGCCACGGCAGTGAGAGCCCTGCGTACCACAAAAAAAAAAAAAAAAAAAAAAAAAGTGATGGGGCAGGAGATGGGACATGTGCCTTTCTTTGAAATCTTGATAAAGTTTTCTTTGCAGGTAATTCTATACAAAATGAATCAGACCTAGTCTCACCACTCTCTTTATCACCTCTGGGGAACTAAGGAATTTAGGTTCAGGTCAGAGACGTGACTGAGAAAATGTTAAATCGATGGCTCCTCAGGGTCTCTGGCACTATGTCTAGGCTCTAGGTTGCTGTGTGACTTCAGCAAATCACTGATTCTCTGTGACCTTTAGTCAGGTCATCTGTATAAAGGTTTGGACTAAGGGTTCTTTTCTTTTTAAACAAAACAACAACCACATAATTCCCCCAGCTAATTCCAAGCTCCATATTAAATTCCAAAACAATATGAATGGTGGGACTGGGTCTGATTCATTTTGCATAGAATTACCTGCAAAAAATACTTCATTAAGAATTCAATTAGTGGAGTGTTGATTTTTTTCTCAGCATAATTGTTTTCTGACAAACTTGTGCAGGGGTATGGTATAGTCCTCCACTCTCTTTTTGGGTTTCACAGTACATGCACAAATAAGTTCACTTTTTTTTTTGCAAAAGTATTCCAAGGCTTTATCAGTTTTTCCCAGGAGCTTCAACCCAACCCTTTGATATATAAATGATCTCTTTTGAAGCACCTGTCTTGTCATCACCCTCGGATTTTCTCTTCTTCAATTGTTAGCTGGTATCGTTTTTCCAGATTCTCATTTGTTAATGGCTTCATGTGTCTGATTTGAGCAGTTTGCCAATATCACTTTTACCCACTTCACACAAGTGTATATTTCCCAGCGTTTGCCATCTCTTTGCATTTTTGAATATATACTTGCAAAACAGTCAACAAAGAGCATAACATTCTTACTTCAGGGGAACTGGCTTGTGTAAAAATGGGACAGATGGCTGAGGAGGTCTGACATAGAAGAATGGTCAGTTCCTTTAGTGAATCTTTTTGTGTTATGATGACTTTTGCTTTTTCTGCTCAGCCTCACATCTGAAACTTGGGTAGTTTAACAACTATGGGAAAGTACCCAGCCACATACTTAGACAAGGAAGCGCAAATAGGTGTCACCCTGTGGGCCAGCTCTAGTTGATTGCTAGTATACAGTTGTCTAAAGCATTGTGTTGAGAAGGACTCTGAAGCTCTTTTCAGCCTTACTAGGGAAGAGTAGTACGACTGATTAATGATGACTGATGAGGTGTGGGAGCAGTTGAGTGGCAGTCTGTTTGTTAACATAGCCCACACTAAATACTCAGCAGCTGCCAATTTTTCCTCTTAAAATGTGGCAATGTTGGGAGAGATTTTTCAAAAATGAAAAACTTCCAGGTCCAGTGGTTGAGACCCTGTGCTTCCACTGAGGGGGCATGGGTTTGATCCCAGGTTGGTGGAGAAAGGAAGGAAGGGAGGGAGGAAGGAAGGAAGGAAGGAAGGAAAGGAAGGAAGGAAGGAAGAAAAGGAAAGGGAGGAAGGAAGGAAGAAAAGAAGGAAAGGAGGGAAAGGAAGGAAAGAAGAAAGAAGGGAAGGAAGGAAGGAAAGAGAGAAAGAGAGAGGAGAAAGGAAGGAAGAAAGGAAGGAAGAAAGAAAGGAAGAAAGAAAGAAAGAAAAACTATGAACATTACTCAGAAGTAATTCATGTCTGAGAAAAGATAGAAAGCAGAGTTGGTTGAATATCTATTCTGGTGGCACCTGCTTGGCTGCTTGGCCAGCCAGATGGTTAAAAAAAAAAAAAAAGCCTAGTAGTTATTGGGAACATTCATGACATTTTTATTTCTCTCTTTATGTTGCAGTTGTGGAAATATAGACATAAAACAAGGACTCGAGATAAGGCAGAAGAAACGTTACTTGTTGTAGCCCGGGCTCTGCAGTCAGAGAAAGTTGGGTTTAATTCCAGCTTCAATATTTATTGAACTGCATTGGGAAAGTTACTAAATCTGTCTAGACCTCGGTTGCTTCATCTGCAAAATGGGAATAATAATTGTAGGTGCCACACTGGATTGTTATGAGGACTGTCGGTGTGCGTGCAGCAATTCCTTCTTCCTGCGATGGGGATAGCAAATATTTCCCCCAGAAAAGTGGTAGGACGCATAGCTAAGGGTAATGCATGCAAAGTGCTGGGAGTTTGAATGCCGCCAAATCCACACATCAAAGTCTTGCCCCTAGGGTCACCCACATGGCACTGAAGCCAGGGAGAGAATTTACAGATGCAAAAGAAGCTGGTGAGCCAGCAGGGCTACTGCTCAGGATTCTCAGCTCTCCCCTTCCTGCTTCTCTCCAGGAATGTGCTTGTTGCTCAAGTAATACTCTCGTTGCCACTAATTATCTTAAAAGCTAATCAGATGATACCAGGAAATACAGCATTCTCGGCATGCCTAACCTTTGCCAAATTCTCTTAAATGCTATTGTTTGAGAGAAAGTTGTTTTAATTCAAGTCTATTCAATCTTTCAGTTTCAACCTTCTCTGTTTCACTCAGGCTAAGGGTATACTTACTCTCCGGCCTGGGAGAGAGCTCAAAGCTCAGTTTCATTTGCACTAAAAAAAAAGAAAAGAGGAGGGGGAAGACGGGGTGGGGAGCAAGAGGGAGAAGGCTAGTTATTTTACAGTAGGAGAGTCAATAGGGTGTTTGTTTTACCAGCTTGTTTTGAGATTTTTTCTTGTTGACATGAAGAGTTAGATTTTTCCGGGGTGAAAAATGAAATGATTCAGGAGCAAAGGAGAGCGAAGATTGAACAGGTCACAATTAAAAATATCAATAATTACTTTTGCAGAACAGGTCACAATTTAAAATATCAATAATTACTTTTGCAGTCAGAAGGGTAGTAAGATAAATGATGTGAGCTTTGATTACTCTCCTAACATAAATTGTCGATGAGTACCCTTTGTAAATCTGGTTCACTTATGATTTCATCTTAAAGTGTGAGAGCATCAATTATGGGGCAGGGTGGAAGGGGCTGGGAGAGAGACTGCGCCTTCCGTGCACGGAGACTATGGAATCAGTTTTAACCATCCTCTGGGCTCTTGAGAAAGACAGTCCTGGCATCTGCCAGTTCGGGGCTCTGTCACTTTCTAGCTGGAGGACATTGGACCATACCTCTCAAAGCCTTGGTCTCCTAGACTGTAACACAGGGATAATAGTGGCTGTCATTAGGCCACGCTAAGCTGTGCTGCTATGCTTCAACTCCATGATGAGTAATAAGTGTAATTAACGCTCGGCATTTTATAGTTTACTGTCTCTATTTCAGGAAATAAAAGACTTGTCCAGGGTCCTGTGGTAACTAGAATAGATAGGATTTAAGCACAACTTTGATGAACAGGATCCCTTTCTCACTGATCTTTCAGGTGGGAAGCATAGGTACCACAAGCAGTTGCTGCTCCACCAGACTGAAAGCAATTTTCTTGGCTGGTCCTGGTATAGCCTCTCTGGAAAAGCAAACAAAAGGAAAATTACTTATGTGGCCTATACCACCAGGCACAATTTTTCGAAGAGGTCCATTACCCTTTGTTAATTGGAAAAACAAATCTCTTTTCTTTTACATTGCTTAGGCTTCCTTTGAATGAACTGTATTCCTCTGGGCCTTGGCCTTCTATGTTTAAAGGCTGAGAACATATGATAGTATGTAGAGGGAGAGGCACCTGTGTCGTCCTTTTAGTGGAAGAAGCTAAAGCTGGGCCCTCTTCCTCTGCCTCTTCATTGCCATCTACACCATCTTGCTGTAGCCCCAGGGGCTGTCGCCAGCTCTCCTGCCCAGTGAGTGGAAGTGGGCACTGAACTGGCTATAGCATTACTCCAGCCAGCACTTAGCTATCAAGCTGTCTCAGCTCTTCTTTTTGCCTAACTTGCTCTACAGCAGTGCTTTTTTTTTTTAGCGGTACGCGGGTCTCTCACTGTCGTGGCCTCTCCCATTGCCAAGCACAGGCTCCGGACACGCAGGCGCAGCGGCCATGGCTCACGGGCCCAGCCGCTCCGCGGCATGTGAGATCCTCCCGGACCGGGGCACGAACCCGTGTCCCCTGCATCGGCAGGCGGACTCTCAACCACTGCGCCACCAGGGAAGCCCTAAAGCAGTGCTTTTCACACTATAAGTTGAACTCGAAGCTTTCAGGGATCTTGTTCAAATGCAGATTCTGGTTCAGTAGGTCTGGGCTGGGGTCTGAGATTCTCTGATTGTATTGGGCTCCTGGCTAGTCCCAGTGCAGCTGGTCTTCAGACCCAAATTACAAATAACATTTACTAGCTTTTCTGGCCAGGGCAAAATGGAGCATCTTGAAGCCACATAGTTCTAAGAGATTTTAAAAAGTAATGGTAAAATAATGAAAGCCGCCAACCATGCACAAATAGTTTATTAAATGGTCTACTCCTTAAAAATACTCTCCCTGTCCCCCACCGGTATCCTGAGAATGCATTTAGGGTCAGCTGTCATGCTAAGATGTTTTTGCTGGACTCTCTTGCCCTGTGTTTTATCCACATGCGCTTATATTAGCCTTTACCTAGCACTTCAGATGTGGGTCTCTCAGAGAGCAGTGCCTCTAATGTGATCTCTAAGTTAACCATTGGCTGCTGACGGATGGCAGATGAGGCTGATATTCTCCTGTCTGCGCCTTGTAGTGGGCTCTGGCCTTGGCAGCTGTCTGCAGTTATGAAGTTTGGCTTCTAGAACCATGGTTTCCTGACATGGCTTGGCATCCCCTCTCCTTGACACCGGTGACAAGCTTCATCCAGCACTTGACAGCCCAGGATCCACTTTCTTACAGCTCTCTCCATCTGGCTGTTTCTGCAAGTCAATGGGCTTTGGCTGCCAGCAGGCACTCTGGAATGTTAGCCCCAGTATTTTTCACATTTTCATCTCTTTCCCAGCAGATCTAAGCAACTGCTGGCCTGCTCCTGTCAGTCAGACATGAACATCCCTTCAGGGGGTGGTATGGGAAGTTTGATTATTTCAGTCATTTTTTTTTTTAACCCACATCCCCTCCACGGCCACCCCACTCTGGCTGTGAACAGCTGAAAATGCAGCAAGAAGTTGGACACCCTCAGAAAGAAATCTGCAATATGGCTTCATGGACATTATCCAGGTATTACTTTCTTCCTGGGTCTCAAAGCCATGGTTAAATGCCTTCTGGCCACTGTCCGGCCAATACCCATTGTGCAGATTAAAGAAGCTCTCAGGGTCTCAGGTGTGCACAGCCTCGGGGTTGGAGAAGGAAGGCGTCAGGTAAACTCTCCATCTGCTCTTTAAGCCCAAAGCCGGGTGCCATAGCAACCACTGACCCTGGAGATGGGTCTATGGAGGGCCTTCCTGAATCAGTAGCATCACCAACGGGCCACTGCAGGGACAAGATAATTAAAAAAGGGTTTCCCGTCAGTCACCAAGGCCTGTCACTTCTTCACGATGCTTTCCGCATGCAGCCTCTCCCCTCCATCCCCACCTTCTCCTCCACCTTGGTTCAGCCCTCCTCCCTGCCCCCCACCTCCCCCTGCCCCGCCCCGGCCTTGCCTTGAGGCCTGCAGCCCCTCAGCCTGTGCTGAAAGACAAATCTCTGCAAAATCTTGCTCTCTTTGAGCTGTTTCTCCACTTGGAAACCTGAAATAGCTCCGCATCGCCTTGGAGATGGAGCCTGAATCCAGTCCACATCAAGGAGCTTTGCGCTCTGGACTTCCCGGGCTCGTCGCCTGTCTCGCCAGCACCCACTATGGCCACTCCGGTCCAGCTCCTCTCTGTGCTCCCTACCCCTTTGAGGCTTAGCTTCGGGGCTCCCCCTGTCCAATTTTGTTCTTTGGGTGCTTTCAAATGCCTCGTCCTCGCCTTCCTGGTCATCGAAGTAGCGACTGTGTAATTTTTGTTTATTGTCTATCTGTCTCAACAGACTCAAGCCCTGTGAGCGCTGGGGGCACCCTGTTAGTCTGTCAGGGCTGCCGTGACAAAGTGCCACAGACTGGTAGGCTTACACAGCTGTGTATTTTCTCACACTTCTGGTGGCTGGAAGTCCAAGACCAAGGTGTCTGCCAGTTTGGTTTCTCCTGTGGCCTCTCTCCTTGGCTTGCAGATGGCTCCTCCTCACTCTGTGCTCACACACACAGTGTGCGCCTGCATCCCTGCCGTCTCCTTGTGTATCCACGTTTCCTCTTCTTATAAGGACACCGGTCAGATTGGCTCAGGACCTACCCAATGGCCTCGTTTTAATGTAATCACCTCTTTAAAGGCTCTGTCTCCAAACACAGTCACACTCTGAGGTACTGGCAGTTATGGCTTCAACATGTGAATTTGGGGGAACACAGCTCTGCCCATAACGGGCACTATCCTTCTCTGTCACTCGTGTGTCCCCAGCACCCATCCCCGTGTCTGGCTCGTGGAAGGCAGCACTCAGCATAGGCCTGTGGCTCGAATGACTGTATGAAAGAAGCTACTGTCTGTCCCTGAAGCGTCCTGTCCCTCATCCACACATCATTTGAGGCCTGGGTCCAGCCCTGCGTCACCTGAGAGGCCTTCCCACACCAGGCTGACTTCTCTGCACTTCTCTGCACTGTGCACAGGCTCCTGTTGCTGACGCTTCCAGGGGTGTTATCCTTGACCCCTTACTTAGAATGGGTGACTGGGACTGTGCCTCCCAGGGATCAGGCACAAATAGGCTGCGCTAAGACAGACTCCCGTCCCCGACATGAATGTGTGGGTGACTTTCCCTTAGGAGTGACCTGGATCTGCCATGATTAAAATCTTCGTTGGGGAGGTCCTTGAGGGAGCTCCAGCCGGGTCCAGGAGAAGGGCCCACTCAAGCCCACCCAGCCTTCCGGAGCAGAGATAGAACAGAAGTTGTGGGTTTGGGTCCCAAGCAACAGATTGACACATTTTACTACCTCAGAGCATTTCAAATCTGCGTGGAGCATTTCTACCCGGGAGCATTTCTCTTGGAATTTAAGGAGTTAAGATTCCTTATGTCTTGTACACATTCCCTAGCAACTTAATTATTGACCCAGCTTGTAAATCATTCATAGCTTTCCAGAGGTATCCATATACTTCTGCTGGCAGCAAACTGGTACCCTGGGCTATTTGTGGAATGGAAGTTGGGGTCAGGGAGAGTGTGAAAAATTAAGAAGAACAACACTTCCTTTCCTCCCTGAACTTTAATTGCCCTTTTAAATAAAGCCAGAGCTTTCTTCCTTTGCCACCTGCTCAGAGAACCTCAGTTAACTGCTGAAAAAGCTTTGGTTTCCCTCACCATTCTCTATGCCGTGCCACCCCAAGGACACCAGGTGACTTCAATTTCATCCAGGAGTGAAGTGGTTGGGGCAGTCATGTTGCCTGGAGCCCCTCTGGGTTACAGCCAGGGCTTTAGGAATGTAACATCTTAACATTTTAAGTAACTCTTCTAATCATATTCCTAAGGGGCTGGGTCAGAAGCAGCAGCATTCAGCTGGCCCGCCAGGGAGGCAGGTAGGTGGGTTTGTGGTTTACCAAGGCCACACACCCAGTAAGCAACAAGATGGGGTGTAATCGTAGCGGGGCTGGTGGGGGGCCGTACCTCTGCGGTGTCACGTATCAGCCAGCCCTGCTTAACTTTCAAAGGAGAGGAGAGGTCCGGTCAGGTCTCACGGCTGGCAGTGGGTTCAGCTTCAATGCCTGTGAAAACAGACACCAAAATAATCAAAGCACTGCATTCCTGTGTCTAAATGGCAGCTAATCCCCACTCCTTCAAGGAGCAGAAGCCACCGGTGACAGTCAAGCCCTTCGCTCTTTGGTTCATTTGTCCCCAAGTCATGTAGCTCTCAGAGCTGAAAGGAACCTTAAAGATGTCCCAGTCCATCTTACAGGTGAGGAAATGGAGGCTGGAACGTGTTTCTGGATTGTTTCTGGCAACCACAAGGGAGTGACTGGGAACCTAGTTCTGCAGCCTTCCGTTCCAGTGCTTTCTTCCCATCAGACCAGGAACTGTTTTTCTCAAATGGGTTAGATAAAGCTTCTTTCCTTAAGAGTTTAAATTAACACAAGCTGGAAGTAGGCCTATTTTATTCAACCCAGACAAGAAATGAATGTAAGAGGCTTTTCAAGGTAAACAATTGAATATTTAAAATGCCAAAAGATGATGTCATAATGTGCCAAAGCTAGAGGCAAATCTTTCACAGCTTGCTCAGTGAACGCAGTCTGGTTCCCAATCAGTTGCAGCCAAGCATGTCAGGACACACATTTCCCCCCCTGGGGAAACTACTGGAATAGTTGGGCAGCTCCTTTGTGCTTTAGAATTGCTTCTTTGTTTCCCTTGGATGTGTAGTGGCTCATTGGTGGGGAGTGGGGAAGGATCTGGGAGAAGAGATCTGCTGGGAATTTTTAATAGGCTTTGAGTGTTTTACAAGCATCCTTGCAACTGGCGCTACAAGGTACGGCATTGTGACTGCTCATCCCCCTATAGAAGCTTCTAGGAGCCCGAGATTTCACAATCAAACATGGCAGGCAGGCAGGCAGGCAGGCGGCTCTCAAAGCCTTGTTACCAACCAGCCACCGCCTTTCTCACCAACCTCGTTTTTTCACCTTTGGAGAACATCTGTTAGAGCCAAACAAATCCTTTTTCTAAATTCTACTGTTACTTGTTATTACTTCTGGCCAGTTGCTTTTCATAGAGTAATTCATTCATTTAGTATTCTTGCAAATTCTATAAAGTGGGTTTTATCATCCCCAAATTTTCAGATGCGGAAACTGAGGCTCTGAGCAGGTAAGTGGCTTCCTCAGGTAAATAAATAGCAGTATCATTGGGACTGCCCTTATTCCATCCATGATGCCTCTTTAGCAAATTGCAGTATCCTATAATTAAAAATAAAACCAAAAAACTCTTGACCTTAATACAGAATTCTGCTTAGACAGATGATCAGTGAATGTTGGTGACTGTTAAGAGAATTCACGCTGTGTAATTTTAGAATCCTATGCTTGTAAATTGTGTGTGTGTGTGCGTGTGCACATGTGTGTGTGACGGACCAAATGTTTGAGGACCCCCAAAATCCATATGTTGAAATCCTAACCCCAATGTAACAGTATTAGGAGGTGGGGACTTTGGAGGGTGTTTAGGTCTTGAGGGTGGAGCCCTCATGAATGCAGTTAGTGCCCATGTAAAAAGAGACATCAGAGCTTGCTGCTTTCTCTCTCTCCACCATGTGAGGACACAAGGAGAAGGTGGCCGTGAAACAGGAGGAGGGTTTTCATCAGAACCTGATCGTGCTGGCACCTTGATCTTGAACTTCTAGCCTCTAGAACTGTGAGAAATAAATGTTTCTATTGTTTGAGATACCTGGTCTATGGTAATTTGTTATAACAGCTCAAGCAGACTAATTCTACATTATGTATCATCATCACTTTCTTGCCAGGGTGAAGTCCTTGTTGACTTGAGGGTGAAGTCACTGACTGTGGGCCGCAGGGCTCGTCAGTTTATTTGAAGCACAGTGCTGCGCTGAGTTGTTTTGGGGGTAGGTTGGAGGGGGGCATCATGTTTGTTCCCAGAGGCGGTGCACATCTTGCCCTGGCTTAAGCAGTTCACAGAGGGATGTACCAGTTCTATGTAAGGGAGGACTTTACCAAAATTCAGATGAAAAAAGCTGCCCGGCTGCACACCAGAAATGCCACTTCAGGCTGTTAGGTTCCTGCTGTTCTCTCTCTCCACACCTTTTTGGCTTCGAGGAATTTGTAGGAGCTCCAACCCCCAGTTGCCTACCAGACCTCTCTCCTCTGCCAGTTTCAATGCTCCTGCCAAGCTGAGCAGTTGAGCTCAGCAGCCCTCATTCCTCAAGGGGCCCCGCCCCACCCCAGGCCCGATGTGGGTCAGGGAAGTAAAATCCTGCCCCAGAGTGTGTATACCATAATAAGATTCTACTTAAAATCTTGCTTTAAAAAATTGTAAAATGGGCTTCACGGACACTGGAATATTGGTGTGGCTCTAAGGGCTGGCATAGTACCTGGAATTTATGAGGGATGAATTCTATGATGTTTTCCCATGCTGGAGTTAGGGTGTAGCTTTTATGTGAGGAAGAACCTTGTTTTATCTGAACCCACACCCCTTCAAATTATCTAACATTACGTCTCTTTTAAAGGTAAGAGAGATAATTGGATACATATCAGCATTTATAATTTATTATTGTTATATTTATTTGTGACATTTATTAAGTCAAGTTTTGTTGCCTCTTTATTATTTTCAAAGCATGAGCTCTTTAACATATTTACTCTCTTACAATAAAGAAATAATACATCAACCGACAAGGATGGTTGAAAGATATGCTTTTTATGAGTGTGTGGCCCTGGATTCATTTCCATCTCTGAATCAGGTTCCCCATCCTGATCTCACTATAAATTAAGTCCTCTTATCTCTCTCTGGCAGGGAGGGTGTTCAGTGGGATAAAGATTGTTATGTGGGAATGTCTGCAGCCTTCCTCCCTTTCCCAGATAACAAAAAATAATGCTGTCCTGGCCTGCCCAATTTCCTCCCCCCATACCCCCCTAAAAAGGGAGTGGTTTTATTCCTTTTTTAATTGCTGGGAGAGGGGCTGAATCAACGTGCACAATCAAGAGATAGAAAAGGAGAGAAAGGAAAGACAGGGGCTGGGTTTGGAAAAAGGAATGGGGAAATTGTGGAAAGAGATTCTTTAGAACAAATGCAGCAGCTATGAGTGAGATGGGCAGAGAAGAAAAGAAAATTCGTAAATGTTGCTGTGCACCATATTGGCCTTCATGGTTTCCAAGAACCTCAACTAAAGAATGCGAGTCTTTGAAATTCCTTTTCGTGCTGGACTGTATTTCTTTCTTTCTTTCTTTCTTTTTTTTTTTTAAGAACACATTTTAATGAATGGATAGTTTTTCATTCAGGAGATTACTAAAATATGTTAATCATATTTCTGTTTGTTTATAATTTTAATGGTATTAATAAATCCATAATATATACCATTGTAATGCATTTTCTATATTTTAATTTTTTCTTTAGTTTCTACAAGTTGAATTACAGGCTCAGAGTATGAATATACTAATGACTCTTGATACATATTGCAAATTGCTTCCCCCAAAAGTTGTGCTAACAAACACAGCCATCAGCAATGTCTGAAGGTGTCTGTTCCACATCATCACTACCAACAAACCAATGTGTTGAGATGGAGGGTTTTTTTTTTCTGTATTCTCTTATGTAAAAAAAAAATTTTTTTTTAATTGAAGTATAGTTGATTTACATTGTTGTGTTAGTTTCAGGTGTTTATATATATAAATATAAATATATATATATATTCTTTTTCAGATTCTTTTCCCTTATAGGTTATTATAAGATATTGAATAGAGTTCCCTATGCTTTATAGCAGGTCCTTGTTGGTTATCTATTTTATATATAGTTGTGTGTATATGTTAATCCCAAGCTCCTCATTTATCTCTACCCCCCTTTCCCCTTTGGTAACCATAAGTTTCTTTTCTACGTCTGCGGGTCTATTTCTGTTTTGTGAATAAGTTCTTTTTCTTTCTTTTTTTTTAGATTCCATGTATAAACAATATCATATGATGTTTGTCTTTCTCTGTCTGGTGTTCTTCACTTCATATGATAATCTCTAGTGGACTGTATTTCTTTGACTACCACACCACACTGAGACTGGACCATGTGGATTCTGGCTTTGTACAGGTTATCCATGAAAAATATTCCTGTGTCCCCTCCTTTTCTAGGGCTTTCTGCTACTTAGCTCCAATTAAGGGCACAATATTATAATCACACAGCTTCATGATTTGGCTATCCTGAGGTAGATCACAGTCCTTTGGATGTGTCTACAGTAACTGTAGACATAGTTAATCTCTAACTAATCTGATGAATCTGAGAAGAACTATTTTATTACCATGGGTGAGAAACTTTCTTTTTTTTTTTTTTGGCCGTTAGATGAAGCTTATGGGATCCTAGTTACCCTACCAGGGATTAAATCCAGGCCGCCTGCAGTGGAAGCGCAGAGTCCTAACCACTGGCCCACCAGGGAATTCCCTGGTGAGAAACTTTCTAATCAGAGTTTATTTAAATAGTGAGGATTTGTGGAACTTATTCCAAATGTATTGACTGGAATATTTGTTAGGTTAGTTTCAAAATATTCCAGATTTGTTCCATCCTCTTGTCTGGAGAATCCTCTGAGGATCACACCTGTCTTGCAGAAATGTAGTCAAAATAGTTTTTTAGAGAGAACAGTGTCCCTCTGGTGTCCTTCCAACTTGTGTTTGTTTGTTTTTTGCGGTACGTGAGCCTCTCACTGTTGTGGCCTCTCCCGTCGCAGAGCACAGGCTCCAGACGCGCAGGCTCAGCGGCCATGGCTCACGGGCCCAGCCACTCTGCGGCATGTGGGATCCTCCCGGACCGGGGCATGAACCCGCGCCCCCGGCATCGGCAGGAGGCGGACTCTCAACCACTGCGCCACCGGGGAAGCCCTTTTTTTTTTTTTTTAATTATTATGATTGAAATCTTCACTGCCATAATCTGTCAGAAAGATGTGGTGCTATATTTATCTATTAAAAATATCTTCAGCCATTTTTTTCCCTATGTATTTTTACTAGAGAAGTTGTTAATATGATTTATCAGGTTCAAAAATGCATTCTTAGGCCGTGTTCACCAGCACAGCCTGTAAAGAGCGCTCATGGCGTCCAGGAGATGTGTGTGCTTCCCTGAACTGCCAAAAGCCTCAGAACTGGGACTTGTCACTCATCGTTATGGAATGGTGCACTCTTAATCTGGGGGCAACCAGCTAACAGTTTATGTTCATCTGTTTTTTCTTCTTTTTCACTGTTCAGGTGTTTGTTACCCCAGCAAGAAGTTTGTGAAAGACAAGTTTTAAGTGATCGACAAACTGAAGGCTGATTTTTGGTGGTTAGACTTTCCTCGGTTCTTTTTAGAACCGAAAATTAGAACTTGCCTGTATTTCCTACCTTTTTCTCTACACCATTTTAATAATTTAACTGATTTTTATGTACACAAGGCCTCATGCTCCAATTCTCTGGCTTCCCCCTTTATCCAAAGCATTTTTTCCCTCCCAACCTGCCCAGCTCATCTCTTGGACCGTGAAATATAGCTGGGGTTATGCTAAATTTGTACCAGTCCTACAAAGGTCACCTAATCCGGGAGGACTTCCCAGATTACCTTGGGTTGGGTGGAATGGAGTGGGCTTTCCTCAAAACTGTTTAGATGCTTACGTTGTATTTCTTATGTGGCTTAATTTCACTTCCAGGGTGTTGGGACCTGCATGTGGAGTCCCCACTGGGAAGCACCATCGAGGTCATCAAAGTTGAAACTGACTTCAGTAGGAGGTGGGGCTATGGGTTCCTGTCAAGATCCCAGGAGGTGCCAGGGTCCATAGGCAGACTGAGGTCCGGGTACCAGGGTGCACACAGATGAATGTGACATCTTGGGACCCCCTCCTAAGGCGGGGATCTGAGTCAGGACCTCAGAATCTAGAGCTGCAAGTTTGAGAGCGAAAGTGAAAGTGAAAGAAGACTGGGGTCAAGGCCAGGGTAGGACGAAGGACAATGACTAAGCAAATTTGTTGAACCATAGCTAATGCGTGCTTGAGTCCAGGTGGGGTATAGCATGTGGGGCAGACATATCTGAGAGGTAAACCATACATAATTTGTCCAGTAAATGAATGATTAAGCATTCGTAAAGATGCTTCCCGTTTGAGGAACAGGCAGGTTATTTGAGTGTCAGAGTAGAAGGACCCAGTGTTACGTAGGATTTGTTGTTCAGGGTAGAGAATATATATTTTCATGCATCTCCACAGGGCGTTTTTATTTCTTGCTCATTTTCCACCACTCCAATCAGTATACAGTTAACTCTTGATCTTCTGTTCCATCAACAAATTCCAAGTTCCATCAGTTAGAGCTTCTCTGAGAGGTGATCAGTACAGAAATCTGTGTCAGTCAGGGGTTGATCAGAGATGCAGAAGCACTGGAGGAATGTGGAATAGTGAGGGCAGGGGTCCTATCTTTGCACTTGGATGAACTGAGGGAGCTGCCTGTGCGTCCCTTTGACCCTGCATCTAGGGTTAAGGCTGAAGTTGCTATGGGTCAACGGAGATGGGCGGTTGAGAAGGGAGCTGGGGGTGGATAAGAACAGACAGACACAGCAAAGACACACTGGGACCTCCATCTGTCTCTCATCATCCCCAAGCTTCATTACGAGGTGACCTGAAGGCGAAGCTTGCTCTCTTTGCAACAGATATGCACTCGTACCTGGCCTAGGACTCAGAGAAACTGACAGAGGAGATCTGGCAGGAGCTGGAGGAACCGTGGACTGGGTGTTGCCTCATGCTAACAAGCCAGGCCAGCAAGTCAGTGACGATATTCACAGGCAACCATGGTGCCACTGCTCTGTAGGTACCTCCAGGAAGTGAGAACATGGCTACTGCTTTACTGCCACCTTCCAAATCCCATGCAAAACATTGCCTGTGGCCAATGAAAACCTGGAGCTCTATAGGCAAGGGAATTCGTGGAAACGTAGTTCTACTGCAGCTCAGTTCACATGGTACAAAGCCCCACAGTCTAGGCCTTGTCAACTTGGCATTTACATATCCTTCTTTTACTCCTGGTTTGCTTCCAAATAAAGACAATAGCAACGTTGTGTTTTTGCTTAATATGGTGCAGTTATTCTTGGACTACCTGAAACGTGCTATACCCTCTCCTGTAAAGAGGTTCTAGAGTCCTTGTATCTCTCTTTGGGTGACGTTAATTCCTGTCCTAGCAAAGTCACACTCCCCTGTTGCTATTCTGTGACTTGAATACTAGAGTATACAGTTAATTACCATGAACACATCTTATGTTACACGGTAGGGGAATGAGAGGATCTTCTTTAGACAATCAAACATTTTTGACCAAAGCTAGACTCAGTAAAACCTGTATATTTTGAATGAGATTATGGATGTGCTAAACTGATGACATAGTCCCTGAGCTTAAGTTGGCTTCATCCATTCCTTTTTAATGCTGTTGAATTTATCCTGAGATGAGTGGGACTCCTAGCCAAGCCTAAACTTGTGATTCTGCAATTTAGCCTAGTGGTAACTGATGAACTTGTGTGCAATGAACCCCCCAGGCATCTATTTACCTAGAGGATCTGGACACTGTGATGAAGGAGCTTTGAACAGAGGCCCCTGGGGGACAGAGGTGGAGACAGGGAGGAAAGGCAGTGCCTGCCCAGCCCAGCACTGGGGCTTAGATCTGACCTCCAAAGACAAGGGAACGGCAGTCAGAAGGGTTAGAGGGTGTATCATTCTGGCAGAGGCAATCTTGCTCTGGTACCCGGCTGGCAAACTGTGACACAGCTGGAGAATGGGCAGTCTTTCCATCGCTTAGAGATCATCCTGGGTAAATGACACATATCATGGCCCCATTTGGCATATCTAAGGTTTGCAGGCTTTGGGTATTCCTGGAAGCAGGAGGGGATGGACTTGGGGACAGCAGTGGCAGAAGGGACAGCACTGGGCTTCCTCCAGAGGGCCTGTAGGAAGTGACGGTATCAAGCACGCTGGCGTGGGGAAACATATGTGAGGTTTCTCTGTGAGACATCTCCTCGGGACTCAAAAATAAATGGGGCCAGAGGTTAAGAATGGGGCAAGGAGGGCTTCCCTGCCCACCTGCCAATGCAGGGGACATGGGTTCGTGCCCCAGTCCGGGAAGATCCCACATGCCGCGAAGTGGCTGGGCCTGTGAGCCATGGCTGCTGAGCCAGCGCGTCCGGAGCCTGTGCTCCGCAACGGGAGAGGCAGCAACAGTGAAAGGCCCACGTACGGCAAAAAACAAAACAAAACAAACAAAAAAAGAATGAGGCAAGGAGGGAGGTGGAGTAGCACAGGATCTTTGTGGAGATGGAGCAAGTTCTATATCTTGATTCTGGTGGTTGTTACATGAATCTACACAGGTGATAAAATTGCACAGAACCACACACACACACACACACACACACACAAGTACATGTAAAATTGATGAAATCTGTGGATTGTAGCAATATCAATGTCCTGGTTTTATACAAGATGTTACCACTGAGGAAGACGAAGGGTACACAGGAGCTTTCTGAGCTATTTTTGCAACTTCCTATGAATCTATAATTATCTCAAAATAAAAAGCTGGGGCTTCCCTGGTGGCTCAAGTGGTTAAGAATCCTCCTGCCAACGCAGGGGACACGGGTTCGAGCCCTGGTCCGGGAAGATCCCACATGCCGCAGAGCAACTAAGCCTGTGCCTCACAACTACTGAGCCTGTGCTCTAGAGCCCGTGAGCCACAACTACTGAATCTGTGCTCTAGAGCCCATGAGCCACAACAACTGAGCCCACGTGCCGCAACTACTGAAACCTGCGTGCCTGGAACCTGTGCTCTGCAACAAGAGAAGCCACCACAATGAGAAACCCGTGCACCAAAATGAAGAGTAGCTCCCGCTCGCCGCAACTAGAGAAAGCCCACGCGCAGCAAGGAAGACCCAACGCAGCCAAAAATAAATAAATAAATAGATTAATTTTTTTAAAGTATATTACAAAAACTGGGAGATATAATTGAACCAGAATATTTAGGACTGGGCCTGGGCATTAGTGTTTTTTGTTTTAAAAGCTTACCAGATTATTCCAATTGAAGTAAGACTGAGAATCATCACTTCACTGTGGAAACCCTGTGGGTCAGATTTTTGGATTTTAGCAAGGACATATGGTGCATATCCCGAAATATTTATTTATTTATTTATTTATTTATTCATTTATTTAATTTTTGGCTGCATTGGGTCTTTGCTGCCGCACACGGGTTTTCTCTAGTTGCTGAGAGGTGGGGCTACTCTTCGTTGCGGTGCGCAGGCTTCTCACTGTGGTGGCTTCTCTTGTTGCAGAGCATGGGCTCTAGGCACTCAGGCTTCAGTAGTTGCAGCTCGCGGGCTCTAGAGCACAGGCTCGGTAGTGGTGGCACATGGATGGCCTTAGTTGCTCCGCGGTATGTGGGATCTTCCCGGACCAGGGCTCGAACCCATGTCCCCTGCATTGGCAGGCGGATTCTTAACCACTGCGCCACCCGGGAAGCCCCCGAATATTATATAATATCTCCAGGTGATTCTGGGGCAGCACCCTGTAATCAAACATATTAATATTTCTTTAGCACAATGTATGACTATCCACACCATGTGAGATAAGTAGGAACAACAGAAACTGGTAGAGACTTTTTAGCAAGTGCCCAGTTCCTTCCTTTACGCTGGAAGGGTGGGGAAGGGAGGGAGCAGGGGAGGGAGGCAGAAAAGCTGTACTGCTGTAATTTGGGCAAAATTGTGCCTTGATTCTGTTTGGCCCACAGGTTGCTATGAGACCTGAGGAAATATGGGAGCTAATCAGAGAAGCACATACAGTTGTATACATAAAGATGTCTGTCCACATTAAAATTGAGAACAATTAGAAACAATTTAAATATACAACTACATGAAAATGGTTATGTAAATTATGTTATAGATTTATTGTGGAATATTACACAAG
Source organism: Kogia breviceps (assembly GCF_026419965.1). Lineage (NCBI taxonomy): Eukaryota > Metazoa > Chordata > Mammalia > Artiodactyla > Physeteridae > Kogia > Kogia breviceps. The sequence goes on along the minus strand of NC_081322.1, from coordinate 38,856,040 downwards.
TATAAATATTGTGTTTTAAAAGAATAACGGTGTGGGAAATTCTCATTATTGAATATTCTGTGAAAGCAGGTTTATTTTGATAAATGTAATTTTTAAGCAGACAGGATAGCACTAAATCTTTGTTAATAGTGATTATCTATAGATGGTGAGCATACAGTTTTTATTTCCTATTTTATACTTTTTATACATTTATTTTAAAATGTTCTACAATAAACAGTTTGACTTTTATCATTAGAAGTAAAAGAAATGTTGTTAGTTTTAAAGTATACCAAGAAATGTTAGAGTATCAAAATATGCAGATAGCTAAATTACAGTTGGTGATTTTCTAAGTTCTGCCTGAGGCTGTCAAAGTATTTAATTAATAGGTTATAAAAGTTCTTGGGAGCACACTACTTAATGTAAATCTGCATTGAAATGATAGCAATAGGGAAAATAACCAATCAAGGATTTATTAGTCCTTCCAAAATACTTTTCTTGTGATAACTTTAGTATCCATATGTTGCAGAGTACAACTTAATTTGAAGTTTTTTTTTTTTTCAATGCTTCTAGAACTTAAGGAAAACAATCTGTGTCCATTAGCCGAGGCAAAACCATAATAGTAAAACAATTAATTTTTATTGCAAGCTAACTGTATGCTAGGTACTTCCTTTTTCTTTTCCTTTGCTTTTTTTTCCTATTTAATCCTGACATCAGCCCTACAAAATAGATGTTATTATTATTTGTTTTACAGGTAAAGAAACTGAGTCTCAGTGAAGCCAAGGTCACACAGTTAGGCTGCCTGACTTTAGAGTCAGGACTGCTAACACTGCAGTCCTCAAGGAAAGAGATTTAGGCTACACTGGCACGGGGAATAAGGTAGAATATGAATTCTTCACAAAGAAAGGCTTCCGACCGAGGCCTGTGAGGAATGGATGGAGCTTGAGGCAGGTTGAAGTTCTCCGTGGGAGAGCAGCTCTTGGAGCAGAGCAGGTGGACAGTGCCTGTGTTAGGGCCCTAGCTTTTGGTTCCAGAGAAGTTCCACCTCCTAAACGACATGGGTTTACTTAGCTGCACAAAGGAGAAAGTAAATTATTTACCTCATCGGGTGGTTTTTAGAATTGCATGAGGTAACACAGAAGGTTTCCAAATCCTTCAACTTTCTGGAAATCATTTGTCTTTAATATCTGCATCAAAGGTCTCAAGCCTGCATCCCCAATTACACGCGGAATCTAGCTTCCTCCCAGCATGTTTGAAGATTCCCAGGACATGTACATTCCTACGGCCTCCCTCTCCCTCTGGGTCCTGCTCAGAACAAGCCCTCAAGTGGCCCAGTGCTGGCTGGCTAGTCCAAGCCACCATCCTCTCTCTCCATTGCTTCCCTCCAGGCCAGACCTTGCTCCCCCATTTTGTTCTCCAAGCAACACATACCTCTGCTAATCAATGTGGGTAGGTGGTGTGAGTACATCTGGCTGCCTTTTACGGGAGATTTGGGAGTAACAGAAGGGAATTACAGGTTTTCCCAACCCAGCATGAGAACATGCCAATAAGTCAACACCAGACAAGTTTTTACAAGTTTCTAACAATCCTCCTTGTCTCTTCCCCAGGAAGCCCGGTCTCTCTTCATCAGCCGTGTCCTTTCCTGAAGCTCTAGAGCCAATTCAGCAAATCTCCATCATTTTATTATGACAGCTGGGTCCAACTCCTTCTTGTCCGGTTCCTGGGGACAAAGGGAGATGCATCAAGCCATTTTCTCTTCACTTTGGCCTGTGTGACCATGGGTGAGTTATGGAGCCATTCTGAGTCTTCATTTCCTTGTCTGTATGGGGGTGGAGGGAATAGTAATAGAACTTAACCCCCAGGATTATTGTAAAGATTCAGGGAACATAATTCACCCAACACAGGGATCAGAGCCTAGTGCCTGCTTGTCAGTATCATCTCTCCGACTTTACAGCTTCCGGAGACGTTCAGTCTTGTCTCCTCCCCTGCCAAGTATTGAGTCCTGCTGTCCACCTCCTCCTGTTCAGAGGGAGTGAGGACTGTCCATGGGGCCTTTACCTCCGCTGTGACTGGCCCCCCCCCGTTTTTTTTTTTTTTTTACTGTGGAGGCAGGAAAGAATCTGTGTGCCCTGAAACCAGCCAGGCCTGCCCCTGTCCAGGATGACAGGGAGAAAGTGAAAGGCACGATCACCGTGGTCCACTGCAGTTCAAGTGTTTGGATTTACAATGACCTCACGGGAGATCACAGATGGTCACAAGACCCTGAAACTTGCAGAAAGGGCTAATGAGGGTGACTCAAATGTTTGATTCATGATTTCCTTGGGAAAATACTGGGAGTGGGTGGAAGGGAATGGGACGGCGGTAAAGGAAGGGAAGAGCATTTCAGCAGTAACAGTTAAAGAGTCTGTAACTACTGAAGTGCGTTGTGCATGAGATCTGGTGCTTAGGAGTAAACATACAGGTGTCGGGCAGGACCTCCATAGAAGCAGGAATGGATAGAGGAAGAGGAAAGTCCAGCCGCCTGGCTGAGACCCTGCACGTGCACCCGAGGCAGGGCAAAGGGCAGCAGAGGGCTTCCCTGGTGGCGCAGTGGTTGAGTCCGCCTGCCGATGCAGGGGACGCGGGTTCGTGCCCCGGTCTGGGAAGATCCCACGTGCCGCGGAGCGGCTGGGCCCGTGAGCCATGGCCGCTGGGCCTGCGCGTCCAGAGCCTGTGCTCCGCAATGGGAGAGGCCACAACAGTGAGAGGCCCGCGTACCACAAAAAACCAAACAAAAAAAAAGGGCAGCAGAATCTTCTGGAGGTTCCTCGGAGATCTTCAAACTCCACAGTAGGTTGGCCGCTTGCAGTCTGGCCCACTCCTGGTGTCCTGCCCACCCCCTCCCTGACGCTGGGGTGCATCCCCCTCTCCTCCCAGAGCCCGTTTATCTCGGCTGCATCCCGATGGGTGGTGGCTGGACCCGGCTGGTTCCCGCCCTTCTTCTCCATTGCAGACTGCACTCCCTGGGCATTGGTTATCTGGGCCCAACAAGTGTTTTGCAGTGTCCCTGGCACAGAGGGCCTGCCTGTGTGCCATGGTGGAAGGAAAGGGCTCTCAGGGGAACCTTCTGTGGTCCAGAAGAACACAGAGCCAGCCGTATCTCTAGCTAATGGCCACTATGTTCCCTGAAGAAACAGGGTAGCAGGTCTGGAGGCCCCGTGTGGGGATGGAGCTTGGAAACCTGGCTGGGAACTGAAATGGAGCTGCCCTGTTGTGCAGGGGACTTGGACAGGAGAGGGAAGAGATTCCCTTTTCTGGTAGGTGGAGTGTCTGGGGGCTCTGGGTTCTCCCACGCTGCTGGTGGAAGAAGGAAAGATGCTGCAGGGAGGACAAAACCCCATTCAGGACCAGACGCTGCGCCCTCAAGCCCTACTTGACTTAGGAAGGGAGGAGGGAGAAAAAAGAAGGAAGGGGGGAGAGGGAGGTGGAGACAGGAGGTGGAGGGAAAGAACCCTTCCTCAAAACCTCCTCTGGGGCTGGGCTGGCTCATGAAGCTGCCCACCTGGGAGTAGGGGACCAGGAGAGGCCAGGGCAAGGCCTTCCTCCCCTGGACAGGCTTAGAGCTGTGAGGCAGGCCGAAGAGGCAGGCTCTGGGCATCAGCAGGAGAATCAGCCCCTGCAAGAGACAAGCAGCCTCAGCACGTGGGTGGGACCGCGCCTCGGATGAACCCAGGCAGGTGCAGCCTCTGAGCCATCTCTTAGCCCGTCCTGCATGCTGCAGGGGCTGAGGCGGTGCTTGACTCCCAGGAATTTTATTAGTGGGTGCTCAGCCAAGACTATATGTGTCTTTACTTGTTGTTGTTACCAGTAGGACGAGGTTCACCTTCTCTGACTTTTACGCCTTTAGATTAAAAGAACCTAGGGGATCACAGGATTCAAAATAAAAGTTGATTCATCTTTTCAGGTCAAAGAGTTACAAGTGTCAAAACTCTCAGGAGAGATCTGCCCCTGGCGTCATGACCACATTCCTCTACTGAAATTCCTCTTTGCAAGGAGAGTGGCATGTGTTGTTTTTTCCAGCAGTGGAAATACAAATGATTCACTCTGGAAACCTTGGCTGTTGTACTGCTAACTAATTTGTTTGCTGACAGTGATTACCCAGGAGCTGGGGTAGGGACCCAGATATCGAACTGCAAAAATTATTAAGTTCCTTCTGTGTGCAGACTAAGTGCTTGGCCAAAAGCACTTAGTCTGCAAAAGAAGTAGGGGTACAGACCTCATCCAGGAGAGTTTATAGGCTAATCAGAGAAAGAAGACAGAAAAAACACGATACACAACAGCTGCAACAGACAGGATCTGTGCCTCTCACACAAGCCATGGTGTGATTAGAATCGGGTCAAGACAGGGAGGAAGACTTCTTTTTTTTTTTTTTTTTTTTTTTTTTTTGTGGTACGCGGGCCTCTCACTGTCGCGGCCTCTCCCGTTGCGGGGCACAGGCTCCGGACGCGCAGGCCCAGCGGCGATGGCTCACGGGCCCAGCTGCTCCGCAGCATGTGGGATCCTCCTGGACCGGGGCACGAACCCATATCCCCTGCATCGGCAGGCGGACTCCCAACCACTGCGCCACCAGGGAAGCCCCTGAGGAAGACTTCTTGAAGGAGGTGCTCCAGCCATGTTTTGGAAAAGAGAAACCAGGGTCAGGCAGGGAGAAAGGAGGAGAGAAAACGAGCATTGAAACTGCCCTTATGGTATTTTTAAATGTTGCTCTTGTTCTTATTGGTTGATTCAGAGCAGCCATAGTACATGAAGGATAAGGATATTTGATTTAAGAAATCAAATAGGATTTTCTAAAATTAGGTCAGAGGTTTTGCCCAAAAAGAGGTCAGAGCCAGGTTTTAGAACTGTTTGGGAAATTGTTAGTTTTGGTCCCAGGACCTGATGCTTTAGTGGTTGGATAGGCCACGTGAATATTTGCTTTGTCTGCTTGTGCAAATTGTAGGTCTCCCAGACGAATAGCTCAGTAAGCCCAGCCTTCACTTCTCTGAAGGCGGGATCTTGGACTGCCTTTGTGGGCAATGTTGGAAGCGCTGGAGGATTTGAAGCAGAGCAGTTAGGTAATCATATCTGTATTTCAGAAAGATCATTCTATCGTCAGTTAGCATTATGCTTGGGTATTATTTTGAAATACCAGAGCAGTCTTTCTTCTCCTAATATCTTTCTTCACCTACCTCTCATCTTGCTCCTTCGAGCAAGGTTAGTCTGTGTTCATCACCTCAGTGAAGGATGCTCAACAGATATAAGGGCCTGTTTGCTGGCTTTTGAGTTTCTCAAGTCTAAGCCCGTGTGTGTGAAGGAAGGACTTGACATATACCAGAGATTTGAGAGAGGACATGATACCCCACTTGAAGGTCCCTGTCCCCAGTCCCTGAGGACTCTCGGGGAAGAGGGGGCACAGAGGGAAAGCAAGAACTGTATAGTCATTAAGGGATGCTTGAAAGCAGGATTGTGTGTCCCAGGTGGATGGAAATGGAACTCCATGATAGAACCCACCGATTAGGTTGTGAGAGAGGAGAGAGAGGGACCCGTTTCTTACTTCTATGGTAGAGCCCTAGGAAAGTGGCAAGACCCTTAAAGAAATGGATTTGGGGCATGTCTAGGCAGACAGGGCTGTAGAAACAGCCTCACAAAGTTCCCCATGCCACAGCATGGATTGAGAGCAAGGGAGTGACCCCCGCCTGCCGCTGAGAGGGGCGGGGCAGAGCAGAGTGGCTGGCTTTGAAAGGGCTTAGTGGGTAGGATGAGGGGTAGCTCAGCAGCCATCTGCATGGACGATGGCCAAGGTCAGATGAGGTGATGATGGTCTCAGCAGATGCCCTTGTGGAGAGATGACTGAAGACTAGATGCCCGGCCTCACCAACCCTCCCACAGCCCTTTGTGCCCTAGAACAAAGATATAACCCCAAACTGATAAAGTTTTGACTCCTCTCGTGAAATGAGGGCAAAAGTAGAGATTAAGTTGGGTTATAGAAAAGTAAAGAAACATTTACGTATCTATAGAGTAGGGTTTGTACCTGCTACTGTCTGCTGTTAAATGATAAGGATTTTCTTCCAGTTAATTTACCTGGGGTTCTAATCGACTTTCTAGAGAATTTTGGAGACAATTTTTAATGTCGCAGCTTTTCGTTCTGATCCTGCGTTTTGGGCTCAACATTGCCTTCTTGTAACTCCTGAGAATGTTGAAAAGCAATTGTTAGAGTAGCCCAAGTTTATGTGAAGAGTAACCACAGCAGAGAGTTGGAAAATCAACATGTAGTAGGTCCTGGCCAGGCCGGCTCATAAGCCCCTAAGTGGACGTAAATAGAAAATTCTTAGGTCCTGTAAAACAAGTGCAGGTAAAGGGAAGTTGCTTAATGTGGAGCACTGGCACAGGAAAAAAGAGAGATTGCTTACATATTGCAGAGTAAATATCTTATAATCCCAAACCTGGACATAGACTTGGGGTATGTGGCTTGTTGAGTGGCAGAATTATTGCTTGATACAGTGATATAAATCATCTCTGGGGGCTGGCATGCCCTTTCCGGGGGATGCGTGGGGTGGTGGGGGGGAGCCAGAGAGCCCCTTAGCCCTGGGCTCCTGGGGCCAGGTCCACTCCTCACCCCAGGGACTGCGTTCACAGCACCATCCTAGGCCTATCCAGCTGAGGAACAAAGGGGGACCCTGGGAGGCTGGCTGTTGTGTTGTATATGTGGTCATTTATTTTTAAATACTCTGGCATGAGTAACATGATATGTGCATGAACAAGTAAATCCTAATCTGTCTTAACTCTTCAGGGTGGGTTAATTAGCGGGTAAAGCAAGCAAATCAATTCTAGTCTCTGTCAACAATTTAAGTTGGCTTATTGGCATAAAAGTTCAAAGTAATTCTTTTTTTTTTAGAGAAGTAATTCTTGATTTAGTAGAACCCCCAGATTTTTTCGTATGTGTTTGGTATGTGTATATAATAGGACTAATTGCCTGTGTGAATAAGGGTTAAAAATCAGCAAGCCCGATAACTGTGCCTTGAGCTTAGGGCCCACTGGTGTGGTGTCTCCAGGGATAGGATGACTCTCACCCTCCCCCCACCATCGAACCACAGGAACCCAGTCTTTGTGTTTGCTTCAAAAAACATGTCTCCAACAGAGGTTTACAGACGGGGGCAAGAGTGCAGATGGAGACCCACATACCATATGTCCAAATATTTAAAAGCTGCAAATCTAGCCTAGAAACTATAATATAGAATATGTTCTATCCTTTTGCCTTGAAAAATACATCTTCAGAGGGACCTGGAATGCAGAGACTGAATGTAGAGTCCTCAGACCCCTCAAGAGTTCCACATGTTCCTCCCTACTGCCCCTTCTCTGCCCACCCCCAGCTCTATCTCACACCTCAGCCCTTTGTGAAGATCTGTCTCCCGGCCTTTCCTCAGGCCTAGGGGTGAGGCACAGCCATGGGCCAGTCCATCCTCAGAACTCAGATCCTCAGAACCCAGGAGAGGCCTATGCAGGCTTTGGAGATGATTTCAGGACCCTTGGGCAGGGAACTCTGGGATCCCAAGTACCAAAGGGTGGTCTGGAAGGTGAGGTATGAGCTCTGGGTAGACACACTCCCTGGGCCCTGAGACTCATTGCCCTGAGTGGAGAGGGTGCCTGAGGAGGGCCAGAGAGTTACCCCTTGAAGGACAAGGCTGAGAACAGCAAGCCTTCTAGCCTGGCTTTTTCTGCTGATTTTTTTGTGGGAGTGGGAGGAGTGCAGGAAGAAAAGAGAGAAATATCTTCTGAACCACAAATGAGATTTGTTAGATGAATTTTGTCTGCTATCTAACAAAGTTCCCTGCATTTGATGGGATTTGGTGTGAGCTGAGACTCGCATTTATTGCACCAACCCCATCTGGCAGCAAGCTTGTTGGGGTGGAGATGTGCAGGCCCCACTTGTGTCCGACCGTAGCAGGCTACTGATATTTTCTATGGTTATGGGACCCTAACTTCCAGTTGCAGAACCAACCATGGCCTGAGAGTCCCGTTTGCACCTGCTCACGCCCACACTGGATTTAGTGTGTGCTAAACGAGTTCGTGTATGGTCAGGTCATTCAAGATGGCTGTTCTCGGGCTTCCCTGGTGGCGCAGTGGTTGAGAATTCGCCTGCCGATGCAGGGGACACGGGTTCGTGCCCCGGTCCGGGAAGATCCCACATGCCGCGGAGGGGCTGGGCCCGTGAGCCATGGCTGATGAGCCTGCGCGTCCGGAGCCTGTGCTCCGCAACGGGAGAGGCCACAACAGTAAGAGGCCCACGTAACGCAAAAAAAAAAAAAAAAAAAAGATGGATGTTCTCTTGCTCTCTGTACGTCCCCTGCTGGATCACGCCCTGCTTCACTCACATGACTATCTAATCGCCTTAATTATAAGGCTTAATAAGCAACTGCCTATGTGCTTGCCCCCTGCCCCAGCCGCTGGTTTCCCTGGTAACTGATGAGCCAACCTGATGTCAATTCCGCCTGTAAATGGTAGCCTCCTTCTCCCGCTAAGTAGTGGAGGTTGCCGCTATGTGCTGCCTGCTATCTACAGTGGGGTGTTGCTCTCGAACCTTTTGCTGGCGCCTCTGTTGCTGTCTCTGGGCTCTGTCTTCAGTCTCTGGGCTGGGCAACTACAAGGCTTACAGGCCTGTGCGATGCAGCCGAAGAGTTGGGTCTGGTAAGAGCTTTCATTTCTCCCCCAAAACTTGAAAATGGAGTTCTGAAAGGGGTGGTATAAGTTCACGAACCTAAGTTTTGTCTCTTCAAGCCCATCATGGGCCTTTCCCAAGGACCCCTTTCACACTGGTCTTTAAGCTTGGAGCTGGGGCAGCTTGGAGGGCAGCCTCATCCAGCACCACCTAGAGAGCTGAGGAAATAAGGGTAGGGGAATGCAAGCTCTGATAACTCCAGAGGTTTCAGAAAAGTGCAACAAGCCAGGAGGGCCACTGGGCTCTCTGGGAGGCAGCAGAGGGGAAGGGAGGAGAGTGGGTCTGGGAGTCAGCTGGATTCTAGACTCAACATTGCCAAGAATTTACCAGTGAACTTGTACAAACTTCTTTCCCTTGCTGGGCTTCTGTTTCCCTACCTATAAAATGAATGTGAATTAAATGATCTAAAATCCCTCCAAGCGCCGAAATCCTTGGGCTACCTTGCTCTCATTGGGTAAGGTGACTCCTTCTTTTTTAAATTTTATTGGAGTGTAGTTGATTTACAATGTTATGTTAGTTTCAGGTGTACAGCATAGTAATTCAGTTATAGATGTATTCATTCTTTTTCAGATTCTTTTCCCATATAGGTTGTTATAGAATATTGAGTAGAGTTCCCTGTGCTCTACAGTAGGTCCTTGTTGGTTATCTATTTTATGTATAGTAGTGGGTGTATGTTAATCCTAAGCTCATAATTTATTCCTCCCCCTGACCTTTGCCTTTGGTGACCATAAGTTTGTTTTTGAAATCTGTGGGTCTGTTTCTGTTTTATAAATGAGTTCATTTATATCATTTTTTAACTTAGATTCCCCATATGAGTGATATCATATTTGTCTTTCTCTGTCTTATTTACTTCACTTAGTGTGATAATCTCTATGTCCATCCATGCTGCTGCAAATGGCATTATTTCATTCTTTTTATGGCTGAGTAATATTCCATTGTATATCTGTACTACATCTTCTTTATCCATTCCTCTGTCAATGGACATTTAAGGTTGCTTCCATGTCTTGGCTATTGTAAATAGTGCTGCAGTGAACATTGGGGTGCATGTATCTTTTCGAATTATGGTTTTCTCCGGATATATGCCCAGGAGTATGATTGCTGGATCATATGGTAGTTCTGTTTTTAGTTTTTTAAGGAGCCTCCATACTGTTCTCCATAGTGGTTGTACCAATTTACATTCCCACCAATAGTGTAGGAGGGTTCTAAGGTGACTTCTAACGTAAGCGAAGGTAACATTCCTCTCTTCTCCTTCAGCACAAATGGACTTCATTCTGAAGTCGTGGTGGGCAGCCTGTGTCCTGGGGGCCCTGGGAAGAGACTCTGTCCATTTGCCCTGAGTCAACAGGGACCAGAGACCTTCCTCTCATCTTTTTGGCAGGCCTGGACTGCCGTGCTCCTGCAGGCTTCACTGGACAATTTCTTTCCCCTCACGTTAGTTGAGTTGAGCATTCACTTGTGGGTCTGCATGTCAGTTGATACTCAGTGAATCATGTGGTTTGTAGACGTAGAGATGTCATTTGAATCTGGAATGTCTTTCCTCTTGGCCTCAACAGCCCAGGTGATCTGTATGCCTCTCTTCAGCTCCTTTCCTTTTCGGGAAAAAAAAAAGTGATTAAGAGGTAAAAGAATACACCTTGAGAAGGACGTTTGCTGGAGCAAAAGCTCTTCCCGGCTTTAACGTCCTGTCAGGTGCCCAGTCTGTCCCCTCTCTTAGAGATTGTTCCAGATCTTAAATACTCGGCCACTATGCCCAGAGGCGAATCTAGCCTGGGCAGCAGCCAGACTCATAGATCTTCCAGCTGCCTCGCTGCTTCCCTTGAGAGTGGGTGCCCTTGAGTATCACGAGTTTGTGGTGGAGACTGAGTGTCTTAATTGCTGGAAGAAAGATCAACTTCCTCTGCCTTGTTTACATGTCTCAAACTGGCATTTGTGACCTCCAGGTGAGTTACAGGAGACGGGGAAGAGGTTGCATTACCAAGAGCTTGAGCAGCTGTGTAGTGCTGGAAGCAAACCTAGCTTTATGAGGCCCCTTGTCTTCCGGGTCACACGCACCTCCCTCTTCTAGTGTCCACCTCAGTTCTCCTGCTGACCCTCTCCCTCCCTCAGCCTCCTTGGTCAGCTCAGGCCCCACAAGTGTTCCTCATGCTGACCCTTCTCCTCCCTGGGACCCACTCCTTTGCTCGTTTGCAGGACTGTAGGAAAAAGAGGCCTAAGGGCTTCTCATGCGAACCTAGGAAATGAGCAAAGGAATTGGGGGTGTGTCTGTTTCTCAGGAGGAGACCCACTCTCCTCCCTTCCCCCTGCTGCCCCCCCCCCCCCCCCGAGCGTGGTAGCTCTCTTGGCTTCTTGCAGTTCTCTGACAACCATTAGGTCAGCCTCCTTTGGACAAAGTTATGAAGAAGGTTAAGTGTACTTCAGCCCCTGGCTTCCCTTTCTGAAACATCTTTTTCACTCTCTGCTCCAGCCCGCATCCCCCAATCCAACTCTTTCCTATGAAAACCTCTTTCTGTGAAAATCTCCCCCATCATTCCTTTATTCTGCTAAGATGTAAAGTCAGTGCTTTACCCTCCTCAGAGATATTTGTATTTTAAGCCTCATCACTAATTACAGAGTGAGTGAGAGCCTCTATCCTCTGCTAAAGGAATTTCAGGCATATGCCAGCCCATGGGAGGATGCAGGAAGACATAGTGCCTTCTGTGATGTTCAGATCACGCTGGCATTGAGGTCCCTGTGCCACCAAAAGGTCAGTTTGAAGTCTGCTGATTGGTTGAAAATTTTTTTCTAGTCTTAAGGACTTTTGAAAGCTCTTTCAATGTTGTACTATGGGATGCTAATTTATGAGGAAAAAAAATCCTCCATAGATTATTTGAAAGTATCACTTAAAATTTATAAATGAGGGAAATAATTCCATGCTCTACCATGACAATTTAACTTGGCTAGGTCATCTTACACTAAATGTGGTTTGATTTTTAATGGTATCTTATATAACATTACTCACTAGTAATTGATGTAGATGGAGAGTATTCAGCTGAAAAAGACTTAAGTCTTTTATTCTTGGCTACTAGAGTGAGATTCATTGATCAGCAGGATCGATGTCACCTGGGAGATTGTTAGGATTCAGACTCCCAGGCTACACTCCCAAGTTGATGCATCAAATCTGCATCTTAAGATTTTTCAGGTGATTTGTATTCATATTAAAGTTTGAAAAGAAAAACTGGCCAGGGACTTCCTTGGTGGTCCAGTGGTTAAGACTCTGTGCTTCCACTGCAGGGTGCATGGGTTTGATCCCTGGTCAGGGAACTAAGATCCCGCATGTCACGCAGCATGGCCAAAAAAAAAAAAAAGAAAGAAAGAAAGAAAGAAAGAAAATCAGGCCACCTATTGGAATTACCTGATAGCCTTTAAAATCTACAGCTACTTGGACTCCACCTCCAACCTCTTTTCAACATGTTGGGAGTAGAGCCCAGTAAATTCTGTATTTTAAAAAATCTCCTCGGGAACAGTCAAGTTTGGGAACCATCAATCTGGTCCATCTTTTCTGATGAGGAAAATGACCACCAGGGTGGTGACATGACCTATCCATATTATCCACAGATTAAAATCCAGACCCTGACCACCAGGCCAATCTAGCCTACACAAAAAATGTTACATTATCACATGAGAGTGAAAAGACTGTATGTCTGTGGTCTTTGTCCCAAGAAATAGAAGGGATTTTGTCAGAGACAACACTGAAGGTTGGTAGTAATACGAAGGAATTAGAGAACTTGAGACCAGCTCTCAAAAAGCTTCTAATTCAACGGGGCAAAGAAGATGGTGGTCATCCCATTAAATGAAAACACACATAAAGGAACTTATATGTGCAGTTTGCCACTCCAGACTTGTGTATGTGCACATGCATGTGTTGGGATTGTTTTCTCCTCCATAACCCCATAGCATTTTGTTTCCCTAGTGGACCACTTCTAACCTCCACTTCTTTCAGAAATCCTTGTGTTAAGCTTTGTGCTCAGCCCATGTGCCGAACCTTTTCTTAATGACTATTGTATCCTGGCTGTCAGTTATCCACGCACGGTAGGAACTCAGTAGCATTTGAGGGATGGAATGCAGGATAGGGGCTGTCCTTGAAGTAGTCATGTGATCAATTACTTAATGCTCAATAGGTGCATTATGCTGAACTAAGTGGAAACTAGAATAACAAGTTTATTAAACACAGTCCTACCCCAAGAATGTTTATAATCTCGTAGGTGAGACTATGCATGGTCTCAAAAATATAACTAAACTGATTAGATAGTATGTAGTAAGGGCCAATTGAAGAACGTAGCACCAACCCTATCAGACCCCAACATTCTCTAATAGCTTAAAATGACTTCATTTTCTTAAAATAGAATCCATGAATTATATAACTAGAATCCATGAATAATATAACTAACTCAATCTGTATAATGAATTCCTTAATTCTGATATGAAAAAATAAAATCAATTTGTAATAAAACAACATATTTCAATATATAAATGCTCAGACATATTTATACCAAAAACCAATGAAGTAGCCAGATATAAAATCACTGTTATTGGGACAGCTACCAAAGCATACTGATACAGATATATCGTCCTGGAGACTGAAATACTGTAAGCAGCATTCCTGTCGATAATGTGTTTCCAAAATGAAGAACGAAGGTAAAATTCTGAACAAAACAAAGCACAGTCTTCCTTAAATTCACAGAAGTTGAATTCCTAGAAAATTCAGTGTATATTAAAACTGTGCAAACAATACTTTGTGTGGAAAAAGGAATTCAGTTCCGGGTTCAGATAATTAAAAATAGGTTTTTCACCAACCCGCCTGCCTGGTGGCACTTTAGAAAGTTATGTGATGCATGAACCAAGTCTTCCTTACGTGGAGCTGTGCTCTACACTGCATTCTCCTGCCCAGCACCCACCCTTGTGACAACTCCCAAATCCCTCTATAGGTTTCCAAAGCACCTGTAGGGGCTAACAACTCCCACTGAGAGCCCCTGGTAGAGAAGGTCAGTGAGGGTAGAGCAGTGTTTCTCAAACTTCAGTGTACTCCGGAGTCTCCTGGGAGTCTTGCTAAGATGCAGATGCAGGAGGTCTGCGGTGGAGCCTGGGACTCTGCATTTCCACCACAGCTCCAGCTGATGCTGGAGAGATCAGAGGAGGAAGAAATGACCTTTGGTTCAAGGAGCAAGGGCCTCCCAGAAGAGAAAGGAACACAAACAGGGACTTGAAGAACCAATGGCTGTGGAGCTGATGACGTCCCATGAGGCCCAGGCAGCTGGGAGGCAGGCCCTGGAGAGGTCCAGTAGCAAACAGTGCCCGAAGCCAGTCAACAGCGTTGCGCTGACAGCCACAGTCCTGCTCACTAGGCGGGGTAAAAATAACAGTTCCCTATTGGGGTTGGGTCTGCCAGACTCTGGTTAAGTTCATTTCTTTCAATAAATCCAGCAGCTTCCCCTTTGATAAATACTGTCAAGGCTGGAACACGTGGTGCTAAGAAAATACGGTTTCAATTTGGGGCCCACCGCACTGGTGGTTAAATACTGTGCATGTGTGTACAAAAGTCGACTCAGAGCCAGCCAGCTTAATATGCCTGGGCTGAAAATGGTTCCATCCAGGAGGATTCAGTTATACAGATTCTGCTGCTCTGAAAGACAACCTAATCCCCATCGTCGATTTTAATGCTCCAGAACTTCTTGTGAGCATGGAAGCTTTTAAAGCTCAGCCAGTTGTGTGCTTGCATCCTGGGCAGAAGCAGCGCACACTTGTTTTCCTGATATTTTTATGCCTCCTTTATGTTCATGTGTTGTTTGACATTCAGAAAAAAGCACCCTGTTTTCATCAACAATTCAACGCTGCATTTAAACCTGATGGTCCTTAGCTTTGTAGGAAAGGGAGGTGGAGGCAGAGGGGGAAGACAGTGTGGGGAGAGGAAACGAGAATCATAGTTTAGCAACAGACGGAGGTTTGTTCCTGGGAACACAGAAACTCTCGGTGTTTTTGTCAATCTGCATGTGCCGGCCTTGGAACAGCTCAGTGAAAGAAGGAAACTGGCTAAACAAGTTTCGGAGGTGGACCCTACGGGTAACTGCACCTCTAGCTCATCGTGAATAATGAAGAAGTCCGCTCCATAGTCCAAGTAGGTCACAGGAACTGCACGGAGGCAATTGCCCAGCAAACCAAAGATTACAGCACCTGGCCAATAAACTTATCGGGGAAACAAACAAAGCTGAGAATGAGGTCAGTGGCAGGTGTCCTCCGCAGGGTGGGTTGCAGAGCAAGTGAAGAAGCTGTGTGAGCGGTGCGAGGGCAGGAAAGAGGGGGAAACGACCAGAATATACTTCAGAAGACAAGCTCATCAGGAAGGTGAGACCCAGACTAGTGAGCTGTTTCATAAAGCAAGCAAGGAGGAACTGATTTCCTGAAAAGACCAGGAATTTATCACCAAGGGCACGCGGGGATGAAAAGAGCTGACAGGAATTTTTTCCAGAGGCATCTTCCACGTTGCATTTTTAAATTCGTCAGAAGTATATTTCTCTTTTTATGATTAGATGTAATTGCAGTGACAGAAAAAGCCTGAAATGCTGCGAGCAGCGACTTTCAAGTCAGCCACTGGTTACAGAGGGAGCTTTGAAGGGGACAAAGCGTTGTGGAAATTCTGAAACTTTGAATATCTGTACTTATTTTAATTTTTTTGTGGCAAAAGTGAGGCATGCTTATTGTACAAAAAAAAAAAAGTGAGATCCTAAAAAGCACAGATGTGTTTGAAAAATTGGGGAGAGTTCTCTTAATTGCTTAGGGAAGCAATTAAGCCCCTTTCACTGGGCTATCTTAGAACCATTAGGTTCAAGTTAGAACGTGCTTAGGAGCAGTCAGTGGAGACTGAGTGGATTGAGAGACTCCAGAGGTATTTTTCACTGGTCTCTGAGGTCGGCTATGTTTTCTCCGGTTTCCTGGAGGGGGAGAGAAAAGGAAGCCTCCACTTCCCCAGCGCCCCCACCAAATGCTGCTGGATGGTTTGGAGCCGTGGCAGGTGCTGGTCAGGCACTGGCCAAGCCAAGTGAACATTCGGAAGCGCTGCTGCATTTGGCGCAATTGTCTTTTTTCCTTGGATTGCTTCCTCACTCATGGAAGAGATGGAGAGGAGGGCCTGGCAATTTATCTGGGAAAAGAATTCAGAACTCTAACGGTATAGAGAGTGTGTACCATTAGGAAGGGTGGGGGAGAGGAGGATTTGTTCTCGAGCATTCATCACAGTGATGAAATGCTATAGGGACAAGAGGTCAGTGGGCATTTAACCCGAAGCAAATTTAGCAAGTGGAACAAGCCTCTCATTGGAGGCCTGGATTCCACATTAAAAGCCATTCTCCACCTGATACCTTTTAAAGATACCGCTGTGGTATCTAAATTTCATGGATTTTACTCATGGCAGGTGCCCAAGCACAATCACCATGAAGCAATGACACAGCACAGCACCAGCCTCCAGCGGCCCTAAGCCAAGGGACTGAGTGGAAAAAGAGGCAGGGTTTTTCCTTTAGTCCCCCTGCTTCTCTACTTTGTAACCTTTTAACCCCTTCCAGGTACCTTGGTTCCAGTGCTCTCTAATAACAACCTTAGTGGGTTTCTGTTGTTTCTTCCCCAGAGTGTGTCTGCCCTTCCAGTGAATAAGAATCCAGATATTTATCAGGGGAAGTGCCCCTTCCCCGCTCTCAGTCTGCGGGGGTCTGGTGAAACTGACACCCCTCTTACTGGAGAGTAGAGCATATGAGGTGTGCTTAGGCCAATCATTTCACCCTGTTTCATGGCCACATGATTGCTTCCAGATGGGCCCATGACCCAGGCAGAATCTAAGAGAGGCAGTGAGATTTTCATGGATATTTCTGGAAAATAGGCTTGCACTTTCTCCTCTGGACTGGACACTTGAGAGGATGCAGGGCTGAAGCTGCTGCCATCCTCTTGGAGTCACAGGAAGCTGAGATTAATTCTATCAATGCAACAGGCAGGTCTGAAAGCTGGGAACAAAAACAAAACCCCAAACCCTCCATTCTGGGCTTCCCTGGTGGCGCAGTGGTTAAGAATCTGCCTGTCAATGCAGGGGACATGGGTTCGAGCCCTGGTGCGGGAAGATCCCACATGTCGCAGAGCAGCTAAGCCCGTGCACCACAACTACTGAGCATGCGCTCTAGAGCCCGTGAGCCACAACTACTGAGCCTGCGTGCCACAACTACTGAAGCCCACATGCTTACAGCCTGTGCTCCACAACAAGAGAAGCCACTGTAATGAGAAGCCCGCGCACTGCAACGAAGACCCAACACAGCCAAAAATAAATAAAATAAAATAAATAAATTTATTTTAAAAAAGAAAAACCTACATTCTGATGATACTATATGAGGCCTAAAAACCTCTATGCCTAGAGCCAGCCCTACCATGGAGTGTTAAGCTAGGCTTTTCAATAAATTCTCCTTTTGCTTACACCAAAATTGTGTCAGGTTTTCTACCACTTGTAATCAGAATTCAGATACACCCAAGAACCTCTTGTTCCTTCTCATTAACCCATATCAAAATCTGCTTTCAAGAAAGGATTGTCCATTCTAAATTATGAACAACTGATAATGCTTCAAAATATGGCTCCTTCAAGAGAATTTCCAGTTTTCATCAAATTTTCATTAGCAAATATTGAGCCCCTTCTGGTGCAAAGAGATGCAGGAGAGTATGCTAGGAGGAAAGGAGAGCCAAGCTTTCCCACTGAACTCAGTATTTTAGTGTCTAGTTTTGGCCATTCAGATCAGTTCCAGCTTTTGATAACGGCTGAGTAAATAGTATCTGGCTAATCCTTCTGCCAAAAGCAATGATAAATTCTGGACTTAAAACAAGACAATAACAAAACCTGTTCTAAGGTCCCTGGAGGGCAACCAAAATGATTTGGTTCTGAAGACAAAAACTGGAGAAGATATGACCCTTGAAAAAAGGGGGGCGGGATCCCACTGGGCGAGGTGCATGTTGATCAGGCGTTTCCTCTGGCAGTACTCTCTTCTTCCCAGGATGGCAGGAGACAGAGCTCAAGTGGAAAGTGGCAGCCCTATGAGCTGAGGAGGCAGAAGCCGGGGTTTGGGGCTTCCACAGCAGCTGGAGATTGGGAAGGAAGGAAGCCCAGAAAGGAGGGAGCCTCAGAGAGGGACCTCCCAAATCTATGTACAAACTTCCCTCAGCTCCTCAGCTGACTCCTGCACAGGGCATGTGCAAAGTGAGGTGCAGGGAGCCCAGGGAAGAGCAATAGCTGGAAGGCTGAAATTATGGCTGCCTTGTGTTGGAAGATAGAGCTTAGAGTTCAATTCCTGCCCAGTTAGAGTGGTGTGGCAAATACCCAAGACTTTCCATGGAGACCACAGAGGGCACACCTTAGGAGTAAGGACTGCTTCCCAGGACTGAAGGCTATGCCCTAGGAATAAAGGCAAAACCCAAATAGACCCACCCTAACAGATCTTAAAACTGATTCTTCACAGCTACACTATTCAATACAATAATCTCCATGTACATGTGGCATTTGAAATTTGATTAAAATTAAATAAAACTTAAATTGCAGTTCCTTAGTCACTAGCTACATTTTAAAGGCTTATAGCCACTTGTGGTTAATGTCCATTATATTAGACTGCAGAGAGTATAGAACATTTCTATCACAAAAGTTCTATTGAATGCCGTAGCTCTAGGGGCTCAAGATGGTATGCTAGTAATTTAACTGCTTACAACAAATCTCAACTTTCTCTAAAGAAAGATAGCAGAATCTAAAGTCTCTTTAATTTACTGTCCATAAGGCTCAGTATACAATAAAAAAATTACTCAATGTGCAAAGAAGCAGGAAAATGTAATCCACAATGAAGAGAAACAATAGTCAATAAATACAGACCCACATAGGACCCAGATGTTAGAATTAACAAAGTCTTAATAATTATGATAAATATGTTAAGGAATCTGGGAAATATGTGAATAGTAGGTGAAGAGATGGGAAATTTCAAAAGAGACATGTAAACTTTAAAAAAGAGTCAAATGGAAATCCTAGAACTGAAAAGTACAATATATGAAATTGAAGACTCATTGGTTAGGCACAATGAACACAACACATGAAATTATCAGTGAATTTATAGAAAAGTCAATGGATATTATCTAAACAAAGAGGGAAAAAAAAGAATAAAAGAAAAAGAATAGGACCTTAATAACCTGTGGGATAGTATCAAGCAATTTAATGTACATGTAATTAGAGTCCCAGAAGGAGAGGAGAGAGCAGATGAAGAAGAAAAAGTATTTGAAGAAATATTGGAAATTTTTAAAATTTGATGAAAAATAGTTATCTCAGCAAACCTCAAATAGGATAATTTCAGCCATTTAGATATCTTTGACTCAAAACCCAGCCCCACCCACTCACTGACAAGATATAGAACTTCTGGGGTAGGATACAAATACTGAGAGGCAGTGATGATGCTGACGAAATTCCAAAGATCTCATCCCAGAATTTGGCTGACTCCAGAAAGCAACTCGAGTATGCTTTTCTCACATTCCTCTTTCAGGCCATCCTGAGATGGGGTCTCCAAACATTTCACCTTGATTTGACTCCAGCTTAAATTCAACTTGAAGGTCATATTACATTTAGATGGAGAATAACTGATTTCTGAGAGGTAGAGAAAATGGGGTGGGGTGGGGAAGAAACAACGGAAAGCTAACTCAAAGCACAGATAACCTCATATCAGGAATCAGGTTGAGGGAGGGGAAATAGAGAAAAGACTGGCAGGAATTACCCCTAATCACTCACATTCCTGCTGGGTTCTCCTCTGCTACACAGCTCAAGCACTTGTGAGTACCTGTGATACCTGGGAGGCTTTCCATGGCAAATAATAACAATTTAAAAAAACAAAATGTACCAAACTGACTTAAATATAAAGAAATTCATTATCTCACAAAACTGAAATTTCCAGAGGTAGGGTGGGCTCCAGGGCTGGTTGATTCAGCAACTCCACCATGTCAACAAGGACCCATGCTTTCTCCTTCCCTGTTCTGCTTTTCTCCGCAAAGCCTTCACCTTGAGATTGATTCCCTTCAGGTTTTAAGAAATCTGCTGGGGCACGTGTGTAGATTTGTTCACATCTAGCAGGAGGAAGAAAAAGCAAGAAAACTCCTCCTTGAAACAAGGAATATAAATCCTTCCCTTTAGTCTGATTCAGCTAACTTAAGTTGTGCCTGTAATGAAAAAGGTATTTATCTTAAATGCTAACAATAGGATTTTAGAACAGGGATGTGTGGGGTAACTTTAAGCCTGAGTTTCTACTCAGGTTCCTAGGAGGGGCCTCTGATATCAAGGGGGTGTTGCAGTTACCTACCTCTATCACTTAGAAGTAAATTTCCTGTAGCAAGAGTAAGTAATTACATTTTTCATTTAGGTTCCTAAAGAGTAAACTGGCAAGTCCGTGGAGTTGCTGTGGAAACTCTGTCTGATGGCCAGCACTGTGGAGCTTGCCTTAGGATCAGCCATCTTTCCTGCCCCTTGAGACGACCTCTGATAGCCAGCAAGGTCACGGTGTTTGAGACAGTTGATGAGCATTTTAGGTAATAGATGATAATAATCATAGTGCCAGTAATAGAGCCAATCTGCTCACAGCATCATCCAGAAAATATTGAGGGCCCTCACAACAACAGCAACAAAATTCCCAACAATAATCACAAGACAACACGGACGAGAGAACACTGAATTGAAAATTATGTGAAGAGTTTTGACTGAGAGTACCCAAAGGGCAATAACTTGTTATGTGACTACTCTAAGTCATCCTGTTGCATAAAGAAACCAGTTTGTTAAGTGCATCTTTCACATGTAATCAGATACTGAGTTGGCATGTTCGCTATGGCGCGTGAGTATACTTAGGAATGAGAAAAAACAACAGCATACACTGGTGATCTGTTTGTCAAGAGGAGGTCATAGCCTGCATACTAAGAACTAGTAATCAAGTCAAACGGAAAGGAAAAAAGCTTATTGGGAAAGTCAAAGGGAAGATTGGTAAGTTCAGTCTCACTGTTTACACGTTGACTTTTGTTTTGCTTAGTGATACCTGCAGGGTTTGTTTAAGCCATCTAGGGTGCAACTAAAAAGTCCTGAAAGTTTACTCTCATGTCATCTTTTTTATTGAGAACAGACATCAGTTACACTGTCACCCACCTGGTGATCTTAGAGGTACCCTGGCTGCCCCGTAACCCCATTCATTGCCCTAGATGTGCTGAGAATGCACATTAAAGGCAGAGGTCAAGGCAGAGGATGGATACCCACGCAGCAGTGAAGCGGGGGTAGAGCAGCACAGAGAAATCTTTGGAGGACAAGAGCAAAGGATGTGACAAGGCCGAAAGATGTGGTGAGAGGCAGACAGAAACCCTAGAGAAATCTGGCCTAAACAATCCTTGGTGGGAGGATTCTTTTTAAGAATCTCCAGGGCTTCCCTGGTGGCGCAGTGGTTGAGCGTCCGCCTGCCGATACAGGGGACGCAGGTTCGTGCCCCAGTCCAGGAAGATCCCACATGCCGCTGAGCGGCTGGGCCCGTGAGCCATGGCCGCTGAGCCTATGCTCCGTAACGTGAGATGCCCGTGTACCGCAAAAAAAAAAAAAAAAAAAAAAGAATAAAGGTTGATTTAAAAAAAAAAAAAAAAAAAAGAATCTCCAAACCAAGGAGTTTGGTAAACTAGGAAATAGGGAGACAAAGGTAAAACTCATGCCAGACTCAGCAAACAACAGCTGGAAACAAGGAAGCACAAGGACAGCCCTGAGCGTGGAGAAAATACTGCTGGTTAGCCATTGTTCTCAAGTCAGACCACACACGCAGAGGGTCACCGTTGAAAGTGAAGGACAACTGGGGCTGGCGTATGTGTCTGTCTTTGCAAAGCAGTGTAATGCTTTCTGGACTTATTATAGATTCTAGACTTATTTCGAATCTTCCTAATGGCACCTTTTTTTTTTTTTTTTAAAATCCGTGACCCAAACGTACTCAAGTTGAAGCGTCCCCCTTCATCCCTGGTCACTTCTGCTGTCTCTGCTTGCATCGGTCCCCTGGAGAGCCTCTGTCTCCTGGCCTGAATTGAAGCTCAGCTCTACCCAGAGGGTATCACTTCTTTTGCAGCTCTCTTAAGTATTCTGCCGCAGCCCATACCCCCAGGATGAAGGGTGGGAATAGCCCGCTCCTCATTCCCTGGCACAGAATCCAAACATTCCTGTAAAAATGGCTGCTCTCTGAAGTGCTGGTGTTGTTGACAGCCCCTGGCCGCTGGAACACTCCCTGTGCTTCCCTGAGAACTTTGCCTCCTAACTCACACTATTCCCTCACACCTCAACTCTGCCATATTCCTGGAAGACGTGAGGGTACCACAGATGACCCAGTCCATACTCTGGCCTCCCAGTTCCTTAATCTACCCTGCCACCTCTAGCACCTACTTCTCTGTCACACTGTGGACTTTGTCATCTGTCAAAGCTCCCCTCTGTTCACAATCCCCTCTCATTCTAGTCTAGTCTGCTTGCTCACCTAGTGTGTGCCCCAACCTTACTGAGGCCCTTAGCCTCCTGGCCCCTCTATTTTTCTTTATCCATCAACCCACTCTATCTGTTTCCCTTTGAAGCCACGTTAGGTACATGGTCCGTTATGTCAATCACTATCTCACCAACACCCTAAACTTACTGGTCTATTTTGTCCTTTTATCACTTTTACCTGGGGAAAAAGTCAATCCTAGAAGAACTCAACAATAGCCCTTTTCACATCTCTGCCTAGGCAGCAAAGCACGACTGGAGAAGAACCTCCGAGCCTATCAGAGTCTTCTTCGTTGTCACCTCCAGCCCTGAGGAATCCCACTGTTCTCTTGTCCACTCACTTTTCAGTCTCTGAACAACCATGTCAAACTTCCCTCTTCAAGTCTTTAGCCCCCATCTCATCCCTCTCTAGTGGCAGGTGTCTTTGTTCCTACTTCACAGAAGAAATAGAGGCCCTCAGGTGGGAATTACCTCACTTTCTGCCACCTGCACCCATAACCCAGCCTGCACCTGTCCTAGCTCCTGAGCCCATTCTCTGCACCTCCCTCCTGACAAAATAGAAGTGATGTCCCTCCTCCTTGAAAGGTCAGTTCCCTTCCCAAGGCCATGGATTCCAACCTTCTCAGAAAATGTGTGTTACCAACCATCTCACCTTTTCTAGCCGTGATCTGTTCCCCTCTAATGGATTCTTTTCATCAGCATCTAAACATGCTCTCGTCGCTCCTCTTCTTAAAAAATCCTGCTCCCAGAACCCAAATTTCCTTCCTGGTTCTACTCTTTTCCTCTCCTCCCCTTCACACCCAAACTGCTCGGGAGAGTTGTGCATAGTCATTGTTTGCCCTCATTCAGCACCCGTTTGCTCATCAGCCCCGTCCAACTGGCATCCTCCCCTACTTCTCTGTTAAAACTATTTTTATCAAAGTATCCAGTGGCCTCCACACCCCTAAATCTCGTGGACACTGCTGAATTTTCACAGTATTTGACGTCTCAGTAGACTTTAGCCAATTTAACCTTCCTTCTTTGGGAAAAAACTATTTTTCTTGGTATCTAAGCTGCCATATACTCTCCTGGTTTTTCTCCCACTTCTATGGCTCTATTTCTCTATCCCTTTGCAGACTTTCCTCTTCTAATTGACCTTTAAACATTGGAACTGCTCAGATTCAACGCTGGATCCTCTACTTTTCTCACTCTGCACTGTCTGCCTAAGTCATCTCACCCACCTTCACGGCCTCATCTCTATCCTCTCAAATTTGTGCAACAGCTCAGACTTTTCTCCAATCTCTAGAGCTTCTCGACTACCTGCTTTACATCTCTGCTTAGATGCCACAAACATATTTGGTTAGAACTAAACTCATGGCCTTTCCCATCATGCCAGAAATCTTGCATTTTCCCCTCCAGATCCGCTTTCAACCCAGGAGATTGATTTAGTTGACTATATCCACTGGCTCCCTTACCTCTGGCTTCCACTTGGGTTTGGCCACTGGGGATCCCTGGGAAGAGGTTGGAGACTGGGGAGAGAGTGAAGTCAAGGTGTTCACTCCCTTGGCTCCCTGTCTGTGAGGTTGCCAGGAGCTGCCTGATTCCCTTAACTGAAGGTCACTGCTTCTCTTAATGGGGTGTCTCTGCATGACCCTCCTCCTCAAGTCTAGGGCAGTTCTGCTCAGCTGCTACCGGCTCCTGGTTATTGCTTTCTCTCTTGTGATTTCCCTATATTCTGTCTACACCATTGTAAATAGTTCCCTCTTGAAATTTTCCTCATTTGAACACCTGCTGTTTCTTTCTGGTACTCGACTGATAGAGTAATTGATATTAGAAGTTGCACCAGGAAATAGATCCTCATAATGTGCTTCTGGGATTGGGCTGATCATGTTTGAGGAGCTGAACGATAACCTTGGGAGAATGCGGAGGTTCAAAGGATGGAAATGGACGCTCGTCATCCATGCATGCAGTAGTATCACAATCATTCAAATGATCAGCGGTCATAGCATGGCATGAAGAGTAAGTGGAGGGCAAGACATGGGGAGATCAAGGGCTGTGGCACTTAGTTGCTCTGTTGAAGGAAGTGATTTTAAAGATTATAGAGTCACTTAGGTTTTTCTTACAGCTCCAAAGTGCATATATAGGCAAAAAAGATTATATATATATATATATATATATATATATAATATTTTTAAGAACACTTGTAGAGAATCGAACCTCAATGGCAAACTTGAAGAAATCTCTTGTCCTGAAGTTCTTACCGTGAACAGCCAAACCCTGGGTCTCGTTGCAAGGGTTGCAGAGTTAAAGTGCCAATTAGAAGTTCAGCCTTTCTAGGTCTCTAATGCTAGTGTAAGGCACTGGTGGGACATGGATAAGGCTGAAAACTTTGAGCTCTAAATGTCCCTGAGCCTTGTTTCTGCAAAACAGTGTTTTCGGTGACTATACATGGAGCAGTTGCCTCGAGAGCTGCTGCTTATTCCCGGGCCCACACTCTCTCTTCTCTGCCTCCAACTCTGTAAGAAGAGTTAGATCTCAATATAGCCCATAAGGAGAAATAGAAAAGTCCTGCTCCAGGATAAAATAGTCTACCCACCAAAAGAGTTACAAGATCTTGACACATGGTATCTGGAGGAGTGGGAAGATCATATGTGGGAGGAGATTGTAAGGGTGTTGGGGGAAGATAATAAGGCTCCACCAGGCTGATTGACATGGGATATCACCTAGGACTCAGGGTTGGCTCAGGAGCCAGGGAGTGGTGTGAATAGTATGTTGGATTGGATATTAGAGCCTGGAGTCTATGATGGTCTGTGGTTCTTTAGGTCAAAGTTCTGTAAATTCTCTGGCATAATGTAGAACAGTGGTTCAAACAGAGTGGTGACCACAACACCTGGGACCATCAACATCAACTGGGAATGCATTAGAGAAATGGAAATTCTTGAATCTTACCCCAGATTTACAGAATTAGAAACTCTAGAGCTGAGGCCTGGGCATTTGCACTTTCAAAAATGAATCAGATGCCTGTTAAAGTTTGGGAATCACTGCTGTAAAACAAATGTCAATGTGCTTATGAGTCACCTGGGGATTTTGTTAAGATGCAGATTCTGCTTCGGCAGGTCTACGACAGGCCTGAGATTCTAATGTGCTCTCAGATGATGCCAAGATGCTGCTAGTCTATGAATTGCACTTTGAGCAGCAAGGCCATAGGAGGGGAAGGAGTCTAGAGGCTCAGGGAAATGGGAATGTTGGAATGGATCAATTTCTCCACCTGTTCATCCATCACCTCTTCAAATGCCCTGGGATGGGCTTCCCTGGTTGTGCAGTGGTTGAGAATCCACCTGCCAGTGCAGAGGACGCGGGTTTGAGCCCTGGTCCGGGAGGATCCCACATGCCGCGGAGCAACTAAGCCCATGCGCCACCACTACTGAGCCTGTGCTCTAGAGTCTGCAAGCCACAACTGCTGAGCCCACGCACCACAGCTGCTGGGGCCTGCACACCTAGAGCCCATGCTCCACAGTGGGAGAGGCCCACGCACTGCAGCGAGGAGTGGCCCCTGCTCGGTGCAACTAGAGAAAGCCCACATGTAGCAGCGAAGACCCAGTGCAGCCAAAAATAAATAAATTCGTTAATTAAAAAAAAATGCCCTGGGAGGACCCACCAAGGAAGGAAAAAATGCGTTGGTAAAGGGCACCAGAATCTGAAGAGTTCTGAGGTGGCTCTCTGAAGGTCAGAAATAACAGGGGACTTCCCTGACAGTCCAGTGGTTACGACTTCGCCTTCTAATGCAGGGGGTGTGGGTTTGATCCCTGGTCGGGGAGTTAAGATCCCAGACGCCTCGTGGCCAAAAAACCAAAACATAGAACAGGAGCAAAATTGTAACAAATTCAACAAAGACTTTAAAAATGGTCGACATCAAAAAAATGTTAAAAAAAAAAAAAGAAATTACAGTGCTGATGTGGCAGTGAAATTGGTTTCTGTGGTCTCTGGTTTCCATCAGATACAAGATAAATGCAATTACCTTAATAAGCCACAGGGATGGAGAAATAGAGTTTTATATGCAGGGATCTGTGGCAATCAATGGCTAACTGATCACCTAAAATGAACTGGATGGGCAGTGTACTAAGTTACTTCCTTACAAATGGAGGGAGAAAAATTCTAGCTCTGCTGGGCAGAGACCAAACTTGCATCATCATATTGGGAATATATAGCTTCTTATCCAGTTCCCAGACCTAAGCCAGCTTGCAGACCAAGAACCTTTTGAGAAAGGACCCTGCAACTTACCTCAAGCCTAGAGGGACAAGTGACCATTTGTCAGGGTGACTGAGTACTGGGGAGAGGGTACTATCCATCTCCTTGCGGGGTTGTTACTGAACTTATGCTGATCCCTAGATCAGAAATGCCATCTGAGTTCACTAGAGGAATGGCTATTGAGATCAGATGATAGAGCCTTGACTTGAACTAACAAGGGGTCCAGTGAGACCACAGTCCAATGTGATCCCCTGTCCCAGAATGGAGAGTTCGAGGAGATGTCCTCAGGAAATGCAATGCTCCCCGCGGCGGTTCCCTGAGGGTTGTGATGGCAGTGCCAGGACCTCCCTGATAAATGATAAATGCCCTACCCCAAATAGCAAAGCAAAAGCGATATTTTATTCCTGTCCCCACTGGGAAACCCCCAAAGCATCCCTCTCCAGCGTCCCTCTTACTCCTGACTCTGCGCTTCCTCTCAGGATATCTTCCCGCACTCAGCCCTTCGCTCAGTGCCTGTTCCGCTGGCTGCCGGCCGCTCCCCTTTCTACACCCTTCTGCTTCTCTCAGGCTCCCGTGCCTCGTCGCCTTCACGGAAACTTGCCCCTCCACTGAGCGTCTCCTCGGGCCCAGTTTGCTTGAGGAGATACAGCTTATACTCTAGAGCAGCTGGTGAACCCTCATGTTGGTATATTTAATCTCTCCTTATACTTAAAAAATACTTAAATCACAAAAGTCCGACATGTTGGTTGTAAAGCGCTGCACCAGTACAGCCTAAATACAGACTAAACATGGACTCCCTCTTCCCTCCCTTCCTCAGAGGTAAGCGGTGTTAAGTTTCCTGTTTACTCACATGCACACACAAGCCGATACATGGCTTTGTTTGTTTAGCACAAATAGGATAATACCGTCCCTATTATTTTGTGACATGCTTTGCTCACTCAACAGTATATCACAGACCTCATATTACATCATACAGATCCACCTCATAGCTTTTTAAAATTAAACTTTATGTTTTGAGATAATGGTAGATTCACAGGCAGTTGTAAGAAATAATACAGGGAAATCCATGTACCCTCTAGCAAGTTTCCTCCGATGTAACATCTTGCAAAATTATAGTACAGTATCACAACTGGGATATTGATATTGATACAACCCATCAATCTTATTCGGACTTCCCTAGTTTTACCTGTACTCATTTGGGGGTGCGTATGTGTGTGGGTCTGTGGGTGTTCTATGTAGTTTTATCACGTGTGTGGCTTCCTGTGTGAACCATCACAGTCAAGGTACAGAGCAGTTCCATCACCATGAGGATCCTTGTGTTGCCCTTTTATACCCAGCCCCCTGCCCTCCTGCACCTTCCCTCACTCCTAACTCCTGACAAGCACTCATCTGTTCTCCATTTATATCCTTTGGTCATTTCAGAAATGTTCTATAAATGTAATCATATAGTTTATAACCTTCGGGAACTGGCTTTTTCGTTTAGCATAACTCCCTGGGGATTCATCCAAGTTGTTGTGTATCAATTTTTTCTTGCTGAGTAGTATCCATGATGCGCACGTACCAGTTGGTTTAACCACTCAACCACTGAAGGACAGCTGGATTGTTCCCAGTTTTTGACTGTTATGAATAAAGTTGTTTTGAACATTCAGGACAATTTTTGTGTGAACATGAGTTTATACTTCTGTGGGATGAATGTCCATGAGTATAACTGCTGGGTTGTATGGTAATTGCATGGTCAGGGGAAATGGGCACACTCATATGCTACAGATATAAGTGTAAAGCAGAACAATATTTTAGGAGAGTAAATGGGCAGTGTTTATCATTTTTTAAAATCATATACATTTTAACTCAATTTTGCTTCTAGGAACCTATCTTATAGAAATATTTGTGTATTTGCTAAAAGATATATGTACCAGGATGTTCATTACAGCATTGTTTGCACTGGGAAAAAATTAAAACAACCAAAATGGCCATATAATACTGTATGCTATACCTCTTTCTATTTTTATTTTTGCCATTGAGTAGGTACAAACTGTCATCTTGTTTTAATTTGAAACTCCTGTAGGAACTAGAGTTTAGGCATTTTTTTTCCCCAAGATTTTTGATTATTTGTATTTCTTCTTTTGGCCTAATCTTCACGTTCTTTACACAAAATACACACTTGAGTGATTGTTCTTTTATTGATTTTTAGGCATTTTTACACAGTTGATACTGTGGTGTTAACCCCTTACCTGTTGGCCTGCTGCTTGACCTTTGATTTCTGTGAGATCAAATCTGTCACACTTCCCTTAAAGGCTTCTTGTCTTGTTTGCGTAGAGCTTTCCTACCTCCCATCGTGGTTTCATTCCTATTTTATTAGAGTTATGCTATAACATTAGTTTGTAAGATGCCTCAGATCCTTTTGAAAGAGACAAGGGATACATAGATCCCATAAATACAGAAAAATGCTGTGTGCAATCTGAGAAATAATTTTTATTTATTCATAACTGTCATGTTCCTTGACAAATATAATTCTTGCTGTGCTGTATACATGTTAGAGTGATGCCGGAAGGAGTAATTTTACCATAACTTTAAAGGATTATGAACCCCTCAGGGAATGGTGCTGTTTAAACACGTTGCTAATACCGTGTTAGCACATTTTTCAAACTGCTCCAATTACGTCCACGTGGCTCGGCAGCCTGGCTTGGACTGGCCTCCTCTGAGAAGGATGGAGAATGAGAGGAGGTCAGAATCTTAATCCACAGAGAGGTTGTTTAGGCAAGGAAGTCATTTATCTTGCTGTGGACACAATGAAGAGCTCACCATCCAGCAACTTGTAATTGATCAGTTATGTTGCCCAGTGGGGGTCAGAGGAGGAAAAAGAAGGAAGGTGTTTGGTCAAAGGAGGAGCACAACTCTTGGAGTGTTTAGTCAGGTCCCCAATTTAAGTTGATTTAGCAACAGCAACAAAAATGAAGTCATTCAGAAGAACCCCAAATGAAACAAAGACATGAAAATGGAGATTTATTCCACATGTTGTGGGTTGATGTTTCCTTGGAAGGAGCGGTCAGGAATTTTTGAGCCTTAAAGCAACCACATATTTAAGTAATTTAACTAATTTAGACATGCTTGCTGCTACCACAAAGAAAAATTATAGTGAGCTCTAGCCTGATGGCTAAAAAGCCAATTCACCGAAAATGGAAGAACGTTGATGATACTCATATTAGGTAATCGGTACAGTATGTTAGCCCTAGTCGTCTGGTTAACCAAATGAATGCACATTTAGTGAAATTCGGTATAATCTTTTCCTAGAACTACCCCACTCAGTTATGGCGAAATAGGTTCTACTAATCACAGGCTGCATAACTTGGAGATTAAGCATGGTTTGGGGGACAGAGATGCTTTTTATTATATCGTTTGGTCTTTTGTGGAGCATAACGGAAGACGTGTCAGCGAGGCTGATGTGGTTTCTTTCTTTGCTTTAGGAATCCACTTAAGAGTTTCAGTGATCACAGGACTTGAACAAACTTCAGTGCTCATTCAGTCAACTCCTTTCATTTTACAAAAGAGGAAAGAGGAGAAGAAAGGTTGTGACTTGTCTGAGGTCATATAGTGAGTTCATGACAGCCTGGGTGATACTTGGGTCTTCTGAAGCCCAGACCTGTGTTCTTAACATTGTAAGAAAATGCACGCTCCAAAAGTCCAGGCTGGATGGGACCTCTGGCCCAATTTCAGGTAACTCAAAACATTTTCAAAATCTTTCCTGGATGTAAAGCCATGTTGAGTTAATTCCATTGAGCAACTGGAGGAATGAAGGAGGGATCCAGAAACTAGGTCTCTGAACTTAAGGTTAAAGCTTTAGTCATTTTTCCTTCTTTTTGGAACTGACTTGGACTCTTCGTTTCAGATGAAGACCAAGATGTGGTCACCTGTTGTGGAGAAGCCAGGTCACCTGCCTCTGCTCTCTCTTGCTTGCTCTTATTTGCTGGTGGCTTTGTAGTTAGGAACAACGCACCATAGGCTGAAGGTTGGGGAACTCTGAGCTGGGGGTAGGAGTGTCACAAAAGAGGGGAAAAGGGTAGCCACATGCTGATTGAGCACTTAAAGTTTTTTAATTTGCGATTTTTCTTTATGTATTTTGGAACCTGTAATTTCCCCCCGACTCTCAGATATTTCCTAAGGCCCTGAGAAGCTCATGGGCCCTAGACACTATGTTTGTAGAGCCTGTGAGATGAGGACTTGGAAAGGAGTGCCATCCGGGTGCTGTGACCTTCCCTTCTAGGTTTCTGCAGTCCCCACCCTTCACATCCACCCAGGACTCCCACAGTCAGGGTTGACTGCACGGTAAAGGGATCACGGAGTGATTCAGACTTGCTGAAAATGACAGACAGTTTAGCAAGCGCTGAGTCATGCGATCTCATCTTATTCAAGTCCATTGAAAAACAGGTTAGCAAATCAGCGAGGTTTTACTGTCCTGTCAAATTCCCTTTCCCTCCCCACCCTGCAGGCCCAGGCCAGTGTTCTTTCACTTTCTTTCACTTCTTTCCTAATTAACATCCTGGTGTGAAAGGAATGATGTTGAAGGCAGGGCTGTGGTGAACATGTAGTATTTCTTAGGCTACACGACATCTATTTCCCCCTCCCTGAGGGCATCTGATTTCTTTTAGGGAATCACCTCCTCCCCACCTATGTGGTCATAGTAGGGTATAAACCCAGGTGCCTACCCCACTGTGGAAACTCTAGGAGAGACCTGATTCCGCCTCTCCCAGCCCTGAGGGTGGACATATGGTCTAAGCCAACAAATCTGATAAGCTCTTCTGGAACTTTAACCTGGAACTCAGGAATAGTTGGCAGGAAGCCATGCTGAATAGGCTGAAGTGTCTGCTCCTGACCTCTTAGACCCTCCTCATTCCTGCTCATCTCAAGCCTGGCCCTTGACACTCCTATCCATTCTGTGAGTACCCGGATGGCTTTTAATACATTCCCACTTGGTTATCTTAGCTTGAACTGGTTTCTGTTGCTTGCAACCAAGAATTCTGGTACAAGATCCCTTTCTGGCTAGACCATCACGGGTGGGTCTGCAGTGTTATCTTCACATCTACCCTGTCTAGAGTATTCTAGAATTAGCCTAAATTAGCTCTTTCTTCCACTGGTGACACAGCCTCCAGGATTGGTTTTTTAAAGCTGGTACTAATAGAAAATATTCCTCTAGCTTTCTAGCCCTTACAGTTTCTTGTTATTCAAACAAACACAGAACAAAACTCATCAGGACTCCGCTCCTGGGCTTCCCTGGTGGCGCTGTGGTTGAGAGTCTGCCTGCTGATGCAGGGGACACGGGTTCGTGCCCCAGTCTGGGAAGATCCCACATGCTGCAGAGCGGCTGGGCCCGTGAGCCATGGCCGCTGAGCCTGCGCGTCCGGAGCCTGTGCTCTGCAACGGGAGAGGCCACAGCAGTGAGAGGCCTGTGTACCATAAAAAAAAAAAAAAAAGAAAAAAAAAAAAAAGAAAAGGACTCCACTCCCATAGCTATCACTGATATGAGGGCTCCATTCTCCTGCTCAGAACTCCCAGCTCAGGAATCCACCTCTCTCAGGCAAACATATCACAAATATTTCTCTACCAGAATAGCTAAAATTAAAAAGACTGACAACACCCAGTGTTTGCAAGGATGCAGAGCAACTGCAACTCTAATATATTTGCTGGTGGGAATGCAAAATGATACAGTCACTTTTGGAAATCTGTTTGACGGTTTCTAGTAAAGTTAAATATATGCCTACTCTTTGACCTAACAATCCCACTTCCAGATATATAGCGAAGAAAAATCAGTGCATATGTTTACAAAAAAACTTGTATAAGAATGTTCATAGCTACTTTATTCATAATAGCCAGAAACTAGAAACAACCCAAGTGTTCATCAACAGAAAAATAAAGAAATTGTAGTATATTCATACAATGGAATACTAAGCACCAATAGAAAAGACGGATGACTCATACATGTAACAATGTGTATGAATCTCAGAAAAATTGTATTGAGCCAAAAGCTAAGAATTCACATGACTCCATTTACATAAAGTTGAAGACAGGCAGAACTAATCTATGGTAATAGAACTCAGAACAGTGATTATCTTTGTGGGAATATTGACTAGGAAGAGGTACAGGGAACCTTCTGGAGTACTGGAAATATATTTAATCTAGGTGGTAGTTACATGGGTGTATAAATATGTAAAAATCCATTAAGCTGTACACTTAAGACTTGTATGCTTTATTGTATGTGTTATACTTCAGTGAAAAAGATAAAAAGAAAAGGTAAAGAAGAAAATGATCACATGGACATCAGCAGCTCTATAAATTAAATGTTTTGTTAATTCTGCATCCAGTCAAATGAGATGTATCCCCAGTCACATGTATGATGTTCAGGAGAGAATGGGAACCTTTTGTACTTTTCCCCTCTGTGCTTTGTTACATCAAAGCATTAGGAAGCTAATATGTTTCCCCTTCCAGGAGGATTTATATGTTCAAAGGAAAACCTTTGGGAGAAAGTAATGATTAACACAAAGGAATGACCGGTTCAATGGTGGGCTTTCAGGCATCAGTAGAGGAGGTATTTCAGGTCAAGGGAGGGTCAAGGGAAGCTCCTAGCATATTCCACACTGAATGGGGAGAAGTGAGCAATAAACTCCTAACAGCCATTTCTGCTGATCTACTGGTGTGGTCAACAGCCTTTGGTGTTCTGCTTCTGTGATGGAAAAATCAACTGGCTTGTTTCCAACAGCCGAGAGAGAGAGGAAGCGTTTGTCTCCTGGGGTCAGTCTTTTCCTTTAAAGCTGGTGGGGAGGATGGGTCTCTCGAGCAGCTTTCCATCTGCATTGAGAACGCGGACAGAAAGCAGGAAAAAGAGAGGCCAGGATAGAGGATGCTGAAGTGAGGGTGAAAGTGGAAAAGCATGGGAGAAAGTGAGTACAGGGCAGCACCACGGGGAACCAACAGGAGACACAGCAGGAGCAAGGAGAGGGGAAGGGAGCCCGGCAGAGAGTGCAATGAAAACGCAGACGGTGTGAGTGGACGAGAGCCCGAAGCCAGGGCCACTGTGCCCTTGGCACCTGCAGCCTGTGAATCTGCGCCCCTCGGGAAGCAGCGGGGTGGGCGAGCTGCCTCCTGGCTTCTTCCTCTCAGACTCTGAGCTCGCTCTCCCTCCACTGTGCCTACAACATAAAACCTCATCTGATCACATTAATCCCCAGATTAAAATTATCTAACAGCTTGACATTATCTCTTCCAAGCTTCTTAATGTGGCTTACAAGAGCCTTTCACGACACATCCCCGCAATTCCTCCACCCTCATCTACTTTGTGAATAATGAGTTAATGTGTTAGTAAATTTTAGTTACAATCCTGTTCACAGAATCTGGCTGTCTAGTTCCACTTGAAGAATCCTAGGAGGGTATTGACTGTATTTACCCGGCCCAACTCCAGGAGAACGCTGTGAGAGAGTTCCTGAAACAGGTGCCCTGCAGGACTTGATGCCTCCAGCCAGACGACCTGCACCCTTCCCTGCTGAGTGGGTGCAGGAAGTTGGGGTTGCCTAATTGAGGTCTGGATAAAGAGATGCATCCTCACCCCCTGACTGTCATCCAGGACCCTTGTTCTGACACAAAGTTCTCTCTTCTACCTTCCCAATCCTGGCTGCCCTTCAAGACTCACCTCAAATGCCACGTCCATTATAGCCCACTCAGGCTCAGGAGTCAGGCTTGCTGGTATTTTGGCAGCAGCCCCGGTCTGGGGGGGAAAGGAGGATCTTAGGACCAGAAGCTGACAGGCCTTGGGGTGGTAACGTGAGTGGGAGCTAGCGGCACAAGGTCCAGTTTCCAGGGGCCAACAGCAGACTAACAGCTTAGTCCCCGTAAGCATCAGTCAGTAACCAGGAGTGTCCAGCTTCCTGCTGGGGCAGAGAGGCAGATGGTTCCAGCAGGGGGCGAGAGCTGAAGTAAAGGGACAAGACTCTCAGTGTGGCTCCAGGTAACCGGCTTCCTTAGAGCAGGACCCCACCTGGGGATAAGGGACTACAATTCGCATTCCGAAGCCTGGGGGAAGAGGCAGGCGGGAGCAAGGCAAGATGTCAGGGCCCCAGCCTGGATTAGGAGAGTGACTCAGATCCCAGTCATGCAGACCAAGTGGACCCACCAGGGAGAGCTCAGAGAAGGTGGAAATTCCATGGGCCCCAGGTGGTAAAGGCCCACGGACACTGCAGCAGTGAACTATCAACAAACTATCCATTCCAGCCTGACCAGCTGCTAGTCATCGCAGCTAAAGCTCAAGGACTAGGTGTGGCTGAGCTTATTGGGGAGGGGTGCTGTGAGCTGCAGCCATTCTGGGCTGGGAGAGGCAGGGGCTGAACCTTCTCTGGGAACCTGCTCCACGCACCTCACACCCCTCAACATAGTTGCTGGTGCCTCTCTTCCCTTTTTCTGTATCCTCCTGCTGTGAGTAACCCCTGCAGCATGCAGCAGAGGGCCAGGCACACACAGCGAATGTGAGTTAAGTTGGACCGAATTGCATTTAGGTGCTTGGCAGTGCAGGCCTTGATGTGGGCTATGCTGTCTAAAGGAACCCTTTCCCTGTGTCTCATATTGCTGATCAGGACAGTCACTTCCCATTCTCCTGGGACCCATAAAGAAGTGGAGGACAGTACATGTACCCCACACCCGCCTTCCTCTGCCATCTCAGGGTTCAGCGCCTCAGCAAAAGTGATCTATTCCTTCTTCCTTTCTGCCCCTAGCATCAGTGGAAAAACTTGATCTGGTTGCCATGGAGACCAGCCACTGACTTCAGAGTGCCTGTTTATTAAAGATGAAAGTAATGCATGCCTGGCTGATCTGAGCAGCTGTCAGAGAGAGATTCGGCTGTTAGCAAAGAAAGTCACTAATTTCAAGGCATAATCACTCAAGAGGGAGACGGCCCCCCTTCATCTTCCAAGTGGAGCTGAGCACTGTGGGTAAGATCTGCCCCAGCAAACATTTCTTGTTCAGGTTTTTTGTTTGTTTATTTTATGATTAATATGGTAACCGTACTTCTTTCCCCCGCTTATTTCCTACTAAAATATATAGCCTTTCAGTGGTGTGATAGATTCATTCAGCTTTGTGGGCAGGCTCAGGAAACCCAAACCCCTCTCATGACGTCATTTCCTTTGGAAAACGTATTCTGGATTCCATGCCACCTACTTTCCAATGAGCTTGTCTGTATTCATTCAACGGTCTCCACCGGGTGTGTGAGAAGAAAAGAGGTGGTGTTGAGAGATACAGAGAGCATACTTGTTGTGTTCTGTGTGTGCTTGGACAGATGGGAGAGAAGCGGGCACCTTCCCAGGGAGATGATACATTCGAAGAGAGGTGGGGAGTCTCCCGTCTCCCAGCCAAAGGAGTTGTGTGATCAGGAAATCAGTCCATTTGCTTTCGCTTTTTGTTCTTTTCATTCGTTCAATGATAAAACCTGAGAGAAAATTTGAATTCCGAGATCCATTATTTTGATTCACCAGGTATTCTCTAAAACCGGAGAAGCAAACTGGGTTAACCCCTGCTTGGTTGTAGAGGAGCAGCACGGTCCCCACTGCAGCGCTTTAAGATGAACAGACCGACCAGGGAGGCTGAGTGCTCAGAGAAGAGGCGGCTGGTAGCTGGTCCTTACGGCTAGAAACAAGGATCTAGCCCAGCTGTCTGGTCAGAATCCAGCCAAGTCTCTCATCCTTTCTGACCTCAGTTTCCTCATCTGAAAATGAAGTAATGAGCAAGCTGATGCTTTCCAGTTCTAAATCTTCTTTTTGTTCTTGGTAGGGATTGTAAGTGTAGGTCTCCATAAAGAGAAAGGGCTCCTAACCTTGGACAGCTGAGCAAGGGTTAACTCTGGGTCTAGGTCGCTGTGGACCAAGGACAACCCACGCTTGTGGTCAAGGGGATCTCAGGCCAGGGCAAGTGCTTGTTTCTAGTCTCTCTGCAGTGATGGCCAGGCATTTACGTGGTGGTCGAGGTAGCAGCTTCCACCCCGCCTCTCCTGAGCTGCCTGGTCCGTGAGAACAAAGAGTTTGCAGCTGAGGAAGGGAGGTGAGTGTTGCCAGTGTGCCTTCAGAGCCCAGATCTGCCTGGAGCTCCAGGAAGGAAGCCTCTGGGCAGACAGGCCTCAGAAGTGCCAGTAACCACCCCACTGAAGCTTTATTTCTCACCCTCTCCATTCGTAAGGCGATCAGAACTGCTGTCTCATGTCACTGAAATGCCTTCTCCTGAGCTCTTGCTGGAACCATGTTTCTCCAAAGGACATGCATGGGTCTTATGTTTACAAGTTTCACTGAAAGAAATTTGAATCCCATTCATGGGATGCCAGGGCAAGTCATAACACATGTTTTACACATTGATTTAAAAACTTTTTATGCCAATTGTATAAAACAGTAGGGAAAGGGAATAATATGCATTCATTCATCCATCCATTCATTTAACAATGACTTATTGTAGGCACTTACTATGGGCCAGGCACTGTTCTAAATACAAACCTGCCCTCAAGGGGGATACATTTATTTTTCTTAAAACCAGCTTTATTGACATATAATTTCTATACAATAAATTCACCCATTTTAAGTGTAAAGTTTGATGCATTTTTACATTTTAAAATTGAAGTACAGTTGATTTATAATATTGTGTTTCAGATGTATAGCATTGTGATTCAGTTTTTTGTTTTGGGGGTTTTTTTGGGGTTTTTTTTTTGCGGATTATATTCCATTATAAATTGTTATAAGATATTGGGTATAATTCTCTGTGCTATAGGTAAATCCTTTTTGCTTATCTATTTTATGTATAGTAGTTTGTATTACTTTGTAGATTCCACATGTAAGTGATATCATGTAGTATTTGTGTTTCTCTGTCTGACTTATTTCACTAAGCATAATATTCTCTAGGTCCATCCATCCATGTTGCTGCAAACGGTAGTATTTCATTCTTTTTTATGGCTGAGTAATATTCGTGTGTGTGTGTGTGTTTCTGTATTCACAAGCCAATTGTCTGTTGATGGGCACTTGGGTTGCTTCCGTGTCTTGGTTATTGTAAATAATGATGGTGTGAACATTGTGGGGCATGTATCTTTTTGAATTAGTGTTTTTGTTTTCTTTGACTATATACTCAGGAGTGGAATTACTGGATCATATGGTAGTTCTATTTTTAGTTTTTTGAGGAACCTTCATACTGTTTTCCATAGTGGCTGCACCAATTTACGTTCCTACTAATAGTCTATGAGGGTTCCCTTTCTCCACATCCTCTCTCGTATTTACTGTTTGTAGACTTTTGGATGATAGCTATTCTGACTGGAGTGAGATGATACCTCATTGTGATTTTGATTTATATTTCTCTAATAATTAGTGATGTTGAGCATCTTTTCATGTGCCTGTTAGCCATCTGTATGTCTTCTTTGGAGAAATGCCTATTCAGGTCTTCTGCCCATTTTTTGATTGGGTTGTTTGCTTTTTGATATTGAGTTGTATGACCTGTTTGTATATTTTGGATATTAACTCCTTGTAGGTCACGTCATTTGCAAATATTTTCTCCCATTCCATAGGTTATCTTTTTGTTTTGTTGATGGCTTCCTTTGCTGTGCAAATGCTTTTATATTTGATTAGGATCTATTTAATTTTGCTTTTATTTCTTTTGCCTTGGGGGATTGATCTAAGAAAATATTGCTCTGATTTATGTCAAAGAGTTTTCCCTATGTTCTCTTCTAGGAGTTTTATGGTGTCATGTCTTACATTTAGGTCTTTAAACCATTTTGAGTTTATTTTTGTATATGGTATGAGGAAATGTTCTTTTTTAAAAAATTTTATTTTTGGGGGCTTCCCTGGTGGTGCAGTGGTTGAGAATCCGCCTGCCGATGCAGGGGACACGGGTTCGTGCCCCGGTCCGGGAAGATCCCACATGCCGCAGAGCGGCTAGGCCCGTGA
Organism: Kogia breviceps; assembly: GCF_026419965.1. Lineage (NCBI taxonomy): Eukaryota > Metazoa > Chordata > Mammalia > Artiodactyla > Physeteridae > Kogia > Kogia breviceps. The sequence continues at coordinate 38,817,594 of NC_081322.1, read as the reverse complement.
GCCATGGCCGCTGGGCCTGCACATCTGGAGCCTGTGCTCCAGAACGGGAGAGGCCACAGCAGTGAGAGGCCCGCGTACTGCAAAAAATAAAAAAAATTAAAAAATGTATTGTTTGGCTGCGTTTGGCTGCACGTGGGCTTTCTCTTGTTGCAGCGAGCAGGGGCTACTCTTCATTGTGGTGCATGGACTTCTCATTGCAGAGCAGGGCTGTAGGTGTGAGGGCTTCAGTAGTTGTGGCACACAGGCTCAGTAATTGTGGCACATGGGCTTAGTTGCTCCGCGGCATGTGGGATCTTCCCGGACCAGGAATCGAACCCATGTCCCCTGCATTGGCAGGCAGATTCTTAACCACTGCGCCATCAGAGAAGTCCTGTGAGGGAATGTTCTAATTTCATTGATTTACATGTAGCTGTCCAGCTTTCCTAGCACCACTTGTTGAAGGGACTCTCTTTTCTCCATTGTATATTCTTTCCTCCTTTGTTGTAGATTAATTGACCGTAAGTGTATGAGTTTATTTCTGGGCTCTCTATTCTGTTCCATTGATCCAAGTGTCATTTTTGCGCCAATACCTCACTGTTTTGATTACTATAGCTTTGTAGTATAATCTGAAATCTGGAAGAGATATACCTCCAGCTTTGTTCTTTTTTCTCAGGATTGGCTTGGCAATTTGGGGTCTTTTATGATTCCATATAAATTTTAGGATTATTTTTTCTAGTTCTGTGGAAAATGACATAGGTATTTTGATAGAAATTGCATTAAATCTGTAGATTGCTTTGGGTAGTATGACAATATTAATTTTTCCAATCCAAGAGCATAGGATATCTTTCCATTTCTTTGAATCATCTTCAGTTTACTTTATCAGTGTTTTATAGTTTTCAGTGTATAAGTCTTTCACCTCCTTGGTTAAGTTTATTCCTAGGTTTGTTTTTGTTTTTGTTTTTTGAGGAGTTTTTAAATGGGAATTTTCCCCTTTCTCCTTCAGATATAACCACCACCACAGTCAAGATATAGAGCACTTCCATCACCTCAAAAAGTTTGCTTGGCTGCTTTGCAGTCAATCCCCTCCCCCCACCCTCAGCACCTGGCAACCACTGATCTGCTTTCTGTCCCTATAGTTTGCCTTTTCTAGCATCATATAAGGAACATACTTTTCAATAGCAAATACAGCTAAAAAAATAAATAGGCATGTGTACTCCCAAATGAGGCAAGAGCTTTGAAATGGGACACACAGACTGTGCTATTGGAGCACATCAGTGATGTCAAGAAGGGACTTCCAAGCTGAGTGCTGAAGGCTAATAGCAGTTAATCAGGTGAGGAGGAGTGAGTAAGAAGTGTTCCAAGCTGTGGGAATAGGGATAACTGAGGCCAAGAGGAGGCAGAGTGCAAGGCAGGTTCGTCCGGGACCTAAAAGTTTTTATGGCTCAAGGTTGGAGTATGAGGGGATAGGAGTGGCAAGTCAAGAATCTGAAGAGATAAACCTTCAAACAGAGAAGGTCTTGTTTGGTCCATATTCCCAGATGGTGGGGAGCCATTGCAGGATCTTAAGCAGGAAAGTGAGGGGATCAGAGTTGTATTTTAGAAGTATCACTCTCCCTGCATGTAGGAAGCATGGCAGGCAAGGCAGGAGGTGGAGCCTGATTAGGGGCTGATGCAGTGATCCAGGTGAGAGGTGCTAGTAGACTGGGCTGCAGCAGTGGCAGGTGGTGGGAATGAAGAGAAGCAGGTAAATATGGTAGAGATTTAGGAGGCAGCAGTAAACAGACTAGGTACCTTACTGGAAGTGGAGCGAGTGAGAGAGAAAGGCATCAAAGAGGACTCCGTGGCTTCTAGATTGGGTGCCTGTGAGGAAGATGGTGGCATTCGCTGAGGCAGAGCAAGGTCAGTGGAGCAGGGCTGGAGGGGCGAGGAGAGGAGACAACGGGCTCTGCTTGGGAAGCGTTGAGTTTGGGGGCATCTAGGAAAATGACTTCCACAGTTGGATATGTGAGTAGAGCTCAGGAGAGAGATCCTCACTGAGATTTCTCTGTAAACTAGCTTCTGAGTTCTTCCATAGGATTGACCTACAAAAGAAAGACTAAAGGTTTCATCCTGTCAAGTGGAACATTTGTTCATAGGAATAGAATTTGCTTCTTGTGTAGTTAGGTCTAGGGAGATTTGTTCCCACGTTAGGAAACTTATAAAACCTGTGAAAGTGTTACCAACTTCCAATGACCTTTGCCCCCCTCCCCTTTCCCAACATAACCCGGGAGTCAACACTTGAGTATCTTTTAGATGAGGAAGCAGAAATGGAGTGCAGTGAGCACACCGAGGCCAATCATACTTGAACTTTCTGATCCTAAATTACCCAGGGGCCTGGATGTTCTATGCTCCATGACGTTGACAGTATTTGGTTGCATCTACAAAATGAAGCCCACAGACATGTTTCAATAAACTGAGTGGATTAGAGGGTCAAAAGAAACACTTTTCTCTTCCAACCTCCTTTTCTCTCTCAAACTGAAAGACATTAAGGAAATTCATTTCAATTTTGTTGTCGTTTGTTCTGTTTTGTTAAAGGAAGGCTGGAGAAACCTAATCCTAGGTGCCGCCATTGAGGCAATGACAGCACTACTTTGGTGCGGGGCAGAGGTTATAGGTTATTACAAGATATTCAATATAGTTCCTGTGCTATACGGTAGGTCCTTGTTGTTTATTTTATATATAGTGTTGTGTATCTGTTAATCCCAAGCTCCTAATTTATCCCTCCCCCACCCTTCCCTTTGGTAACCATAAGTTTGTTTCTCAGAAGCAGATAGTATTTTCTCTCATCTCAACAAGAACTCGGGCAACCGTGATTTTATCAGGCATGTGTCATTAGTCAGCTTATCAAAGTCTCACATGGGACTACCCTTACGTGATCTGTGTTTCAAAAGTACCTCTCCCCTCTCCCTCCATAACCAAGAGGTCGAGAAAGGGCAACTCAGTTCCTCTACAAACACTGTGACTCCTGAGACCGTGACTCTCTTGCCTGCCTGAGAACTCTAGTGTCTTACATGTTTGGTTCTTTCTCTCCTTTGCACGGACACTCAGGTCTCGTGGCTGTTTATCAGCTGTCTGAGGCTATCTTAAAAGGTTTTTGCTTTCATTTATAACATAAGTCACACTCTTCTTGCATCTGTTGCTGCGTTTTCCAAAGGGGAATGTCAAAGGAAATTCAATACCCACTTTTCTCATTATTCGCTCATCAGCTTGCTTACTCATCAAAAGACCAATGCTATTTGATATTTCAGAAGATTATTTTCCCGGTTAGGTGACGTGTCTAAGGGAAGGGGAGCTGGCCCCAGCGTCAGGTGACTGAGTTTTGTTCCCAGTTCTACACTTGACTCAATACATGCCCTTGGGCAAGTCACTAAGCTTCTTCGTGCTGCGGTCTCTGGGGATGAAATCTGCCAACTGCATCATGTGGATTTGAACCTTAGTGGCCTCCGGGATAAAAATACAAGGGAGCCAGGTGTCCATGTGGGCTCAAACTGATGGGAGGAGAATGACCACAGGACCTCAAAAATGTCCTTGAGCTGCAAACTCTGCAACAGGGTCAGGCCACATCAGTGCCCTTGGGCATTTGTCCAGTGGCCTGTGGGGTCAATTCTAGCACTTGTATTTTTCCAGAAAAAAAGAAGGAACTGCTTTAACCTCCCAGTTTGTATATCCTGTCTACTCCGTGTCCCCACGCCTCTGTACTTCCCCCACCGTGATGCTCACTACTGATTGTTGCTATTTGCTTGATCACTTGCCTCCTGGACTGGAAGCTTCTCGAGGGAGGGGAGCATGTCTGCCTCATGCAACATTGTACCCTCAGCATCAAGCACATGCCTGGCAAATAGACGTTATGCCAGAAATATGTGCTGAATGGATGAATTCAACCGCAACAGAGTCTCCCACTTGTGCATCACTGAGGTTGCCCATTCCTGGCCAAGATGTGGTGGCATCTGATGAACCCCATCTCCCCACAGCCCCGCCGTGATGTAATAATGAAAGTAGGTCTCAGACCAAGTGCTGTGACACACACATACATATTTATCAGTAAGAAGATCTAAAAATGTTCAAGCAGCTGCTTCTGTAAGCTCAGAGAAGTCCCAGCCCTCTGACCTTTTTTAGGTGCTCCGTCCACACTTTACATGAAAGGTTCTCTTGAGAGTGATAGGGTAGTATTCTAAAGACCAGATTTTAGTTAGCATCAGGCAACCAGAATTGTCTGAACCCATGGCTGAACCCAAGACAAGTTCCAAATCATGCCTCTGACGCCATTCTGAAAGGTGACTGGTAAAGGTCTGGCTAGAATCTTATTCTCAGCTTACATAGAGTAGACAGAGAGTATAGCCCTGATGTTTTAGCCAATGCTCATGTCTTGAACACCATTAAGGTTTAACGGTAAAAGCCCATGTATAATATCCTTTATGTTAATTTTAACAGATCTCTAATTTTGCCAACAGAGCCATTTCTATCATTCATTTTGCTAATTAGCCAAGCTTCTGATTCCAGATAAAGATAGTTAAAGCACTTGGGGCAACAACCTGAGTAAGTTTATAATGGTGAACTAATGGACTCAACAGAAGTCGCTGAGACTTTTAAAGAGCAATTAAAAAGGTCGATGAGGACTTCCCTGGTGGCGCAGTGGTTAAGAATCTGCCTGCCGATGCAGGGGACACGGGTTCGAGCCCTGGTCCGGGAAGATCCCACGTGCCGCCGAGCAACTAAGCCCGCGAGCCATAACTGCTGAGCCCACGTGCCGCAACTACTGAAGCTGGAGCGCCTAGAGCCTGTGCTCCACGACAGGAGGAGCCGCCACAATGAGAAGCCTGCGCACTGCAACAAACACCCAATGCAGCCATGAAAGAAAGAAAGGGAGGAAGGAAGGGAAAGGGAAGGAAAGGAAAGAAAGAAAGGTCCATGAGACCCTGCTCTTTGAAAATGAAGAGAAGAGCAGTGGGGCCCTGGAGCTTCCCCCTCCACCATTCTTAGTGTGTCTACCAACCCTCTGGGGGATTTGGTCTACTCGCTGGCTTCCCCAGGTGGCTCTCAGTCTGGGGGTCGTAACTGGGAGTAACTTACCTTCTGAGTTCCCTTACAACCTCCTTAGCTAAATAGGTAATTTTGAGTCCCAGAGGAAGATATCAGAGGGGCCCCAGAATCTTTTGGTTCTACTGACCATTTGGAAGGTTCCTCACCTTCCTCCCTTTTCCCTGATAAATACTTACGGCAAACGTCAGCTGAGAAGTCATCTGTCATGGCTGCCCCGATTCTGTACAAACCCCTGCTGATCCCTCCTCCTCTAGCCTCTGAGCTCTGGACATGGATGCACTGCTGACCCTCCATGCTGGCTGGGAGCCTGAGCCACGTCACAGGCAGAGGTCTCAAGTTATTTGCGCCACTACTGATCCTTGGTATTATTGCAGCTGATACGTGTTCCCAGAGTTGTATCAGTGTTCCCCCCTACACGTACACATGCGTGCCCCACGCAAATTCCATAAGAGTGGGCGTCTTATGGAAGCAGTCTTGTGTGTCTGCTTAGCACTCCAGTTCCTCACTGGGATTACTGGTTTGCCCTCAACTTAGACAACATGGAGATCCTGCCTTGCTCTTGTTGCTCCTCCCTATAGGAGTAGAACCTACCCTGGTTATGATATAACCAATCAGTGGCTGTCAGCAGACCCATCACCCAGGGCCATGCTATCCTGCCTGACTGGCTGCCATGAGCCCATTTGGGTACAATACACAGCCTGAAGCTCCTCTGGATATTGCCCTCCTGGCTGCCCCTGGGGGAGGGAGCCCTGCTGACACAGGGGTTCCCCTACTCCCCGTCCTACCTGGTTGTGGGTTCGTTTCCCCCCCCCACCACCACCTGTGCTGCCAAGCTTGCCCAGTGAATTTGGCTTGTAGGGTTATCACAGCAGAGGGTTAATTTTATATGTGTCTCTCTCCATGGTGAACAACTTATTCACATTATCTGTCATTCCCACTAACCCTGCTAGGGGAAACCCAAAGGAGCAGCTGTAAGTGGTTATGCTTTGTCCCGTATGACCCCACCCCTAGGGCTGATCAGTTCAGGGTGGAGACCCAACCAACAGGCAGCCAATCAACAGGCTGATCAGCAGCTCATTTCATAACCTGGCACACTCATGTATAAAAGCTGGGTTAATCCCCATTTCTTTCTTAGAAATTTAAACAAGGAAATGGCAAGAGACAAAGACCTGGTAGGATGTTTAGAAACAAGAAAATAGGAGTTGAGGCCACAGTGAGTCATAATGAGCCCAAATTACAAAATATTGAAATATGAGCAATCAGAAGTGATGGGAGAGAGAAGAGTTTCAAGCCCAGCAGAGACTAGCTATAGGTCAGTAGGCATGACTCCTGCCACAGAACCCGGCGGTCTCCTGAAACTAGAGTGGCTTCCCAGTGCCAGGAACTTGCCCCCTCCAATGCCTGTCCCTGGCCGTCCGTGAAAGAACGACCCCATTAATGCTTCACATGTAGTTAAAAAAAAAAAAAAAAAAAAATCCTCCTCCTGAGCTAGCCAGCCTGGATCTGCTCCTGAGGACCGAGAACACCTCCACCCCCCGCACCCTTTACTGTGTTCTCTCTGTAGGCGAAGATGGCAGCATGTATCTTTGTAGCTCTTTTCCCCTAATACAACGCATGGTAAATAATGGGTTCTCAGGAAACGAATGCTGATTAAGAGAATTTTTGAAAGCCCAAATGGACAGACAGGTTTATGCAATTATTGTCTTAGGTTGCAATACCTTCAGTTTGGCTCTCTCAAAGTTGAACAAAGGATGGTCATGTTTCCTAGCACCCACTCCCCTTCTCCAAGCCTCTCCTATTCCATGAGATTAGAGAAACACTGCTAATTTTTAAAAATATAAATCCTTAATCAGATTTTAAAATCTCCCTTGAGAAGGTAAATTCTTCTATTCTCAATCTAGTTGTTGAACTAACCAACACACAGAGACACACGGAAACAGACGCAGATAAACACACACACACGCAGAGGAATTGTTTTGATTTTAGATGGTACTCAGTATTTTTAGTACTCAATTTTGTGGTTCCAACTGATTCATCTAATAATTAACCAGAACTGGTTTGAGATCATCTTCCCCTCTGGAAGTTATTTATCAACTTCACTGTATTGTAACTTTGAAGGACAGTTAATTTATTATAAGAAAGCAGTAACCTTTCTTTTCCAGAGAAATAAAAGTTAGTTTGGTTATAAGGAGAGCTTATAACTTGGAGCTATGGAAAATTATTTACTATAGGAGGAACCTGTAGCGATCCCCTAATACAATGCTGAAAGCCATGATCCCCTCTGGTGGCTGTCAGTCTACTGGCGGAGGCTGTTCTCTCTGCTTTTCCCCACCATTTCCGGAGCAGTGGTAGCTTTCACTACATATGGCCAGTGGGCTTCAGGAGAGGGGGGACAGGGAGGGTTCGTGCCTGACAAGAGTCAGCAAATGTTTACTGCAAAGGGCCAGATATTTTAGGTTCTGTGGGCCTTACAGTCTCCATCGCAACTCCTCCAATCTGCCCTTGGAGCACAAAATCAGCCACAGACAACACGTAAATGGGTGGGTACTGCTGTGTTCCTATCAAAGTTTATTTCTGGTCCCTGACATCTGAATTTTATAAATTTTCACGTGCCACAAAATATCCTTTGGATGTATTTTCAGCCGTTTAGAAATGTAAGCGCCGTCCTTACCTTGCAGGCTGTACCAAAACAATATGAGAGCATAGATGCAGGTTTGAAGCGCCTGCTTCCGCCCCGCCTGAGTGCTGGGAGTTTGGGGTATAGAATGGGTGCCTCAGATAAACATGTGGGTAGGGGCACTCAGGGCCGAGAAGGCTTGGGCTTTCCTCCCAGGGTGAGCCCTGGGGACACTGTGAGTGCCCTGTGGAAACGGCACGTGCCCCTCGGCACAGGAGCATCAGGGCAACAGCGGCCAAGGGTGAGGCGCAGACAGAAGGGCCTGGCTCCAGCTCTGTGATCAGCGCCCAGAGCGGTGAGAGCAAAGCGTCAGAGCTCCCGGGGCCCCGTTCCGAGACTGTGTTGGGGGATGCTGTCTGGCAGCCAGCAGATTCAGAGAAGGCTGGGCTGAGAGGAGCGACCTGTTCGGGCCCACAGCCGGAGGCCATGGCAGGACAGGGGACCTCAGCAGGGACGGCAGAGGCAGCGGTTGACGCCCAAAGCCCTTGTGGCACGAGGCTCTCCTCGGAGGAGAAGCAGCCTGCTTCCACTCCTCCGGGTTCCCCAGAGCTGATGAGGGTCCGGGGAGAAGGGCTCTTCATCTACTTGTGCTAGAGGGAACCGGGGGAATTGCATGTTCTGAGTTTGCCAGTGCCAGAACTGAAACTGAGCTAGGATCCGGTGTGTCCTCTTAGCAGCAGTATCTGCTGAGAACATTTTTTTTTTTTTTTTTTTTTTTGCGGTACGCGGGCCTCTCACTGCTGTGGCCTCTCCCGTTGCGGAGCACGGGCTCCGGACGCGCAGGCCCAGCGGCCATGGCTCACGGGCCCAGCCGCTCGGCGGCATGTGGGATCTTCCCGGACCGGGGCACGAACCCATGTCCCCTGCATCGGCAGGCGGACTCTCAACCACTGCGCCACCAGGGAATCCCCTGCTGAGAACATTTTTATCCACACACAAGGAGGGATGTGGAAAAGCCACAGCCACCTCTTACCGTAGGACAAGGAGGGCCTCCCAGATCAGCTGCAGGATGCCTGGCTACCCAAGCGGCTGCACATTCTGTCTGAGAAAGGGGTCACTTGGCAGTGGCAGGAAGCCCAGCCAGCCCTGGTGTGCTGGACGCTTCCTGTGGGGCAGTCACATTACCCGGGAGACAGGGGGCCTCAGGGAAAAGCTCCCTGTTCTGCAATTCAATATCCTAGACTGAGCAGAGCTCTTGTGAGCTGGGCTGTGGTCTCAAGGGGGTTATTCCAGAATCCCCTCAAGGTACTTGTTTAAATTCAGAGCCGGAATGAGAACCGGAAATGATGCGATTGCCTGCCAGTTCATTCACTTTGCTGAGAAGCAAAGCTTTTGGTTTCTTTATGCCTCAGTTCCTTTACCTGCCTTACGGTTTTACGGTTATGTCATATTTATTTAATTCTCCCAGCCCCTCCTTACGAGATTTCTTTTTCTACTGCTGAAATCCAGTCTGCAGAAACTAAAAGCTGTAGAGTGGATATGAAATTTATAGAACCACTGTAGTCTGACATCTCAGATGCTTTAAAAGAAAAAAAAAAGGCAAGTATTTATTTCTGCAGAACTGAACTTACTAATTCAAGATGACTTCTGCTTTAAAACTCAGACTCCTTTGAATAAATAGTCAGTTTCTGGATTTTTTCCCTCCCCCTGGTCCACCTTCTCTCTGGAGGCCATCCCAGTCCCTGTGCCGAGGGAGAGAGGGAACTGCAGCCCCCAGGCATTGGTGAGAGGGAGTTTCTGGCTTATTGGCATCTTCTGTCCCCCACTGACATCAACTCAGCCAGAACTCGTCATGTCTTGTCCTGGTGGGCTGGGATCCACCATTCATGCCCCCAAGCCCACCACGGCCTCCAGCCAGCAGGCCTCCACATTCGTATTCTCTTGATCTACATCTCAGATTCCTTTGGCTCTGCAAGCTGGAAGTGCTTGGCCACTTGGGCACACTTGGTTGCTTCCTTTTGCCCTTGCTGGGGAGTGGGCGTCTCTGAAACACTCCCTTGCCCCCTCGCCCAGTCACTGCTGGTACCATGCCAGTCAGAGCCATCTCTTACATGCTTGCAGAGCTCCTGGCCCACCCCCCGGGAAGTGAAGCACAGTTCCCTGCATGCTTGGTTCTTCCTTGACCAGCATGGGATTTTTTGTGTGTGTGTGTGTGGTATGCGGGCCTCTCACTGTTGTGGCCTCTCCCGTTGTGGAGCACAGGCTTCAGACGCACAGGCTCAGCGGCCATGGCTCACGGGCCCAGCCGCTCCGCGGCATGTGGGATCTTCCCGGACCGGGGCACGAACCCGTGTCCCCTGCATCGGCAGGCGGACTCTCAACCACTGCGCCACCAGGGAAGCCCAGCATGGAATTTTTTTATTGCCCCATCTCCCCAGACCCAAATAAGGAGGCATAGTGAGAACAGGGTTTGGGGCCTGTTCAAAGATATTCATTCATAGCGATCTTAATTTCTTCTCACGATTCTGTCATTTCAGACATATCACATCTTGGATTGCGCACCTTAAATTATAAAGATATCAACTATCTCCAGTTTAATTTATAAATTAAGTGCAATCCCAATCAAAATTCTAGTTGTAATTTTTTTAAGAAACTTAATATACTTATCCTAAAATGTATAAGGAAAAATAAGTTTCACAGATAACAAAATCTATCTAGAAACAGAAGAATAAAGAGGGGGAAATTGCCCACTAGATATTGAGATACAAAGTTTTTTTTTTGTGTGTGTGTGGTACGCGGGCCTCTCGCTGTTGTGGCCTCTCCCGTTGCGGAGCACAGGCTCCAGATGCAGAGGCTCCAGACGCACAGGCTCAGCTGCCATGGCTCACGGGCCCAGCCCCTCCGCGGCATGTGGGATCTTCCCAGACCGGGGCACGAACCCATGTCCCCTGCATCGGCAGGTGGACTCTCAACCACTGCGCCACCAGCGAAGCCCACAAAGTTGTTTTTAATGTGGCAGAGGAGTAGAATCGAGAGTGCGCTGGTAGCACTGTGTTTACCTGTAAACTTCATCTAACATAGAGGCGGCATCACAGATCAATAGGGGGAAGATGGATTGTTTAGCAGGTGGTGGTGGAAAAACAGGCAGTGAAAGAAAGAATTGAGAGAAATAAAGTTGGGTCTCTATCTAACCCCACATACAAAGGAGATTTCCAGTGGATTAGAGACCTAAATACAAAAGGTAAAACTATAAAGTTAAACAGGTGAAAACAGTAACCTGGGACAGGTAAAAATTTCTTAAACCAGACTTAGAAAGTACAAACCACAAGGCAAAATGATAGATCCGATGACATCAAAATTAAGGGTTTCTGTTAACAGTTGAACTGAATTGAAGAGATTGGTGACAGATTGGGAGAAGAGATTTATGAGGTTTATGATGTCTAGAAGTGACAAAGGATAGACATCTAGAACACACAAAGAACTCCTGCAATTCAATTAGAAAGGAGAATACACCAAAAGAAAAATGGGTTAAATATATAAACAGACGACTTACGAAAGAGGAAATCCAAAGGCTTTACAGGTATATGAAAGAAATTGCTCATTGGTAACCAGAGAAATGCAAATTAAAGTAACGGTGAGAGATCAGCTTATATTCGAAGGGAGTAATAAGCTATAAGGCTTGTAGCTACTACCCTAGCATAGCTAGAAAGCTGGGAAATTCCAAGAGCTGGCAGAGTGTGGGGATAGAGATTCCTCCTGCTGTTGGTGGGAGCACGGATTGGAGGATTATCTGTCAGTAGCTAATCAAATTAAGTATATGGATACCTTATAACCCAGCAATTCCCTTCATGGCCTAGGTCCTTTAGCAGTTCTCACGCATGCCCCTTAAAGGAGCATGTAGAAGCAGGAGTCAATCAGGGTTTGTGGGGCTTGAAGTTTATATAATTGGGGAACACTATTTGAGAAAAAGAGTACAGATTATAAACATAATAATTGGGGACAGAGCTTTGAAAAGGATTTGTGCAGGTGCGAAGTCTCAAAGCTTAGGCTTGATCAGCCTCTCTGTGACCTTGTCTCTGTATATGAGCAGGTTCACTGCAGTGTTGTGGGCGCAGTGGGGAGTTGAAATCTTCTAAGACAATTGTGTTATCACACCTGTGGACTCCTTGGGGTAAGTAACAGGTGATATGATCTCAGCATTCTCTTTAATATAAAGACATCTACCTAAACTTTAAAAGAGAATGCAATCCTCCGGTAATGGAGATCCAGATCCCCCAAAAGGCTCAAATAATCTCCTATCACTTAAGCCTGAGGGCTACTGGGTGTAAATATGCAAACAGACCTATAGAGATATAGTTAGGAAGTCCCCATGCCCCTGGCATGGCAGGAATATTCATTCATACTTGTAGAGCGACAATATTTTGCGATACTTCCCAGCTTATTTCTTTTTAGAAATGCCTTTCTAGTAAGGAGGGTGCTTGCAAGAAGGGGGTCTCTGAGATTCCCTGGGGTGTGCTGAGGCCTGCTCCACCCTGCAGGCTGAGGGTCTGGGACGTGGCCCTGGACAGCATGCTGAATTCATCTGCCCCAGTTTTCTTGGAGGGACAGTGAAAGCTGGAAACACTGGAGTCCTCTGAGAAACAAGGTACCCAGAGAACAGGAAGAAGCTAGAGGGCGTTGGCTTCCCCTAAGTGGAGCTGGCTCTAGAGGTCACTATTTAGGGGACCAGAATGTGTGCCACTCCAAAATACACCACTTTGGCATAAGGATTATTTTGAGCTGAAGACAATTGAGAAACAGCAGATGCCAAAAAAAGCTCTCTGCCCTCTCCTATTTGCCTAAAAGCAGGCTTAGACTCTGTACCACCAGGGACTCTGATCAGTCCAGAGACAACAGGAGAGGAATCGACTTACTAAAGCAACCCTTATCTTCTATTAGTTTCCGCCATGTATTCACCTTCCCACAAGTTTGCTGCCCTTGGAAGCCTAAAACCTATTTTCTTTGTCTTGCAGCTTCTCTAAAAATTTATTGATCTTGTTAAGATGCTATATAAGCCTAAGTTCTAACCACCCCTTTGAGTTATGAATTTCTCTCTCGTGTGTGTGTGTGTGTGTGTGTGTGTGTGTGTGTGTGTGTGTGTGTGTGTGTTGCACATGTTAATAAGCTCTGTTTGTTTTTCCCTTGTTAATCTGTCTTTTGTTAGTCTAGTTTGCAGGGCCCCAGCTGGAAAACCTAGGAGGGTAGAGTAAAAACCTTTTTCTCACCTACACTACACCCACACAAATAAAGTAGGAGATGGTGCAGTTATGTGAGTAAGAATGACTGCAGAAGCAGGGGCAGCCAAGATAAGGCTAAATGACCCAGCAGGGACTAGGCTACATTTCTGTGGCTGTGGTTGGTGTGTACCTGGCTTATTTGACACCCAGAATGGATACAGTTTTGTCAGTACTCACTTCAAGGGCAGACACTGCACTGTCTTTCTAGCCTGTTCAGCCTGGGGCTTGAGAAGGTCTGTCTGGGGAGGCCCCATTGGAAGGAGTAGAATGTACACATCCCCACACTTTTATCCACCCTACAGGGGCTGCCTGAGAAAACCAAGCACCAGATTGTGTCAAGCTTGGTGAGAGAGTACAGGCTAGGTTTTTAGAGCCTGTTCTTAGTCTCTTCAGAAAGATTTAAGAGGATCCCACTTGTTATGGCTTGAATGTTTGTTTCCCCCCCAAATTTATATGTTGACATCCTAATGGTATTAGGAGATGGGGCCTCTGATTACGAGGTGATTAGATCATGAGGACAGAGCCCTCATGAATGGGATTAGGGCCCCTTCTACCATGTGAGGACACAACAAGGAGACAGCCATCTGCAAACGGGAAGAGGGCCCCCACCAGAACCCAATCGTGCTGGCACCTTGAGCTGGGACTTCCAGCCACCAGAACTGTCAGCAGTATACTTCTGCTGATGATAAGCCGCCCAGTCTATGGTACTTTGTGACAGTAGCCTGAATGGACTAAGACACCACTGCAGAAAGGAACATCCATGCAGGCGGTGCAGGGGAGCATAACTTGCCACCCCAAAACGTGTCTCTTTGGCACGTGGATTATTTCAAGCTGAAAATATGTAAGGCCCCAAAGACTCAGAAAGAACCTTTGCCCTTCCTCTTAACTGCCTAAAAGAATGTAGACAGAGGACATGGTCCTCTAACTACATCACAGTGTAGATAACTACATTATGAGCTGGATGTGTAGACAGGAAGGAACCTAGTAATGTCTGTTTATTATCATTCCTCTCTGTGTCCCACTGCCTCTGCCTGGCCCAGGAAACATTTGTTTACCCAACATTTGCTCTACCATCTCCATGTGAATTGCCTTCCTCCCTTTGAATCCCGAACCACTACCCCCCAACTTCCTTTTTTGTTTTTAGCCGAAGATGGTGCTTAAGGTGTGGCTTCAGCCATTTTGGCAAGTTACTCAGTTTTCCTGGGTCTCCCTCATATATGCATGTCATTAAAATTCACGTGACTTTCTGTTAATCTGCATCATGTCAGTTTAACTCTTAGACCAGTCAGTAGAGCCTAGAAGGGTAGAGGAAATTTTTTTTCTCCCTGACAGCTGCCTGCAGTGGACCCAGTGGTCATCCATGCCCTGGGGCTAGTAGGGTCTGTGATAGTGCATGTAACAGAGCACTCCTAGCCATCCTGGGTGGTGCTCAGGACAGATGGCACACTCTTGTTGAAGGGCTGTCACGGTGTGTTGTGAGTCTGTGTCGTGTGTGTGTCTGTGTGATGTGTTGGCAGGTAGCCATTGCTGCTTCGGCTCCTGAGGATTCACCTCAGGCTCAGAGCACAAGGTCAGACAACCAAATCCAGCTGCCACCTGCTGGTGCAGCTGAAGTATCTCATCGGGAACTCAGCCTGCTGAGAAGGAGAAGCTGAGCAGAGCTGGCCAGAGTTACCAGAGCCCAGAGAAGGGCTGGACTCTGGCTTAGGAGTTGACGGCATTAGCTGGTAATATTTCACCTGGGACTTGCCTATCAGGTACGGAGAAGGAGGAAACCCCAGGAGCCAAAGTGGAAGAGAGCTATTTTGTGATCCCATTGGGGAATCCTGAATGGGTGATGGGCTGTAGGGCCAAAATGGTGCAAGAACATGGAAGAGGAATTTGGGGTCAGTTTGGCAAGGTCCTTGAATGCTTGTGGACCCCAGAGTTTGGGCAATGAGAAGCAACAGAAGATTTTGAAAGAAAAGAAGGGGGGAATTAAATGTTTTAGAGCTATAACTCTGGAGTGGGGAAGAGGGAGAATGGGAGGCAAAATAATCAGTAATTAGGTGTTAAACTGTGTGGTATTAAAAAAAAAAAATGTTAGCAGAGAGGAAAATAGGCCTTAGCATGGGCACCCTCACTACCTCTGCTCACACACCACACATTGGCTTGTTTTTGTCTTTTGAGGAGGGCACATTTTTTTAAAATTCTAGAACGTACAAAGAATAATGTAATAAACACCTGTGTTCCCGTTACCCAGAATTAACAAATGTTGGCAAGTTTTCACTTTTGTTTCGGACACTGTTTTATATGAAACGAAGAACATTTCTCAAAGTTGACATTCCTTGTTCCACTCCCCAGCATTGCACCTGTGGGGTTCATCAGTGGGGCTTCTGTTGATTTTCAGTGCTGAGTAATGGTCCATTGCGTGACTAGAACATCTTTATTCATTCTGCTGTTGAGGGCCATGTAAGTTGTTTCCATTTATTGGCTATTGCAAATAATCCTGCTGTGAACATTCTTGTACACATCTTTTGATGCCCCAATGCACTCCGTTCTCTTGGGTATATACATTGGAGTGAAAATGCAGCCTCATGGTGTACGCATCTATTCAACTTTCATAGATGTTGCCAGTTTTCTAAACTAAATAGGTACATTGTCACCAATACTCAGTATTTTACTTTACTAAGTTTTAGCCTTTTAGTGGGTATATAGTAATATCTCCTTTGTACCACCATGATGACTAATGAGGTTAAGCTCCTTTTCACATATTTTCAGTCATTTGAATTTCCTGTCTTGTGAGGTGACTGTTCAAGTGTTTTGCCCATTTTTCTATCGTGTTGTCAGGTTTTACTTGCTAATTTGTAAGTCTTTATAGAGCTTGGATACAGGCTCTTTGTTATACATTTCACAAATAATTTCACCCTCTTTGTGGTTCTCTTAATGGTGTCTTTGGATGAACAGACATTCCTAATTTTGGGTGTTCAATTTGTCAGTCTTTTCCTTTATAGTTAGTGCTTTACAATTCCTGATTAAGAACTCTTTGCCTACCTCAGAGGATATAAAATTATTCTCTTATGTTATTGTCTAGAATCTTGACTGTTTTACTTTTCAAATTTATATCTACAGTCTACCTGGAATTGATTTTTAGTATGGTGTGAGACAGGGGTCGAGTTTCAATTTTTTCCCATCTTATTGATCTAGCACTATGTATTAAAATGGCCATTCTTTTCCTACTCTTCAGTGACACCTTTGTCACAATCAAGTGTTCATCCAAGTGAGCATCTGTTTCTGGATTCTCTCCTTCCTTTCCTTTGGTCTATTTGTCCTTAGGGCTTGACCTCACATTCCAGATTTGTCCCACCAAGGGCTGAGGAATCTGGAATATTTATTCCCCCACTCCTCTTACTCATTGCTTAAAGGTTGCCCCTGGGGACATTGACTCTCTAGTACTGATACCCTGTTCCAAGGAAAGCCCTTAGGGTTCCCTTCCCCACTCACATGGTGGTGGTAACAGCATATATCTCCCTGCGGTTATAGAACTGAGAGCTTTAGTCTTGGGTTGGCTGTTGGCCAGAGGCCACCCTTGGCTCTTAGAGGATGTTCACGGTTCTTCATTACTTGGGATTGCCCAGCTTGGCCACTTACTTCTTCATAGGGAAAGGAAAACTCCAGTACAATGGGCACCACAGTTCTGTGGAACATAATCACACAACCATGTACACATAATCACATATATCCCACCACCTTTGCTCCATTCAAGTCACAGGTCCCACACTTACAGGGAGGGACAGCCCTCAAGAGGAAGAACACCAAGAGGCAGGAATCATGGGGCCACCTTAGGAGTCTATCTGCCACAGAAGGTATGGAAACTATCTACCAAACTGAAGGTGACCTCCAGGGTGTGCCAAACAGATATTGGCAAGACACTTTCAGGGCCTACTCTATATGTATATCCTAAACCTTCCTGAATTTCAAAAGTATATACAACAGGCTACTTAATATCTCCTCTTGGACATCTAACAGGCAACTCATCCTTAACACGTCCCAAGCCAAATTTAATTCTACTTTTTCACACCACCAGTTAACAAATAGAAAAAATCCCTTGCATTCTTCCATTTGCAAAAATCCTAGGGGACTTCCCTGGTGGCCCAGTGGTTAAGATTCTGTGCTTCCAGTGCAGGGGGCACGGGTTCGATCCCTGGGAGGGGAATGAAGATCCCGCATGCCGCGTGGTGCGGCCAAAAAATTAAAAAAAAATAAAATCCTAGAGGTGTCTTTGATTTTTCTCTTTTTCTTATAAACTGTTGGTTCTGTCCTCAAGATATATCCAGAACCTGACCACTTTTTTTACCACTCCTACAGCTTTCATCATGGTCCAAGCCACCGTCATCTCTGGCCTGTTTCTACACTTTAACCCCTGTAGTCAGCAGCTAGAAGGATCCCGTTCCAATGTAAGTCAGAACATGGCAGTTCTCAGGGCAAAAATCCCTCAGTGGGATTTCAAATTTATATCTACAGTCTACCTGGAATTGATTTTTAGTATGGTGTGAGACAGGGGTCGAGTTTCAATTTTTTCCCATCTTATTGATCTAGCACTATGTATTAAAATGGCCATTCTTTTCCTACTCTTCAGTGACACCTTTGTCACAATCAAGTGTTCATCCAAGTGAGCATCCCAAGTTTCCCAGAGTACAAGCCAAAGACCTCACATGCCTACACACCCTACTGCCCCCTCACCTCTTCCCCACTGTGGGTTCTTCACTCTGCTCCAGTCACACTGGCTGCCTTGCTGTTCCTGTGCACTCTGAGCACATTCCTACCTCAGAGGCTTTGTATTTGCTGTTCCTTCTACTAGAACACTCCTCACGCTGATAAACACAGAGACATGGGGTCTCTGCTTAAATGCTAGTGAGGCCTTCTCTTACCACGTGACATAAAACAACACCCTATCCCCCTTACTCCACTTCATTTTCCTCCATAGAAGTTATCACATAATGTGACATATTGTGTGTTTATTTTCTTATTTATTATTTTCACCCCCCATTAAAATGTCAGTTCCATTAGGTTAAGGACTGTCTTTCTAATTCATTATCGTATCCTCTAGACACAGCCTAGAACAATGTTTCACATGTAGGAGATGCTCAATAAATAATGGTTAAAGGAGGACTTCCCTGGTGGTGCAGTGGTTAAGAATCTGCCTGCCAAGGCAGGGGACACGGGTTTGAGCCCTGGTCCGGGAAGATCCCACATGCCGCGGAGCAACTAAGCCTGCGAGCCACAACTACTGAGCCTGTGTGCTGCAGCTACTGAAGCCTGTGTGCCTAGAAGCCATGCTCAACAACAACAGAGCCACCGCAGTGAGAAGCCCATGCACCGCAACAAAGAGTAGCCCCCGCTCGCCACAACTAGAGAAATCCCACACGCAGCAAAGAAGATCCAATGCAGTCCAAACTAAAATACATAAACAAATAAATTTATTTTAAAAATAAAAATAATTATAATAATGGTTAAAGGAATGAATGCTGGGACCTTAGAGGTCATCTGGTCTGGTCTCAATTCAGAGAAGGGACCAGGCTGCTACATGTTTAGTGAGTGGTAGAGCTGGGACACGGACCCAGGTCTCTTTTTCATAATAGGGAATAGTACCGAATGTGTTCCTGAACATTTTGCCAAATAAAACCATGCTGTTCTTTTTTTTTTTTTCTCCACAGTTTCCTTTTTTTTTTTTTTAAACATCTTTATTGGAGTATAACTGTTTTACAATGGTGTGTTAGTTTCTCCTTTACAACAAAGTGAATCAATTATACATATACATATGTTCCCATATCTCTTCCCTCTTGCGTCACCCTCCCTCCCACCCTCCCTATCCCACCCCTCTAGGTGGTCAAAAAGCACAGAGGTGATCTCCCTGTGCTATGCGGCAGCTTCCCACTAGCTATCTAATTTACATTTGATAGTGTATATATGTCCCTGCCACTCTCTCACTTCATCACATCTTACCCTTCCCCCTCCCCATATCCTCAAGTCCATGCTCTAGTAGGTCTGTGTTTTATTCCTGTCCTATCACTAATCTCTTCATGACATGTTTTTTTCTTAGATTCCATATATATGTGTTAGCATATGGTATTTGTTTTTCTCCTTCTGACGTACTTCACTCTGTATGACAGACTCCAGGTCTATCCACCTCATTACAAATAACTCAGTTTCATTTCTTTTTATGGCTGAGTAATATTCCATTGTATATATGTGCCACATCTTCTTTATCCATTCATCTGTTGATGGACACTTAGGTTGTTTCCATGTCCTGGCTATGGTAAATAGAGCTGCAATGAACATTGTGGTACATGACTCTTTTTGAATTATGGTTTTCTCAGAGTATATGTCCAGTAGTGGGATTGCTGGGTCATATGGCAGTTCTACTTTTAGTTTCTTAAGGAACCACCATACTATTATCCATAGTGGCTGTATCAATTTACATTCCCACCATGTGCTGTTCTTTTAATCTACTAACTTATTGTCCAAAGCAAATGTCAACAGTAAGTGGAAGTGGGCGAGGCATGAGTTATTATAACTGATAAAGCAGCAGGTTACTGATCAAGTGAGTCATTGTCCTACCCCAGGGAACAATGGTCTGAGTTGTCTGCAAAGGTAAATGACTCTGGTAAAGAACTTGGTTTGTTCCTTCAATGAACAGGTGACGGAAGGATCTGCTCAATGGCCCCTTTCACTGTGTTCTTTATCTGAGCAGTGACTCAATGAGCTGCTATTAATAAGCTCAGTGTACACCACGCAAAGCCCAAAAAGGGAATCCCTCCTCTACAAAGTGGGTTGGTCTCCTTTTGCAGGGAGTATGCCTGTGGGGATGCCCCCCACCCATCTCTTTCCAATCCCTTCCTCTGTTCCATCTCTAACCATCCTTTCTAGCAAAGTCTGCTTTGCTAAGACAATTTCATTAAGCTAAAACAACTTCCTAGGTCCCCAGGTCATTTCTTTCTCCACCTTGTCTTCACATGCCTTTCTTCCTCTGTACTCTATTCAAGTACATTTTCTGTAATGGCTAAACATGGAACTGGGATATAAACTCAAAAAAGAATGCTACTATTTTATTGGCAAATTTCCATAATTTCTCCAGCAATGTGATGGATGAGAGTAGTGGAAGGGTTTCAGATGTCAAATCTGCAGATAGGATGTGTCAGAAAGTTGTCTGTTTGGTAATTTAAAATAATTCATTATAATCACTGTGATGCACATATGTGTAAATTAACTCTAATTTTCACTCTAGGAGTTAACAGATAGCACGTGATGGAAACTAATCAGGAAATCACCATCCAGAAGTGGTTATGTAAGCCTTCTAAATATTGTTATAAAAATCTATTCCAGAGGGTATGTCAACTAGCCTAGGTGGTGTAAAAAAGACTTTTCCATTGGCTAAATGAAAAGTGTTCAAGCTTTGAGGTTGGATAGAAGACTGATAGGTCCCGCCCACCTTACATGGAAAGAGTATACCTTTCCAGCAAGCCCACGAGCCTTACATGTTGGGGCAGTGCTCCAGGTCCAGAAATCCATCTGACCCTGCCTCCTTCCACTGCTTGGGGGCCTCTGCTGCCTGATTTCTCCAGAAGCCCAGCTGAGCAGCTGTCAGAATATTGGGATGTCTGTTCCTTCTCATGTAAGGTGCATTTTAGTATCTGAGTGTGTGGCCTTGACCAAGATTAAAGGAAGCATACGATGATGGGTTTTGTGCCTGCTTGCTAACAAAGATTTTTTAAAGTATGTTTAAATATTTATCCCTTCATTTGTAAAGTAAATTTTTTAAAAATTGAGATAGAATTGACATTATATTAGTTTCAGGTGTGCAACATAGTGATTCGATATTTGTATGTTAATGAAGGTTTGTATGTGTGGCAGAAATTGGCCTAAGAATGACTTTCACCATGATGACCTGCTTGGGGGTGAGATGGTGGGGAAAAGGGATACAGAGGCTCCACCCTCTTCTAACCCCAGGTACTAGCACTATTTACCACAGGGGTGCCATAATTACCAAATAGTCAAATAGCTTGGGTCAATTTGCAAGCCACATCTTCAGCTGTGTTTTACAATTGTTCTTGATGAAGGTAAGACGTAATTAGGTCCTAGTAACTAGTGGAGAAGAGCAGGAGGTTGTTTGAAATTTGTCTTTTGATCTACGTAAGGATTCTGACACTCCAGTCTTCTTGGTGCCTTTCATTTCTCTCATCTGGGAATGTGGTGGACACAGAATGATGGGACTTAGGTTCTCCAAGCTAATAACTATTTCATAAAGAAGAGTTCTCTCAGTGGTAAATGTTAAGTCAGCCTGGGGAGCTCAGGACAAAGGATCAAAATATTATTTTCAAATGTGATTTTTGGCATAGAGGGCATTGGTACCTGAGACCAGGATGGAGCTACAGAAGGAAGATAATGAGATGAATCTTCAACTGTAGCATCATCACAGAAAATGTTCCACCAAGGCACCCCCCACCCCGAGTAGAGTGGCTGAGGCATCCTCCTACACACATGGTTTGGGCTGATGAAGGGTGATTCACAGAAGACGAGTGATGACCCTTCAGGAGAGGTCAGGTCTTCAAGGGCCAGATGTGGGAGGGCATCCTTAATTACAGACTGAGGAAGGTGGTGTCCATACAGACCGAGTGATACATTTTTACTCATCCAGATGATTAGAAAACACAGAGAGATATAATCTTTGCCATTATATTATTGGGGGGTAGACCTTCCCCCAAGCACACTCCCCAAAAGAGTCCAGTGCTGGTGTGTCCCAGCAATTGTCTCTTCTGGCCTGGTAAGTTCATGGAGGGAGTGGTAGCCAGAGGTGGCTTTTTCTCTTTTTCAGTTTGAAACATTTGGGGGCAGATGAGTTGGTATAAAACAAACATAATTACATGTTGACTTCAAAGATGGAAAATACCATGTATGCAAAATTACATAACCTGCCAGGAAGGAAATTATTCACAATGCCCTAATTTTATTTCTGATCTACCTACCATTGTTTAGATTAAAATGTTGGTGGTTGACCTTATAATTCAATACTTCTATCAGAAAACTTTTTTTTTTTTTTTTTTTTTTTGACTCACGGGACTAGCTGCTCCGTGGCATGTGGGATCTTCCCGGACCAGGGCACGAACCTGTGTCCCCTGCATCGGCAGGCGGACTCTCAACCACTGCGCCACCAGGGAAGCCTAGAAAACATTTTTTTAAATGACAATATATTACAGAATGGAACATGTCTTGCCCCAATTAGATATTTTATAAGTAACTGATAATTATGGATAGTGGGTGGCCACTTGGTAGAGAATTTAAAATCTTTTTAAAAAGAAAAACTATAGAATCAGCCATTTTTTGTCTTTAATTTCTTGGTCTTTTATTTTTATCATTATTATTTACTTATCATTATTTTTATTTTTTAAAAAATTTTATTTAATTAATTTATTTTTGGCTGTGTTGGGTCTTCTTTGCTGCGCACGGGCTTTCTCTAGCTGTGGCAAGTGGGGGCTACTCTGTTGTGGTGCGCAGGCTTCTCATTGCGGTGGCTTCTCTTGTTGCAGAGCACAGGATCTAGGCACGTGGGCTTCAGTAGTTGTGGCTCGCGGGCTCTAGAGTGCAGGCTCAGTAGTGGCACGTGGGCTTAGTTGCTCCGCGGCATGTGGGATCTTCCCAAGCCAGGGCACGAACCCGTGTGCCCTGCATTGGCAGGCAGATTCTCAACCACTGAGCCACCAGGGAAGCCCCACTTATCATTATTAATCACTGTTTTTTTACCTTCTTGTTTTCATGCATTGACTCAACCTAGTTTATGTCTAAATTTCTGGTGAAATGCCACATTATTACAACAGCTTTCTGGTTCATTTTATTTTAGATGCTAGGGAAGACACTAAAAAGTAGAGATCAAAGGAATCTTGGCAATCATTCAATTCAATCCCCTCACTCCAAAGATGAAGAAACCAGTGTCAAAAAAACTGACATAGCTTATCCAAGGTTGCACAGCTGGTTTGTGGCAAAGATGGATTTAGAACCTAAATCTCATGACTACTGGGCCAGGGCTCCTTCCCCCAAATGATACTGCTCCCAATTTCCCTGTCCATATTTTTAAATTCTGGCTCTTCTCCTTTGAGTGAATTTAGACATTTAAAAAATTTTTGTGTCAAGATGGAATTTCCCTCATCCGGACCTCTTGCCTTTTCTCTTTTCCTACCTTGTGGGATCTTTGGGAGAAATTAAAAGGAGATTTTAAAAAATATTGCTACACCTAAAAAAAGTCAGGGGAGGGAGATAGCCAACGTAAGCAAGACTTGCTTGTCTTGTAAATGCTGCAGTTTGAAGAATCTGAAAGACACAAAGGTATTTATTTATTTATTTGAACTGAAGTACACTTGATTTGCAATGTTGTGTTAATTTCTGCTATACAGCAAAGTGACTCAGCAATACATATATATACATTCTTTTTTTTAATGTTCTTTTCCATTATGGTTTATCATAGGATATTGAATATATTTCTCTGTGCTATATTCAACTATATTGAATATAGTTCTCTGTGCTAGGACCTTGTTGTTTATCCATTCTATATATAAAAGCTTACATCTGCTCACCCCAATCTCCCACTCCATCCCTCCTCCAACCCCTTCTCCCTTGGCAACCACCAGTCTGTTCTCTATGTCCGTGATTCTGTTTCTGTTGAAAGAAACAAAGGTTTTTAAGATCAGCTAAGGCTCCCTGGTTGGAAACCAGGACACTTAGGTAGAATCTTGAGAACCGGCAGAGAATAATAACAGACCAAGGGGATGCTAGAGGTGCGGTTATGGAAGAGAAGCTAGAAAGAGAGAAGGGAATTGACTTCCCATCCATGGAGGACCCTGTGTGGATTGATAGGAGAGATTTGGCACCATCCTTTAGACTCCATGTGATTGGGTGATTGGCTAATGGTGGGACTCTTCTTTTTGGTAGTAGGCTCTATGTGTACAGTTATAAACCCAATTTAAGAGTTACGTTGAAAAGTAAGGCATATTGGTAAGTTTGGGTTTTAATACAACTACTCCGCTATTTGGAACCTTGTACCACTGCAGCTAATCTGGGCTTTCCTAAAATAGCTCTTGTTATTGCTATGTCAAGCTGTCCCATAGGGCACTCGCTTAAGGAGGGTGCAGAGAACTGTACGGGATGCATAACTAGAATGATGCTTGGGGCACTTCTTTTTCTCAATCCACCCATACCTGCTGACTTCTAGACCATTTCACCTTATATGAGCATAATGTAGTATAAAGGTTGTAGCCTTTGGCATTGGACAGATCCAAATTCTAATCTCTACTTATTAATTCCTAGTTGAGGACAAAGTTTCTTTAACTACCCAAATCTCAAGTTTTTCATTTCTAAAATGACAGTATTGATATATACTCTGTAGGGTTGTTGTGAGAATTAAATAATATGGGTCACTGTATGGTCAGGCCACTCAAGATGGCTGTTCTCTTGCTCTTGACACATCCCCTGCTGGACCAGTCCCTGCTTCACCTATACCCCACTCACATGACTATCCGATCCTCTTAATCATAGGGCTTAATCAGTAACTACCTATGTGCTTGCCCCCTGCCCCAGCCACTGGTTTTCCTGGTACATGATAAGCCAACCTGACAACAGTTTCCCCTATAAATGGTAGCCTCCTTCTCCCCTGAGTGGCGAAGTTTCCTGACTGCAGCCATACATGGTAGAGTATTGCTCCAGGACTTTGCTTCAGACTTATAAGATTCCCTATCCAATAAATGGTTGATGTCTCCATCTCTGGGCTCTTTCTTGGGTCTTGCAGCTGGGCAATTACATGGCTTGCAGGCCTGTGGGGTGCAACCTAACAGTAACTCACTGAGACAGTGCTTTGCACACAATTGTTGATAAACAGTGACTTTTATTTTTCTGGCACTACTGAGGAGAGGAGGGAGGGAGATGAATGTCCAGGGGGAAAGGGGCAGGAATTTCTTTATCCTTTGAAAAGGGGAAGGTTGGGAGATGGTAGGGATGCCTGGTAGGAATAATGAGTTGGCAAGAAGAAGGATGGATGGAGAGAGGAAAAGCAGGATAGGAAAAAAGAAGGGTAGGGTGGAGAAAACAGACAAGAGCCCCAGAGGAAGGGCAAAAAATGTCCATGAGCAGGTACAGAAGGTGTTTGCATAGCTCCTTTCTACTGAAAGTGTCCTTGGACTGGCAGCATTGACCTCACCCAGGAATTTGTTAGAAATGCAGAGTTTCAGGCCCCTCCCCAGACCTTCTGAATCAGAATTCACATTTTAACAAGATCTCAGGTGATTCCTATGTCCACTAATCTGTTAATGTTGTTTTCCTCTGCCGGGGGTTAAACAGATTCAAATGAACAGGAAGGCCCCTGGGGCTTTGTGTGATCTCTGAATTTGCCAGGAAGTTGTCCCAATTAAACAGGTGGGGTCCAAGATCCAGGATGTGTCACTGGCTTGGCACTCTGATCTGGACAGAGGTGCTTCAAGCCAGAGTCAGGCTGGAGGCTCTGAGGGATTCTTAGAACTTCTCATCTGGATCTAAAGTAACAGGCGCGGAGGAACTAAGCCCCGCTTAACATTCTTTCTCTATGGAGGAAACAGGAAGAGAGTTAGGACTGTCCTTTAGACATGTCTGGTCACCCAGGGAGGCACCCTTCCTGACATGCATGCTGCCACATGTCCCTTC
The DNA here is from genome assembly GCF_026419965.1 of Kogia breviceps. Classification (NCBI taxonomy): domain Eukaryota; kingdom Metazoa; phylum Chordata; class Mammalia; order Artiodactyla; family Physeteridae; genus Kogia; species Kogia breviceps. The sequence continues at coordinate 38,791,941 of NC_081322.1, read as the reverse complement.
AGCTCCTGCTACCCTTTCTTGCGCCTGAACAATGGAAGCATTTTTGTCTGTGCCCTGCATGGAGGGTCTTCATCACAGGTGCAAGGGAAAGAGCACTAGACTGATGCCCTCGGGCAACCACTTCCCTGTTCCCTGTTCCCTGACATATAATAAAACCTTAGTATTGTGATGTGAGATGCCCAGGGTTTCCCAGTGCAGTGGGGACTGGAACTGTGGCCTTCTGGAGACTGTTCTACTGGATTGCACCCCTAAGTCAGCAGCCAGGCAGGTGGTGAAAATGAAAGAAGTTGCTGTATATAAAAAAAAAGAAAGTGTTGGGTCTGGGGTCAACAGGAGATCACTTGACGCATCAAAACAGTGGTGGCCTCCACTCAGACCTGCCAGCTGTCAGGGCCAGAGTGGCCAGATGATTTTTTTTTTTTTTTTTAAACCTTGTTTTTTTAAATTAATTTATGGCTGTGTTGGGTCTTTGCTGCTGCGCACGGGCTTTCTCTAGTTGCGGCGAGCAGGGGCTGCTCTGTGTTGCGGTGCGCGGGCTTCTCATTGCGGTGGCTTCTCTTGTTGCGGGGCACGGGCTCTAGGTGCGCGGGCTCAGCAGCCGCAGCTCATGGGCTCTAGAGCGCAGGCTCAGCAGCTGTGGTGCACATGCCCAGTTGCTCCACAGCATATGGGATCCTCCCGGACCAGGGCTCGAACCCGTGTCCCCTACATTGGCAGGCGGATTCCCAACCACTGCGCCACCAGGGAAGTCCCCCAGATGATCTTTATTCCAAGAAAAGCTAGAAGTCCAGACTTTCATGTTAAATTTTCTGATTTTAAAAGCTGACAGTGAATTCATTTTTTAAAACCCTGTTGCTCATACAAAACACATTTGAGGGCTGGATGCAGCCACAAGCTGCCAGTGTGTGACGTCCTTCCTAAGTCTCGTAAGAGAGGAGAATTGAAATTTTCACCAGATTGGAAATAGGCAAACGAGACAAAGTCTCTTGCATTGCGGTTTGCCCCAGTGTGGTAGGCCCTGGCGATGCCTACCTGATGAGGATGAAGATGCTGATTTACCTTTCCAGATGGACACAGTTTGAATGAAATATGGCTGTCACACCCTTTTCATTGCAACTAAACCAAATATACAAAACATTCAATAAGTCACGTATAATGGGATGAAGGGAGCCTATCATAATTAGTTGATTAATCATTGTCAGCCTCTTGTCGTGTGCTGATACATGAGTAACGTATGTTCAGAGTATTGATTGCATCCAAGCTAGAATTCCTTTGAGGCTGTCACCTGAAGGACACTGTGACCACAGAGGTCCACCTCAAGTTACTGCCTTTCGCAAAGTGATAATGGGGTGCACAGCCAGGTGTAATTTAAGCACATCTTCCTACAGGCAGTGGGGGTTTATGGCTGCACTGCTGTAGCTGTATTGCTTTCAGCTTTCATGGGAATCTTTACTGAAACAGAAACCTAATTCCATTTAGGTTAATAATGTGCCCACTCAATCTTCCTTCCCAGAACTAGCCTGATCTTTAAACTTTCTGAGGGGAGACTGGCAGTGCTTCCTCATTGCAGGTAGATATCTCATCAGATAAAGCAGGGTTAGGAAAGGCTTACATTTTTACTCTGAGTCATTTTGATTTTTTTTTTCTTTCATGGTGAAAGTGCAGTAACTCTCTCTCATCTCTGAATGCATTGGTGCTAAAATCATGGTGTAGGACACAGGAGTTGGCATTTGTCTCCCAGATGGACCAACCCAAAGTTCAAGAGTGGGATGAGCTTGTATTCAGGTTTCAAACCAGGACTATAGCTATTCATTCCAACTCTTCTCTCTCTTTTTTTTTTTTTTTTTGCGGTACGCGGGCCTCTCACTGCTGTGGCCTCTCCCGTTGTGGAGCACAGGAGGATCCGGACGCGCAGGCTCAGCGGCCATGGCTCACGGGCCCAGCTGCTCCGCAGCATGTGGGATCTTCCTGGACCGGGGCACGAACCCGTGTGCCCTGCATCGGCAGGCGGACTCTCAACCACTGCGCCACAAGGGAAGCCCCAACTCTTCTCTTTTAAGCAGGGCTCCCCTTGTGTGATTAATGGCTATGAAAATAAATTATGGGGGCTGAAGGGGAGTCTGGGAATATAATAACCGAGATGCAACTTTCATCTTTCCTACTCCCAAACTCCCAATTTCTTCCTCTCTGGAATCAGATAAGCTGTTAACTCCTGTGGGTGGCTGGGTACGAGTGAGGCCTTGGGCTTTGGTGGGTTCCAAGTAGAGAGAATTGTGAGGTTCCTTCTTCTCCCAGTGGGTTGGGCAGGTGCCTAGAGAATAATGTCAAAGGCCAGGAATGGGAGCAGCAAACCCTGGAAAGAGTTGGGCTGTTGGGGATAAAGTCAACACAGGCCCAGTGTTTCTGTGCTGGGCTTCCCACCCCAAGAGGCGAAGAAGGAACTAAATGGGGACTGGGTCCTCTACCCTGTAGCTGGGCCAGTGTGAGAAATCTGGAGGGAAGGGTTTCCTGCAGCTTCTGTAAGTCAGCCCGTGGGGACAGAGATTGCTTTTGCCATCTGTAGGATTCTCATCACTTGGAACTCATAAACCACCATGTCCTAAGACGTGAAGAGCTCACACAGAAAAATACCATGCCATTTAAAAGGGGCCAGCAGCCAGAGAGAAAAAGCAAAATACATTCCCAGCAAGATGAAGCTGTGAGAGGCGTGTCTGAGTTGGGGAGGGACAGGGATATGAGCTTCCATGACAAAATAGCAACTGCTGGTGGGTGGAAAGAGAGGGAGAAAAAAATAAAATTCCAAAAGTCTAAGGGAGGATAATGGAAAGTAAAATGATTCTGAACCTCTCATCTTATTGGAGTGAAGGGGAATCAGAAGAGAGCTGGAGCATGTCTGTGGGGAAATGATGCAAACTGGTGAGGAAAATAATATCTTGTTCTCAGAAAAAAAAATATATATAAATTTTAAAAAAATCTATATAAGAAGGAGTTAGGCTCCCAGGTCACCTCTCTTGACTCACCCAGGATGAGTGGCCCTCCAATGCCTCCTGGCCAAAGACTCTCCGAGAGGCTGAACCAGAGAGATTCTGGACTAAAGGCTACCAGGCACACCAAGGCAAGGAAACCACACTGAAAATGGGGACTAGGTGGAAGATGAGTTACAGAAAGGTGGGATCCCTGGGCCCTGGTCTTCTTCTGTGCTGCACCTCTCAGACACTAGTAGCCATGCTTATCCCTCTCAGAAGGGAACTGGAGGTTTCCCCTTGGAGGACCTGACCAGCTCCGGCGAGAAGACCTAAAGATATTGATAGTTAGAAACCCCCAATGAAACAGTGCTGCAGGGAAGCCCACCAGTCAACAGATTCCACCCACACACTGAACTCTTAAACTGCCATCTAGTGCAGCATTCCTTTTTAAAAAAATTGAAGTATAATTGATTTACAGCGTTTCAGGTGTACAGCAAAGTGATTCAGTTATACACACACACACATACACATATTATATATTCTTTTTCAGATTCTTTTCCATGATAGGTTATTGATATTCAAGATATTGAATACAGTTCCCTGTGCTGTACTGTAAGCACTTGTTGTTTATTTTATATACAGTAGAGTATATCTGTTAATCCCCAATTTTTAATTTATCTCTCCTCCGCTTTCCCCTTTGGTAACCATAAGTTTGTTTTTTATGTCTGTAGTACATCACTCTTAAATATGAACAGATAATCAAGGATCACCAGATATGTGAGAAAAATCTAACATGAAAGGCAGAGACCAGAAAGAAAGATTAAAAAATTTGGGAAAAAGGAAAAAGTATAGGCAACAGAAGAAAACTTTAAAAGTCCTCAGTATCTCCAGAGAGAAAAGGTATTGTATTCAAGAAACAAAAGAAGCAATTACAAAGTAACATTTAGAGAACAATTTATATATATATATATATATTTATTTATTTATTTATTGAAGTTAAGTTGATTTACAATGTTGTACTAATGTCTGCTGTACTGCAAAGTGGTTCAGTTATAATATATATATTCTTTTTTAAAATATTCTTTTCCATTATGGTTTATCATAGGATACGGAATATACCTCTTGAGCTATACAGTAGGACCTTGTTGTTTATCCATTCCATATATAATAGTTTACATCTACTAACCCCAACCTCCCACTCCATCCTTCCCCCAAACCCCTCCCCCTTGGCAACCACAAGTCTGTTCTAATATATATATTTTTAATTGGAGATTAAAAATAGGACAGCAAAAAGGAAAAATTCAAGAGAAGAATTAGATGAAGTATTGTCAATTTTAGCAAACAGAAATACAGGATTCTCAGTTTAATCTGAATTTCAGAAAACAACAAACTTTTTTAGTATAAATATGTCCCAGGCAATACTTCATTTGTCTGAAATTAATATTTACCTAAGTATCCTATATTTTATCTAGTAACCCTAGTTGCAAGACAAATTTGATGAAATCTCCAGGAAAATATAACCAGAGAGAGAGAGGCATAATAAAATTCAAAGATCATTTGAGGAAGTCCAATATTTGAATGATAAGGAGTTCTAGAAAAAGAGAACAGAGAAAACAGATGGAAAAAATTATCAAGGAAGTTTCCCAGAACTGATTGAGAAAGTCTACCCAGAGCCAAGCACAAGGATAAAAAAATCTCTGACAAAACACATCATTATAGGACTTCCTTATTGGCACAGTGGTTAAGAATCCACCTGCCAATGCAGGGGACACAGGTTCGAGCCCTGCTCCACATGCTGCGGAGCAACTAAGCCTGTGCGCCACAACTACTGAGCCTGGGCTCTAGAGCCCACAAGCCACAACTATGGAGCTTATGTGCCTAGAGTCCATGCTCCACAACAAAGAGAAGCCACTGCAATGAGAAGCCCATGCACTGCAATGAAGAGTAGCCCCCGCTTGCAGCAACTAGAGAAAGCCCGCTCTCAGCAACGAAGACCCAATGCAGCCAAAAATAAATAAATAAATTTAATTAAATTAAAAAAAATCATTATGAAGTTGCATAGCACTAAGGACAAAACAGTGAAAGATCAAGCCACATACAGAGGATTAGGAATGAGAACAGCAAAAATTTTCTACAGAAAACAAGAGAGCAATGCCTTCTGAATTCTCAGAGAAAATTTATTTCTGGTCTAGAATTCTATACCCCAGCTAAACAGACCATCAGATCTGAAGGCAGAATAAAAATTTTTTTCTGGAATCTTTCAAAAAACTTAACTTATATGTACCCTTTCTCAGAAAGCTATTGGAGGATATGCTCCATCACAATGTGAGAGTTAACCAAGAAAGAAGATAAGGACTGCAGGAGAGAGAGTCAGGCAATCCCTAAAATGATAAAAGATGGAGATTTTAGGAAGATAACTGAATATATATATATATATATTCTTTTTCAGATTCTTTTCCATTATAGGTTATTACAAGATATTGAATATAGTTCCCTGTGCTATAGAGTAGATCCTTGTTGTGCATCTGTTTTATATATAATAGTCTGTACCTGCTAATCCCAAACTCCTAATTTATCCCTCCCCCTCCCCTTTTTCCCTTTGGTAACCATAAATTTTTTCTATGTCTGTGAGTCTATTTTTGTTTTGTAAGTAAGTTCATTTGTATCATTTTTTTTAGATTCCACATACAAGTGATATATTATATTTGTCTTTCTCTGACTTACTTCACTTAGTATAATAATCTCTAGGTCCATCATGTTGCTGCAAATGGCATTATTTCATCTTTTTTATGGCTGAGTAATATTCCATTGTAAATATATGCACCACATCTTTGTTATATATTCATCTGTTGATGGACATTTTGGTCCTAAAAATATTTTAAAATAAAATTTAGCAGACATTCCTAATAAGGTAAATTAGAAACAGAAGAAAAATGATAAAATTTATAAAAATGATAAAACATATTAAAGACTACAAAAAATAAGAAAAAATATTATCCTAAATGGCAAAAGGAGAATGGTAGGAGATTTGGCTTTGAGAGGTAGCAACTCCTACATCATAAAGAACTTTTTTGTGCCTGTGAAATTAAGAATGTTAAGCTATTTCTTTCCTAGGGTCCCCAAAACGTGAAGGACCACCTGTATTAGAAGCACTTGTTTTAGGGTCCCAGGAGTCTACATTTCAAACAAGAGACCCAGGTAAGTCTGTTTTGGATTAACTTTTATTTTATTTTATTTTATTTTATTATTTTTTTTTTTTGCGGTATGCGGGCCTCTCACTGTTGTGGCCTCTCCCGTTGCGGAGCACAGGCTCCGGACGCGCAGGCCTAGCGGCCATGGCTCACGGGCTTAGTTGCTCCGCGGCATGTGGGATCTTCCCGGACCAGGGCACGAACCCGTGTCTCCTGCATCGGCAGGCGGATTCTCAACCACTGCGCCACCAGGGAAGCCCTAACTTTTATTTTTAATACTTTTTTTTTTTTGCTTTTAAAAAAAAGTTTTATTGAGATATTTTACATAGCATAGAATTTACCCATTTTAAGTGTACAATAAAATGAATTTTAGTATATTTACAAAGTTATACAATCATCTACCAGAATCTAATTTTAGAACAACTCCATTACTCTAAATAAAGAAGTTTGGGGCTTTCCTGGTGGCGCAGTGGTTGGGAGTCTGCCTGCCGATGCAGGGGACACGGGTTCGTGCCCCGGCCTGGGAGGATCCCACATGCCGCGGAGCGGCTGGGCCTGTGAGCCATGGCCGCTGAGCCTGCGTGTCCGGAGCCTGTGCTCCGCAACGGGAGACACCACAGCAGTGAGAGGCCCGCGTACCGAAAAAAAAAAAAAAAAAAAAGAAGTTTGTGCCCACCTCTAGCCCTAGGCAGCTACTAATTTTCTTTCTTTCTTTCTCTCTATATTTTCCTCTTCGGATATTTCACATAAATAGAATCATACAATAGGTGTTATTTTGTGTCTGGCTTCTTTCACTGAGCACACTTTTGAGGTTTTGGATTAACTTTGAGAACCGCTACTTAGGACAACAGAAGTTACCAGAGGGTTCAAACTGAGGAGCAACAAAATCGGATTTTCAAAGACCTCCTCCTTCCTCTTCTCCCTGCAGCGCACCCATCCCCACGTGGAGGACCAGTAGGGTTGTTACTCTAACTACACCATTTCCTATGGAAAAGTTGGGTCATGTTGCCATTCAATGCCAGAAAAGTTACTGGAAGTGGCCTTGGTTCCTGGAGCATCAGGTTTCATCTCATTCACAGTAAACAGCAAGATAACATCTTCCTGGGACAGGGAGAGAAATAAATGCTGAGTCGTGTCTGAAAATCTGAGCTGGTCTATCTTGGTTTTGAAGGTTTTGTTTTTTTTTTTAAATTCCATAATAACAAAACTTAAAATAGCTCTCAGAGGTGGTCAGTGTCATTTTTGCAAGTGCTGGAGGCAGTAATCAGGGTAGAAGGTGTCCCCCAGGTGGGTCTCAGAGCCCAGCTGCAGCTGTTTTCATTCAGAATTTGGTGACATAGGAAAAGCAGATGTGCCATCTCTAGAGATCTGGGGAGCAACCATCCTAGAACCCACAGGGCATCTCAGGAAACTTAAATAGCAACAATGAAAACAGACCGTCTTTCTGATCAGTTGGTTCGACCAAGGGGACTTAGTGAAGCCTTTTCCAGCCCTGGGAGACTTTTTGAACAGAAACTCTAGGCAGTGGTTCTGAAACTATGTCAGCCTATGTCAGAAGGACCTGGAGGGCTTGATAAACCCTGCTCGCTGAGCACCATCCCAGAGTTTCTGATTCCATAGATCTGGGTGCAGCTTGAGATTTGGCATTTCTAACAAGTTCCCACGTGTTACTGAGGCTTCAGGAATGACCTCCCCGTAGTAGGCAAAAGCAATCTGCTCAGCAACAGTTTTTTGCTGGGCAATGGCTTTATGCCCCTACTGAAAGGGAAAACTAGGGATGCCAGTGAGAGGCATGTTGGGGTCACACTCAGAGGTCTGTAGGGTTGTAATAAAACACTCCTCTTGAGGCCAAGGACCAGACTTGGACCTACTTGGACCTATGTACCTCTTTACAACAATCAAACCACAAATATCTGATCAGTGACTATCATAACTATAGTTCCCATTTATTGAGCACTATCTGTATGACAGGCACTCTGTAGACATTTAAGCTTCACAGCAGCCCTGTGGCTTGCTGCACGCTGACGCTGCCGGGCATATCCCACCCCAGGGCCTTGGCACCGGTGGGTCCCTTGGTCTGAAATGTGCTTCCTTCACACAGCTCTCTCCTACTGTCCTTTCGGGTCTCTGTACAAACACCGTCTTGACAGAGAGGGCTTCCCTGGTCACCCCTTCTAGCATCTCACCCCCCACCCCTGCCCCCAAACTTCCATTCCCCACCTTCACAGCCTTATTTTCTCTCCTGAGCACTTATCACTAGTGTTCTATATATTTGGCTTGTTTTGTTTATTTTCTGCTTCCCTCATTAATACTAGGCACCAGGGCAGGGATTGTGTCGTTGTTTCTCTAGGGCCTAGAACTGTCTGGTGCATAGTTCACAGTGCATACTTACTGGTAAAAGGAACAAATGAAACCTTCAGAGCGCTAAGCCTTACTTTGCAGGGACATGCAGAATTTGGTAACATGATGATTAGAGCCTGTCAACTAAAAAGCCTTCACGTCTGGCATTATTTCGTTGGTGCTGTTTAAATGCGAGGGAGGAAAATAAGTAGAAATTAGAACAAAGAGAGGATGGGAACTGGGGGTTAAGGGTGGGAGCAGGCTGGGCTGAGTAGAAGGGGCTGGTACAACTCACCCCGGCCCTGAGGGGAGTTGCCCCTCAAGTCTCCTGCCGAGGGTGGCTCTCAGTGGGTGGGTACGTCCCCGGGGCTCCTACTGGGGGCAGAAAACAGCTGCTGCAGTCGGCAAGCATGGAACACCCTGGCCAGCCTAGTTGCTGGAAGAGCAGGACTGGTTGCTGAAATGGCAAAGAAGGGTTAGTTGAAAAGAGTAGCTTTCACATATCCCAGCCAGCTGACCCTGGAGGGGACCGGAGCTAGGTTTTCACCCAGAAGTGGCAGCTGGCACAGCAGCATGAAGGCAGGAAAGACGCAGGGTCAGAGAGAGGCCGGCCGTGAGCCAGCAACCATACCCCTGAAGCAAAAGGAAGAATCGAGACCTATGATTTAACTGCGCAAACAGACTCTGATTGGAAACACTGTCTGATGGCACCCATGCCACTTGGAATATGAAACATTTCCTTTCTTGGCACCTGTTTCTAAAGGACAGGCTGCAGTGTTGACTACTTACTTTGTAACAATATATATGTTCAGTTCCTTAATGAACTCCAGGCCAGCTTGTGCCTTTTCTCCTGTGTGAACATGAAAAAAAAAGAAAAAGTGGCTGAACAGTTGAGTTCCTGGCGCTGTGCACACCGGCAGGTGCTCAGGTCATGCTGCACAGCACAGCACCCTAGGGAAAAAAGAGGAAAAAAATATATAAAATAATGTGAAAGCCAAGAAACAGACTTCACCCACAGTGATCAACTGACCAACAACTAGATTCAATTAGATTTTAATTCCACAAAGTCATTGTAGAAATCAATTCAGGGTGGAAAGTCCCTTTCTAAATAAAATCCAAAGTGTGATAGTGATGATTGGGTCCCCAGTGTTAAAGGTCCTTGAATTGTTGAGGAGGTAATTTGGCAAATCTTACTTCCTGTCTCCGTCAAGAGAACACAGACGACATACTGTGGACTGCAGAGTAAAGACTGCACAGGTCCCAGAGCCATAAAGGGCAATGCTGCGATACCGTAAGCTGAGGGAGGAGCCACGAGGCTAAGGGCTTGGTCTGGGGGAGCGAAACTGTTGATAGAGGTTGTTTACTAAAGGGCGCCCAGGTCAGACGTGCAGGGAACACATCAGGTGAAACAGGTAAATGGGTCTCTTGACTGTATTCTTCCATAGGCTAAGGTGCCCTGGGAATCTACGAGAAGACCACAGTACAGAGTGTTTCTCAAATATTTGACCCTAGAAACCTTTTTTCAAAAAACCTATATTAGAAAAAAACACTGCTCTAAGCCTAGGTATCCCTCTGCACCTGGGCTTGGGAAGAAGGCTGTGGGCTAAGTGTGCAGTTTATAAGCAGATTCTACTAGATTGGTAGGGAAGGACTTGTTACCACTGCGTTAGTGAGTTCTTGAAAGGGCTGTTAAACTTCCTCAAGCCTCTAAACCTGACTGTGATAAACAGTGACTTGGAGAGCATGCCTCCCTGCAGGTGGGAGAACTCAAGCTAGGCCTTACCTGGATATGCTGTCACCAGGCAAAGCTTCAAACCATGCTATGGGAGTGGAATGTTTTTCTTTTTTTTTAAAGTGCTGTTTGCAACTTACCAGATTGATTTTCTCAATCTCTAAAGGGTTGCAATTTGAAAAATACCAAATTCAATCTAAACTTAAGCATGTTGAAAGTCTGAGACCTCTTCCTCCAAAGAATTCCATGCTAATTACCTCCTGGGGTAGAATAGGCAGGAGAGGCCTTAGGGCTGGGTTTTTCCTTCAGGAAAAGTAGTACCAAATAACTTCCTGCAATACAAGTTCTTGACTAGGCCCTGCTTTTGGAAAAGGACAGGGAAAACTGTGGTTAAAACTGTTATTAAAATGAGGCTTTCAAATTTTAAGTGTGATTCTGTCATCTAGGCTATAAACAATTCACAGCTGTTCTTGAGATTTGTTCTAATTGAGATCACAGCTGAGAACCCAGATAAAGGGATGATGCGGATTCGGACTATGGCGTTGGGAATCTCCCGGGCAGTCTTACCTGAAGACACTCTTTCCTCCCTTCACCTCATAATTCGTGTCTGAATGCCACTTCCTGGACCCCGAGCCAGGCTCAGTCCGAGGGAGAGACGACCTAACCAACCTGACCGAACTCCAGACCCCAAAAGGCCTCCTGGTGCCTCGAGAAAGGTAAGAAAGATTAGTGATTTTAAAAGATTCTGTTCATACCTTTCTAGTGTATCAGAAAGGCCTGGACCCCCAGGGTACGGTTCCCCAGGTCAGACAGTGCCTTCTCCCAACCCTTTGGTGCACAAAGGGCGCGTCCAACAAAAGTTTTTTTAACTACCAATTGAATGTGATATTTTGCAAAGCACTCTGTGGTTTTTCAAGCTTTAACTTTGAGGGGTCTCAAAAATATTTGTGTTCTCATTTTTCCTTTTCCACCCTCTTCTGTTCTCGATTCGTTTGATTTCCTTCTGGGCATTTTGGCTGCAGCGTTCCCCGTGATTGTCCCTTGGAGTAATATCTGGACTATAAAATACAATCTTCTTGTTTGGAAAATTAAAAAAAAAAAAAAAGAAGTGTACGTACTGGGGCCGGAGGAACAGTGGGAGAGAAATGGGGTGGTGTCGGGGGCTAAGGAGAAGCAGTTGCCCAGTTAGAATGGCAAAATCCACTGTAATTTCAAGACTGAAAAAAAGTGGATTTTACCGTGCTAAATCAATCTAACTGTTCAAATGATTATTGTTCTCCTGGTGTTTCTAAAAACATGTGAAATGAATGGAGACAGATTCACACAGACTTGAAGAGTTTTCGGAAACCATGAGTATACCCACAAGGTCTGCTGTAGTTTTGTCCAGTGCTGGGAATCTCATCAATTCTATTGTCTGCAGAAATGAGACAGTAAAGCCTGGTGGTCAAGGGGCGGGGGAGGTGTCTCTGCACTGACTCACTGTGTGACCTTGGGCAAGTCACTTGACCTTGCCAAGCCTCAGTTTCCTCCTTTTTAAGTGGGCATTACTCACAATTGTACCTACCATTTAGGATTGTTGTCAGGATTTAATGGAGTAATATATGGAAAGCACTTACTACAAAGGTTGTCATACAGTGAATGCTGAATAAATTTTGTTCTGAAACGCTACATGAATAGAGCTACTGCAAGTAAACCAAGATTTAGTTTTTGGCAGAGTTTCATTGAAAGCCATGTGAGAGAAGGCCGGCAAGGGGAAAAGTCCTTGTAGGCCTTTTGCTTCGTATAAGCACAGCAGATTTCAACCAGGAGCCATTTGCCCTTCAAGAGACATTTTCTGTCTGAGATACTTTTGGTTTGTCATACTGGTGGGGGTGGGGAGAGCTACTGGCATCTGGTGGGTAGAGACTGGGGACGCTGCTCAACATCCTACATTGCACAAGACAGCCCCCATGACAAAGAATTATCTGGCCCCAAATGCCAATCATGTGAGGTTAAAAAAACAATTGACCTAGAACTGTCCCTTTAACATCTCAGGTCTAGGGGTTATACTTTCCTTTATGATTCTGCCCCCAAAAAAGTTGTAAATGAAGTCTCGAGACTAAAATTCTCAATTCCCTAAGGGCCAAACCCCACTGGCAAAGAAGAGATGTGGCAAAATTAGGAAATGCAGATTTTAGTATCACCGGAGAGAGGACCCTGGTATTTATCCACAGCTGTTCCAGGCTTTCAATGTTGAGGTGAATTGGTGGAATCACAGAGGCCTATGGAGGTAGGTTAGACCAATGAAAGCATGGGCTCACTTTGAAGAATTTAATTTAGTGGGAAGAGAAATTTGTGATGTTAACTTGGGGCCTGAGATTAAAGCACAGATAGGCTGAATCTAAGGGGAGTATCTTGGTTGATAATTCCTCAGGCCTACTTAAAAATAAATATAAATCAGGGTAGATCCTTTCAGGAAGACTTGTTTTGATTCAAACAAATTTACGCTGGCTCTTCATGTCTGTGGGTTCTGCATTCGAGAATTCAACCTACTGGGGATTGAAAATATTCGGTAAAAATATGTTGACTAGAAGTGGTGAGTGGGCATCCTTGTTATTTTTTCCTGAATTTAAGCAGGAAGGCATTCAGCTTTTCACTGTTGAGTATTATGTTTGATGTGGGTTGTCATAAATGGCTTTTATTATGTTGAGATATGTTCCCTCTATACCCACTTTGGTGAGAGTTTTTATTATGACTGGATGTTGAATTTTATCAGATGCTTTTTCTGTGTCTATTAAGATGCTTGTGTGTTTTTTGTCTTTTCTTTTGTTAACGTGGTGTATCACGTTGATTGATTTGCGTATGTTGAACCATCCTTGTGACCCTGGAATGAATCTAACTTGATCATAGTGTATGATCCGTTTTATGTATTGTTGGATTCAGTTTGCTAATATTGAGGATTTTGCATCTATATTCATCAGAGATATTGGCCTGTAATTTTCTTTTTTTGTAGTGTCTTTGGTTTGGGTACCAGGGTGACGGTGGCCTCATAGAATGAACTTGGGAGTGTTACTCCTCTTCAATCTTTAGGAATAGTTTGAGAAGGATTGGTACAAGGTCTTCTTTGTATGTTTAGTAGAATTCCCCAGTGAAGCCTTCTGGTCCTGGACTTTTATTTGCAGGGAGGTGGTTTTTATTTATCTATTTATTTAGATTCTTTTTCACTTCTAGTGATCAGTCCATTCAAATTATCTGTTTCTTCTTGACTCAATTTTGGCAGACTGTATATTTCTAGAAACTTGTCCATTTCTTCTACATTGTTCAATTTGCTGCTCATACAACTCATAATCAAAAAAAGCAGGGCTTCCCTGGTGGTGCAGTGGTTGAGAATCCGCCTGCCGATGCAGGGGACGCGGGTTCGTGCCCCGGTCTGGGAAGATCCCACATGCCGCGGAGCGGCTGGGCCCGTGAGCCATGGCCGCTGAGCCTGCGCGTCTGGAGCCCGTGCTCCGCAACGGGAGAGGCCACAACAGTGAGAGGCCCGCGTACCACAAAAAAAAAAAAGAAAAAAATGGGCAGAAGACCTAAATAGACATTTCTCCAAAGAAGACATAAATATGCCCAACATGAAAAGATGCTTGACATTGCTAATTTTTAGAGAAATGCAAATCAAAACCACAATGAGGTATCACCTCATACTGGTCAGAATGGCTATAATCAAAAAGTCTACAAATAATAAATGTTTGAGAGGGTGTGGAGAAAAGGGAACCCTTGTACACTGTTGGTGGGAATGTAAATTGGTGCACTATGGAAAACAGTCTGGAGGTTCCTTAAAAAACTAAAAATAAAAAACAAATACCGAATGCTAACACATATATATGGAATCTAAGAAAAAAAATGTCATGAAGAGACTAGGGGTAGGATGGGAATAAAACACAAACCTACTAGAGTATGGACTTGAGGATATGGGGAGGGGGAAGGGTAAGCTGGGACGAAGTGAGGGAGTGGCAGGGACATAGATACACTACCAAATGTAAAATAGCTAGTGAGAAGCGGCCACATGGCACAGGGAGATCAGCTCGGTGCTTTGTGACCACCTAGAGGGGTGGGATAGGGAGGGTGGGAGAGAGGGAGATGCAAGAGGGAAAAGATATGGGAAGATATGTATATGTATAACTGACTCACTTTGTTGTAAAGCAGAAACTAACACACCATTGTAAAACAGTTATACTCCAATAAAGATGTTAAAAAAAAAAAAAAAACCCCTAAAAATAGAGCTACCATATGATCCTGGGCATATATCTGGAAAAGAAAACTCTAATTTGAAAAGATACATGCACCCCAGTGTTCATAGCAGCACTATTTACAGTAGCCAAGACATGGAAAAAGCCTAAGTGCCTATCAATAGATGATTAGTTTAAGAAGATGTGGTCCATATATACAATGCAATATTACTCAGCCATAAAGAAGAATGAAATATTGCTGCAACATGGAGGGACCTATAGATTATCACACTAAGTGAAGTAAGTCAGACAAAGTCAAATATCCTATAATATCACTTGTATGGGATCTAAAAAATAATGCAAATGAATCTAATCTATATACAAAATGGAAACAAACTTACAGACACAGAAAACAAACTTACGGTCACTAAAGGGGAAAGGGAGGTGGAGGAGCAATAAATTAGGTAAGGGATTAACAAATACAAACTACTATACATAAAATAGATAAGCAACAAGGATTTACTGTATAGCACTGGGAAATACATTTAATATCTTATAATAACCTATAATGGAAAATAATCTGGAAAAGAAATATATATAACTGAACCACTTTGCTGTACACCTGATACTAAGACAGTATTGTAAATCAACTATACTGCAATTGAAAAAATATTCGAGGAGAAAACTCCAGAACGTTCCAAAAAGTAAAACTTGAATTTGTCGTGCTCCAGCAACTATTAACATAACATTTACATTGTATTAGGTATTGTAAGTAACCTAAAGATGAATTAAAGTATATGAGAAGATGTACATAGGTTATATGCAAACACTACAGCATTTTATATAAGGGACTTGAGCATCAACAGGATTTGGGTATCTGCAGGGGTCCATGGATACCAAGGAACAACTGCACTAAGTTGTGTGTGATTCTCTCAGATTTGCACAAATCAGATCCAAAGACTTTCTAGATTGCTGTTGACAATAGCCCCAAAGAGGGAGCTGTATCCTTATGTCTAAACAACCTCCTACCCTCTTCAACTTGAGATCAAAACATAAGACAAAGCAGAGAAATGGCTGAGAAATTATCTGACGCTGTGTGATGTCACTGACTGTCAGGGTGTGAGCCTTATCCCTAGTCATCTCACAAGAAGCAGGTTAATGGACAGTGGACTGTTCTGTCTTTGGGAGATGCAAACCTGTGTACATCAGAGACCATCCTTGCTCTTGCCTAGCAGAGAGATGACCAGGCAGCAACATTCTAGGGTGCAGGTTGACAGGCCTAGCAGCCCTTCAGGCCATAGCCCCTTTGGCCTTTGCTTGAGTTGCATAAAGGCCAGTCTCAGGACTAGCAGAAAGGAGGGTCAAGGATGGCACGCCTGACAGGGAAAGGAGAGTCAAACAAAACCTACCAAATGGTACATGACCTTCCCATGTTAAACTTGGAATGTCAGTGCACCACTTCAACTACTGTTATAGCTTATTCCTTTTTCCAAAATCCTCCTGAAATGTTTCTGGCATATAAACTTCTGTTGGAGCTTAACCAAACTCTCCAATGGCAACTTAAGGTTGAGAACATTTCAAAAGGATGCAAAAATTGAATAAGCTTCTTGGTTTGGGAGGGGGGATGGCAACATCAGGGGCACACTGACCTTGCCACTTTATGAGCAGAAGACAGGTGTGAGCTTTCAAAATAATGTTCCAGAATATCCACAGGAAGTGAATAAAGATTGCCCTGTTGTCCCATTTGCATGCTATGCCACTGTGAACAGTGCCCAAAAGTTTGATCATATGGTCACCTTTGTTACAAGAATGGGACTTTGGGTGATTTTCATAACATTGATAGCAGTGGGTTCAATAAAATATTTCAAAGCTAGGATGTCCTCAGAGCACTGAAATGTTTGGTCATAGAAGGAAACATCTGCAAGCAGATGACTTTATGACAAACATTATATTTTGAAGAGCTCCCTAACTGACCATGATATGATAACGACCTCTATGGAACACTAAGCTCTGAAAAGGCTCTAATGGAACCTGGAGGTCTGTTTGGTCAGAAAAAAAGTTTCCTTGATGCTTACAAGGGTGAAAATGGCACCATGGAATAAGGCATGGTGGTAAAAAGAGCACTGGACCAAGAACCCAAAGATGGGCCAGCTTCTTACATACTGCCCTTGAGATCTCACATATTCTCCAGCCATAGAGTTCAGCCCCATCAGTAAAATGAAGATGGATGCTGGCATCTGCTGTGTACTCTACTGGGCTGCAAACATTTGAGAAAACTTCATGAATCGTTGACTAAACAACGGGTGTCTTATGTTCTTGTCAAAAGGTAATGAGAGAATCAAATTGTATCCTATTAAGGAAATATGTTTATAACCAAATTATTTCCTAAGAACTTCATGTTTCCTGGCATGGTCTTTCATTTCTCTCCTAATATAAAATTTGTCAGGAAACCTATGTTTCGCTGAGTAGAAAATTGCATAGCCAGTAGATATATTTTAAAATGTCTTATTTTATGGTCATCTAGATGTGGTCTTCTGGAGAGGGTCTTAGCCAGAGAGCTTTTTATTACAGGAGACAGAAACACATCCAAGTTAGTTCAAAAAAGAGAGAGCTTGTTACAAAAACAAAAGCAGAACAACAGCAGACCATCTCACATGCATTCCGGTCAAAGTAGAACTATTCCTCATGCACCTGGGTTTGGGAAACCTCCAGAATCAAAGTGGTGCTTTTCTGTTTCTAGACGGCTTCATGGCTCGTTTTTCTCTTCTATATATCACGAACCCACACACTACAAATGTGGCCCAGCCAATACCCTCAAGTCTATATGACCTGTTGTTTGAAGGGTAGAAATAGAATCTGAGGATTTGTTTAGATGTAAGGTAGTTCTATCACCTATGCCTATTCAAAGGTTCAAACTAGGAGGTAGCAGCACCACCTCCCACCCCCTCCAGGTGTCCCCAGAGGCTGTCATCTTTGGGGAATTTCAATAATTTCCAACTCCAGGTCAAATGCACTGAAATCATCTTTTAAACTGGCATGCATGCAGGTGGAGCTCAGCATTGATGAGGGCTGGGGGTTGGGCCTCTTAGTTCATTCCCTTGGTCACTCTTTATCACTCACCGTTAGCATTTTTTCCTCTTAATGTTTTCCTCTATTTCTCTGTTTCCCGAAGCAGTAAAACCCATAATCTTCTGTGGGCTGTTTATTTTCCATGAGGGTAGATCTGGAAATTTTCCCAAAGAACCAGCTTTTGGTTTGGTTGACGCTGGGTGTTGTTTGGGGATCTGCTTTCTGACCCCATGGCTGGGGTGGGGTGGGATTGATAGAGGGAGGGTCTCAGGTTGGTTGAGGGAGACTGTGACGGTTCTCAATCTGGTTGCTTAGCTGCGGCTTGGAGTTCACGCACCAGTGCTGCCCTCCTGCTCTAGAAGTGGCAAGCTCCGGCCTTCCTTCTAAACGCCCGCCTCTTGCCTAGAGGGCCGGTGGAGCCCTGCGAACAGCAAGGCGTTCCCACCACAGAGAAGGCGTCAGCATTTGTGCTGGAGGGTGGGAGGTGCCCTGAGGTTACAGCTGGGAGAAGGTCAAAGCCTCTTCCATTCACCGAGGCCGCCTCTTCCTTAGCCCCGACTCCCCATCTGCCATGTCTCTGCCTCTTTACTCTGATTCTGCCACTTAGCTCTCTGGAAGTGAGACCCTCTCCCCCACTTTCTTCATTCTGAGCTCCAAACGTCTCTGTGGTGCCTTCAGAATGGGAGTTGTTATTTTTTAATGCACACAACTTCATTTTAGAGGAGCACTAATCTCAGGGTTCATTAATTAAGACATTACACTTGGGACTTCCCTGGTGGTCCAGTGGGTATGACTCGGAGCTCCCAATGCAGGGAGCCCAGGTTCTATCCCTGGGTTGGGGAACTAGATCCCACATGCATGCCGCAACCAAAAGATCCCGCATGCCGCAGCGAAGATCCCATGTGCTGCAACTAAGACCCGGCACAGCCGAAATGAATAGTAAATAAATATTTTTTTTAAAAAAATAAAAACATCATTAAAAAGATAAAAAAGACATCACACTTAACTAGAACGTTAACTCATTCTTGGCTGTGTATGTCCTCAGCGCCTGGCTCAGGATTGGAGCGCAAGCCGCAGTGGCTGAATGGTTCACGGCTAGCACCCTGCAGGGAATCACATCCCTGCTTGAGATTTGGTACTTTGTTTCCTAAGTCTGTCCCTTCAGTCTCTTCTCCCATCACAGACTGTATCAAGAGAAAACAAGAGATGAGTTTCTTAGAAACAGCTTCTGTCAACAGGCAGTCTCCCTCCCGCCCCCTCCTCTGTCCAAAGTGGTGAGGCTGTAAAGAGCTTTCATCAGAAAACTGGCACTTAGAAAATAGAAAACCAATTAGGGGGCTGCCAAATGATGCAGGGAAGTGTTATCACAGAGCCAGAAGGGAGAACACACACATCCGACAAGAACCTGTAAGATGTAACCTTTCAGAAGACAGCGCTGATTATAAATAGTCAGGTTCTAAGTTTAATCATTCACTAGCTACAGAACTCCTTTAGATATATCTTCTTGTGCTTTGTAAGACTGCTGGAATTTATCAAGGGGAAAGTCTACATAGTTCCTCAGGAAAACATCTTATGTGATACTCTTTTACCTTGTATATTAACCTGCTAATGCCGCCGTAACAAAATATCATGACCGGTGGCTCAAACAACAGAAATGCGTTTTCTCACAGTTCTGGAGGCCAGAAATCTGAGGTCAAGGTCTCTGCAGGGTTGGATCCTTCTGTGGTGTCTCTCCTCGGCTGGCAGATGGTTGCCTTCTTGCTGTGTCCTCACATGGTGGATCCTCTGTGCTTGTGCCCCAGTATCTCTTTTTATAAGGACATGGGTTATGTTGGATTAGGGCCCACCCATATGACCTCATTTAACCTTAATTAAATGGTCCTGTCTCCAAATACAGTCACATTCTAAGGTACTAGGGGTTAAGACTTCAACCTATAAATCTTTTTTTTTTTTTTTTTTTTTTTTTTTTTTTTTTTTTTTTGCGGTATGGGGGCCTCTCACTGTTGTGGCCTCTCCCGTTGCGGAGCACAGACTCCGGACGCACGGGCTTAGTCGCTCCGCGGCATGTGGGATCTTCCCGGACCGGGGCACGAACCCGTGTCTCCTGCATCGGCAGGCGGATTCTCAACCACTGCGCCACCAGGGAAGCCCCCTATAAATCTTTTTTTTAACATATGAATTTTGAGGGGGACACAATTCAGTCTATAACATCTTGTTTGGAATTCCCTGGCAGTCCAGTGGTTAGGACTTGGCACTTTCACTGCTGGGGCCCAGGTTCAATCCCTGGTCGGGGAACTAAGTTCCTATAAGCCACGTGGCGCAGCCAAAACAAACAAACAAACACCTTGTCTGCTGTGGAGGTGAAGAGTAGCAGAGTGTGCCACCCCCAAATATACCACTTTGTCATAAGGATGATTTTGAGATAAAGGCACTTGAAAAACAGCACGTGCAAGAAAGGTGTGCCGACCTCACCTTTCTTTCTAAAAGCAGGAGATAAAACTCCCACATGAACCAGGAGGAAAGAAACGTTCTTATCAGCAGAGATGGGAAGTTGAGGCTAAGAGAAATCTGTACAAACAGACCTTGTTAGGATAACCTTCATCTTCCTTTAGCCTCCACAGACAGTTACTTTTCCACAGTGACTATTTTTTGTTCTACCTAGTATATAAGCACTCAGGCCTAACTGCATTTTGGGTCTTCATTTTCCTAGGAAGGCTCCTATGTGCATGTAAAAATATTAAATAGAATTTGCATGCTTTCCTCCTGTTAATCTGTCTTCTATCAACTTAATCCTGAGGCCCAGCCGGAGGCTGTAAAAGGGTAGAGAAAAAGTTTTGCCTCTCTGCAGAGGCTTGCTGAATACTTTGTTTGTTTGTTTGTTTGTTTGTTTTTGGCTGCATTGGGTCTTCATTGCTGTGCACGGGCTTTCTCGGGGTCTACTCTTCGTTGCGGTGTGTGGGCTTCTCATTGTGATGGCTTCTCTTGTTGCCAAGTGTGGGCTCTAGGCACACGGGCTTCAGTAGTTGTGGCACACAGGCTCAGTAGTTGTGGCACACGGGCTTAGTTGCTCTGTGGCATGTGGGATCTTCCCGGACTAGGGCTCGTGGCAGGCGGATTCTTAACCACTGAGCCACCAGGGAAGTCCCAGCTGAATACTCTGTGTTGGATGAAAAACACCACCCTTCCCCCCACCCCGCCCCACCCCCTTTCTGATGATTCCTAGGATTACTGAAACAGAAATGGGCTGTAAACAGGGGAGGGGATGGTACAGGGGACATCCAAGAGGGGATGTGTGAATAGGGACACCATTCCAGGGTCCCTGGCCTTATCTCTGCTTTGCCTTTATCTCTCTTGAGATCATGGACTCTTCCCTTGCTCTGTTTGTCAGAGCAAAAGAAATTAGACTTCAGAGTCATCTGGTGGGAGTGGAGGAGGTGTGAGGAAAACAATTGCTGGATTATTAATAATATTTTCAGAAGTTCTGTAGGTTTACCTCTGTGGAAACCCTGTGGGAGGTTGCATAACAGTATTTTCACTGAGTGTAGGGCAAGGAATTGGCTTATAGCTACAGTTTCTCTGCAAGTCTCAGGAGGGGTAGCGTTTCTAGCCTTTTGTCTTGAAGTGCTTTGTGTGGCATTAGAAACCGAAGCCACGCACGAAGGAGAGTCTAGAGCAAGCTGTCACGCGATGCTGCCGACTTGCTGTGTCACAACTTGCTACCTAGGAGTTCCCTCCCAGGCTGACCTCCAGCAGAAAGGCCGCCCTTACTGACATGCAGAAACTGCCTGACAGGCTTCATTCCTCAATGCTGTGGAGTAGAATTCAATGAACTATCTATGTCTCAAGTGGGAGGGACTGGAAGGGTTGACTTTGGCATAGAGCTGGGAGATTGATTTTTGGTATTGCTGTGGTTATGAGAGCTCTATATTTCACTTCCAGGTCATAGCTAGGCTTTCTCATTTCTCAAAAGGAAGAAATTCCCTGATAGTTTAAAAACCGATCAAATCTTAGGCAACCAATATACTTTCTTTGAAATGCAGTTGTTTATTTTTTTCTTATAAGAATGGAAAAGGGCATCAGAGAAAAATATGTATGTTTTTGCCTTTATCTTTATGTCAAGCACTGCTAAAATAATTTAGCTTCAGAATCATTTTATCTATTAAAAAATCTATGATGACTGAGTCTTACATTTTCTTTCTAGGCCACACAAATACATTTCTCTTCAAATTATAATAAATGGAATTACACAACTGAAGCAATTATTTAGTGATGAATATACAAATTTAATCAAGATTTACTTATTGAGGTATTTCTCTTGTGTTTTTGAGAAGCATGGAGGTTTTTCATGGAAAAAGACACATCCAGAAATGTTGGAGGAGTATGTGTATGATTTTCAACCAAAGACTTAACTCTTATAAAGGGCAGTTTTGATTAATATACATATATTAATATATATGTATATTAATATATATACATATAGACATGCACAAACTTGACTGAAAATAAGAAAAAACTTAAAGTTAGGAAAAATATTTTTAAAGAATAAATTTATAAACTGCTCCTTAAAGCTTCATTTTAACCTATATTTCATATGTTTGTTTCCACAAAACCTTCCAAGCCTACCTTGCAGAGGTATGCAAAATTCATTCTTGTTACCACAGTGCTTGATTCTTTTACTTAATTTGACATTTTTCCTTCATAGGAGTGAACTGATTTTCCAAAGCCCATTGGAAAAGTAACAATGATAAAATGATGTGTTTTTTAAAGCTGTTTTCTAGTCCATAGCAGTTTCTAATCATACGCTACAAGAACAATTTTGATTCCATATAAATAAATAAAGGAGTTTATTAATGTGTCAAGGACTTCATGCAAGTGTTACACCTTTAAATGAGAGTCCAGAATAAAAGACCAAAACATACCAATACGCCACAAAGTTCCCATTGACACGTGGAGTTTTAGGGGTCATCCCTGTGTAGAGTCTCTATTCTGTATTCCTAGACTTAGTTCCTCAAAAACTTCTTTGTTGCTGGCTTCCTGGGCTCCTGTCTTAAGATTCAGAGTAAATGCAGCAAGTCCTATGTAATCTAGTTTCGATTTAAGCAAAACTCCACTGACCAGAACAATTGATGGGAAATGTCGGTAACTCTTGGAAAAGCATGCTAAGTTAAAATGATGATGCATGGAGCGGCAGGGTGTATGTAATATCCTTCATAAAAATTCTGGTCAGCCCCTGTGAAGATTTAAAAGTATTTTATACATTTCAAGTGATAATGTAGAGTTTTTGCTCTCTGTAGCTTTTATTTATTCATTTTTTATTAAAAAAAAAGACAGCTTGGGACTTTCCTCGTGGCGCAGTGGTTAAGAATCCGCCTGCCAATGCAGGGGACATGGGTTCGAGCCCTGGTCCGGGAAGATCCCACATGCTGCAGAGTAACTAAGCCTGTGCGCCACAACTACTGAGCCTGTGCTCTAGAGCCTACAAGGCACAACTACTGAAGCCCGTGCACCTAGAGCCTGTGCTCCGCAACAAAGAGAAGCCACCGCAATGAGAAGCCCGCACAACACAATGAAGAGTAGCCCCTGCTCACTGCAAACAGAGAAAGCCCACATGCAGCAACGAAGACCCAACACAGCCAAAAATTAAAAAAAAAAAAAAAAAAAAAAAAAAGACAGCTTACCTTCAGAACAACGTATGGAATGTTCCATAAGACCCAAAGTCCATTTCTTACTGATTCCACATGCATCCTGTTTCACTCTTTGGTTCACACATTCTTCCTAACACTAACCATTCATCTAAGCCAGCATTTGATACAGGAATTGAAATATTTTCAACAAATCCCAATTCAAATCCCACCATATGAATTGAGGTCACATGTGCTAGTTAAACAATTATGTTTACTAGGACTAACTCTTAAATGTCAGTAAAGGATTTTTAAAAGACATAAAGGCACAGAACCTGAGAGTGGAAGAAAAAATGAGGTGGCATCCAAAAACTAGAAGCTAGAAGAAATATCTGCACTGAATGATTTAGGTGAGAGTTTCTCAACAGGGTACTGTTGACATTTTGGGCCAGATAATTGTTTATTGTAAAAAGCTGTTCTGGGCCTTGTAGGTTGTTGGGCAGCCTCTCTAGCTTCAACACACTAGATGCTGGTATCATCTCCTCCCCAATTGTGACAACCAAAAATATCTCCAGTATTGTCAAATGTCTCCTGAGTGCAAAGTTCTCCCTGGTTGATAACCATTGATTTAGGGCATCAGAAAAAACCAAAAGTATCTCTAAGGGAGAGTCCGGAAGCAGGTGTGTTCTCGCCAGAGAATTCCCCAAAGGCTAGGAGCAAGAGGCACCAGGCAGAAAACCCTATCTTCTGGCTGCCAGCAGTTCATTCTTTGGAGAGGCTGATTCTGAGAAGGTGAAGTAAAGGTTTATACTGAATGTGGGTATTATGTAAGAATCTAATAAAGCCAGTGGGATTCTAGCCTCTTGCTCGACTCAGCTCTAAGAACATAGACATCCACAAATGCATTATCCAGGCACGTGACTGGAGGATTATTATGAGAAACTGACCAAGCCTGGCCAGATCACCCTAAGGCCTACAGTAGAATCTATCAGTCAATAATCTCTCCCTCCTCTCCTTCCCCATAGCTTCTAAACATAGGTTTTCAGTGCCCCATTCTCATGAAACAGCGAGGGAGGCCAGGTATTTTAAGAAAACCTCCAGTATGAAAGAGAAGAAACAAGAAGAAAGAAAGGACTTGGAGAAAACAGAAATATTATAGGGAGTAGTTGAAGATTTCAAAAACATTATAAGTGAAGCTTCTTTTCCCAGATCTTGGTTTCTAAATACCATTCTCCGTGGGGCTGGGTGCACAGAAACATCTTCTTGTGCCAGAAAATAAAGAAATGCTCAAAGAATGTTGAGACCATGGAAAACCAAACAGGAGCTATCTTGAATGGGTGTCCCCTGGCCAAAATGGGGACAATTTGAGCATAAAAATAAGAGTATTAAAATAGGAATCCATGAGTCCAGACTGAGATAGACAAATGAGGGAGAAAGGAAAGCCCTTTCATAGACTATTAGCTAATAATTGTAGAAGGAATGTGGAAATAGATAAGCACCATTTGGCAACCCACTCAGTGGTAGCTGATACAGACAAGGTCATCAATGGAGGCTAAGGCTGGTGGGTGGAGGTTTGGTGAGTAACAGATATTGGCATACTCTTGGAATATCTTTGCACAAAGTACCAATCAAATACAAAGGGGGAAGTGGTGACTTCACAGTGGAGAAAACTGGCAGATACAAAATGATGCGAAAACAAGATTAATATCACCAGTAGTGGGATGGGTCCACATTGTTCACCTAATGTGAGGTACCAAGAAAGAGCACAGCATCATTTTTGTAGTATTCTTTCCAAGAGTCTATGGCTCAAGTCCGGTCATGGGGAAGCATTGGACACACCCAGGACGACAATCAACCTGTAAAATGAAAGGCTTGTGCTCTTTTTTAAAAAAATATAAATTTGTTTATATTTTTGGCTGCATTGGGTTTCGTTTCTGCGCACGCGGGCTTTCTCGTTGTGGCGAGCAGGGGCTACTCTTCGTTGCGGTGAATGGGTTTCTCATCGTGGTGTCTTCTCTTGCTGCGGAGCACAGGCTGTAGGCATGCAGTCTTCAGTAGTTGTGGCATGAGGGCTCAGTAGTTGTGGCTCATGGGCTCTAGAGCGCAGGCTCAGTAGTTGTGGCGCACGGGCTTAGTTGCTCTGCAGCATGTGTGATCTTCCTGGTCCAGGGATCGAACCCTTGTCCCCTGCATTGGCAGGCGGATTCTTAACCACTACACCACCAGGGAAGCCCCTTAAGACTGTTGATGACTTGAGAGACAGGGAAAGACTGTGGAACTGTTTTAGACTGACACATAAATATGAGTCCATATGAGATTCTAGACCTTAAAAGAAAAAGAGGGGTTGTTTGGACAGTTGGTGGAATTTAAATGGGGTCTAGGAAATATACCACATCTGATACAGCCTCTGTAATTAGGGCTAGTTCTTGTTTACATTTAAATAGTCCACTGTTACCCTTCAAATTCTGGTTTTGTTTTTTGCAGAGGACAGATTGGTCAATTTAAATGGAGATGTTATGGGGTCCACACACCACCCCTGCATTCTTTAAGTTTTTTAGAGTGGCACTAATTTCTGCCAGATCCTCTGTGATGCAATATTGTTTTTTATTTACTATCTTGGCTGTGTGTGTGTGTGTGTGTGTGTAAGCGTAAGAGGTTGGCAGTTTCAGCACTCTCCATTTGGCCGTCTTCACTGTGATAGCTCCTATCCCACAGGCCAAGGAGGCAGAATGGTGCTTGCTATGTCGGTTACTGGGAATGTCTATCCCAAATATACAGTCAGAGACCAGGAAAGTATTACAGATGGGTCTGCAGACCCAACAGATGCACAGTAAGCCACACCTGGGCTAGAGCGCCATTCATTTCCAGGCCACTCATATATTCCCACTAGGGCCAACTACATGCTTTGCAGGGCCCAGCACAAGCTGAACATGCAGGGCCCCTTGTTCGAAAGCTATTAAGAATTTCAAAAGGGCAATATCGGAGCATTAAACCAAGAACTAAACCACACTTAGAACCTCACAGGTCACACACACATCCATGACGCTGGCCCCCACTCTAACAGGGTTCCATACTGCTGTTTCAGGGCTCTGGGCATTAATGTCAACCTGGACCCTGTGTCCAACTGTTCTTATAGTGTTTGGGTCTTCTACTTCCCCCAGTGTAGAGTTACCCAAGTAAATGGCCATGGATCCCACTGGGGAAGGACCAGGAAATCATTACTATGAGCACTTGTTGTGCCTTCCTGGGCACCTGGCCTCTTTTTTTTTTTTTTTTTTTTCAGTACGCGTGCCTCTCACTGCTGTGGCCTCTTTCGTTGCGGAGCACAGGCTCCGGATGTGCAGGGTCAGCGGCCATGGCTCACAGGCCCAGCCACTCCGCTGCACGTGGGATCTTCCCGGACCTGGGCACGAACCCGCATCCCTTGCATCGGCAGGCGGACTCTCAACCACTGCACCACCAGGGAAGCCCAGGCCTCTTTTAATTGATGGGTTCTGGGCCCCAAAGCTGGCTCAGTTCTGTAAAAATGGGCAAGGCATCCTGACTTTTCATTGGGATGACTGCTTTCATCCTCCATCCTTGATTTCTTTTGTTTGTACAGGTTAAGTAGTACCTTCTTTGGCTACTCATGCGTTTGCTTCTGGGAACACTATGCTTATTTACCATTTCCATAACTCTATGTAGGTCAGGCCACTTGGCTGCCACTTCAACCCTACCGCTCATTACAATAATTGCATCCACCTGGCTTCTGACGGCTAAGTACCACCACTGGCCTCTCTGAGGACGGGGTTGGGGCAAAGGGGAGTTGTCCTATCCCTCTCCCTGCTGCCAGTCAGCCGAGTTCTGTAAAGACAGCATTTCATCCCTGGTCTGTGGAGGAGAGCTACCACCGAAGTCTTAGAGCCATTGGCACCCCTCTCGCCAGCACATGGCTTACTGCTTTGGTAAATCGTGTATACTCTGGTGCCACCCAGGAGCACAGTCATCTAGGCTTTCTAGAGTACGTCCACTCTAACATGCCCACTTCTCTGAGCCTTCTACCCCTTCTTCCACCATCTGACAGGGCAATGCTGGCATTTAAACCTCACTTAATGTGGATCATTGCTTTTTCCTGACTTCCTGGCGTCATCCTGACAGCATGCTTGCACCGTCTCCTGGGGTTCCTGCCAGGGTGTTGAATCCAAAGTACTGTTTGCCTGCTTTCATCCAACACCCTTTGAACCTTGTCCCATGGATTCTCTCCCGGCCCTGCCAGGACCTGTTTGCTGAGTCCTGCACTCCTCAGCTGAGTTGTGTTGTGACTTAAATCTAGTGATTGGCCTGGTGGCCAGGCTGGGAGGTTGGGGCAGATCTGAGGGGGTTGTGCTGTTTCATAGGGGTGTGGCCTTCAAGTTGTCTTCTAGAAGAGGGGAGGACTAGCCCATAATAGGGGGGGTGGCCCAGTTCTGTAGGTGCCTCAGTCCAGAGGTCTCCATCCTATCCTTAGGCTCCTATTGTTTTTTTAACCAGGACCCTGACCTTGGCAGAGCAAGCCTGCCTTGTCTGAGAGACTAACTTTTTTGGAGCTCTGTTACCCTTATGATTAAGTCCTGAGCCTGGTCCTCAGCTTTCTCTACATCTTTGCTGCAGGAGAAAAAAGATTTTTTACATGCTACCAAGGAGGCCTTCTGGCTTTCACATTTTCACACTTCATAAAGTCAATTAATCACTCTTAGTCTGTTATCTTTTTCCAAAGCATGAATTGAGTTTAGCGATAGCCACTTTCACTGTCCTTTTATCAATATGATCATTTTCCCCCTATTGCTCAAATGCCTGATACAATGCATCAGCTAGTGCTTTTGCTACCACCAGTGAATGTTTAACAATTGCACTGTTGCCTTGTGCTGTCTGCTTCCCCTTCCACCAACACTGGGGCTCTGCCAACCAGACGGCAGATCCAGCTCCAAAATCCCATCTTAGCAACTGCTTTCTCAGACCATTTCTGGTACCCACTGTCACAGGTTGCATTCCTTGGAAGGAGCCTCGGAGACACAGATTGGCAGGCAGGAGGTTTATTAGGGAGAACTCTTGAGATCAACACCTGTGGGAAGGAAGAAAAGCAAGGAAGCAGGATTGGGCAGATGAAAAATTTGGCCTTGATAAAGGCCTTAGCTGAACGCACAGGGAGCTCTAAAGCTGGGCTGGCCCTTGAGAATTGTCCCAAGTTGCAGTGAGGGCCTTTTACGTCCATGCTGAGCAGTCATTGAATGACAGCCACTCACCTTGTCTGGGAAGGGGTCTTGACATTGGTGAGCTAACTCTCAGAAGCTAATTCCAAGGCTGCCGGTGGAGAGGCGTCTGCCAGCAGCGCCTCCAGCAGCTGGGGGATATATTCTGTACTAAGGAGGGCGCTGGGTGGCTCATCACAGCATCCGCTGCAGCTTACTTGTAATAATGTAAATGCTAAATTTTTATCTAACCAAAAATTATGCTGTAATTGAGAGAAGAAACGTGTGTTTTGTGTGTGTGTATGAGGCTGAGGACTGTAAATTTTAAAACCTCCCTTTACATGATAGGAAGCCAATAGATTAGATCTCAAATTTTGTTTAAAAAATTAAAACAAAAAAAATCTGTTATGACTGATACTCCACAAATGGTGTCATTTATTCAGGTATTCCTCTTTTACCCGTATTAAAAACACTGCTTTGTCTACCCACCAGGATAATGTTATTTCTAAAAATTTTTTCCAGTAATTTTTTAATGATAAAGGCATCTTGTATCTAGTTTTAAAATTTTCCTTTTGCTGGACAGAAAGCTAAACCGCAATTCAGTGCTGGACACTTGGCAACCTTAGTGCAGGTGAAGACAAAGAATTAAACAAATCTGATCTATTTAGAAGGGACTGGTTGCCTCTTTGTTAACAAGGAATGATAATGAGCCACTTCTGTGGCCCACTTATATTATCTGAACATAATATAAATATTCTTTCTCATTAACTAAATAGTATTAAATTGAATGTATATACCATGATTATTTAATCATTAAAGGGCCTTCAGGTTGTCTCCAATCCTTTGCTACTATAAGCAAACCTGTAATAGGGCTTTCTTTCATGTTTACATCTTTGCTACGTTTGGAATTTATTTTGGAGTAAGAAATGAAGTAGGGATACAGTTTTTCTTCTAGAAGTCTAGTCCTAACATGATTTATTGAATAATTCCTCTTTACCCCTGATTTGAAATGCCTCCTTTATCACTTGCAAAATTTTTATAGGTGTTGGAGTAAATTTCTAGAATTCCTATTCTGTTTTATTTATTATATAGCAGTCTATTCAAACGCTTTAATTATTACAGCCTTGTAATGTGTTTTAATATCTTATAGGACTGTTCCCCTTATTACTATTCTTTTTCAGAATTTTCCTGGCCTTTATTGCTTGTTTATTTTTTCATAGGGCCTATGGAAAATAATTCCAAATTGGCTCCTTCCCTCCAAATTTCAAGTGACTATTGAGGACTTGGGATACGACTAATGTTACTATTCAACAGAATTTAAAATTTTCTTTGTTATTAAAATTTAAATAGTTACGTGTGGCTAGTGGCTGCTGTGTTGGTCGAAACGGTTCTAACAGATTCTTATTTGTATATAGAAAGATTATTTATGAACATTAATTTTGTGTTCAGCCACTTTATTCAATTCTTACATTATTTAGAATAACTTTTCATTTGATTCTCTTGAATTTTCTAAGTATGCAATTAGGAAAATCTAAAAGTGACCATTTTATCTCTTTCCTTCCAATTAATATAACTTCTGTTTATTTTATTTTATTTTAACATCCTCATTGGAGTATAATTGCTTTACAATGGTGTGTTAGTTTCTGCTATATAACAAAGTGAATCAGCTATACATATACATATATTCCCATATCTCCTCCCTCTTGAATCTCCCTCCCACCCCTCTAGGTGGTCACAAACTACCGAGCTGATCTCCCTGTGCTATGTGGCTGCTTCCCACTAGCTATTTTACATTTGGTAGTGTATATATGTCCATGCCACTCTCTCACTTCGTCCCAGCTTACCCTTCCCCCTCCCCGTGTCCTCAAGTCCATTCTCTACATCTGCGTCTTTATTCCTGTCCTGCCCCTAGGTTCTTCATAACTTTTTTTTTTTTTTTAAATTCCATATATCTGTGTTAGCATACGGTATTTGTTTTCCTCTTTCTGACTTAACTTCACTCTGTGTGACAGACTCTAGGTCCATCCACCTCACTACAAATAACTCAATTTCATTTCTTTTTATGGCTGAGTAATATTCCATTGTATATATGTGCCACATCTTCTTTATCCGTTCATCTGTCGATGGACACTTAAGTTGCTTCCATGTCCTGGCTATTGTAAATAGTGCTGCAATGAACATTGTGGTACATGTCTCTTTTTGAATTTTGGTTTTCTCAGGGTATGTGCCCAGTAGTGGGATTGCTAGGTCATATGGTAGTTTTATTTTTAGTTTTTTTTTTTGCGGTACACGGGCCTCTCACTGCTATGGCCTCTCCCATTGAGGAGCACAGCCTCCAGACGTGCAGGCTCAGCGGCCAAGGCTCACGGGCCCAGCTGCTCCGCAGCATGTGGGATCTTCCCAGACTGGGGCACGAACCCGTGTCCCCTGCATCAGCAGGCGGACTCTCAACCACTGTGCCACCAGGGAAGCCCTATTTTTAGTTTTTTTAAGGAAACTCCATACTGTTTTCCATAGTGGTTGTATCAATTTACATTCCCACCAACAGTGCAGGAGGGTTCCCTTTTCACCACACCTTTCCAGCATTTATTCTTTCTAGATTTTTTGATAATGGCCATTCTGACTAGTGTGAGGTGATACCTCACTGTAGTTTTGATTTGCATTTCTTAGTAATTAGTGATGTTGAGCATCTTTTCATGTGCCTCTTGGCCATCTGTATGTCTTCCTTGGTGAAATGTCTATTTAGGTCTTCCGCCCATTTTTTAACTGGATTGGTTTTTTTTGATTTTGAGCTCCATGAGCTGTTTGTACATTTTGGAGATTAATCCTTTGTTTTTTCATTTGCAAATATTTTCTCCCATTCTGAGGGTTGTCTTTTTGTCTTGTTTATGGTTTCCTTTGCTGTGCAAAAGCTTTTAAGTTTAATTAAGTCCCATTTGTTTATTTTTGGTTTTATTTCTGTTACTCTAGGAGGTGGGTCAAAAAACATCTTGCTGTGGTTTATGTCAAAGGGTGTTTCTCCTATGTTTTCCTCTAAGAGTTTTATAGTGTCTGGTCTTACATTTAAGTCTTTAATCCATTTGGAGTTTATTTTTGTGTATCGTGTTAGGGAGTGTTCTAATTTCATTCTTTTACATGTAGCTGTCCAGTTTAACCAGCACTACTTATTGAAAAGGCTATCTTTTCTCCATTGTATGTTCTTGCCTACTTTGTTGTAAATTAGGTGCCCATATGTGTGTGGGTTTATCTCTGGGCATTCTATCCTGTACCATTGATCTATATTTCTGTTTTTGTGCCAGTACCATACTGTCTTGATTACTGTAGCTTTGTGGTATAGTTTGAAGTCGGGGAGCCTGATTCCTCCAACTCCGTTTTTCTTTCTCAAGATTACTTTGGCTATTCGGGGTCTTTTGTGTTTCCATACGAATTGTAAAATTTTTTGTTCTAATTCTGTGAAAAATGCCATTGGTAGTTTGATAGGGATTGCACTGACTCTGTAGATTGCTTTGGGTAGTAGAGTCATTTTCACAATGTTGATTTTTCCAATCCAAGAACATGGTATATCTCTCCATCTGTTTGAATCATCTTTAGCTTCTTTCATCAGTGTCTTATAGTTTTCTGCATAGAGGTCTTTTGTCTCCTTAGGTAGATTTATACCTAGATATTTTATTCTTTTTGTTGCAATGGTAAATGAGAATGTTTCCTTAATTTCTCTTTCAGATGTTTCATCATTAGTGTATAGGAATGCCAGAGATTTCTGAGCATAATTTTGTATCCTGCAAACTTACCAAATTCATTGATTAGCTCTAGTAGTTTTCTGGTAGAGTCTTTAGGATTTTCTATGTATAGTATCATGTCATTTGCAAACAGTGACAGTTTTACTTCTTCTTTTCCAATTTGTATTCCTTTTATTTCTTTTTCTTCTCTGATCGCTGTGACTAGGACTTCCAAAACTATGTTGAATAAGAGTGGCGAGAGTGGACATCCTTGTCTTGTTCCTGATCTTACTGGAAATGCTTTCAGTTTTTCACCATTGAGTATGATGCTTGCTGTGGGTTTGTCATATATGGCCTTTATTATGTTGATGTAAGTTCCCTCTGTGCCCATTTTCTGGAGAGTTCTTATCATAAATGGGTGTTGAACTTTGTCAAAAGTTTTTTCTTCATCTATTGAGATGATCATATGGCTTTTATTCCTTAATTTGTTAATGTGGTGTATCACATTGATTGATTTGCATATATTGAAGAATCCTTGCATCCTGGGATAAATCCCACTTGATCATGGTGTATGAGCCTTTTAATGTGCTGTTGGGTTCTGTTTGCTAGTATTTTGTTCAGGGTTTTTGCATATGTGTTCATCAGTGATATTGGTCTATAATTTTCTTTTTTTGTGATATCTTTTTCTGGTTTTGGTATCAGGGTGATGGTGGCTTTGTAGATTTGGGAGTGTTTCTCCATCTGCAATTTTTTGGAAGAGTTTGAGATGGATGGGTGTTAGCTCTCCTCTAAATGTTTGATAGAATTCGCCTGTGAAGCCATCTGGTCCTGGACTTTTGTTTGTTGGAAGATTTTTAATCATGGTTTCAATTTCATTACTTGTGAAAAGATGCTTGGTATGATTTCAGTTTTCTTAAATTTTCTGAGGTTGATTTGTGATCCAAGATGTGATCTATCCTGGAGAATTTTCTATGTGCACTTGAGAAGAAAGTGTATTCTGCCACTTTTGGATGGAATGTTCTATAAATATCAATTAGATCTGTCTGGTCTATTGTGTCATTTAAAGCTTGTGTTTCCTTATTTATTTTCTGTTTGGATGATCTGTTCATTGATGTAAGTGGGGTGTTAAAGTCCCCTACTATTATTGTGTTACTGTCAATTTCTCCTTTCATGGTTGTTAGCATTCGCCTTATGTATTGAGGTGCTCCTATGTTGGGTGCATATACATTTATAAGTGTTATATCTTCTTCTTGGATTGATCCTTTGATCATTATGTAGTGTCCCTCCTATCTCTTATAACAGTCTTTATTTTATAGTCTATTTTATTTGATACGAGTATTGTTACTCCAGCTTTCTTTTGATTTCCATTTGCGTGGAATATCTTTTTCCATCCCTTCACTTTCAGTCTGCATGTGTCCCTAGGTCTGAAGTGGGTCTCTTGTAGACAGCATATATATGGGTCTTGTTTTTGTATCCATTCAGCCAGTCTGTGTCTTTTGGCTGGGGCATTTAATCCATTTACATTCAAGGTTATTATCGATATGTATGTTCCTATTACCATTTTCTTAATTGTTTTGGGTTTGCTTTTGTGGGTCTTTTTCTTCTCTTGTGTTTCCTGCTTAGAGAAGTTTCTTTAGCATTTGTTTTAAAGTTGGTTTGTTGGTGCTGAATTCTCTTAACTTTTGCTTGTCTGGAAAGCTTTTGACTTCTCCATCAAATCTGAATGAGATCCTTGCTGGGTAGAGTAATCTTGGTTGTAGGTTTTTCTCTTTCATCACTTTAAGTATATCCTGCCACTCCCTTCTCGCTTGCAGCGTGTCTGCTGAAAAATCAGCTGATCACTTTATGGAGATTCCTTATGTATGTTATTTTTTGTTTTTCCCTTGCCACTTTTAATTTTTTTTCTTGAATTTAATTTTTGTTACTTTGATTAGTATGTGTCTTGGTGTGTTTTTCCTGGGGTTTATCCTGTATGGGACTCTGTGCTTCCTGGACTTGGGTGACTATTTCCTTTCCCATGTTAGGGAAGTTTTGGACTGTATAATCTCTTCATATATTTTTCAGACCCTTTATTTTTCTCTTCTTCTTCTGGGACCCCTGTAATTTGAATGTTGGTACATTTAGTGTTGTCCCAGAGGTCTCTGAGATTGTCTTCAATTCTCTTTGTTCTCTCTTCTTTATTCTGCTCCTTGGCAGTTATTTCCACCATTTTGTCTCCCAGCTCGCTTACTTGTTCTTCTGCCTCAGTTATTCTGCTATTGATTCCTTCTAGTGTATTTTTCATTTCAGTTATTGTGGTGTTCATCTCTGTTTGTTTGTTCTTTAGTTCTTCTAGATCTTTGTTAAACATTTATTTTCTCAATCTGTCCCTCCATTCTATTTCCGAGATTCTGGATCATCATTACTATCATTATTCTGAATTCTTTTTCAGGTAGATTGCCTATTTCCTCTTCATTTATTTGGTCTTGTAGGTTTTTACCTTGCTCCTTCATCTGTGACATTTTTTTGCCATCTCATTTTTTTTTTTTTAATGGGTGGGATTCTGTTCCTTTCTTACTGGTTGTTTGGCCTGAGGCTTCCAACACTGGAGTTTGTAGGTTCTTGGATAGAGCTGTGTCTTGGTGCTGAGATAGGGAACTCTGTGAGACCTCACTCCAATGAATATTCCCTGGGGTCTGAGGCTCTCTGTTGGTCCAGTGGTTCGGACTCGGAGCTCCCACTACAGGAGCTTCAGCCTGACCCTTGGTTCATGAACCAAGATCCCGTAATCCGCCTGGCACGGGAAAAAAACAAAACAAAACAATAACGAAGTAAAAAATAAAATTAGACTAGGGAACTTAACAGATATGTTAGGAAGAATTTTAAATTAAAATATAGACAAATGAAAGTACATCAGTACCACAATAGTAAAAAAAAAAGGAGGCAAAAGAAAAAAAGGGGGGGAGGCCTTGGCTGTGGAGGGCGGGGCCTAAGCAAGGGTTGGGTTTGGGCAGTAGGCAGGGCCTATGCTCAGGACCCACAGGGCTGGAAAAGGCCCTGGGGGCTGTAGGGGGTGGGGCTTAGGCTCAAGGAACAGAAGGGGCCCAGGCATGCCCCACACCCTTGGTCTCAGAGGGCAGAGGACCTCACCTGGGAGCCCAGCAGGCTTCCTGGGCTTGGCAAAAGCCCTCCACTCCTCTCCTCCTCCTCCAGTCTGGGAGGGCCTCTCCTGGTCTCCCTGGCTTCCCTCCTATGCCCCCAAGGACCTACATGGCCTGGAGGGGGCTCTGAGGGCAGGGGATCAGCCTGGGAGCTCATCAGGGTCCCTGGCCCGAGTGGCCCTGGCGATTGCCCTCTGCTCCTCTCCCACTCTTCCCGGAGAGTCCCTCCCGCCTGCCTCTCCTGATCTCCCTGGCCTCAGAGGCGCCAATCCTGTCTGGCCTCCACTTCTCCTCCTCCCTCAGTCCTGCTATGTCCTACCGGTTCACTTTGGGGTTCCTCCCGTCTCCTTGGGAGTCAGAGTCCCCCACCAGCAGCTGTTAGGCCCCCTAGTTGTGGGGAGACGCTAACTCTGTGTCTGCCCACCTGCCATCTTGACTCCGCCTCATTATAGGTACATTTGATATGTGACACCAAAGGCAAAAGCCACAAAAGCAAAAATAGGTACATTAGCCTTTGATAAAATAAAAAACTTTACTGCTTTTAAGAAAACCATCAAGAACATGAAAAGACAATTCACAGAATGGGAGAAAATATTTGCAAATCACATATCAGATAAGGGACTTGTGTCCAAAATATATCTTTTAAAAGGCCTCTTAAACTCAACGATAAAAAGACAACCCCATTTTAAAATAAGCAGAGGATTTAAATACACATTTCTTCCCCCCACCAAAATATAAATGTGTGTAGTATATATATATATAAAATAGTCCAGTCAGCACATGAAAAGATAATCTCATTAGTTATTAGAAAAATGCAAATCAAAACCACAGTGAGATATCGCTTCACTCTCACTGGGATTGCTAAAATAAAAAAGACAGACAATAACAAGGGTTAGCAAGAATATGGAGAAATTGGAACCCTCATATATTGCTGGTGGGAATGTAAAACGGTGCAGCCACTTTGGAAAAGTTTGGCCGTTCCTCGAAAAGTTAAACACAGTTGAGGATACAGGGAGGGGGAAGGGTAAGCTGGGACAAAGTGAGAGAGTGGCATGGACATATATACACTACCAAATGTAAAATAGATAGCTAGTGGGAAGCAGCCGCATAGCACAGGGAGATCAGCTCGGTGCTTTGTGTCCACCTAGAGGGGTGGGATAGGGAGATGCAAGAGGGAGGAGATATGGGGATATATGTATATGTATAGCTGATTCTCTTTGTTATAAAGCAGAAACTAACACACCATTGTAAAGCAATTATACTCCAATAAAGATGTAAAAAAAAAAAAAAAAGTTAAACACAGTTACCATATGACTCAGCAATTCCACACCTAGGTATATATACAAGCAAAATAAAAACACATGTACATGAATGTGTACATTTGTACATGAATGTTCATAGCAGCATTATTCATTCCCAAATATATCTACAAATTGGAAAATTATTCAACCATAAAAACAATGAGATATTGATACATGCTTCAACATGGATGAATCTTGAAAACATTAAGTGAAAGAAGCTAGACACAAAAGGTCACATGCTACATGATTCCATTTATATGTCATGTCCAGGAGAGGCAAATCCATAGAGACAGAAAGTAAATTCGTGGTTGCCAGGGGCTGGGAGTAGAGTGGACTGGGGACTGACTGCTAATGGGTGTGGGGTTTCTCTGTGGGATAATAAAACGTTCTGGAATCTTGTGGTAATGATTGCACAACTATGTGAAGTATGACACCATTTTTATTAATAAAAATAGATATGTATATACATATACATACATCTAGATGGTGAGATAGTAAGTGATTTGTGTGTGTGTGTGCATGTGCTTTTCTGTTGTCTCCCACCGGGGGACAAGCATTACCTTTGTAACTAGAGAAAACAAACCTCTTAAAATCAATTCAAATCAAATTAAAAAACTGAGATCTTGCATTTTCTGAATAACATTTTAGGTGACCCAGGGCAGATTACATTCATATGAAATTCTAGCATAAGCAAAACTAAAGTGTGTTGGGGAAAAAAAACAGAAGAATGGTTGCCTCTGGAGGGGTGGGAGCAGGAATTAACTAGGAAGGGGCATAAGGAAATTTTCTGGGATGACAGAAATTACAGTAATGGTCTATATGTTGATAGGGGTCTACATTACACAGGAGCATGCGTTTGTCAAAACTCAAGGAACGTACACTTAAGACTTGTGCATTTCGTTGTATATAAGTTTTACTTAAAACCCATAAACAGGGGGCTTTCCTGGTGGCACAGTGGTTGAGAGTCCGCCTGCCGATGCAGGGGACACGGGTTCGTGCCCCGGTCCGGGAAGATCCCACATGCTGCGGAGTGGCTGGGCCCGTGAGCCGTGGCCGCTGAGCCTGCGCGTCCGGAGCCTGTGCTCCGCAACGGGAGAGGCCACAACAGTGAGAGGCCCGCGTACCGCAAAAAAAAAACATGCATAAACAAATACTGAATTCAAGTTAATGATACGTACGCTTAAGTATTTAGGGTAAACTGTACTTTGAGATACATATTTTTAAAATAAGGTGGATTAATGGATGAATAGGGATAATAGAGGATAGATATGTGATAAAATAAATACAGTAAAATGTCAATGATAGCATATAGCTGGTGGGTATGTGAGTGTTCATTGCTTTGTATTTGAAAATTTTCATAATTAAACATGGGGGGAGGAGGGATAGACTTTACTGTGTCCTGACTCCCCAAGCTCCATCTGTCTAACTTGCCTCTTTTCCCACTACCTGTTAGGTACTTCTCCTTGATTGTGGAATTCATCTTCAGCCCCTACAGTTCATTCCTGCTTTCCTTGTTTTTATTAAGGTTAACATCATTTTTCTAGTTGAGAGCACTTCTCAATATAAAAATCATGTTTCTTTCCCTCCTTTCTCCCACACTCTTGAATCCAATTGAGCTTTAAATGCTTCTGATTTTCACTTTATATCTCTCTCTCTTTCCCATTAACACTACCTAAATTCTGCACCAATTACCTGCATTCTAGTGGCCATTTCCATGGAGGACTAAAGTGGGATAGCTAAGAAAATAATTCATATGTAACTTGCTCCATGTCTTTTTACATGCTTGTGATAGAATTGTTCAAATAGTATACTGTATTAGAATTTATTTGGTTATTATAAGCCTTAAAACTCTGAATTCCGGCCTTGCATCCTTTTAGTTTGTACGTTAGTGATTTAGATGCATACACTCTTGTCACAGAGAACAGAAAGATAAGAATTCTATACTATGATTGGCCTCTGAAGACAACTGGTCCTGCTCTATGAACTATGCTAAAGTTGTCAATTTTCACCTTGGCAGATACCTGATGCCAATACTATCATATTATTCTGCAGGTCCACTTTACAACTAATTTCTCCTGGAAGATTCAGCAAGGAGTGAAATTGTTTAACCAACAGATGCTCTAGGGGTACTTCATTAACTTTTCCCCCTTTATGGCTAGACTAGCTGGCTGTAGGGAACATCAACCCTAAATATTTCCCATGTTAAAATAATTGTAGCTAAGATGTAGTATTTTGGGGCCCCAACGATCTATGTGTTCGAATGGAACAAAGTTTTATGAGGAAGAACTTGGCTCTGTTGAAAGCATTTTCCCCACAGGATATGGGAGAGCCACATTTGGGGAGGCTTCATTCTTACCATGTCAGTCCTGCTTTCACTTGGTTGGCAGAGCACAGGGGCCTTTTAAAAGACCTCCAGGCAGATGAATGGATAAAGAAGATGTGGCACATAATATACAATGGAATATTACTCAGCCATAAAAAGAAACGAAATTGAGTTATTTGTAGTGAGGTGGATGGACCTAGAGTCTGTCACACAGAGTGAAGTTAAGTCAGAAAGAGGAAAACAAATACTGTATGCTAACACATATATATGGAATCTAAAAAATAAAATAAAATTGTCATAAAGAACCTAGGGGCAAGATGGGAATAAAGATGCAGACCTAC
This sequence comes from Kogia breviceps, assembly GCF_026419965.1. Lineage (NCBI taxonomy): Eukaryota > Metazoa > Chordata > Mammalia > Artiodactyla > Physeteridae > Kogia > Kogia breviceps. Next base: position 38,752,792 of record NC_081322.1, on the reverse strand, counting down.
TAGAGAATGGACTTGAGGATATGGGAATGGGGAAGGGCAAGCTGGGATGAAGTGAGAGAGCGGCATGGACATATATTCACTACCAAATGTAAAATAGATAGCTAGTGGGAAGCTGCCACATAGCACAGAGAGATCACCTCTGTGCTTTGTGACCACCTACAGGGGTGGGATAGTGAGGCTGGGAGGGAGACACAAAAGGGAGGGGATATGGGGATATACGTATATGCAGAGCTGATTCACTTTGTTATAAAGCAGAAACTAACACACAATTGTAAAGCAATTATACTCCAATAAAGATGTTAAAAAAAAAAACAAACCTCCAGGTCTTTGAACCCTGTGTTAGCCAATTCTTTATTATAGGCTCACAGAAATTGCTTTAAAAACATGCAGTCCATCAGTTCTTCCAGATATTTTAAACTTTATCTGCAGAGGAAGCCAGATCATCAGAGAGCTATATAGGTGGTCTCTAGCATAAGTTTTCAGTAAATTGCAATTTGGCCATATTAGTTTAATGTGTATCTATAGCGTCCATGGGAAAATGATAATTTCATGATTGTATACATATATTTATAGCTCCAAACTTTTGAATACTTATTCTATGTTGTTATGCTGGGTGCTTTAAGTGCATCATTTAAATTTAATCCTTCCAACCCTCCCTTGGAGTAAATATTACCTCCATTTTACAGGTCAGGATACTGAAGCTCAGACAGGTTACACAGCTTGTAAATGGCAGTAATAGGATTCAAACCCAGGTATATCTGATTTTTAAATCTGGTGGCCTTACCCACTAGGAAAGCAATTGGGAAATTTCCCACCATATCACACTATTTAGCCTTAGCATCTGTATAAATACCTTGACAAACATTGTTAACTTTTAATCTTATTCCTGGTTTTAACCTTTTCCCCTATTTTTATCAATTCAGTGATTTCCTCAACTATTTACTTTTACACCATTGTAATAATATATTTTTAATAAAGTGCCTAAAATCCTTTTGGATTTATATTCCATTGAGGTACAAAGAAAAAGAAATAAAAGGCCCTCTGAAATCCCATAATTACCTTTATTTAATGTTGGCTGGGGTTTTCTCGTGTTATTTTCTTTCATTAAATTTTCAGGTTTTTGTTCTAGTGTACATACTGCTTAAGTTATGAAATAACTGAGGAAAGCCTTCTACTTTAAACTGTCCTCTGGTGCTTCTAAACGCAATGAGCAAATTTTACCCTAGGCTCGCACAGGCAACACATATTTAGCCTCAGCATAATCAGATATTTGAGAAAAGGGAGGGAGAGTAAAAGTAGTTAATAAATGAAAGTTCATAATAGAAACTATTGTGAAAATCCCATTAGTTTGTTCCCTTACTTAAACTGGAACAGGATATGACACAGTTTACAGAATCCCCGAGGTCTACTTTTTGGTGCCCTGTAACCAGATCTCTTTTCACTGTTCTTCAGACCCTGTTCTAAAATCCTAAAGATATTTCTTGTCCACTGTAGAAGGTGCAGGTGATTTCCTCATAGGAATCACCATTCTTCGTCATTTTTAGAAGCTCCTCCTCTGTACCATGCTGTCTTTTCTAGAAGGCCCACAGTCCTATGTTCCCAACAACCTGGTGTCAGATAGCCATTCAAATAGAACATTCTGCCTCCCTGGTTTCAAGCGATTTTCTTGGTAACGCTAAGTGTTGGTCAACACGGATCTGGCTTGGATTTTGCTCTGTGTGGTGTCAGGGTGCGAAGTTTTGTCAACGCATCACATTTTTTCACTCTAGCAATGCTTTGTTTCACTGTCTTATCAAGGCACTCATCTTACACTTGCAGCCACCTTCGCCTTTCTGACGTGCTCTGCTGTGGCAGCCCCGTTGCTAACAATTTCAGGGTTTAATTAGCTGAGACACAGAAACCATTTCCCCCTTAAATTCCCAGACAGTGATTTGGCAAAATGAGATCTACTAGATTAAGGGTAAAGATGGAAAAGAAAGAACAGATTAGGTGTCATTTCACGTTAATTGGGTGTTATTACGTGAGAACAGTGAATGTTTCACTTCGTTATTTCCAGTTCAAATCGTTAGTGCAACTCGAGCAGAGATATAGGAATAGGAGAAATTACATAAATATTCTTTGAAAATTTTTTATTTTGAAATATACACACATAAAAAAAAGACTGGGGCAAAGATTCATCTGCTTGCCATTTGCATCATACTAGCTCCCCCAACTAAGAGTTTTCTTGTGTTATAAAGTAAAGCAATTCTCTGTCATGAATTTCTTTCTTTTTCAGGGACTCACATCAAAATATTTAAGAATCCTAGTAGGCCTATGGGCCTGGCACAGAAAACTTTTATGTAAAGTTTATCAGATAGAGTATTTGGGAGTGGGAGGATCCCAGGGGGAGAGAAAATTATTAATGAAAAGTACCAGGCAGGTTAAACTCCCACCACTCAATATCCTAGTGGTTCCAGGAAGGTTCTGCCTATGTTTTTCCTTCATGTCTTTCATATTTAGAGAGGACTTTTTTCTTACTGAACAAAGTGAATCTGTTAAATAATAATTCAGCTCCCCACTTATACTTATCAACAATAAACAAGTGTCAAATTAGAACACATGATAAACATGAGATGACAGTGGTGTTCTGGCAAAGACAAATCCAACGATGAAACTTTATAGCGGGTAAACGTATGATTTTCATCAGATTTTTTTCTCAGATTCTGAATACATATTCCTGTTAATGTTTCTTTCTGCTCAAGGAGCCCAAAGAGAGAGCACTTTTAAAGAAAGTCAGGAGGGTAAGAAAACCATAAGGAATAGAGAATCTGGGGTAAGGGAGGAGGTCCATGGGCTTCTTCTCTTCGGCATCCTCACCAAGTTATATACAAGTTTTTCATATGGGATCTTACTTGTATATCTTGAAACTTTCTCACTAAAAGCATGCTCCACTAGCTACCAAGTTTCAAGTCCAGTCTGATCTGTTAGGTCACAACAAATGTCTCTATGGCATCACTGAGCTTGTTTGTGATCGAACTAGAATGAACTCGGTGTAACATGGAGTTACTCTGGTTCCTTGGCATGGGGCTCTGGCATGGCAGAAGTAACATTTTAACTGTTAGCAGGAAAGGAAAGAAGTTCTCAGTCATTGCAGCTCTATTCTTAGAGAAGTGTCCGCACCTGGGGCTCTCCCCAGAGAGAGGGGCACACCCCCGTCTTGCAGGACTCTGGGCCCCAGGAGGTTGCATTTCCTCCTGTGCTCAGAGCGCCTCTTCTACCCGCTCTGCTCAGGCTTAGAAGTGGATATTCCCATTTTATTGTTTTTGTGCATTTTTAACACCCGCTGAGGCGGCCTCCACCGCATGTTGAGTTGCTATCGGCTGGGCCGTCCAGGTTATCTCTGGAGGTACCACTTACTGTTTTTGTTAGTGCTTTGGTTACAGAGATGTACAAGTTTTGCGAGGTTTACTAGTACTTACATTGCTTACAGTACAGTACTAGTACTGTAAGCAATGTTCTTTTTAATGAACATTTTTACAGAATGCATCATTTTTCAGGAACATGTATCTTGTATTATAATAGAAATCCTGTACTTTGTTATACTTAGTGGATGCTTAATAAATGCTGACAGATTATTCATAAGTAGTTAACTATATCACAAGAATTTTAAAAAGCGATTCCAAGGAATGACTGTGTTGACAGTGAACCAAATTACAAGATCACTTGACTTTTCTAGAATATAAATCTTTAAAAGTCATTATAATTTGCATGATATAGTTATCACTACTATTTTAGAGAAACAGAAGCTAACTTTTCATTTTCAAAGATTGATGAACAATCATCCATTAGCTCCTGAAGCTGAATAACAGGAAACTGTACTCGTTTTTCAAACCATTTGGCAACTGTAAGAAGCTGCTGGTCACAAAATGCACGTCCAATAAACTGTAGTCCAACTGGCAACCCTTGACTTGAGAGGGCCATAGGGACACTCACTGCTGGCAACCCTGAGGAAAAGAAAGTGACCCATTAAATGTTGATTAATTCTCCACCCTAAGATGCAGAGACCTCTTGCACTTTCCAGTGCCAGTAGGTACAAGACAAGGTTAATAAAAAAGAATCACAAAAATTATATGTACACTCCTGTATCTTCCTTTGTTCACTTAATATATCTTAGAAATCACTGTATATCTGTTCACAGAGACCTTCTTCATTCCTTTTTTATAGCTGCATAGTATTCCATCACGTGCTTTTACCATAATTGATTCAACCATTCTTCTGTGGTTGGAGATTTTGGTTGTTTTCGGTATTTAGCTATTTCATGCTAAGTCCCAGTGAATTACCTTGTGTATTTTTCTGGTATTCCTGAACGTTTCTAAGCTGAAGAGGAACTGTTTCATCAAAAGATAAATGCATATGTAATTAGATATTTTGCCAACTTTCCCTCCAAAAAAGTTGTACCTTTTCAACTCCTATCAGCAAAATGAGTGTTTTCCTACAGCCTCACCTATAGAGTGTGTTGTTGAGTTTTTGAATTTTTGCCAATTTGTTAGATGAAAAATAGTAATTCATGGTAGTTTTAATTTTGGGGAAGAGAAAGTAGGAGAGCCTGGGACATCTTGTTATGCCATAAAATAAGAAAGTTTTCAAAAATTAATGGGGGCTGGTCTAAAGGATACACAACTGTTGGTTAAATTTGAGCATCAAAAATAATGACAGTTAATTACTTATAATACATTGAATTTTTTTAAAGTAAATTTAAAAATTATTTTTTCTTTTTTAAAATTAATTTATGTATTTTTTGGCTGTGTTGGGTCTTCATTGCTGCTTGTGGGCTTTCTCTAGTTGTGGTGAGTGGGGACTACTCTTTGTTGTGGTATACAGGCTTCTCATTACGGTGGCTTCTCTTGTCGCAGAGCATGGGCTCTAGCCACGTGGACTTCAGTAGTTGTGGCACATGGGCTCAGTAGTTGTGGCACACAGGCTCAGTAGTTGTGGCTTGCGGGCTCTAGAGCACAGGCTCAGTTGTTGTGATGCACGGGCTTAGTTGCTCCGTGGCATGTGGGATCTTCCTGGACCAGGGCTCGAACCCATGTCCCCTGAACTGGCAGGCGGGTTCTTAACCACTGTGCCACCAGGGAAGTCCCATGAAAGCTGTTCTTTAGAGAAGGCTGCTAGCTAACATATGTAGAAGGAATGATAGAAAAGTCAGCATTTTGTAATTCTCTAAGTAATACTTAATTCAGGCAAGGATCATCAATAGATGCTAAAAGTGGGTTCAAGTTTATTGGGAAACACTGTCTCAAAGTATCACATCACCAACTGCTTACAAATGACAAAAGGAAAATGTGCCTTTAAAAGGAAAATATCTGGTAGTTACTTCCTTAACCAAGGGATTAACTTAGCTTCCAAAAGTGGGACAAACTGATATTTAACTGTTTCTTGACATGAAGCATATGTAGTATTTGTACCAAAAATGTTTAACTCAACCCAATCCTGAGGAAACAATCTGACAAATTCAGATTACAGATGGGATATCCTACAGGTCAAGCAGACTAGACTCCTCAAAAGAGTCAATGTAACTTAAAACAAAAATTTAAAAAGGGGGGGGATTTCTTATCAGTAACTATGCAGGCCAGAAGAAAGTAGCAGGGCATTTTTTAAGTGCTAAAGAAAAGAACTGTCAAATCAGAATCATATATCCAGCAAAAATAACCTTTAAAAATGAAAGGAAAATCAAGACATTCTCAGAAGAAAGCTAAGAGAACTGGTTGCCAGCAGACGTACCCTAAAAGAATGGCTAACTGTTCTCCAAACAGAAAGCATATGGTAGAACAAAGGATCTGATACATCAGGGAGAAATGAACACAGTAAATAAAAGTATAGATAAATACAACAGACTTTTCCCTCTGCCCTTGAGTTTCCTACATTATGTTTGATGATTAAAACAAAAATTGTAATAGTCTGATGTGGTTCAGACTGTTACAGAACACAGAGAACTGGGCAACGGTTCTAGACTTTAAAAGATATCATAAGCAAATATAATATATCGGGGAAAAACACCCTATAAAAGGCATTTTTGGTACAACTGAGGAAAGTTAAAAATGAACTGTATTTGGAATATTATTGTATTTGTGTTAGTTTTCTTAGGTGTGATGATGGAATTGTGGTTACGTAGGAGAATGTCTTTATTCTTAGACGATTCATGCTAAAGTATCTAGGGGTGAAGTAACATGATGTTGAAACTTTCAAATTATTCAAATAAAAGCTAAGAGTGTGTGTGCGTGTGTGTGTGTGTGTGAAAGAGAGAGGAAGCAGAAAGCAAGTGAGGCAAAATGTTAACAAGGATGAATCCAAGCAAAGGACATATGGGTATTATACGACTTCTTCAACTTTTCTGTAGGTTTGAAAATTAATGTATGTGTGTGTGGTAAGTGCAAGCCAATAAATACACACATGCACCCACAAACACACATTCCTAAGCATTCCAGAAGGACAAGCTACTGTGTTTAGGGAACAATCTAGCTAGAACCTAAGTCGAAGACCAGGGTGTCTACCTAAAAATTTGAAGAAAACCAGAATGTTCTTGAGGGATCCTCACCTGCCATATTTACAGCCTGTGTAAAAAAATCATCCTGGGCACTTCGTGTTCTATTGTCTTCTCTGATGAACTCTGTGTGTGGTATTGCCTCACTCAAGGTGGTAGGAGTTAGCAAGACATCCACTCCAGAGTTAAAAACATTCACAAAATCACGAGCAATGAGTCTTCTCACCTTCTGTGCTTTGACAAAATAATTCTCATAGTTTCTGTGGAAAAAAGTAGATGACACTTTAAAGGCTTTTTGTTATTTCTTTGAATCAATTCTCATGCATAAGGCTTGTTAAAAAAAAATAGATGACATTTTAAGGGCTTTTTGTTATTTCTTTGAATCAATTCTCCAGCATAAGGCTTGTTAAAGAATCACTGGATTCTTGGCCTGCTGGAGCAGACACCTAAGATTCCTAACACATAAAAATGAATTTTGTTCAACCGCACGGTTACTCTAAAAGTTTGTGTATCTGGAATTAATTAAAAATCACCAGTAGATGCAATTCTGCACATATAATCACAAAATATTAACATTGCCAGGGACATCATTAAACCAGAACATTCATTTTCAGGTGAGGAAAATCAAGTACATAGCAACTAAATGACTTTCCAAAGGCTGCAAAGATTGACAGGGGTAGAGGAAGGACTAGAACTTAGGTCTCTGGAGGCTCATTCCAATCCTTTCTATTATTATAATGTCCTATTTCATCTATAGTTATAATTATTATAAGGACTCTGAAGTTTTCGAAAATTCTAACATGCCATCAGAATTAGACACTAGAAAGCATTGCTCTGGAAACAGTAACTGGGGAAAGTATGCAGTGTTTGCAATTTTGTACTTTACAGACAGGTATAGCCCAGGAATGGAAATGTGAAATTCATGAAAAGATGCTTCAGGCCTGCCTGCTGAATGGGAGAAGATATTTGCAAATGCTATTATCTGATAAGGGGTTAATATCCAAAACGTGCAAAGAACTCATACAATTCAACATCAAAAAAATAAACAACCAATTAAAAAATGGGCAGAGGCCCAGAACAGACATTTTCCCAAAGAAGACATACAAATGTGCCAAGAGGCACATGAAAAGATGCTCAACCTCACTAATCATCAGAGAAATGCAATTCAAAACTACAATGAAATATCACCTCACACCTTTCAGAATGGCGATTATCAAAGACAACAAATAACAAATACTGGCAAGGATGTAGAAAAAAGGGAACATTCATGCACTATTGGTGGGAATGTAAAGTGGTGCAGCCACTACGGAAAACGGTATGGCGATTCCTCAAAAAATTAAAAATAGAATTACCACACAATGCAGCGATTCCACTCCTGGGTATTTATCCAAAGAAAACAGAAACACTAATTTGAAAAGATATACGCACCCTTATGTTCATTGCAGCATTATTTACAATAGTTAAGATTTGGAAACCACCTAAGTGTCCATCAGTAGATGAATGGATAAAGATGTAGTATCAATACATATAAAAAATGGAAAATCAGCCATAAAAAAGAATGAAATCTTGCCATCTGCGACAACACGGATGGACCTAGAGGGTATTATCCTAAGTGAAATAAGTCAGAGAAAGATACTTGTATGATTTCACTTATCTGTGGAATCCAAAAACCAAATGAACAAACATAACTAACAGAAACGGAGTCACAGATAAACAAACAGGTGGCTGCCAGAGAAGAGGGGGGTGAGGGGCAAGGAGAGAAACAGGTGAAGGAGATGAAGAGTTATAAACTTTCAGGTATGAAATGTACAGTTTGGGGACTACAGTCAGTAATTATGTAATATCTTTGTATGGTGACAGATGACAACGAGATTTATCATGGTGATCATTTTGAAATGCAGAGAAATAGCAAATCACTATGTTGTGCACCGGGAACGAACATAACGTTGTAGGTCAATTGTACTTCAAAAACAAACTCACAGAAAAAGAGATCAGATTTGTTGATACCAGAGGCGGGGTGTGGAGGGAGGGGGAATTGGATGAAGGTGGTCAAAAGGTACAAACTTCCAGTTATAAAATAAATAAGTACTAGGGATATAATGCACAACATGATAAATGTAATTAACACTGTTGTATGTTGTACACAAACGTTGATAAGAGAGTAAATCCTAAGAGTTCTCATCATAAGAAAAAAATTTTTTCTCTTTTTTTTTTTTCTTTTTTTTTTCGGTACGCGGACCTCTCACTGCTGTGGCCTCTCCCGTTGCGGAGCACAGGCTCCGGACGCGCAGGCCCAGCGGCCATGGCTCACGGGCCCAGCCGCTCCACGGCATGTGGGATCCTCCCGGACAGGGGCACGAACCCACGTCCCCTGCAGCAGCAGGTGGATTCTCAACCACTGAGCCACCAGGGAAGCCCTATTATTATTTTTTATTACCACAATTAGTTTAGTAAACATCTATCATCTCATATAGACACACCATTAAAGAAATAGGAAGAGGCGCAGTGGTTGAGAGTCCGCCTGTGAGCCATGGCCGCTGAGCCTGCGCGTCCAGAGCCTGTGCTCGGCAACGGGAGAGGCCACAGCAGTGAGAAGCCCGCATACCCCCCCCCCCACACACTAAAGGATATGGTTATTCCCCACCCGCCCCCCAAAAGAAAAAATGCTTATTTTACTGAAAAGATTAAGGAATTAGCCAGACATAGGCGTGACTATAAGTCAATGATGCAAAGAAAGGGAAAAAGAAAATACTCCTTAGATCCTCCTGCAGCTGTTAATGAAGGTGGCAAAAGTATTAACCATTCTAACTTCAGTTTCCTCACCTGAAAAATGGATATAACAACTCCAGTCTTTCTGGGGACCAAATACAATGAGATAAAAATGTGAAATCTTTTTTATCCCAGAAAAATGCTATAGAAATATCAGATGTCCTTATCATCATTTGACCACAGGATCTATAGGGAGATGAATGCAGGCGTCACGTATAATTTACCCAACAGCTGATGGCTTAAATAATGTACTAACAATATCTTTTAATAAAAGATCAAATACTTTTTTAAACTTCTTCCTACTTTAAATATGGTTCAAAAGGCCAACTTCTGCTTCCATGAATGATGGGAATATTAGGGATGGATTTACTCTGCCATTTTAAACAACTGAAAACTAGACAAAATGAAACAACCATTTTCAGACATTAGACAACACTAGAAGGGAAGCAAATAAACAAAGCCCTTTGATTTCCCCATTAATCAAATAATAATTTTAGTTTTTGTTTTCCAGCTTTATTGATATAATTGACTATAAACTTGCTGTGTGTGTGTGTATATATATATATACACACACACATGCACACACACATACAATGGAATATTATTCATTATTTTATATATATATATATATATATATATATATACACACACACACACACACACCATATTTCCTTTGTCCATTCATCTGTTGATGGACACTTAGGTTGTTTCCATGTCTTGGCTACTGTGAATAATGTTTTGAGGCAGTGATTTCTTTCTGTCAGATATATACCCAGAAGTGGGATTTCTGGATCACATGGTAATTCTATTTTTAATTTTGGGGGGAATCTCCATACTGTTTTTCATAGTAGCTGTTCAAATAGTATCTTTGGAAAAAGTAATCCTAACTATTGGCCCTGAGGAGATGCACAGATGAATAAAATGCTTGCTATGTATGTATTTATGTATGTATGTATGTATCTATCTATCTATGGGACATACAGCAAAACCCCAGGAAGCTATTCGGTGCAACCACTCTTGCTTTTTCACACTCCTCACATCCTCTTAGACAGACCTGGTAGTATGGAAGAGGAATCCTATTCACAAGATGGTGAACAAACTTATACCAAAGCCATAGTAATTTAAAATTCTTTTTTGGAGAGAACAGATACATGATGCAAGGGAAAACTAAGTTGATTCACTACGTTTTTTAAGAGACTCCAGTGTAACTTCCTGCTTAAGGCTCTCAGAGCAGTAAGACAATGTGGCAATAATCAGGGACATTTAATGAGGTTAAAATCCTTCAGGGCTTCCTACTTAGCTTGTACTAATCATTTAGCTAGAGCATCAATGATTTGGTTTGTTTTTGAATAACCAGGAGCCAAAAGTACCATAAATGGACCTTTAATTATGATTTCTAATTTAAGTCATATGGATTTTGCTTCCTTAGCAAATATCTCAACTTATAAGACTTGATAGACATGCTACTACTTTACTATGGAGTTTTCAAGAATGGGGAAAATTCCTAAGCTGATTATCTTACTCTTTTAATAAGAAAAAGTTTCCTGAGAGGATTCTTCCTCTCACCACATCATTGAAGCCTTCTCGTCTGGTTGCAGCATACATGGCTTCAGTAGACACATCAATGTCACATCTGTGACCTGATAAAAAACAAAAACAAACAAACAAAAACCCACAAAACATGAATTGAAAAGGAAGTAAAGTTTTGGCTGAAAAGCAGGTCTAGATTCACATTTGTGACCAATACTAAAATTTTATGAGCTTGACCTTAATGGTTTCTCTTTTTTATCTGCCTTTGGACTGACTGACTTGTCAGGAATCGAGAGAGAAGACGATAATGAAGAGGGAAACTTCAGTTGTTCACTCCCTCATTCATTCATTCATTTCATTCAGATGTTTACTGAGCTCCTACCCTGTGCCAGGTGCCACACTGTATGGACCGAGAATACAAAGCTAAAATACTCTACCTTCAAGATACGCACAGTCCAGAGGGTGAGCTGAAGATACAGAGATATTATGATGAATAGTGTGAATATAATGCTAAAATGACAAAGGTAAAAGGATTCACTGATTTACTTCTCTAAATCTTAACATTATCCCTGGCAGTAATATATTTTGCTACTAATAAACGAACCTTTCATATGTTTGAGACAACTTCCTTAGAAATCCAAAACACAGGCAACTTACCATATTCTAGCCCATCAAATCTTGCCATATTCGACGCCACTTCCGATGTACACAATACATGGTAGCAGACAATTGAGTAACTGGTGTGGGGCAGGGACACTTCAATTACTTTGGCCCCCTCAGACTCAAAGAGATTAGCAGCTTTGGACCAAAGAGATTGTACTTCACTCGACAATTCTGGTGTAAGATATTCCTTATTGGAAGAAGTCAAAATACAGAAATTAGAATATCTGTATAGATGGTGTTATAAAAATTTGTACTCCAGAAACTTTGGCAATACATTAGAACATCTGATTAAATTGCTAGCAGGCAGCTAGAAAGACTGAACTAATTTAAGAGTGCTTATGGCATGACTAGCACAGTACTAGATACTGTGAGCTCAATATAATAATATTAAAGATTGGAGATCTGATTGGAGAACTTATATTTGTTAAATGTTTATTATATATCAGGCACTCTGCTAGATACTTTCCAAAGGTTCTTTCATTTAATGCTTTTAACAGTCTTACGATGTAGGTATTATCATCCTTCTTTTTATTAATGAAAAATATTGAGACTAGAGAAGTTAACTAACTTTCCTAATGTTACATAGCAGGTAAGTAGAGGATCCAGGATTCTCAACTAGGTCTGTTTCTCTCTAAATCCTTAAAAGTAGGCACACCTATTACCTTAATTGAAGATTTTAAAGGTTTAAAGATGTTACAGTATTACTCTACAGCAGTGTTCTCAACTGGGGGCAGTTTCCTCTCCTCTTCCTCTCAACCAGGGGATATCTGGTAACATCTGCAGACAGTTTTGCTGGTGGGGATGCTACCTCTAGGGTTACAGGCCAGCGATGCTGCTCAGCATTTTACAATGCACAGCACAGTCTCCCAGAAAAAAAATTATTGCTAAGCACAAAGTTAAATTTTTTTTTTTTTTTTTTTTTTTTTTTTGCTATACGCGGGCCTCTCACTGCTGTGGCCTCTACCGTTGCGGAGCACAGGCTCCGGACGCGCAGGCTCAGCGGCCATGGCTCATGGGCCCAGCCGCTCCGCGGCATGTGGGATCTTCCCGGACCGGGGCAGGAACCCGCGTCCCCTGCATCGGCAGGCGGACTCTCAACCACTGCGCCACCAGGGAAGCCCCTAAAATTTTTAAAGGTTAGTAATTTAACATATCTATTTTCATGTGCTCAGGTCACACAGCTAATAAAAGTGGCAGAGCAAGGATTCAAACCCAACCAGTCTGTTTCCTAAGTCTGTGCTCTGTATTTGACGTGACAGTACTATTGTAAAGAGAGACTTACCTTCGGAATTCCTATACATAGTTTGCTCACATCTGTCAAACTGGGAAGCGCAAATGGTTTAATAGGATCTTGAATTGTGGTAGAATCTTTGGGATCATGCCCAGCTAGTATACCTGTAAGTAGGAATATTTATGAGTGACAGACACAGTACAGAAGTGAAATAACAATGTTTTGAAACTATATGGAATCGTATAAATACCCAACACAATGGCTGCATCATCCACACATCTGGTTAAGATTCCTGGCACATCCATTGAATTCACCAGGGGAATGAGACCATGACGAGAAACTAAGCCATAGCTAGGTTTCAAACCAACAACCCCACAGTGGGCAGCTGGATTTCTCGTTGATCCTCCTGTATCTGATCCTAAAGCCCTGAAATTTAAATGAAATTCTCTTTAGCAGGATAATATATCTCTAATTATATTTGAAATCTATCTTTTTAAATGTATATTTAAAAAATGTATTTCCTCCTGATTTTACAAAAAATAAAACGTGCTCAGCTCAGAGAATTCTTAAAATACAGAAAAGTGTAAAGATGTAACAAAATATTCCACCACCCTGAGGCAAACACTGTTAACATTTTGGCATAGTAACTTCAAGTCTTTTTTTTTTTTTTAACATCTTTATTGGAGTATTAATTGCTTTACAGTGGTGTGTTAGTTTCTGCTGTATAACAAAGTGAATCAGTTATACATATACATATGTTCCCATATCTCTTCCTTCTTGTGTCTCCCTCCCACCCTTCCTATCCCACCCCTCTAGGTGGTCACAAACCACTGAGCTGATCTCCTGTGCTATGTGGCTGCTTCCCACTAGCTATCTATTTTACATTTGGTAGTATATATAAGTCCATGCCACTCTCTCACTTCATCCCAGCTTACCCCTTCCCCTCCCTGTGTCCTCAAGTCCATTCTCTACGTCTGCGTCTTTATTCCTGTCCTGACCCTAGGTTCTTCAGAACCATTTTTTTTTAGATTCCATATACATGTGTTAGCATATGTTATTTGTTTTTCTCTTTCTGACTTACTTCACTCTGTATGACAGACTCTACGTCCATCTACCTCACTACAAATAACTCAATTTCGTTTCTTTTTATGGCTGAGTAATATTCCATTGTATATATGTCCCACATCTTTATCCATTCATCTGTTGATGGACACTTAGGTTGCTTCCATGTCCTGGCTATTGTAAATAGAGCTGCAATGAACATTTTGGTATATGACTCTTTGAATTATGGTTTTCTCAGGGTATATGCCCAGTAGTGGGATTGCTGGGTCGTATGGTAGTTCTATTTCTAGTTTTTAAGGAACCTCCATACTGTTCTCCATAGTGGCTGTATCAAGTTACATTCCCACCAACAGTGCAAGAGGGTTCCCTTTTCTCCACACCCTCTCCAGCATTTATTGTTTCTAGATTTTTTGACGATGGCCATTCTGACCGGTGTGAGATGATATCTCCTTGTAGTTTTGATTTGCATTTCTCTAATGATTAATGACGTTGAGCATCGTTTCATGTGTTTGTTGGCAATCAGTATACCTTCTTTGGAGAAATGTCTATTTACGTCTTCTGCCCATTTTTGGATTGGGTTGTTTTTTTGATACTGAGCTGCATGAGCTCGTTGTTAATTTTGGAGATTAATCCTTTGTCAGTTGCTTCATTTGCAACTATTTTCTCCCATTCTGAGGGTTTTCTCTTGGTCTTGTTTATGGTTTCCTTTGCTGTGCAAAAGGTTTTAAGTTTCATTAGGTCCCATTTGTTTATTTTTGTTTTTATTTCCATTTCTCTAGGAGGTGGATCAAAAAGGATCTTGCTGTGATTTATGTCATAGAGTGTTCTGCCTATGTTTTCCTCTAAGAGTTTGATGGTGTCTGGCCTTACATGTAGGTCTTTAATCCATTTTGAGTTTACTTTTGTGTATGGTGTTAGGGAGTGTTCTAATTTCATACTTTTACATGTAGCTGTCCAGTTTTCCCAGCACCACTTATTGAAGAGGCTGTCTTTTCTCCACTGTATATTCTTGCCTCCTTTATCAAAGATAAGGTGACCATATGTGCATGGGTTTATCTCTCGGCTTTCTATCCTGTTCCATTGATCTATATTTCTGTTTTTGTGCCAGTACCATACTGTCTTGATTACTGTAGCTTTGTAGTATAGTCTGAAGTCAGGGATCCTGATTCCTTCAGCTCCATTTATCATTCTCAAGATTGCTTTGGCTATTCAGGGTCTTTTATGTTTCCAAACTAATTGTGAAATTTTTTGTTCTAGTTCTGTGAAAAATGCCAGTGGTAGTTTGATAGGGATTGCATTGAATCTGTAAATTGCTTTGGGTAGTATAGTCATTTTCACAATGTTGATTCTTCCAATCCAAGAACATGGTATATCTCTCCATCTATTTGTACCATCTTTAGTTTCTTTCATCAGTGTCTTATAATTTTCTGCATACAGGTCTTTTGTCTCCTTAGGTAGATTTATTCCTAGATATTTTATTCTTTTTATTGCAATGGTAAATGGGAGTGATTTCTTAATTTCACTTTCAGACTTTTCATCATTAGTGTAGGAATGCCAGAGATTTCTGTGCATTAATTTTGCATCCTGCTACTTTACCAAATTCATTGATTAGCTCTAGTAGTTTTCTGGTAGCATCTTTAGGATTCTCTATGTATAGTATCATGTCATCTGCAAACAGTGACAGCTTTACTTCTTCTTTTCCGATTTGGATTCCTTTTATTTCTTTTTCTTCTCTGATTGCTGTGGCTAAAACTTCCAAAACTATGTTGAATAATAGTGATGAGAGTGGGCAACCTTGTCTTGTTCCTGATCTTAGTGGAAATGGTTTCAGTTTTTCACCATTGAGAATGATGCTGGCTGTGGGTTTGTCATATATGGCTTTTATTATGTTGAGGAAGGTTCCCTGTATGCCTACTTTCTGCAGGGTTTTTATCATAAATGGATGTTGAAGTTTGTCGAAAGCTTTCTCTGCATCTGTTGAGATGATATGGTTTTTCTCCTTCAGTTTGTTAATATGGTGTATCACACTGATTGATTTGTGTATATTGAAGAATCCTTGCATTCCTGGAATAAACCCCACTTGATCATGGTGTATGATCCTTTTCATGTGCTGTTGGATTCTGTTTGCTAGTATTTTGTTGAGGATTTTTGCATCTGTGTTCATCAGTGATATTGGCTTGTAGTTTTCTTTCTTTGTGACATCTTTGTCTGGTTTTGGTATCAGGGTGATGGTGGCCTCATAGAATGAGTTTGGGAGTGTTCCTCCCTCTGCTATATTTTGGAAGAGTTTGAGAAGGATAGGTGTTAGCTCTTCCCTAAATGTTTTGATAGAATTCGCCTGTGAAGCCATCTGATCCTGGGCTTTTGTTTGTTGGAAGATTTTTAATCACAGTTTCAATTTCAGTGTTTGTGATTGGTCTGTTCATATTTTCTATTTCTTCCTGGTTCAGTCTTGGCAGTTTGTGCGTTTCTAAGAATTTGTCCATTTCTTCCACGTTGTCCATTTTATTGGCATAGAGTTGCTTGTAGTAATCTCATGATCCTTTGTATTTCTGCAGTCTCAGTTGTTACTTCTTTTTCATTTCTAATTCTATTGATTTGAGTCTTCTCCCTTTTTTTCTTGATGAGTCTGGCTAATGGTTTATCAATTTTGTTTATCTTCTCAAAGAACCAGCTTTTAGTTTTATTGATCTTTGCTATCCTTTCCTTCGTTTCTTTTTTATTTATTTCTGATCTGATCTTCAAGTCTTTTTTTTAATGAATTTTTCTTTCACAGTTCAGGTCATTCTGTAATCATAAGTTTCCATCTCTTTTTTGCTTATCATGAGCCTTTTATTATGTCATTAAAGTTACTGAAAATTTTAAATATTTATAATACTCTATCATATCAATTGGCAATTCCCAACTGATTCCCTTTTTTAAAGTCCATTCTCCTATCCATATACATACAAATCTTTAAGTTCTTTATTTTTTTAATTGAAGTATAGTTGATTTACAGTGTTGTGTTAATTTCTGCTGTACAGCAAAGTGCTTCAATTATACACATATATATTTTTTTATATTCTTTTCCATTATGGTTTATTTCAGGATATTGGATATAGTTCCCTGTGCTATACAGTAGGACCTTGTTGTTTATCCATTCTATATTTAAGAGTTTGCATCTTCCAACCCCAAACTCCCAATCAATCCCTTCCCCTCCTCACCTCCCCCTTGGCAACCACAAGTCTGCTCTCTCTGTGAGTCTGTCTGTTTCATAGTTAGGTTCATTTGTGCCATACTTTAGATTCCACATATAAGTGATATCATATGGTATTTGTCTTTCTCTTTCTGACTTACTTCACTTAGTATGATCATCTCTAGTTGTATCCATGTTGCTACAAATGGCATTACTTCATTCTTTTTTATGGCTGAGAAGTATTCCATTGTATACACGAATCACATTTTCTTTATCCATTCATCTGTTGATGGACGTTTAGATTGTTTCCATGTCTTGGCTATTGTGAATAGTGTTGCAATGAACATAGGGGTGCATGTAACTTTTTGAATTATAGTTTTGTCTGGATATATGCCCAAGAGTGGTATTGCTGGATCATATGGTAATTCTATTTTCAGTTTTCTGAGAAACTTCCATACTGTTTTCCACAGTGGCTGCACCAACTTACATTCCTACCAACAGTGTAGGCGGGTTCCCTTTTCTCCACACCCTCTCCAGCATTTTTTATTTGTAGACTTTTTAATGATGGCCACTCTGACCCGTGTGAGGTGGTGTGGTATCTCATTGTAGTTTTCATTTGCTTTTCTCTAATAATTAGTGATGTTGAGTATCTTTTCATGTGCCTATTGGCCTTCTGTATGTCTTCTTTAGAGAAATGTCTGTTTAGGTCTCCTGCCAATTTTTTGATTGGGTTGGTTGTTTTTTGATGTAGAGCTGTATGAGTTGTTTGTATATTTTGGATATTAAGCCCCTGTTGGTTGCATTCTTTGCAAATATTTTCTCCTATTCCATAGGTTGTCTTTTTGTTTTATGGTTTCCTTTGCTGTGCAAAAGCTTGTTAGTTTGATTAGGTCCCATTTGTTTATTTTTGTTTTTATTTCTATTGCCTTGGGAGACTGACCTAAGAAAACATTGGTATAATTTACACACATACAAATCTTATACCTTTTTTTGTGTGTGTGTGTGTGTGGTACGCGGGCCTCTCACTGTTGTGGCCTTTCCCGTTGTGGAGCACAGGCTCCGGACGCGCAGGCTCAGCGGCCGTGGCTCACGGGCCCAGCCGCTCCACGGCACGTGGGATCTTCCCGGACCAGGGCATGAACCCACGTCCCCTGCATCAGCAGATGGACTCTCAACCACTGCGCCACCAGGGAAGCCCTATACCTTCTTTTAATGACAATTTTATAATATGCTTTTACAAACTAAACACACCCCTCCCAAAAATTCAGATACAGCCATTCTACTACCCTATTTAGAATCATAGCTAGAAATGTATTTTAAGTTATTTAAACATTTATGTTGTTGCCACCTAGAATAACTGCATAATAAAGTACTTGTAGGGAATTCCCTGGTGGTCCAGTAGTTAGGACTTTGTGCTTTCACTGCCGAGGGCCTGGGTTTGATCCCTGGGTGGGGATCCCACAAGCCCTGCAGTGCAGCAATCAATCAATCAATAAAGTACTTTGTAATAAACACCTTTAAACATAAATCTTTGTCCATGTATCTGATTAAATTTTAGGCTTGCTTCCAAGAAGCAGAGTTAATGGGACAAAAGGTCTACCTGTCATTATAACTTCTTAATATAATTTTGTCAAATTACTTGTCAGAAAGGTTATGCCAATTTATATTCCCAATTGTAGTGAATTGGATTTTTTAATGTTTCATTATCATCACTGAATACTAGCAGCTCTTAAAATTTGGTTAATTTGATAACCAAAAGCTTTGCTAATGTGCATTTTTGAATAATTTTTCACATCTATTTGTATTTGCATTACCCAACTATGAAGTGTCTGTTCATTTCTTTGCTTAGTTATCTATATAGTCTATGTTTTTCTTATTAAAGAAAAAACCTTGGGGACATTATGCTAAGTGAAATAAGTGAGTCACAAAAGCACAAATACTGCACAATTTCACTTATATGAGGTACCTAGAGTGGTCAAATTCACAGTGATAGAAAGTAAAAGAGTGGTGGCCAGGGGCTGGAGAGGTGGGGGGAGGGCAAATGGGAGGCTATTGTTTAAGTGGTATAGAATTTAAGTTTTGCAAATGAAACAAGTTCTGGAGACTGGCTGTGTGATAATGTGGATATACTTAACACTACAGAATTGTACACTTAAAAATAGTTAAGATGAGAAATTTTGTTATGTATATTTTACCACAATTAAAAATTTAAAAATTTTAACTATTTCAGGAAAAAAAGGTTTTTCTGATTAGAAAAGTGTAATGTCTACTGTAAAAATTAAAATATTTTATAACTATATGATCTATAAAGTGAAATTTCTCTTATAATCACTGCCCCCATAACAATACTGTTATCACTTTTTATATATATTTATCCAGACACTTCCATGCAACTAACATATATACATATATAATTATTATTGTTAACAGAAATAAGGCATACTATACATACTGTTCTGTAACTTGTTATGTACAATTATTACTTTTAACAGAAATAAGGTCATACTATACATACTGTTCTGCAACTTGTTTTCCACTTAACAGTGTATTTTGGAGTTCTTTGCATGTCACCACATAGCGCTCTAAATCATTCTTTTTAGTGATTGCATAGTATCAGTACTCCTAGAATCTTCCTGTTTTAAAAACTATTATAAAAGAAACAAATCAATAGGGGGGAAAACAAATCAGAACACCTGATGGTTTGGGACCCATTCAACCTGGAGTTACTTTGGGTCTGTGCCTCTCTTGAGTACACCCAGAGTGAAGCTTTGGACTGAACAAGGCTCCTATGTGTCACGTGGCCCTTGTGCTCTACAGAAAATGCAAAGTAGATTGTCTTTCTTACCAAGTCCACTTGAGCCACAAAATCAGACTGCTGCTTTCACAATTTCTAAAAGGACACATTTTCTTATTAGGATTCCCTGATGGCTAGGTAAAAGTAAAACCTACATTTCCATAGGAATTATGTGTCAAAATGCCATCTTCTCAAAGCACATTCAGAAAGATGAACACTAAGTGGGGTGAGGAGGATAGAAAAAAGCCCCTAATCTTGCAATCCTTGCTTGTCAGAACTCTCATTAATATTAATGTGGTGCTATAAAATTCCACAGAGATAAAATGAAATGCTTTTACTTGTTAACAAGATTTCAGGGAAACTTAAAAACCTGTAGAATCTAAATCTCCATAGCTCTAAAAAATATAAATAATTTATTGATTGCAATGCCTCAGAAAGAGCTTAGTTTCAGTGGATAATTAAGGAGAGATAAAATACATACAGTACTGCTAAAGAAAACATTCTATTTGGTTAAATTGAGACCAATAAAATATATATAATAACAGTAATATTTATTTACTCTTCTTTAGATGGTTAAGAAATGCTTTACAAATGGGACTTAAGACAAAGCATGATTGATGGATTCTTTCCAAATACAAACTATGACAGTTGAACAAATCACCTCCCTACAAATTTGAAAAAACTTTATGTACTGATATACATTTTTAGTTGTAGGTTTAGAAAAACACTATTTAATATATTCTATTGATACATACTAGGAGCATTTTCTTCCTCCCTCCCCCCTCCCTTCCTTCTTTCTTTCCTTCCTTTTTTAAAGTCAGATTTAGCTGAAGGATAAACCATAGCTAACAATTTAGTTCAGCAGCACTCGACTAAAGCCAAGGTATGTTAGTCTCTAAATGTCTGTACAATCTGTGAGCAGATACCCAAATAAATTATTTAAAAATGAAATTCAATAAAGTCTATTTAAGCTAAGTGGTTTATTCTGTAAAATGTTTTTAAGAGGACCATATACTGTAGAGGAAGAGTTTAAATGCTGTCTTAAATTGAAGTTAAATGTATAGAATAAACATAAGTGTACCATAAAGTTGAGTGTATTTAAGATATAATTTTGATACACCATTGAGCACAAATAGCTCAGTAAAGGGAAATAAAAATACCAAAGTATGAATGAATGACTCTTGTTGAATTTTGTGTATGGTTTATGACTATATGTATTAGGTTGGGTTTTTAAAGTACAGATAGAAAAAAACATCTTACGCAAAGCACGTGAACGCTGACACAGCTGCCGCGCTCCCTCCTGAGCTTCCTCCAGTTATGAGCCAATTTGAATCCTCATTCTCACCATGAGACTTCTGCTTCCTCTTTTCTCTATATTGTTTTGAATAACTCCAGGGGTTTTTAACTGGTCCAAATATGCCATCTGTGCTTCCAGATCTGAGATGAAGAAGTGAAGCAAGACATCTTAATACAATTCATTTTATGTAAAATTTTCATCTCCTGATTGTATTATTGGCTTCTGACACTGCATAATCCACTATAACTTGAATTAGAAAAGGTAGGAAGCCTGCTTAGATGTAACTTTCTTTAATTAGACAGTTGAGGAGGTGAAGGATGGGAAGTAAGAGTGTATGTGGTGGAAAGTAGGAAAAAACTAGTCTGCTAAGAAAAGAAAATTTTTATCCCAATTGATCATCTAATTCAGCTTAGGATGATTTCCTTAGTAAATTAAGGTCTTCCAGTTGAAGAGTGTCACAAAACATCCAAACAGTTAACAAGTAGTTTTTTGAAGGAATTCCTCTGTTAATCAGAAGTTTTAAGAGGCAAATTCCCCGGTGGTCCAGTGGTTAGGACTCCTCACTTCCACTGCAAGGGGCAAGGGTTCCACCCCTGGTCGGGGAACTAGGATCCCACATGCCACATGGGGAAGCCAAAAAATTTTTTAAAAAATAAAATTAAAAAGTCAATTACATTTCTATATACGAACAATGTTAAACAATTAGAAATTGAAAAGAAAACACCATTTTCTATAACATTAAAAAACATGAAATACTTGGAGATAGATCAAATGTGCAAGATTTATATACAGAAAATCATAAAAATATTGCTGAGAAAAATTAAGCTCTAAATAAATGGAAAGATATACAGAATTCATAGGTCAGAAGGCACATATTAAGATGTCAATTTTCTACAACTTGATCTATAAATTCAATACCACCACAATCAAAATCCTATCAAGCTTCTCTGTAGAAATTAGTAAGCCAATTCTAAACCTTATATGGAAACGCAAAGGATCCTAGCATACGTAAAATAATTTTGAAGAGGAACAACAAAGTTGAAGAACTCTTATCACCTAATTTCAAGGCTTACTATAAAGCTGCAATAATCAAGATAGCGTGATACTGGATACACAGATCAAAACAGAATCCAGAAATAAACCTATACATGTGTTCAACTGATATTTTTAAAAAATTAATTTATTTATTTTTGGCTGCATTGGGTCTGTTGCTGTGCACGGGCTTTCTCTAGTTGCAGCGAGCAGGGGCTACTCTTCGTTGCGGTGCGCAGGCTTCTCATTCCAGTGGCTTCTCTTGTTGGGGACACAGGCTCTAGGCACACGGGCTTCAGTAGTGGTGGCTTGCGGGCTCAGTAGTTGTGGCTTGCATGCTCTAGAGCACAGGCTCAGTAGTTGTGGCGCACAGGCTTAGTTACTCCAGGGCATGTGGGATCTTCCCGGACCAGGACTCAAAACCGGGACCGCTGCGTCGGCAGGCAGATTCTTAACCACTGCGCCACCAGGGAAGCCCCTGGTTCAACTGATTTTTGACAAAGGAATCAAAGTAATTTAATTTGAATTCTTTACAAATAGTCCCAGATCTATAGGACAGACATATGTAAAAAAAATGAACTCTGGCTTTCTTCATATCATGTACAAAAAAATTAACTCAACTGGATCACAAGTTTAAATGTAAGAACTGAAACTATAAAACTTCTAGGAGAAAACATAGGAGAAACACCTTTATTACCTTGGGAAAGGTAACGATTTCTTTGAAAAGACAAAAACATGAGTCATTAAAGAAAATGATGAACTGGACTTCATCAAAATTAGAAACTTTCGTGAAAAAAACCAAAACAAAACAAAACAAACAAATTAGAAATTTTCACTCTTTGAAAAGCATGTTCAGAGAATGCAAAGACAAGCCAGAGACTCAGAACATATTTTCAAATCACCTATCTGATAATGGACCTGAATCCAGAATATATGGAAAAAAACTATTATAACTCAGTAAGAAGACAACCCAACTTTTAAAAAAGGGCAAAAGATTTGAATAGATACTTCACTGAAGATATATGGGTAGCAAAATAAACACATGGTGTTTTAACATCGTTAGTCATCAGGGAAATGCAAATTAAAACTAAAATGAGATATGACCTATTAGCAGAACATAATCTCATGGAGGGTCTGAGAAACTGGCATTAGAGTCCTCAAGAAATCACCTCACTACTTTTAGGTACCTACACTTAATGAAATTAAAGACACAGATGAAAGAAATACAAGAAGAGAAAATTTCAATTTTACTTACCCCATAGCAAACTCATCTAAGTTTGTTTTTCCCATTAGTAGAGCTCCCTGATCCAACAACTTCTGAACTACTGTAGCATTATAAGGTGGTACATAACCTGAAAAAAATTCAGTTATTTTCTTCTTTTTTTAAAAAATTGAGGTACAATTGATTTACAATGTTATATTACAGGTGTACAACATAGTAATTCAAAAATTTTATAGATTATACTCCATTTAAAGTTATTATAAAATGTTGGAATTTTATTATAAAATTCCCTGTGCTGTATAATATATTCTTGTAGCTTATTTATTTTATACATAGTAGTTTGTACCTCTTAATACCCTCCCCTACCTTGCCCGTCCTCTTAAAAATTCAGTAATTTTTATCATAGGAAAGAAAACAGTGAACATGTAAATCATATACAAGAAACAAAATTTTAAACTGCAATTAAGCAATTCATATTGACATATGTTAATTATTCCTAATTTAAGTAGTAGGTTGTACTTTCTTCTGAAAGTTAATTTTTTCTACTGCTAATTGCTATATGTTTTCCAAAGAAAGTCTATATATTCTGTCTTTACATCCTAAAACTGTTGACTTTAACAGTACTACAAAGTATTGAATGAGATGTACCCAATTTATTTGAAACTAATCACAAATCATTATTTTGCTCATTGTACTTGACTTTCTCTTCTCAGATGTGCAATACCATGGTAATTTTTATCTATTTCCAGCAGGAATAGATCTTCATTGTCAATTAAAACTTCCTCTATCTAGTGTATATTCCCAGACAATTAACCAGTCTACCTATCAGAGGAACTTGGGGCATACACCTCATAGAATGTTAGTTTTAGTGCATAGTACCTTAAATATGCTTTTTCCATTTCGTTTTCCTCCTTGGATCCAAATACCTTGACAAATATGATTCCTTTTTGACCTACTAAACTTTAAAAAATAAAACTAAGCTTCACTATACTAAGTATAGTGATAGATGGAGGAGTCAGGAGATAAAAATAATCAGACAGTAGATGCTAATAAATCCTCGTACCATCTGCAAAGGAGGGGGAATGACAGCCACTTTATACTTATTTCTGTGTTACCAACAAGTGGGTGTTAGAGGTCACTTAGCATGTTTGTGATCAGTTATCAAGTCTTCCTAAGTAGGATTCATCCATTAAGCAGGCCTACCCCTGAAGAATAATTTTGCATTCTGAAAGAGCAAATAGTAAAAAGGTAATATTCTACCCTAAGTTATTTCCTTTGCAGATATAATCAGTCTGAGAATATCTTTGTGCTTTAGTATCTTATCTTTAACTTAAACTGAAAAATACCTATTTTTATAAAACAATACTCCGGTCAGTTAAACATTACCTTTCAGCATGTTTGATGCACATGTTGTCTCAATGCCGGCTGTGCTAAAGTTGTCTTTTACCGCAACAGGAATTCCATCTAAATCCCCGAGTGAGTGACCTGCATTAAAAAGCCAAAAGAATAGGGCTTCCCTGGTGGCGCAGTGGTTGAGAGTCTGCCTGCTGATGCAGGGGACGTGGGTTCGTGCCCCGGTCCGGGAAGATCCCACATGCCACGGAGCGGCTGGGCCTATGAGCGATGGCTGCTGAGCCTGCGCCCCGCAACGGGAGAGCCCACAGCAGTGAGACGCCCGCGTACAGCAAAAAAAGCTAATAGAATACTGGGTTGGCCAAAAAAAGTTCGTTTGGGTTTTTTCATATGAACTTTTTGGCCAACCCAATATCTAGTTCAAAATACAGACATTAATACTAGTTATTAAAATACTAGTTTTTGCTAAAGATATGTCTTCAGAAATCAAATTTGTGTTAGAAATTATTACAGTTGGACAATTATGCCCGTTAGCCTCATTTTTATTAACCTCATGGCCAGTTCTTTTAAAAAAAAAAAAAGTATGTATGTATGTATATATATATTTATTTATATTTTAAAATTTTTTGGCCATGCCGGCTGGCTTGTGGGATCTTAGCTCCCCGACCAGGGACTGAACCTGAGCCCCCAGCAGTGGAAGCTCGGAGTCCTAACCACTGGATTGCCAGGGAATTCCCCAGTTCTTTAAATAAAGGAATTTATGTTTAAAGCTCCACTTGCCAAATGGAGACTGCTACATCCAATTAAACTCTTTCTCTTGGGATGTCACAATTAAGTATAATTCAAAGTAATTTACCTTTCTTATATCTTTTCTCTGATTCTGCAGCTTGCTTTAAGGCCACCTCTTCTGATACAGTAATGTAAGCATTTAGAAACTTGGTCTTCTTGATAAGGGAGAGACATCTTTGGCAGAGCTCAGTTGGAGTAACTTGGCCTTGTTTCAGTGCCGCAGAAACCTAGAGTATACACAATTCAAAAACCCTTTGCCAAGTCTGCAGAAGTTTCAAATGTTACACTGAGGTGTGCAGATAGAGTGGTTAAGTATACAAATTTGAAGTGAGGCTTGGATTCAAAACCAAGAGAACCTATCAAGTCTACACTTAATTAGGGTAGTGAATAAGGGTAACACATCGGTCAGCTGAAAAGATGGGTTGGAGGACACCACAGTCATATCCCTAACTGAGGAACTCTACATCAGGCTTGAACAAACAAGATCACTGGTTTAGGTAAGTCGCCCTGTCTAGGAGAAACAGAGGCCCAGTGTGGGTGAATCATGGGTTAGGGTAGATAGTGTACAGAGAGAAGCTTAGCTGCAACACAGGCCATCCACAGTGCAAAAAAACAGAATGAACTAGACAAGGCATTATAGGACTTTATGGCCCCAAGTAAGTGATCTTTATTAAACAGACCTTTTTATCTATTGGAGAATTCAAGCAAGAGCCACTACAAATTGAGAGAAATGCTTGTAAAATATGGGTTCAAAAGCCAACTAAAAACAAGCTTTTCTAAAACCCTGTCTTTGATGCATTAGGAAGGCTAGTAAAGAACGCGTTAAAATACACTGCACTTCAAGTGACCAGAACCTGTATATTGACAGTAAGTAAAGCCTAAGGTGAAGTGATGACTTGTAATACTTCCTGTAGGAAGTAATAATAAATACTTACTAATTGAATAGAAGGAATGAATAACAAGAAGTCAAAGATGATACCAAGTCTTTAGAGACCATCTGAAAAGAGTTGGATAAAATGGTAGCTCAGACAAGGGGGATGGGGGGAAAAATAATATTTTCTGAGTATTTACCAAGAGCCAGGCACTGTTGTTGCTTTAGATTCTTTATTACTTTATTTAGCCCTTAAAACAACCACTCAGGGCTTCCCTGGTGGCACAGTGATTAATAATCCACCTGCCAATGCAGGGGACGCGGGTTCGAGCCCTGGTCTGGGAAGATTCCACATGCCACGGAGCAACTAAGCCCGTGTGCCACAACTACTGAGCCTGCGCTCTACAGCCAACAAGCCACAACTACTGAGCACGTGAGCACAACTAGTGAAGCCCATGCACCTGGAGCCTGTGCTCTGCAACAACAGAAGCCACCGCAGTGAGAAGCCCGCGCACTGCAATGAAGAGTAGCCCCCGCTTGCTGCAACTAGAGAAAGCCCGCGCACTGCAATGAAGAGTAGCCCCCGCTTGCTGCAACTAGAGAAAGCCCGCGCACAGCAACGAAGACTAAGTGCAGCCAATAAATAAATAAATTTATTTTTTTAAAAAAACAAAAAACCCCCAACCACTTAAGTTAGGTATTATGAACCTCATTTTATAGATAAAGAAACTGAAGCTAAGAGAGGTTAAGTGATTTGTCCAAAGTCACAGAAATAGTAAAGTGTGACTTAACAGGTAGTAATAGTAAAAGTTAACAGGTAACTGCTCCTTCACCATTTCTCTTTGCACCAGTGGAAGCTTAGCTTGTCCTGTATGCTGACTGTATTTCCATGTGTCCTATATACATCAAGCAACAGGAATTTGCATTTAGGGGAAAATCTGCAAATGATCTGCTCTAGGCTGTTGAATAAATCATCAAAGTGGTGGTATTCTTAGGCCTGAGGGTTTTAAGCCTGAAAAGCAGTGCAAATAGGCCATTGAGAGGACCCCTAACGCTGATGCACAAGAGGAGGAAAGGGCTGCCATGGGGGTGCTGGGAGAGGGGTTCAGGATGGGGAGGGGCAGCTGGGCTCAACTTAAAGGAGGTAACCTAGCAACAAGAAGAGATATTTCTGTTGAATGGTTTGTATGAGATGTAAACTCTTTAGAAGAGAGAAACTGGAGAAAAAGAAAAGACAGCAGTGTATTGTAATATTGTAAACATGGAGTGGGCTTATGTAAATAGGCTGAGTGCAAGCGTCAGAACTAGCAAAAACGGAAAGCTGGAGACACAGAGAGGTATATAGACGGGCCTACCCCAGAGCAAAATTATAAAAGTAAGGAAAATTATGCCTGCCATTTTCTCTTCTTCTTTGCCTCCCTTCAAGTCCCCTAATGCCCATAATCCTCAAGCTGCCTTCTGACTTGCCAAGTGATATGAGAATAAGAGGTAAGGAACTGCAGTTATGGTTACAAGGGCAAGAAAGGAGACTGTCTGGGAGCATTCTTTTTATTTATTTATTGAAGTATAGTTGATTTATAATGTATTGGTTTCAGGTGCACAGTGACTCAGTGATACATATAAATATATCTATTTTTTCCATTCTTTTCCCTTATAGGTTATGACATAGTACTGAGTATTGTTCCCTGTGCTATAAAGTATATAGTTACCTATTTTATATATAGTAGTGTGTATATGTTAATCTCAAGTTCCTAATTTACCTATCTCCCCCACGCTCTTCCCCTTTGGTAACTATACATTTGTTTTCTTTGTCTGTGGGTCTATTTCTGTTTTGTATATACGTTCATTTGTATAATTTTCTTTTTTTAAAGTTTCTACATATAAGCAATATCATATATTTGTCTTTCTCTGTCTGGCTTACTTCACTTACTATGATAATATCTAGGTCCATCCATGTTGCTGCAAATGGCATTATTTCATTGTTTATGGCTGAGTAATATTCCATTGTATATATGTACCACATCTTCTTTATCCTTTCATCTGTTGATGGACATTTAGGTTGCTTCCATGTCTTGGCTATTGTAAATAGTGCTGCAATGAACATTGGGGTGTGTGTATTTTTTCAAATTATGGTTTTCTCCAGATATATGCCCAGGAGTGGGACTGCAGATCATATGGTAGCTCTATTTTTAGTTTCTTAAGGGTGCGCCATACTGTTCTGGGAGTACTCGTTTTATTATTTATTTATTTATTTAAAAAAATTTTTATTTATTTATTTTCTTTATTTTTTTGGCTGCGTTGGGTCTTAGTTGCAGCACGCTGGGTCTTTGTTGAGGCTTGCAGGATCTTTCGTTGCAGCACGAGCTCTTTGTTGTGGTGCGCGTGTTTCTCTCTAGTTGTGGTGCGCTGGCTTCTCTCTAGTTGTGATACGCACGGGGTCCAGAGCACATGGGCTCTGTATTTTGTGGCATGCATGCAGACTCTCTCGTTGGGGCACGCGAGGCCAGTAGTTGTGGGAAGTGGGCTTAGTTGCCCTGTGGCATGTGGGATCTTAGTTCCCCGACCAGGGATGGAACCTGCATCCCCTGCATTGGAAGGCGGATTCTTTACCATGGACCATCAGGGAAGTCCTTGAGAGTACTCATTTTAAATGGCAATCTTTGTTAGGATCATTTTTAGGAAATTTAGATTTGAGAAACTCAATAAGGGTATTAGAGAAGAGAAATGAAAACAAAGATGCTAATTAGCTAGAATGGATTAGATGTAAGGATTATGACATATAAATAGTACAGCTCTCCTGGAGCAAAACTAAAAGTATTATATCTGAATATAAGATGAAATCAACTAGAAAAGTTTTCTCTTCCCTCTTTTCTCAAAACCCCCAGCTCATCTGAAGCACAGGCCTTGAAGGAGATTATGTTACTCTCCCTGGTGTGTTAATCTACAGTCTCCCTGATACTGCTTTTCATTCACTGAAATTTTTAGCAGCTGGTTTGCTGTAATCTTCTTTTCTATGGCTCCTGTTGCTCTTTTTGTTGACTTCAAACTTCAAGTCAGGTACACGGGCAGCTGGCTTCTCAGTTCCTGACCTCACTTCACACAAACTCTTCCTTCACCTCACCCCAGTTACCAGCTCACATGGTCATTAGCCCAGACTATATCATTACCAACATCTGTATCATCTCCCAAACCTCAGTTCTAATTATCCCACATCTTGTCCCGTGAGCTCATTTACTCTACTACCCACACTGTCAGCAAGAAAATGGGGAACAGGGACTTCCCTGGTGGCGCAGTGGTTAAGAATCCACCTGCCAATGCACGGGACATGGGTTTGATCCCTGGTCCAGCAAGATCCCACATGCCATGGAGCAATTAAGCCCGTGCACCACAACTACTGAGCCTGCACTCTAGAGCCTGCAAGCCACAATTACTGAGCCCATGTGCCACAACTACTGAAGCCCGTGTGCCTAGACCCCATGCTCTGCAACAAGAGAAGCCACCATGATGAGAAGCCATCGTGCTGCAACAAAGAGTAGCCCCTGCTCACCGCAACTAGGGAAAAGCCCACATGCAGCAATGAAGACCCAACACAGCCAAAAATAAATAAATAAATATTTTTTTAAAAAGAAAGAAAGAAAGAATACGGGGACCTCAGTCCTACAACCACAAAGAAATGGATTCTGCCAACCAGTGAGGTGAAAAGAGGATCCCAAGGCATCAAAAGAGACTGCGACTCTGGCTGACACCTTGATTTCAGCCTTGTGAGACTCTGAGTAGAGAACCCAGTTACTCCATTCCTGGATTCCTGACCCACAAAACTGTGAGATGGTAAGATTGTGTATGTGTTTTAAGAATGTGTTATTTTAAGCTGAAAAGTTTATACTAATTTATTACACAGCAGTAGAAAAGTAATATACCTTCTTAGAAAAATTAAGAAATCTCCCTCAGGAACTATTCTTCTTAGAAAATGGGAAGAGAAAACTGTAAATACATATAATCTAGTAATTTTGTCACTGTAACAAAATTAGTGTTAATAATGGCACTTGGTTCTAGGCATTATCCTAGATGTTTTATATTTCATTTAATCTTCATATCCACACTAAGAGGCTGATATTATTTCCATTTTACAGATAAATTACTGAAGTTCCTGCTTAAAATCACATAGCTAGAAAGTAGCAGAGCTGGGATTCAACCAAGGCCTGATCTTGTTTCCAAAACCCATGCTCTGGGCCACTATACTCTATTACTTCTCTATGCAGGCTGTTACAACATTTACTACTCTGTAGCAAAAAGAGAACATGTTGTTAACTTTACAGAGAACATCAAAGCTTCACTTAGGAAAAGAACTGTCTTTCAAAAGAAAAACTGTCTTGATAAATGCTGAAGGTACAGAAGAACCCTTGAAAGCTGAGTGTCTGGTTGACTGGTGCTCTCTTTAACACGCTCATTTAACATTCATGCTTTTTGTCTCCATTGTTCCAAGAAATAGCACATCAAGATCACCAGTAACCTCCACATTCCTAAATCCAGCAATTATGGCCCAGTCCAGCAGCACTCAGCATTCAACACAAGACATCACTCCCTCCTTGAAGGGCTTCTTTTTCACTTGTACTTCAGGACACCAAGCCATCCTGGTTTTCCTCTTGCCTTACTGGCCACTCCTTCAAGTCTCTTTTGCTGGCTCTGCTTCCTACTGCTGACCCCTAAATGTTGGAAAGTTTTAGGCCTTGTTCTATATTTACACTCAGATCTCATCTGACCATATAACTTCAATTATGTCCTCTACTCTGCACAATTTATATCCTCATACCTAGCTTCTTTTTTGATCTCCACATTCCTATATCTACCTGTTTAACTGACACCTTCACTTGGATATCTTTAGAAGCATCTCAAAATTAACATGTCTTGATAACTTTCTCCTCACAACATGCTCCCTGTAGAGTCTTTCCCATCTTGATAAATGTTACAATTTCTCCAACTGCCCAGGCCCCAAACCTAAGCATCCTCCTTGATTCATCTCTTTTCCCTCAAATTCCATATCCAATCCATCAGAAAGCCATACCTTAAAAAACTAACACCCAGGTTTCCCTGGTGGTGCAGTGGTTAAGAATCCGCCTGCCAATGCAGATGACATGGGTTTGAGCCCTGGTCCAGGAAGATCCCACATGCCGCGGAGCAACTAAGCCTGTAAGCCACAACTACTGAGCCCACGTGCCACAACTACTGAAGCCTGCGCGCCTAGAGCCTGTGCTCCGCAACAAGAGAAGCCACCGCAATGAGAAGCCCACGCACCGCAACGAAAAGTAACCCCTGCTCGCTGCAACTAGAGAAAACCCGCGCGCAGCAACGAAGACCCAACACAGCCAAAAATAAATAAATAAAAATTTAAAACCCCAAAACAACAACAAAAAACTAACACCCACTTTACATTACCTCTCCTCCCATCACCCTATCCATGCTGCCATCAGCTCTTGACAATGCAACGACCTTCTAACTGGTCTTCCTGCTTCCCTAACTTGCTTTCCTATAGACCATAATCCTGAATAATCTGACGGAGCTTTTAAATTTTTATGTCAGATCATGTCCAAAGACTCACAACTTCCCAGAGGATTTGCATTACATTTAGAATAAAATCCACACTCCTTAACATGGCCAGAAAGGTAATCTGGCTCCTGCTTATCTATAACCTCATCTCCCACTACTCTTCCCCTTCAGTTCTCTTGGGTCTGCTGGCCTTCCTGCTATCCCTTGACCACATCAAGTTTGCTCTTGCTTCAGAGACATTGCACTTTTATCCTTTCCTCTGCCTGGAACACCCTTCTCCCAGATCTTCCCAGGGCTCATCCTTCAGGTCTCTACTAAATATCACCCGCTCAGTCAGCGAAACCTTCCCTGACCACTCTATCTAAAACATCCATCTCCCCAGCTAATATAGCCTGCTTGACCTTTCTTCATAGCACCTACACTACCTGAAATTCTATTATTTACTTAAACAAAGAAACTTATTTAATGCCTGCTTCCCCACAAAAATGTAGGCTTCATGAGGACAGGAACTTCTGTCTTCAATGCTAATCCCCAGTGTTTGGAATTTGGAGTCTATTTTCCCATAAAACAGGAATTAAATGTTCTTAGGCTAGACCCCCAAGAAGCCTACTGGATATATATAATTAACTTTCTTTAATATAATAATAATCATTTAATATAACTTTAGGCTTAATAATATTAGCCTGGCATCTGGTTCCTAGAAACACTGGGATCATGCCACAAAAAAGGAAGGTGAAAGTAAGACTCTTCCCCCTTACTGAGTGTACCTGGGTAAAATTTACAAGTAGCAGTTTTACCTCCTATTTGGCATTTTACCTCCTTTCAGTGCTTCCTCCAAGGGCTCCTCTACTGCCCTAAGCCTCCACTTAGGCCCCCCAAATTGTCTCAAAATGCCAGTTTCCAGCCCCTCCCTCAATCCCCTCCCCCACAAAACTTTCCCTTTCCTTAACGGATTATCTCAGCCAGGGTGTGATGGAGAGAAATCTGATTGAACTATTATAATTTACAACAATGGATAAATAAATCATTCAACATTCCCAGGCATCTTTACATATTTAAAACAGAATGTGTACTAAATTAATCTCTAATTGGTAGAATTTGGGGCATTGGTACAATGATGTGGAAAAAACAGTGGACAGAAGCTATATTATGGGCTGGGAAAATAAGCAAATAATGTTTTCCACACAATAGGCATCAATAAATATTTGTTAAGAGTGATTAAGTGAAAGTAATCATGCCAAGGCAATTTCCTGACTACCCTTGGGTCAGCTTCCCTTTTCCCCCTTGCGGTAAAAGTTGTTTCTGACAATGGACATTGTCAGATGTCCATTGTCAGATGTCCTAATGTCACTGGACATTAGGAAGGGGTGGCACAAAAAAAGGTAGTGCTGAGGGAAAGGGCAGAAAAAGAAAATACCATATTTTTTAGGTTATATTTCATTTTAAAACAAGTTTGGAGTTAAAAATTTTTTAATTTTTAAAAACAAATTGGATTCTTCACTGACAGTATAGGCAAGATACAATTTAGGATGGTAAAACAAAAATGTATTTACCTGTGGATTTAAAGTTCTCATAATTTACAGCTTTCTAAAAGGCTGCCAGCTGGAAAAAGAAAAAAAGACTTCCCAGGTGAAGATACAAATGAAAGATGGAAGACGAGGTAGGTCCTCAATTGCTACTCATCAGCAGAATCACCTGGAACCCAGGTTAAACCATACACTCTGGGCCTTACCATACTAACCTTCCTGAGTGGGACACAGCTGTAGTTTTAAGGCGGGCGGAGGTGATTCTGATAGCAGTGGGCCTGCAGACAGCTCTGCAGGTTGACAGATCAGAAAGCAAGGAGATCTGAACTAAAGCCCTAACAGCAGGGATAAAGTGAGAGAACAGATCCCAGACATAATTTCAAAAGATAACTAACACGGTTTAGTGACTTACTGCATATGACCTATGAAGAAGAATCTAAGGGCAACTGGGATAACAGTTGTGCCGCTAAATACAGAATATTAAGAATTCCGTAATTAGGTTTTTGTTTTTTATGATGGAGGTTGAGACGCAAGAGGTGATTCTGTTACAAGGATGAAGTCAGCTTTGGTTAGATTGATCAAACTCTTGTGGGAGTTTTGGAAGAGATGTCCATTAGGCATTCACAAATATAGCCTAGAGTTCAAAAATGATGTCCAGTTAATGGAGACACGGGTAAGAGAATCACTGGTACCTTGGTGGTAATTGAAGCTTGGAGAATGAATATATCCAGGGGGGAAAAAGCTAAGAATCACTAGTTTGGCTTTTGCAACGGACAGATTTGCGGGCTTCTGAGTGAGGACTGCATCAGATGTGTGTAGCGGACAAGAGAGACTGACGTGGACCAGCCAAATCCCCCTTATCTGGCAGAGCCCACTTTGAGACCGGCCAGGGCTCCACGCAGCCAGTGCGAACGAATAATCGGGAGAAGCCACTGTTCCCTTCCACCCCACAGCGCGGCGGTGCAGAAGCCTCCCCCGCTGAGATCCTAACTCCTGAACGGATATGAGGGGCACAGCCTAAGGACCCGGAGGTCCGAATCCCCCACCAAGTTCCAGGGAAGGAGGCGGCGAGGCTGACCAAGATGCGCGCCGGCCGGGGGACGCCACGTCCACGTGAACAAGGACTCCGCGAATCTTCCCGACCTCCCTGGGCCCTCAGCAGACAATTCCACTCACTTCTCGGAGGGTCCGGCCCAACATGGTCCTCGTGTCCCCCCCGCCACCACAGCGGCGTGGTGACAAGGAGGAAAAAGAAAGGTCAGCGCCGCTGCCGGCATTACATGGGCGCAGCCATTTGCCAGCGAACCCGTCAGCACCGAGTACTCAGATTGGTCGAATTGCAGCCCGAGGAAAATGATCTTTGCACTCGATTGGCTGGCGACGCTAAGGAAGTCCTGCGGGGAAGTAGAGCTGGTGGCAAGGAGACTCCGGGGGTCGCGGCGGGAGCCTGGAAGTGTGTGAATTTCCCTGACATCCGGATCGCGAGCGGAGTCGGCTTGTCCCGCAGAGGGCTCCCGGGACAGGGCAGGATTCTAGCGGTTTTGTTTTCGTTTTTAAGGGGAGGGGGTGTAAGGGAGGAGGAGAATGGACAGAATACTGACTGGAACGTTAATTGGAGCATTTCAGATGTGAAGAGTAGAGTAGATTCATACTCTTCTTTCTTCAGTTGCTCCATCAGTCTAACTTCATTTTTGAATTCTCAACTTTGAAACCGGCCAGAGTGTTTGGCAGAATTTGACCGAATTCAGGTGTGAGGGTTTGATCCAGTATAAGTGCCTTTTAATTAGGGCACGCAATTCAACCACTGTTGACGATGGGATTCCTGAAGACCTGTGTACTTAGAAGAAATGCATGCACCGCGGTTTGCTTCTGGAGAAGACAAGTTGTACAAAAGCCTTCAGTTAGAAAGATTAGTACTACCTCTCCAAGGAGCACTGTCATGCCCGCTTGGGTGATAGATAAATATGGGAGTAATGAAGTGCTTCGATTTACTCAGAACATGATGATACCAATGATACACTACCCAAATGAAGTCATTATCAAAGTTCACGCTGCGAGTATAAATCCTATAGATGTTAATATGAGAAGTAAGTTTCAAAAGACATTCCTCAATTACCTTTCTTAAAATTTGTCTTCAGACAATCTCATCAGGGATTAGCTTTAAAAGGTCAGTTGTTATTGACTACACTTTTTTGGTTAACACAAAGGAATTGTTTAGGGTTTTGACAGTATCTCAGTAGATATTATTTCCAAAATTTTTGAAATTGCAATGTCCACGGTATGCTTTAATCTTTCACAAAATATAAGTTTGAATTGCTTCCAATACTACCTAAAAATGTAAATTGGGACTTGAGAATTGTATCCACAGCGAACTTTGTGGTACACTCTCCTGGGAGCTTTGTGATATTCTGAGGTCCATCACACGTTTTAGAGGTATGTTTATGTTTTCATATCAGTTCAGAATTTGCATTTCCATAGTAATTTTTATTTCCCTCCCACTAATCACAGCTTTGTTTAATGGTCCAGTGGACAAAGCAGCAGAACAGGATGCCAGGATATGGACACAGTACTTTCTTCATTTTTGCTGTTGCATTCTGCAAAATTAAAATACACTTTGCTGTTTTGCGCCATCCTCAATGGGAATAATGTTATCTTAATTTCTGCTGGTGGATATTGACAAAGCTTGGAGAGTACTATATTCCTTATGCAATTATTATAGTGCTGAAAAGATTGATTACCATTCGTGAATTACTTTAACTTTGGAAAATAATGACAAAAAAATGAGCAATTGAAATGTGGCTAGTCTGGGATGTACAGTTAGTGTAAAATATACACTAGATTTCAAAGGCTTAGTAAGAAAAAAATGAATGTAAAGTATCATATTAATAATTTTATGTTCATTACAATTAACCTGATAATATTTTGGATATATTAAGTAAAATATTATTAACATTAATTTCACTTCTTTTTATAGTGGCTACTAGAAAATTTTAAGTTAGATATGTGGCTTGCATTATATCTCTATTGGACAGTGCTGATCTAGACATGTGAGGAATAACTGTTACATATTTCTTTGTGGGGAGGGAGTTTGGGGAAAGACTTGGACTCAAAATGTAGCTGGAGAGCTCTATTAAGAATTAATTGAAAAAAAGAATTAATTGAAATGACTTTATGATGATTGCCTTATGAAATACACATTTGTATTCTTTTTGTTCGCTTTAAAGTAATAATTGCTATTACTAGTTGGGCATGTTGTTTCAGTTTATTCCATTTACATTGTGCATGAAGATAATTTAGTTTTTATCAGAATTATCTTTAAGTGGTAGATTTATACCCAGTGACCATTATGTTTTTTTCATTTCCTTGATTATAAGCTCTTTGAAGGTAGATCCCATGCCCTGTCAACTGTAGCCTGTTTCTGTGCTTCACATGTGTAGTTGTCATTCAGTCATTATTTTTTTTTTTTTGCGGTATGCGGGCCTCTCACTGTTGTGGCCTCTCCCGTTGCGGAGCACAGGCTCCAGACGCGCAGGCCCAGCGGCCATGGCTCACGGGCTCAGTCGCTCCGCGGCACGCGGGATCCTCCCGGACCAGGGCACGAACCCGTGTCTCCCGCATCGGCAGGCAGACTCTCAACCACTGCGCCACCAGGGAAGCCCTCAGTCATTATTTTTAATATCATTTTATATTTTCATTCTAATTTAAGGTTACAAACGAAAATAAGTGCTTTTTGTCTTCATTTAGGTCTGTTAACTTTTCATTTCTTTGAATGCACGTGCACAATTTGTACTGTGTACATTTTAACTTCAGTAGAATGGCTGGATCTGGACTTTCTTGGCTGCTATTTAATGTAATATGATAACACATTTTACTTTTATATAGTATTCTTGAGACATCTTAGTTTTTTATGACTTGACTGGGTAACATTATTTGCAAGTTATCCCCTTTATTTCCTGCTCATGAATTCTTTTTGGAGAATGTGTGATTATCGTTGCAGAAGATACCTGCAGTATGGGGAAATAAAATAATGAGTACAAGATCGTAAACTGTAAGGAGCAGTTATTTCCCTTGACAAGAAAGCAAGGACATGTCTATTTTGAAAGATGAAAGCCAGCTGTTTTTCTGGAGATGTCACTATTGTTGGACATAAAATCATAAATCATATAAATGGCTAATGAATAATCTTAAAATAGAAAAAAAAATACAGCCAACAGCATCATACCAACAAAGTTTGGTTTCTTTAGATGGAATTAAAGCTTTTAAAACAGAGGGCAGATTTAGGATTTTCCAAACCACTCCAACTCTGAACCAAACTGGTCACCTCTAAGAATGGGACAGAGCTCCTAAGGGTTCCCATTCATTGTGTCACCAAGCAGGTTCTCAGTTCCTAACTACCAGCTGTTTCTGGATTTGGGGCTAGTTTAGCTGGTACCAATGAGCCAGAGTTACTCAGGTGATATCGAGGTGACCAAGAAAACAACCTTGCCCTGCAGGCTGTGTAGCCTAGAGAGGACTGAAGATTTTTTTTTTTTTTTTTGCACCTCTGAAACAGCAGCTAAAATTTGACATGGCTAAATGCCCACTTCTGTTGATCAAACCACATAGGAATTTCAGTGAATAATTGTTTAATTGTGTTTGAGAGTGGAAAAGGAATGTAAGACAGGAAAGTAAAATGTGACTTTTGTGAGTATTACATGTGAAGTTTTTCTTTCCCCTGATAGAATGCACTCGTAACCAGCCAGCTGGCAAGTATGTAATATTGGCATGGTGGCCATCAGCTTAGATTTTCTGGGACTTTCCCAACTTTCAAACACTTTCTTCCATGTGTCTTGATTTTTATTAAAAACAACTTCTGCAAGCTACCCTCCTGTCAGCCTCTCTCCCTGTATCCTCTACCTCCTGCTGCGTGGATTAACTGTCATTGCTCTCACCTAAGCCCAGCTCTCCACCTGGGTTCTAGACCCCATGCCCTCTCATTCACGCAGGAGCATTGTTTCAGCAGTTCTCTCCTGCATCTTCAGTCTTTTCCTTTCCACTGGATCATTCCCATTGGCATACAAACTTGCTGTTAATTTCTCCATTCTTAAAGAGGAAAAAAAAATAAACTTAAAAATCTTTCCTCTATCGCACTAGTCCCCCTCCAGCCACTGCCCCATTTCTCTGCTCTCCTCTGTAAGCAAAACTATTTGAAAGAGTTGAATGTTCTCATGGTCTCCAATTTCTCACTCCCATTCTCTCTGTCACCCCATGCCAGAGCAACCAGTCCTATAAAGGTCACGAAAGACCGCTGTGTTGTTGGATCCAGTATTTTGTTTTGTTTGTTTGTTTGGGGGGGGGGGGTTGTTTTTTAAAAGCCTATTGGCAGGGATTCCCTGGTGGCGCTGTGGTTAAGAATCCGTTTCCGATGCAGGGGATGCGGGTTCGTGCCCCGGCCCAGGAAGATCGCACGTGCCGCGGAGCGGCTGGGCCCGTGAGCCATGGCCGCTGAGCCTGCGCGTCTGGAGCCTGTGCTCCGCAACAGGGAGAGGCCACAACAGTGAGAGACCCGCATACCGGGGGCGGGGGGGAGCCTATTGGCAGGTTTTGACCTTATTTGAAAAACTATCTTCCCCATCAGCAGCATTTGACTTCTTTAAATGACCCTCTTCTCTTGGCTTTCTGAATACCTTTTCACTGGCCAAGCCTTCTCGGGCTCCTTTGCTGGTTTCTCCTCATCCTTAGGATTTAATGAGGATGAGTGGGAGAAAAGGGGAGACTTACTGAGTGGTTTAGTGATTCTGGAGCATAAATTGTGGTACATGACACTAGAAAGGTAAAGCAGGGTGCTTATCTTGGGGAGCCTTACATAGCAGAAATGTTCTTAGAAGGATGTCGAGCAGAAGAGATGACAACAGTAGTTTTGTGTCTTAGAAAAGCCATTTTATATGTTGAAGCTGTGTAATAAGCTACTTTGGATTATTATAGATATTATAGCCATTTATTTGAACCAGAAAAATACTGATCAGAGGAACATTTTCAGCTCTGTTTAGCTGATATTTATGTAAACATTCTTAAAAATAAAATGATGTATAATAAAGCAGTCAAACTGATTTAACATATCAGAACTGATGCAGCCAAGTGGTTCTTTTCCATTTGGGAACCTTGAACTTAACCCAGAGATGTTCTAGAAACATTTTTTGTGAGGTGGGGACAATTACTCATAGACCAGTGTCAGTGTCAAATACTATATCCATGCCTTATTTATTTGTTTATTAACCAGACAACTTTAACATTATCTTCTTCACCAGACTTGGCTTCAGATGACTTTGTTGTTTAAAAAGTCCATGAATGAATAAATTAACAAAGAAACCATCTTCAAAGAACAAAGTAAAACCTATAAAAGAAAATACTGAAAGTTCTGAAGACAGTTTCACAATTGGAATTTCAAAAACCGTGATTGTTAATCAACTATACTCCAGTATAAAATAAAAATTTAAAACAGTGATTATGACTTTCCA
Organism: Kogia breviceps; assembly: GCF_026419965.1. Taxonomy (NCBI): domain Eukaryota; kingdom Metazoa; phylum Chordata; class Mammalia; order Artiodactyla; family Physeteridae; genus Kogia; species Kogia breviceps. The sequence continues at coordinate 38,712,914 of NC_081322.1, read as the reverse complement.
AATAATTTTCTTTGAAAGGAACAACATTCATTGTTTTTATGCTTTCTTGTGTGATGGTAAAAAATTTATAAGGTTGATTACTTTATAATCTGCATCTTGAAGATCTAGAATTGTACCTGGCCTGTAACCCTGCAGTAGTTTTGAAATCATCTGATTCTTTTGGAAGAAACAAATAAATTGTATTTTATAGGTGGCTATGGAGCTACAGCTTTAAATATGAAACGTGATCCTTTACATATTAAAATCAAAGGAGAAGAATTTCCCCTGACTCTGGGCCGGGATGTGTCTGGTGTGGTGATGGAGTGTGGACTTGATGTGAGGTACTTCAAGCCTGGCGATGAGGTGAGTTATCACATTCCACTATTCCTTCTCAAAATTTGCAGATTTAATTCTGCTGCTTTTGGAAATATATTCCATATCATTGACCTTTTTTCTTCTTTTCAACAAATATACCGAGCTTTGGCTGGAGCCCTCATTTTCTTGGTTCAGTTCTTCTTTCTGTTTCTAGTTCTGTCACAGTAGCTTGCTGTGCTTGAACTTTTCTAAATCTAGTGCTTAAGAATTGCAAGACTTTAAGATATATATGATTGGGACTTTTTAAGTCTTTAAATGACAATTTCTACCTTATGGGTTAGATGGTTTTAAAATAGCTAAAGGTTGATATAATCACCCGTCCCTTGTCACTTTGAACTTTTATACCAAGAAATTAAAGTCAGCTTATAATAATAGCTAGCACTGTTGTAGTTGTTTTTCATAAAATAACTCATTTAATCCCTATGAAGTAAGTACAGTTAGGCCCAGTTTACAGGTGAGGAAGTCAAGCTATAAAGAGGTCCCACAGCTAATAAGTGGTAGAGCCAGGATTCAGGCCCCAGAGACTGTGTTCTTACTGGTACTCTAAGTAGCCAGTAAATACAGCAGGATTTACTGGTATCTACCTCCAAAGTGGTTTGACTTGGTAAATCTAGAATCATACTAAATAATACGTTGATATCATGTGAAAATAACTCTATTATTTGCTGGATTGCTGACTTGTGCTTTATTTTTCACAGGGTGGGATATGTATTGGGGAACACTCTCATGCTTAGCTTTGGCTTGAAAAGATCTGTTTCTAACGAAGTTGTGTGTGTTTCAGGTCTGGGCTGCAGTTCCTCCCTGGAAGCAAGGCACTCTCTCAGAGTTTGTTGTAGTCAGTGGGAATGAGGTAACTCACCAGTTCTGTGCTGAAATGCCACTGGAAAGTAGAAACAAAGACTGACAAATATCTCTGAAATAATTGGAGGTGCTTTTTTTTTTTGAGATCAGGTTCAAGTGTTATGGGTAGTTTTGAAAGAACCGAGATAGAGAATAGGAATTTTTAAAAGATCTGAAAAAGTATTGGATGTCGTTTAAATAACACTGCCTGCCAAAGCATTTATCTTTGTCTTGTGGAACAGGGATTTGGAGCAAGATCTAGAAACTCTGCTGTGTTTCTTGGTTTTATCCAGTATAAATAGTTGAAACCAAATATACCAAGTGGAGCATACCGATTCATCATAAACAGAAGCATGGAAGTATCAAGCTGTTTCAGATCACTTTCAAAACAGGAGTCTAATCAAATCCAGTCAGGATGCCTAACAATTTAATTAGAAAGAAGGGGGTTAATATTAAGGAAATTGCCTACAGAAGGGAGGGCAGGAAGGGAAAAAAGATTAGAAAAAAGATAAGATTAGAAAAAGTCTGGAAAGATTACCTTCCAGTAAATGGGGGTAAAGGAAACAGCTGAGCACAAAAACAAAGTAGAATGTATTTATGAGGGCTCAGGGTTTATTTGGGTTTATTTCTGGGTATAGTTAGGACTAATGGTATTGTTGAATGTGGTCTTTTTATGAAGCATTAAGCAGTATCTGATAATGTAACCTATAAAACCTTCCTGAACCTCTGCGAGGCAGGTTGAGTCATTTGGAGAAATTCCTTAGGGATAATCTTGGGAGTAGGGTTTGCAATAACCACTGAACCTGGCCGAATGTTATATCTCTGAAAATAGTTGGATACCTGCGAAGATAGATGTACTTAATTGTGTTCATAGGTTTGCAAGTCATTGCTTGTTTTTGACTGTTGTCTTCAAATCTAGGTCTCTCACAAGCCCAAATCACTCACTCATACTCAAGCTGCCTCTCTGCCATATGTGGCCCTCACAGCCTGGTCTGCCATAAACAAGATTGGTGGCCTGAATGATAAGAATTGCACAGGAAAACGGTGAGTATCTGTGGTGGCATCTAAGACTCCCTTCTTTCCTTTGGTGACGTCTTTGCAGTAGATTTGTCAGAAGCATTAAAACTAGGCTCACTTACATGAGCAGAGTTGTGCTAACAGTTAAAACAATTTCCAAAGAACTCTTGTGCCAGTTTGTACTTTTAAAATCTCTTTCTGTTGATTCTTAGCTCAATCAATTGAGAATTTTAAAAATATGTAGATGGATGTTAGTATTCTGAACCTTCTAAAATGATGCAAAATGTTTGTATGTCAGTCTCTGGGAAGAAGATCCATAGCTTTCATCAGATTCCTAAAAAGGTTAAGAATGACTTCCTTACAGATTTTAAAGAACGATGGAGTTGCTCTCACCCTTGAAGGTTTCTATGAAAAACAGATATAAAGGGTTTGAATATTGTTGAGTTCCCTTAGGCTCTGTGCTCTCTCAGGCTCCTTTAGGCAGTTCTGGTGCTTCCAGGACTTGCAGGTGTGCTTGCTGAGTTTGCAAAAACACAGTGAGTGTTAGATGTTCTTGAGTTCCTATTCAGATTCTGCTGCTTTCTAGCTGGGTGGCCCACTTGGACACTTCTCTTTTGTGAGTTTTGTTTTAGGGGTTATAAAATCAGTGGCACAGGTTGTGGCACACAGAAGGCACTCAGTACATGGTGGCTACTGTTCTTAGCAATGCAACTACTGTATTCTTTGTGTTTCAGAAAGTTGGCATCATAGAGAAAACGGATGATTTTATTATTTGGTGAGAAAACTAGGTCCTCAGAACCATTCAGTGATTGTGATGAAGGAGAGAGCTGTAGGTCAAATTTTTTTTCTGGTTGCTAAAGATTGTGCCAGAAAAATAACAAGTCTGTGTCAATCTATACTCCTGTTGTTATGAAACATTGCACTTTACCTTTAATGTGTTGGATTATAGACATTGAATTTAGTGAACGCTTAATAGCTGTATTTCTGAAAGCAGTATAAAGGCTGTTCATCTAATGAGGTGCTACCCTTCATCGTGGAATTCAAGGTAAATATTCTAAAGGTCAACGCTGTTTATTTTTTAAGCTTTTGGGCCTTATCATTCTTGAAGTTGCCATTTTGGTCCAACACTTTGTTTAAATTAAATCAGTTTGATCATGTAGATTTTTCTAATGGTTTGTCTTAGTTAATAACCTTGCAAAAATCGTGTTCAGGATTTTTAGACGTTTATTATTATTGTAAGCTCTGCAGTGACATTGATGCTTTGTTTTGTCTTTCCTCAAAAGCCTTCAGCTTTCTGTGCCCCCAGGACCATTCCAGATAGAGAGCTCTCATTCCTTTTGCTGACTCAGGCCCTCCAGGCATACTTTTTTTAGTATTCTGTAGAAAATGAGTTAGAAACTGATCTAACTATCTCTTGTCTTCCCAGTTTATCTTTGGCTTTGTAGGTACTCTGTTATCTTCTGTTTAAGCAGTAATGGCTTGGAGCTGGGGAAGTAGAGACCTGGGTTCCTCTCTCTACACTGCTGCTAACTAATCAGCTGACCACGTGCATGCTTTTTATGGTCTCTGCTGTTTCCACCAAGGTACTGAGTGTAGGACAATGTAGGTTGTTAGGTGAGCTTTGAGAAGTGGAAAGTTTTATACTTATAAAAGTGATTTATGTGTTATATTGAGTTGGGTCAGTTCATTGATTTAGCCACATGTTAACCACACTGGAATGAAATCCACTGTAAAGAGCCTCACTGGGTCACATCATGGACTTGTGTCACATTCCCACATGTGTGGTGACTCAGAGGATGCCTTTGTTCTGAGAGGCAGTGAGAGCTTGGCCCTTGGTGCTCTAGGAAATTTGTTTACTGAAATTATTACACGTGGGTAGTAATAATGGCCTTCCTCTCCAACTCATTTTTGTTATTTTTAGGAATTTTAATTAATTTATTTATTTTTGGGGGCTGCGTTGGGTCTTCGTTGCTGTGCGCAGGCTTTCTCTAGTTGCGGTGAGCGGGGGCTACTCTTTGTTGTGGTGTGCGGGCTTCTCGTTGCAGTGGCTTCTCTTGTGGAGCACAGGCTCTAGGCACGCGAGCTCAGTAGTTGTGGCTCGCGGGCTCTAGAGCGCAGGCTCAGTAGTTGTGGCGCACGGGCTTAGTTGCTCTGTGGCATGTGGGATCTTCCTGGAGCAGGGCTTGAACCCGTGTCCCCTGCATTGGCAGGCGGATTCCTAACCACTGCACCACCAGGGAAGTCCCTCCAACTCCTTATCTGTGAGAATCACATGAGAGATGTGAGCACTTTAAAATACTGTAAAAATAATTTTACATGAAGAAATTACTATTATAGGGGGATTTTACTAACTTAAATGCAGAGGTTCCGGTGTCCAAAGTGGCTTTTTTCAGTTTGACTATCCTTTGTGATTGGTGGAGCATATTTTGGCTTCTCTAAGCAATAATTATTCTTTTACTGTTAGCTCTTGGCATTAAGGCAGTCTTTAGTCTGCACAAAGAATACCAGTGTTTGTCATCAAGGACCAACAGTGTTTTTCTAGCCAGTTAATTAAAAAAACCTAAAACTAACAATGGCAAAAACACCCACCTTGAAAGATTTTACAGGATTTCTTTGTAACAAACAGCTTTTTGATATTAGGACAAAGCTTTCTAAGGCCTGGATGGTGTTTTGCTTTTTCTGTCTTTGTTCTATAATTATATTTCTGTAACAACTGAGCGTCAGTTAACCAAGGGGATAATTTAATATTGACATCATGTGTCTTTTTTGCCCACACTTTGGTATCACTAGAAAAGTCAAAGGAAATGATTTCCCTGTTATCAGCCCATCCATAGTTTCTTCATGATTTATTCTGTAGGAACACATAGATAACTTAGGGTTCTCAAGATGAATAGAACTTTTTAAAAAAGTGATTACACCAGATATTTTTGGGCAAGGCTTTCTGTTTGATGGTTCTATTTATTGGTAGTGTCATGCTCTGCCTGAAATTCGTCTCTTGCTGCGAAGTTGTACTTCACCGTTTGACAGAAGTATTAGAAAGTGTTAGAAAATGAACCATTCCTCCCCCGCAAAATAAATTTCACTTTTAAATCGTGTATACTTGAAACTCAGTGAAGTGGATTTAGGAATGCTTTTTCCCTCTTTCTTTTTTGAGATTAGGCTTTAGGACAATAACACTTTGTCATGTGATTGTAAATTAGGTGTCTGATTAATTCTGTTTATAGAATTAGGCTCAAACATAAAACATTGTATCCCCCCCCCCCCATATGCTTATACCGGTAATTACAACAGCTTCCTTCTTTCAGCTGCCTTCTGCCCGCCTGTCCTTCCCCCACCCAACCCACCTGTTCCTCCGCCCTCCCCACTCCCACCACCCCTGGGGACTTTGGGTTTTCATTTGCACTTTGACTAGGTTGTACGGGGAGAGGGGAAAGGGGAAGGAGAAAGAAAGCCCTGTGTTCTGCTTGCTCGGAGAAATCCTGGGGTTGGGAGGAAGGTGCTGGCTCTGGCCTGGCTGGTGTGCTGCCAATGAACTGCCTCCACCCCAGGCCTATTTTTCCAGGGAGCTCCGGGAGGGCTCCGTTAAAGGGATTAGTAGCAAACTCTTTCCTGGCCGTTTGTGTTTTACAGATAGTTGCCCCTGTCACCTCGAAAACTATCCTGTGATGTTTAGGAGTCGTTCACTTTTCGGCGCACCGTAACCTCACCTCCGGCTTTGCCGATCAGCTGCAGGTGTTCTCACTGGGGCCCGAGTTACCAACCCAACGATACTTTTCGGTTCTTAACAAGTTGACCTCTGAAGTCTCTGGTGCTGTTGCCCACCTTGGTTATGCTCACTTTTTCCATGGTTTCAGGGACACTAAACTCCTTTCGTTTTCTTCCTCCCTTTTGGTCCAATTCTTATCATTTTTAAAGGCTCCCTTTCTTCGCCCAGCCCTTGAAGTGTACCTGCTTTCCCGTTGTCTCCCTCCATCTTTCCTGTCTCTCAGGGTTATCTCATCTGCTCCCCGTTTCCATTTATATTTTGGTAACTTGCAGATCCTATTTCTGACCCCATCCTCTCTACTCAGTTCCATCCAGTTAGGTGTCCCCTTTGCAGCTGAAACTCAACTTGTGCAGAACAAGACTTCCCGATGACCACCCTGACGCTTCCTCTGTATTCCTACTGTCAGTTAACTGTGATTTTCCGTAAACCAAAATATGATATTGTTCCCAAACCCTGCTCCCTCCCCTCTGCTGTGCAACTCGTTATTGTCCATGTCATGTAAAATTAACTTTATCAGTGATGTGTTGTACTTTTTTTACATGTCTTTTCATTGGAAGCATTTTCTACAGACCAGCTTCTGGTTCTGTACATTTCACACTTTGCTTCTCTTTCACTGCTCGTATAATCCAAATGCTAGGTACCATGATAGTCAGTCTTATCGTAATAAAATGTTATGATACCTTGTTGTGTTGACTTACTGGGAAATAGGAATATTCCTGGAAGGCATTCTTAAACCAGGACAGCCTGTAATAACTGTACTCAGAAATTACTATGAACCACATCAGTATTTCCCACTAAGCCCAAAGCAGATGTATTTCCAAATCAAATCTAGTGTCACCTGACAAGAGAGGAAGTATAACAGAGAGGAAAGTAGGAGTGGAAAGAGGCATACAGGGAAAGCAGATGATAGTACATCAGTTGTAATGACTCCCAGTTCTGTCAATGATAAAGATTAGCCTGAAGCGCTCAACCACCAGATGAACTGGAGCCTAAAGGATGATGAGGTTGCCCTTTTCTGACCCTTGTGACTTCAATCAACTAAACTTCTCTTCTGTCAAGAAAGCCCGGCCTGGTTCTCTTTCTCTGGGGATCCCCTACCCTATCTGCTTTTACTGATTGTGGTTAGTAGGAGGAAAGATAATTTTCCGTCTACCCTTCTGAGTTCTCTGCCGAGACCTCTGTAACAGAAGACAGGGAAACGAAACAAGAGAAAAATAAACAGAAGTTTATTAACATGTGCACCTCAGGTATACCCAAGAGATACCCAGGAAAAATGAGTAACTCAAAGAGTTAGCTTAGAATTCAGGCCAAAATGCCATCTTTAGTTCAAGACAAAAGATAGAAGAGTGTAGAGAAGGCCAGTTGTGGAAAGTTTGCCAGGAAAAGCAAGAATAAAGTTAGTTATGCAAATTTAAATTGGTGCCTTCTCCATTGATAAGGGTCTACAGTTATCTCCAGGGATTAACCTTTGTCCTTCTTGGTAACGAGTAAAGCAAGCACCTTTGTAAACTTCTGTCCTGCTTTCAGGCAAATAGGGGGAATACAGAGATTTCTTATATCTACTTCTCAGTTGCCTTCAGCTCTGAATAATTCTTATGCCTAGGTGGTATATTTTGGGGTGCCATATTCTTCTACCCTTCATTAGCATATCTTACTTTTGCAATTTTTACAAAAGCATATGTCTGTTACCCTAAAACTTGGTTCGCCTCTTGGTGGGTGTCAAACCAAAAGACACAACCACGCCAAAGATAAGGAGAAGGAAGGACTTGTAATATTATCACTTGCAGCAAGTAAGGAGAACGCTGGGGCTCTTTCCCAAGGCAGTCTTTCTCCAAACAGCAAAATTGAGTAAGTTTTAAGCTAAGAGAACACGAATATGCATGAAGGCGCTTGGCCTTTAGTTGATTGAAGTCACAAGGGTCAGAAAAGGGCAACTTCATCATCCCTTAGGCTCCAGTTCATCTGGTGGTTGAGCCCTTCAGGCTAATCTTTATCATTGACAGAACTGGGAGTCATTACAACTGATGTACTATCTTTGCTATTCTTACTTTTCTTGCCTGATAAGAGTTATTTCTGCATTCTTTTGTTCCCTTAAGATCGTTAATTACTGAGACCTGTTCAAGGGGAAGCATTGTGGCCAGGCTTATATCACAAAATGGTTTAGGCCAAAAAATGGCTTCTCTTCTGTCAAGAAAGCCCAGCCTGGTTCTCTTTCTCTAGGGATCCCCTACCCTATCTGCTTACATGTGCATTCAGATACATTGCTGGGGCTCTTCTCCACGCCTTGTGTAAGTGAGAGGGACTGACTCTTAGGCTTCACTGGCTCTGTAGGGGAGGAAAATTATCTCTTTCCTCTGCTCTTTTAAGTCTTGGCTGGGGCCCCCATAACAAAAGGCAGATAAATTAACAAGAGAAAAGCATACACATTTATTTGTTTGTAAGTTTTATGCAACATGGGATCCTTTATAAGGAAATGAAGACCCAAAGAAGTGGTTAAACCTGAGCATTTTTTTTTTTTAATTGAAGTACAGTTGACATATAGTATTATGTTAGTTTCAGGTGTACAACACATGATCCGACAGCCAAATGTATTACAAAATGGTCACCATAAGTCCAGTAACCATCTTTCACCATACAAAATTATTACAGTATTATCGACTGTATTCTTTATGCTGTATATTACATCCCCATGACTTACTTATTTTATCACTGTCAGTTTTTATCTCTTAATCCTCTTCACCTATTTTGCCCAAGTCTCCTTCCCTTCTGGCAACCACCTATTTGCTCTCTGTATCTGTAAGTCTGTTTTCTTTTTGTTTTTTTAATTTTTTGGCTGCACGGCATGTGGGATCCTACTTCTCCAACCAGGGACCGAACCCATGCCCCCCTGCACTGGAAGCACAGAGTCTTAACCACTGGACCGCCAGGGAGGTCCCAGTTTCCATTTTTAAACCCGAACATTTTTATGCCGGCTTTGATGAAGAGTGGAGAGTCGTGGAAAAAAAACGTGACAGGACAAACATATGCGCCAAGTGTAGTACACTGAGAAAACTTAGCAAGGCCTGTTAGTTCTGAGTCCTCACGGCGTCCGATGGGAGATGAGGTGCTCTTTTCCTCCAGGTGTAGGGCACACACCTCTCACACGAGGGTCTTATGACCAGCTTTCATGGGAGAAGATCAGAGAGTCCTTCCCTCACATGCTGTTTCTCGAATTCCTTCAGCTTAAAATATTCAGTCTGCTAAGGTGCCGTATGTTCGGGTGGCACTTCCTGAGTCCTGTCACTTCCATGGTAAACCTCCTCTGACCATGCTACTTCTCTCATCCATTCTCGTGTTGCCATCATAAGTGAGCCTTCCCTCTGTCTTCCTTCCTCTGTTTTGCACCAGATGGAAGGAACCAGTGTCTTGGGATGGTTCGCATTGCCTGTCCCATTTGGGAAGATGTGTTCCCAGTACCCCAGGTTGAAATTCTGAGTACATGTCCCCCAGAACCATCGTTATACTGTGTATAAAGTTCTTGGTCCATTATGGGTTAACTAAACCTTTTTAAAGGGCTAGCCTGGGCATCTTGCCAAGACGTATAAATAGCTTTGTTTTCATGGGAAAATGCGTTTAAAGTTCTGAACAACTAATTTACACATGAACTCGTCTGTAAATTGGGGAATGTCTGCATGAATTATGGAGGAGTAGAAGAAGGGGACACACAAACCCAGGCTGTCTTAGTCATGTTTGGTTGATTTATTTTGTAATTCTATTCCCCTTATTCAGATTAAGTTTCTCACTTAAGGGAATAAATTTCTCACATTATGATACGCTTTGCTATCTTTCACCCATTTTCCCTCCAGATTGAAAAGTAGTGTGTGAAACTAAAAGATGAGTTTATACATTTTCAGCAGCATCCTTATCTTTTAAAGACCATTTATTTCTACTGATGGAAGATTTAGCCATATTTAAATCAGCTTTGTTTCGGAGCCATTAGGACTTAATGAAGGGCACTCTACTCTTGTGGCTTTTTTTTTCCCATTACAAGTATGTGGTCTGGGGGAAATCGTCAAGGTCATATACTTCTACGTTAGAAAGGTGGAGGAACGAAATATAAGCTTAAATTAGATTGAAAATGCCAATTCTCATTCACTAACACCTAGAGTACACCTCTGCGTTGATCATTTCGTAGCTGATGAATCTGAAGCCTAGAGATTCAGTTAATGAGAGAGTTGGGACTAGATCCCAGGTCTCTAGATATCTAGCCCTGGCAATTCAGAGATTTCTGGGGCTTAGCCAGAATGTAGACATTTGAAAGGCAATTCCCTACTTCTGGATCGCCTGCTGTTTTGTAGTATGTTTCATATATTTTCTCTGTGTAAGGCATTTAGGGTGTTGATGCCTTGTCTCATAAGATTGTGATGCTGAAAAATGTGATTGTAAAGGACTTAGGTGCCCAGATGCTAAATCCAAAGTGACTCAGTCATGGAAAGGAAACTAGTTGCTCTGCAGCATGTGGGATCTTCCCAGACCAGGGCTCGAACCCACGTCCCCTGCATAGGCAGGTGGATTCTTAACCGCTGCGCCACCAGGAAAGCCCGCTCTCATATTTTTACATCAGCCACAATGCAGTTCCCACTGACTGCCAAAGAAGCTATGCCTGTGGACTTAGAAAGTAAGAGAAGAATGTGACTAAAATTCTTGGCAATTTTGAATTATAGTGCTTTTTGTAAAGAGAGTATTTCCTGGGCCCTTACTCTTTATAAACCGATAAGCAATACATAGAAGATACAGCAGTACACCTTTCTTCACTCTACAAATCGGCTACTACTTCGGTGAAGTTTGAATATATTTCACGACCATTATAGCAAGCTGGGTAGAAACTATTCCCACTGTATAGCACTGAAGTGAAGGGCTACAGCGGGTAAGCAACAGCAGTATTTTCCCTTTGTATTGAAAGTGTTTTGAAGAGTACAAGAATAGTTCCTTCAGCCATAAGGGCTTCAAACCATGGAGGACCAGCTGACTTATTGCTGGCTTGAAAAATATATTTGCCTGCTGTCCGTTTTGGGGACTTTCTTTGTTTAAAGAAAAGTACAGGCCCTGGTTGAACCTGCACAAAACATGGAGTTTGCATGACCGGAGAATGAATGGTGTGCCCCCAGGGCTGCTTCACAAACTGACCTGCTGTCTGTAGCGCTTCTTTGGGCTTGCTCCTTGCCTGTTTTGCACTCGCGGACGCCGTCAAGTGGCGCCATCAGGAACTGAAGCTGCTAATGCAGAACCACTCCCTCTTCCACCAAGCGCTGCTAAGAAACACATTTTTGCTTTCTCATATGGAGGAGTGAGACTGCTTTGAATCAAGAGTTATGAGGAAGCTATGAACTGACAATAATGAGTTGGAGATGTGTCTGGCCATTGGATCCTTAAGCAGCCATTGTATTTGGTATCCTCTTAATTCTCAGGGTGAGAATTAGAAATTCATTTCAAGCTTTTCTTTATTGGAAGAAATTTTAATGCAGTCTTTCAAATAGCCAGGTGATTCCCTCATTTGGGGTAGCAGCAGTTGTTGTTAATTGTGGGATATAATGCTGATTTAAATTATTTTTATTTATTTAATTAATTTTTTTTGGGGGGGGCTGCGTTGGGTCTTTGTTGCTGCGCGCGGGCTTTCTCTAGTTGAGGCAAGCGGGGGCTACTCTTTGTTGCGGTGCGCTGGCTTCTCATTGCGGTGGCTTCTCTTTGTTGCGGAGCACAGGCTCTAGGCACATGGGCTTCAGTAGTTGCAGCGCTGGGGTTCAGTAGTTGTGGCTTGCGGGCTCTAGAGCGCAGGCTCAGTAATTGTGGTACACGGGCTTAGTTGCTCTGTGGCACCTGGGATCTTCCTGGACCAGGGATCGAACCTGTGTCCCCTGCACTGGCAGGCGGATTCTCAACCGCTGCGCCACCAGGGAAGTCCCTAGATGATTTTTAAAGTCAAGCAGCATTGATCAGGTATCTGCTACACCCAGGGTAGTATGGCTGGTGCTGGGCGTAATATGAGGTCTCTGTCCTCAGAGTCTTGCAGAATGGCCTGGGCAGCAAGCATGTGAATGAAAGTTAACAATGTGTCCAGTGCCAAATGTGGGCATGGATATCAGGCTCAGGGCTATCTCTAGGGTATTGCGCAGGCAAACTGGGATTTGAGACTTTGAGGGAAGGGAGACCTCAACAGGCAGTGAAAGGCATTTGAGAGCCTGAGGCATGGGCCAGCGTGCATGGGACATCCTGGTGAGGGGACTAGGGAGGCTCAGGTGGAGAGTTCTGTTCCAGAAATAGAGGAAGTCGGAGTTGCAAAAAAGATTAGATTGTGAAGAACTTAAATGAGAGTTTGACTAGTTACATTTCTTTAAGATTGTGCCAAAATAAGAGGGTAAAATACCCCATGGATGAACTAATTTGGGGATGGATGTATCTGTGAAGCAGTCTTAGTGCTTCTCCCCTCCCCCACCGTGCCCCCATTTAGGAAGCATTAAAGCTATTAAATGTGTGAACTGAAGGATTTGGGAGGAGTTGATCTTTAAAGTTTCTTTTATTCTTCACAATTTATAATTCCACGAAATTAAAAGTAACTCTTCTAAAAGGAACATCATTTTCAAAAAGACTTGTCTTAATTACATTTGATGGTAATTTGGTGGTAATTTCAAAGGGAATAGCTGGGGCTTCCCTGGTGGCGCAGTGGTTGAGTGTCCGCCTGCCGATGCAGGGGACACGGGTTCGTGCCCCGGTCCGGGAAGATCCCACATGCCGCGGAGCGGCTGGGCCCGTGAGCCGTGGCCGCTGAGCCTGCGCGTCCGGAGCCTGTGCTCCGCAACGGGAGGGGCCACAACACTGAGAGGCCCGCGTACCACACACACACACACACACACACACACACACACACACACACACACACACACACACACACACAAAGGGAATAGCTGGCTTACAAATATTACTGATAACTTCTAAGATCTAAAGGGTGACAACCAACCTTCTGTGATTTGTGTAAGAGAGAAAAAATAAAATAAAATGAAACTAGGGTTAAGACTGTAGACAGAATGTATGTTCCAGGTGTACCTGATTGAGATAGGTGACAAAATTCCCTGCACTTTCCAGCAGCCAAGTCAAAGAGGGACCCACAACCTGCAGTTACACAATTTGCAGTGACAGATAAATAGAAGCATAGCTACTCCCAGCAACTTAGTCTTCAGAAAAATGTGTTTTTCCTGTGGGCACTCATAAAGAGAATTCTCAGGAAGAATTCTCTCAACAGTATCTCCTTAGCTAATGTAGTGTCAAATATCAAACGGACACTTTATAATGTCTCTCAGCCTAGACTGGTAACAGAACACCAAAGTGCAGTTCAGTACAAACAATTTTCTGAGGACCTGAATCTGTGTAGTCTGGGGAAGGCAGTTCACTGGAGCTCTAGCTTCATTCAGAATAAAATGTGAGAATATGTAAAGCAGTGATTTTTTTAAAAATTTTTTTGTGGTAAGGGGGCCTCTCACTGTTGTGGCCTCTCCCATAGCGGAGCACAGGCTCCTGACGCGCAGGCTCAGCGGCCATGGCTCACGGCATGTGGGATCTTCCCAGACCGGGGCACGAACCCACGTCCCCTGCATCGGCAGGCGGACTCTCAACCACTGCGCCACCAGAAGCCCCAAAGCAGTGATTCTTGACTAGTGATTTTCTTTTGAATCATGCCTTCTTTGGGAAATGGATGATAAGTCTGGATATGCATGATCTCACCAAATTTTACATGTTATCTCAGTCATTTCACAATTTCGCAGGGTTCACACCCTCACAGCTCTCAGCAGCACTCATCCACAAACTCCAGGCTGCACATCCTTGGTCTAGAGTGGCAGGAAGACTACATATACAGTAAGGAAACATGGTAGAAACCTGGAGCACAAGCATGTTTGTGCTGATAGAACAGATCCATCTGCTTAACAAGAAGCCAAATTGAAGATAAGATTGGTTTCCGTTTATGAAAGCTGGTGAGCGTGATGGGACGTGTCTGAACAAAAGACGTTTATTCCACTTAGGCAAGAATGTGGTCAGGAATGTGATTTTTCTTAGAGAGCAACTGAATATACTGTAACACACTACAAAGGATCCCAAAGCTCCCTCTTATAGAGAAAGCTATGGTAATTTAAGCCTAGAAAAATTGTAAGACAGATGTTACCAAGAAGCATCTGAGCTACTTTTAAAAATACAAATCATTGGTATTTTTGGTATATTGTATTCTTGGCAAAGAGTTCATAGTATATCTAACTTTAAGCACTTATAGGTTCTTGGTGAACCTAAAAAATCCCTGTGTAGTAGAATCTTGGGAAGGTGGATGATTTTGTTTGCTTTGGGGATTATCTTGAGTCAGTTACATGTTGAAAATGTCTTGTTTGTTTATCCAGTTATGTTGGCTTAATATTTTCATTAGTTATAGTTTTTTTGCATTGCAGTGTTTTAATCTTGGGTGCTTCAGGCGGAGTTGGTACTTTTGCTATACAGGTAAGACAATTTCTTTATCTTGTGGATAGGAAGATTATTATTTTCATGAATTTATAAATTTATATATTGTGAACTATTTTTCCTTGAAAGGTGAGAGAAATTACATTCATTGTGATTTCAGCTTGCTCTTCTAAGAAGGAAATTTTCTAATGTAGAAGGAAGTGTTAACCTTTCCAGTGGTTTAATATATGAGTGAGTTTGTGGCTGTCCTATATAACAAATGTAGGAAAACTTTTAAGGAAGAAGACCATGGGCAGTGAAAGTGGATGGAAGTTTGCAATTCTGTAGAAATTGATAAGCTGATTCTAAAATATATATGGAAATGCAATAGCCAAAATGCTGTATAAAAATGACAGTACTCCCCCAAAGTGGGGCTTCCCTGGTGGCGCAGAGGTTGAGGGTCTGCCTGCCGATGCGGGGGACACAGGTTCGTGCCCCGGTCCGGGAGGATCCCACATGCCGTGGAGCTGCTGGGCCCGTGAGCCATAGCCACTGAGCCTGCGCGTCCAGAGCCTGTGCTCCGCAACGGGAGAGGCCACAACAGTGAGAGGCCCACATACCGCAAAAAAAAAAAAAAAAAAAGACAGTACTCCCCCAAAGTGATCTACAGATTCAGTGCAGTTTTATCAAAATGGCAGCTGCCTTTTGTTTGCATAAATGGGCAAGCTGAACCTAAAATGCATATGGAATTGCAAGGGACCCCAAATTGCCAAACAGTCTTGAAAAAGAACAAAATTGGAGGACTCACACTTCTCTAATTTAAAACTTACTTACAAAACTACAGTAATCAAAACAGTGGTACTGGCATAAAGATAGATATATAGATCAATGGAACAGAATAGAGCATCCAGAAATAAACCTATGGTCAGTTGATTTACTTTTTAAAGGTTTATTTTATTTTATTTTTGGCCACACCATGCAGCATGTAGGATCTTAGTTCCCCAACCAGGTATCCAACCCGTGCCCCCCTGCAGTGGAAGCACAGATCCTTAACCACTGGACCACCAGGGAAGTCCCAGTGGCCAATTGATTTTTGACCTGGGTGGCAAGACCATTAAACAGGGGAAAGAATAGTCTTTTCAGTGAATGGTACTGGAGCAACTAGATGCACATGCAAAAGGATGAAGTTGGACCTCTACCTCACGTCATATGTGAAAACTAATTCAAACTGGGTTAAAGACCTAAATGTAAGATCTAAAACCATAAAACTCTTAGAAGGGAACATAGGAGTAAATCTTCATACATTGGATTTGGCAATAGATTCTTAGAGATGACACTAAAAGCACAAGCAAAAGAAGAAGCAATAAGATGAATTGGACTTCATTAAATTCAAAACTTTTGTGCATCAAAGGATACTATCAAGAAGGTAAAAAGACAACACACAGAATGGGAGCAGATATTTACAAATCACTTATCTAATAAAGGTACGGCATCCAGAATTTGTAAAGAACTCTCACAACTCAACAACAAAAAGACAAACCAGTTAAAAAATCAACAAAGGACTTGAATAGACATTTCTTCAAAGAAGATATAAAAATGGGCAGTAAGTCGATGGAAAGATGTTCAACATGATTAGTCATTAGAGAAATGCAAATCAAAGCCGCAATTGAATGATTGGCTTAAGGAGATGTGTGTGTGTGTGTGTATGTATGTATACACAAAGCAATATTACTTAGCCATAAAATATGAAATATTGCCATCTGTAGCAACATGGATGGACCTAGAGAATATTATGCTTTGTGAAATAAGTCAGAGAAAGATAAATACTATATGATATCACTTATGTGGAATCTAAAAAAAAGTAATACAAATGAATCTATATACAAAAGAGAAACAGACTCACAGACATAGAAAACAAACATATGGTTACCAAAGGGGAGAGGGGGAAGGGACAAATTAGGAGTATGGGATTAATAGATACAAACTACTGCATAAAATAGATAAGCAACAAGGATTTACTGTGTAGCACAGGGAATTATACCCAATATCTTCTAATAACTTATAATGGAATATAATATGCAAAAAAACCCTGAATACCTGAAATTAACACAATATTGTAAATCAACTACACTTCAATTAAAAAAAAACATGAGATATCACTTCACACCTACTAGGATGGCTATTAAAAAAATGGAAAATAACAGTGTTGGCAAGGATGTAGAGAAATGGAAACCCTCATATATTGCTAGTGGGAATGTAAAATGGTGCAGCTACAGTGGGAAAAAATTTGGCAGTTTCTTAAAGTTCTTAATTCTATGTTGCACATAGAATTACCCTGTGACCCAGCAATTCCATTTCTAGGTATATACCGGAGAGAAATGAAAACCTATGTTCAAACAAACACTTATATACAAATTTTCATAGCATCAATATTCATAATGGACAAAGAAATGGCAGCAACCCTAATGTCTATCAACTGATGGATAAAAAAACAAAATGTGGTATATATACACAATGGAATGTTATTTAGCCATCAAAAGGAGTGAAATTCTGATACATAATACAACATGGATAAACCTTCAAAACATTATGTTAAGTGAAAGAATTCATACAAAAAAGGTCACATTTTTGTATGATTCCATTTATGTCATGTCCAGAAGAGGCAAATCCATAGAGACAGAAAGCAGATTAGTGGTTGCCAGGGGCTGGGGGAACAGGGAATGGGGAGTGATTGCTTGATGGGTGTGGGTTTATGTTTGGGGTAAGGAAAATGTTCTGGAATGAGATAGTGGTGATAGCTGCACAACATTGTACTAAAAGCCACTGAATTATACACTTTAAAATTGTTAAAATTATGAATTTTGTGTAAATTTTACCTCAAACAAAACAAACAAAGCAAAGTGCCCCAAGCCTCTAGGAACGGGATGGCACCCAGTGGCTGCTCCCATTGTGGTCACGTGTTTAGCTGGCCGGCTGCTGGGAGAGCAGGCTTGATTAAGCCTCCCTCAGGATGAGGGGAGAGGCCCTTTCCCCAGTAGGGGCTAGTGAGCGCACTCAGAGGCTCTGCCACATGGCTTTACAGGAGGGAGAATTTGGATGCTGTCCTCCTCCCCAGACCCCGCCTCAGACCTTTTGAGGACCGGGATAGTGCTGGAGTTTCTCATTCACCTGCTCACTGAATTGGGAGAGAGGGGAAAGGACTCCCAGGAGATTCACACCTTGACTTCTTTCTAATTCACCATTAGCTACTGCTATGGTCTGAATGTTTGTGTCCCTCCAAAATTCATATGTTGAAGTCCTGATGCCCAAAGTGATGGTATTGGGGCCTTTGGGAAGTGATTAGGTCATGAGGGCAGAGCATTCATGCATGAGATTCATGCCCTTATGCAAGAGGCCCAGCAGAGCTTCTTAGCCCTTCTACCATGTGAGGACACAGAGAAGGCACTGGCTATGAACCAGGAAGAGGGCTCTGCACACATCAAGGTGTTGACACCTTGATCTCAGACTCCCAGCCTCCAGAACTGTGAGAAATATGTTTCTGTTGTTTATCAAGTACCCAGTCCGTGGTATGTTGTTATAGCAGCCCAAATGGACTAAGACAGATACCCAGGGCCTAATCCACAGATTGTCAGTAAATGTGGGTTAATGAATAAGTAAATGGAAGAAAGGAAAAGAGGGAGGAAGGGAGGGAGAAAAAGAGAAATATAATACCCTGCTGATTAGAGTGTAATTGGTACAACCAGTTTGGAAAATAATGTGGTACCATCTAGTAACTCTGAATATAAATTGCTCTGTGACAAAATAACAATTTTACGAATGTACTCTGTATAGATAGGCATATGGTCATCCCTCAGTATACCAACCTCAGAACCAACCTCAGATTGGTTCCAGGATCCCCTTGGATACCAAAATCCATGGGTACTCAAGTCCCTTATGTAAGATGGCACAGTATCTGTATATAACCTACACACATCCTCCTGTATAATTTAAATATTCTTTAGATTACTTGTAATACCTAAACACAATGTAAATGCTTTGTAAATAGTTGCAAGTATACTGTTAATTCAGGTTTTGCTTTTTGGAACTTTCTCAAATTTTTTTCCCAAATATTTTCAATCCCTGGTTGGTTGGTTGAATTCAACAATGTGAAGTTCTTGGATACAGAGGGTCAACTGTACATGCATGTTTCACCAAAAGATATGTACCAGAATGACATGTATTATCCCCCCAACTGGAAACAACTACTCAAATGGCCATCAACAGTAAAATGGGGAAGTAAATTGCAGTATATTCTTACACTGGAACATTACACAGCCGTGGAAACAAACTATAGTTGTGTGCAATGAAGTAGATGAATCTTACAAGTAGGAAGAAGTCAGAAACAAGAGTACACCTTATATGGTTCCACTTAATGACATTCAGGAACAGGTGAAACTATACAATAGTGTTTAAGGCTGCTTATCTAGATAATAAATCTCTTTATAGAAAGGTGAGGGGAGGCTCATGTAAAAGTCCTGATAGTTGTTATTACTTGTAAGGGAGTGAGGGGGGGTTTTGACTGGGAGGGGGAGGTGAGGAGATGTTCTAGTTCTTAATCTTGAGTGATGCTTAAAATAGTATTTGCTTTATAATAATTTGTTAAGCTGTACATTTATATTCCATTCACTTTTCTCTGTATGTTATGTTTCACAATGAACATATTTTAATAAGATTAAACAGTTGAGTAATAGATAAATATCAAGGTAGAATAACATATCTACAGACAATGAAAACACATTGGAAAACATCACAATAAAACCTGCAATTTCAAAAACAAGCTAGAAAAAAAAAGATTAAAAATACGATAGAGGGCTTCCCTGGTGGCGCAGTGGTTAAGAAGTTTCGAGCCCTGGTCCAGGAAGATTCCCATATGCCACAGAACAACTAAGCCCGTGTGCCACAACTACTGAGCCTGCACTCTAGAGCCCGCGAGCCACAGCTACTGAGTCCGTGCACCATAACTACTGAAGCCTGCGTGCCTAGAGCCCGTGCTCCACAACAAGAGAAGCCACTGCAATGAGAAGCCTGCGCACGACAATGAAGAGTGGCCCCCGTTCGCCGCAACTAGAGAAAGCCTGTGCAGCAACAAAGACCCAATGCAGCCAAAAATAAATAAATAAAATAAATTAATTAAAAATAAATTAATATATCTAAAAGATACGATAGCATGAAAGAACGAAATACATCATAATTGGAATACTCAGATAAAAAGTAAAAAAAAATTATTTAGCAATGAAGACTAACTAGAAGGAACTCAATAACAACACATAATGCTGGCCTGATAGAAACAGAATGTGTAAACAGGAAAAATTGTAAATTACAACAGAAAAAAAGAGATAAAAACAGATTCAGAGAAAGTGTCAAATATTGAAGACAGGAACGAAGATTGCTATATGGATAGTAGGAGTTTCTGAAGAAGAAAACCGAAACAAGGGGATAGAACAAATACTAAAATCAGTAATTCAAGAAACTTCCCTGCTTTCCTGAAGTTAAATGATTTGAAATTACATATTAAATAACCAAAGCACTTATCTAAGAACATGGACCCAGCATGAGCAATATCCAGGGGAACTCTAATAAAATTACTGGCACTTAAAGAAAAAGGAGAAACAAACAAAAAAAAACCTTGGGACATTTTTTTTTTTTTGGCTGTGTTGAGTCTTCATTGCTGCATGTGGGCTCTCTGGTTGCAGCGAGCTGGGGCTACTCTTCATTGCAGTGCGCGGGCTTCTCATTGCGGTGGCTTCTCTTGTTGCAGAGCATGGGCTCTAGGGTGCGTGGGCTTCAGTAGTTGTGGTGTGTGGGCTCAGTAGTTGTGGCTCGTGGGCTTAGTTGCTCCACGGCATGTGGGATCTTCCCAGACAAGGGCTTGAACCCATGTCCCCTGCATTGGCAGGAGGATTCTTAACTGCTGTGCTACCAGGTTTTTTGTTTGTTGTTTGTTTGTTTTACAAGGGGAGGAAAGGAGGTTTATTGAGTACATACTAGATGCTAGATACAATATCTTGGTGCATTTAATTATTTTAATGTCTAATCCTCTGACAAAACTATAAGGTGGGCATTACTGTTCTTATTTCACAAATGAGGAAACCAAGTCTGACAGAGGATATAATGAAAGGGACTTGGAAAGAAAGATAATTAAAGTCAAACTTGGTCTTTATGATCTAGAATTGAGTCAAGTGGTTAAGTAGAGGAAGTTTCTCCATAGTACTGCCTTCACATTTCCCTTTTGGGACCGATTCTTTTTTTTTTTTTTTTAACATCTTTATTGGAGTATAATTGCTTTACAATGGTGTGTTTCTGCTTTATACACCAGGTTTCTTTTTTAAGAAAAAAAAGTAGCGTTATTTTTTTTTTTTTAAAGAGAATGTGACATGTAAGTAAAATTCAATTATTAAGAGACTTTTTCTTTTTTTTCTTTTGCGGTATGCGGGCCTCTCACTGTTGTGGCCTCTCCCGTTGCGGAGCACAGGCTCCGGACGCACGGGCTCAGCGGCCATGGCTCACGGGCCCAGCCGCTCCGCAGCATGTGGGATCTTCCCGGACTGGGGCATGAACCCGTGTCTCCTGCATCGGCAGGCGGACTCTCAACCACTGTGCCACCATGGAAGCCTTATTAACAGACTTTTTGACAACAGTGCTTTAATGCTAGTGGAGGGAGCAGGGATGGGGTAACATATTTAAGACACTTGAGAAGGAATATGCTAAGAATTTTATATACAGCAAAACTGGGCTCCATACACTAAAGGGCACATACGAAGTGTTAATAACGTGCAAGAACTTGGGGAATATGTTCTTCTGATCCCTTTGTGAGAAATCTACTAGAAAATGAGCTTCTGAAAACTAAAAAGGCTAGAGAGACATCGAACCAAGGACTGGTGGTAAATGTTAAATATAAAGTTATCTGTAGAGCTAAAACTAAATGAGGGCTTAGAAAAAGAGAGTATAGTGTGTAACAGCCGTATGTTCTGACAAGGTAAACAGTACAGCTGTTTTTAAAAAGCAGAGGAGCAGAGAGCATATATTAAAATTATTTTAATCCTTTCATTAATCATTGGTAGTGATATTAGTACTATTATTCAGAGACTGTTATGTTGTAATATACAGTGGAAAAGTTGGGTATTTATGGCATATTTTAATTCTGTCATCCCCTTTGACAACCAGGATTTTAGGAGTGGAGGAAAGGAGATACAGATGTAACAGAAAAGAGGTTAAGTAAAAGCTTGACAGTCTGGAATTTGAATTGGAAGTATCAATATGAACTCAAGAGATATTTTGTATATGTATGTATGTAAAGCTGTCTCTTGAAATATCATTGCTTACACACAGAAAAAAATGCAGCGTCTTGGAGAAATGGCAGATTCCAGATCTAGGGTGCAAAATGTATGAGGATGAGCCTAGAGTATATTAATAGCAAGGAAGTTAGTAAAGACTAGTTGAGGCATGTCAGAAAGACTCAGTAGCCAACTTGAAGAAACTCCCAAAGATTGTCAAAGAAGACAATTTGAGCTTTAGTAATCATAATGATAATTACAGTGGATTGAAATCCTTCAACTATATTTAAATCCATGAGTTCATGATGATATATTTTTAAAAGTGGTCACTTTTGGAAGATGATAGGAAACCAATTTATTATTTTATAAACTGAAAAAAGGAAAAAATTATTTGCCTTTTCTATACGAACTGTACACCTGAGTAAACTAATATATGAGGAGAGGTGTTTCTTTATAAAAGTATTCCAATTACTAAATGAAAAAAGGAGAGGGAGAATATCACCATTTTGCAACCACCAGTAGACAGCCACTGAGATAATAAAAAGGGCACTAACCAGATATGCTATGCATCCTATAATTTTGCCAGACACTATTCATAGTCTTGCTAAATGGATTGAAACAGAAGATACAGAGGACAGAGTAACAGGTAGAACTGTCCCAGGTGTGCAGTCAGAAATTCCAGAGTTTCCAGTGGGAAAAACTCTGCAGGTCACATGGCCTAGATTCTTTCACAGATAAATTTTAAGAAAGTGAAGGGGATAGGGACTTCCCTGGTGGTCCAGTGGCTGAGACTCTGCACTCCCAATGCAGGGGGCCCGGTTTGATCCGTGGTCAGGGAACTAGATCCCACATGCTGCAGCGAAGATCCTGAGTGCTGCAATTAAGACCTAGCACAGTCAAATAAATCGATAGATAGGTAGGTAGGTAAGACTAAACTATGGTATCTAGGGAGTGCATATATGGGTGATAAAACCATTTTTTTTTAATGCAAGGAGGTGATGACTATAAGTATCAGGGTAACAGTGACTTCTGGGAGAGAGGGTCTGTTGTGGGGACCGGGTATAGGGAAGAGCTTTTGGAGTGGCAGCCAGCTTGCTGTCTCTGTCTGAGTGGTGTCTGCTTTACAGACATCTCTTGTACTTGTGTTTTAGTTTACATAAAATCGTAAAACAACTGAAGCTGTTTTAAAACCTTTTAGTAGTGTGCAAAGAGATAGTTCTAAGTGGGAGAGGAAAATCTAGAAATTTGGGAAAAAAATTCATTGAACTGTTTCAAGATATGACAGATTCTTCCTGAGGATTTAATACTGTTTAAGGAAAACACAAATTAAATGTAGGTGCTTAGAACACAATTTCCTTTTTCCTTGACAGTTTCTTTTTTTATACAGATACCGGATATTCATCTTGGATTGTATTCTTCACATATTTTAATTTAGTTTGGGACTTGCTGTTGAAAGCAACATGTGATTATACTCAAGTGTCTCTGTTTGTGGCCCATAAACATAAACTATCATATATCATGTCAGTCCTAAATGTTTTAATTCCCCTCAGATTTCCAGGGCATATTCCTTGGTCAGTATTACTTTTTAAAAGTGAGAAATTAGATAAGATTGTGAGTAGTTTTTAAATCCTTTATTGTTTTTTGTATTTAACAGAGGGATAAATGAACAGAACAAACACAGAACTCGTATATTCTAGTGAACCTCTGCAACTTATATTAAGGAAGTTCAGGAAATTGATATTGAGGACAGGAGTGAGAAAACAGCTGATTTGTTATGACCTATAACTGCCCATTTGAAAATTCCTCAGTGAACTTCAAGTAACTGTTCTCAAATTTTGCTGATGATGGCTCCCTTTTTTTTTTTTTTTTTTTTTTTTCTGTACGCAGGCCTCTCACTGTTGTGGCCTCTCCCGTTGCGGGGCACAGGCTCCGGACGCGCAGGCTCAGCAGCCATGGCTCACGGGCCCAGCCGCTCTGCGGCATGTGGGATCTTCCCGGACCGGGGCACGAACTCGTGTCTCCTGCATCGGCAGGCGGACTCCCAACCACTGCGCCACCAGGGAAGCCCTGATGGCTCCCTTTTAATTCTATGAAATTGTCATTATAGAAAGGAACTGTAGTAATTTTGGAGCATGATGCTTTCTGGATACTTAATCCTGAATCCTTCTTTTTTTAAAAGTCTAGTTATTTTAGGCAGATAGCTTCCTGTAACTCTTGTTAAGACAGAGCACTTAGAATTGTCTAGAGATTAACCTGGTATATGTATACATGGTGCCAACTATTTTTTATTTAATTCAGTTTTTCTACTCCCCTCCCCCCTTTTTTTCCTTTTTGGGCAGGTAATGAAAGCGTGGGATGCTCATGTGACAGCAGTTTGCTCTCAGGATGCCAGTGAACTTGTAAGGAAGCTTGGGGCAGATGATGTAATTGATTACAAATCCGGAAATATGGAAGAGCAGTTGAAATATTTAAAGCCGTATGTATTCAAACAACGTTCATATTGGGAAGGTGGGAACAAAGACAGCTGATAATGCAAGCCTGAAATGGTTGGGTGGCCTTACAGTCATGTTGGAATCTTAGACAAGAATCTACGAAAACACTCCATGTCTCCAGAGGTTATTTACGTTGGTTTCTGTTTTAACTCCAGATGTTAATACAGCACGATCATGTAATGTAATTTGTACGGAGGAAGATATTTTGCTTACCTAGCCTTCTGCTAATTTTTAAGTTAACTTCCTTTTATTGCTCGTGTGTAACAGGTCTGAAGGCAAAATTGCAAGTGTATTCCCTCCAGGGGCATTTGACACCACAAGAAGAACATAGACCAGTACGTGAAATACATGATTAGTGTTTTGGCTTCATAATGAGGGTTTCAGAGAAGCAAACGCAGTATAGATATCAGTAATGGGAGTCTGTGGACGTTCTCGGTGCGTCTGAATGCCAGGCTGTGGTTTGATGGAGTATGCCAAGTGAGAGCGGATTCAGGAATTCTCTCAGGCCCTGTCCATCCCGACTGTGGCTCGGGCAGAGACGGGGGTGCGTAGGAATCTGGTCTTCACCCAGCCCAGGCAGAGCTGCAGCGGAGAGCGTGCCTGAGGAGTATTTGGAAAGCTCTTTTACTGCTTCTATTTCAAAGATTTTTCCTTTTTTAAAAAAAAAAATTATTTATTTATTTATTTTTGGCTATGTTGGGTCTTTGTTGCTGCACACGGGCTTCAGTAGTCGCGGCTCATGGACTGCAGAGCGCAGGCTCAGCAGCTGCGGTGCATGGGCCCAGCCGCTCCACGGCATATGGGATCCTCCCGACTCGAACCCGTGTCCCCCGCATCGGCAGGCGGACTCTCAACCACTGCGCCACCAGGGAGGCCCCCCACCTTGAGATTTTTGCATGTCTGGAATCTTTTGCCAGAGAATAGAGACCCTGACGGGTGAAGGCGCAAGTGCACCCAGGCTAGCCTCCCACCCTGCACCTCACTCTCTTCCTCCGAGTCTCCGCCCAGTGGCCTTGTCCCTTCCGCTTGCTCTTGTCCAGTCAGGGGACCTCACCAGCTCGCAAATGCAGGCTACTGTTTTTTTAATGATCGCTTTAGTTAAAATTGATCTTTGTAACTTCTGCCTGGAGGTTGGCCTCTTAATCCACCTAGAATAAATTTGTTCCTCCTTCCAAATAGAAACCTTTTAGATTTGAATCCTAGGATTTTACAGCAGGAAAGGGCTTTAAAATCCTTCAGTCCTACTCTATGGCATTATAGTCGAGAAAATAAGGGGCAGAGGATTTAGGAGTTTTTTTCATGCTCAAGTTCATGCCACTTAATCATTAGTGGGAGAGCTCGGTCTACAGCCTGGTCTCTGGACTTCTTTTTGCAGGCAGTGCCAGTTCTATAATACCAGGCAGTGCCAGTTCTATAATACCAGGCTGCCCTTAAGTTTTATCTAAATTGTCATCATGTTTATTTATCCAAAATTTGGGAATGAAATAGGACCTTAAAAGTAGAAACTTAAGCAGAAACTTAAACTCATAAAAAAGAATTTTTCTGTTCTTTTCTAATGAGAATAGTCATCTAGTCAGGTCATACTCCTGTACTTCATATCTTTTAATTTTTATTTGCCCTTCTTTAGTTTAGTCCCATGAAAGACTCAAGAGCCACAAAGTTGGCCAAAGCTGGTTTTAGAAGCTTTGATGTTTGACTTCATCCAGATGAATTTAGGAGGGAAAAAGGATTTACCAAAAAGGAATTCCTCTATTAATTTGCTTAATATATAAGCATGCATTCTCTAAATAGATCTTTGTTTAGTTCTAAAGTATTTTAAAGCTTCATTGGGTTTTATCCCCTTTAAGTAGAATGTAGCGATAGTAGCAATTTTAGATTAGATTTAAGGAGTTGAATATCTGTCAGTTCCTGTGGATTCCATTATGACTGGATTTTTTTGGCATGTTAGAGCAGAACTGGAGACTGAGAGCAGGCTGTTGATTTCTCTTTTGCATTGTGCTGATGTGCCTGAAACCAAAAGAAGAGAATTCCATAAGGTGAAGAGGATGCTTCAAAAGCAGTTCTGATTGTGGAGGGAATACAAGCAAATGGCTTGTGTGGGTCAAAACCTAATACACTTTTCTCTCAAGTATTCATGTGAACGAAAGAGTACTTTGACTTACATTGGATGGATAGCTTTGACGTTTTCTATAAAGCTTGAGTCAGGGTTTCTCAGCCTTGGCAACCTTAGTTTCTCAACTACTGACATTTTGGGCTGGATAATTTTTTGTTGTGAGGGGCTGTTCTGTGCGTTGTAGGATGTTTATCATCATCCCTGGCTTCTAGATGCCAGTACCCCCTTCCCACCGCCTCCCCCAATTGTCACAACTGAAAATGTCTCTAGACATTGCCTTATATGTCTCCTGGGGGCCAAAATCACCCTTGGTTGGAGACCACTTGTTTAAGTCATTCTTAAAGTATTTGAAAGTAATATGATTTTATGATTTAAAAAAATGACATTGACTTACGGGGGAGAAATCCCAGAGATCCAGTAAGTGGGTGTGCCCTTTTCTCCTTTGTCCGGGCATCCACCCCCTGCTGTCTGCGAGCTGTCGTGGAAACAAACCCTGTAGCTAACTGGCGCTGGGAGTGAAGGCGGCTTGGAGCCCTGGATAAAGGCTGACCAGGATGTTTTGATTTGATTCTTTCTCTTCAGGTTTGATTTTATCCTCGACAGTGTTGGTGGATCCACCGAAACATGGGCTCTAAAGTTTCTCAAGAAGTGGTCAGGAGCCACGTATGTGACTTTGGTGACTCCTTTCCTCCTGAACATGGACCGGTTGGGCATAGCGGATGGCATGTTGCAGACAGGCGTCACCGTGGGCTCTAAGACATTGAAGGTAGGGGGAGAGAGTCTTGGTTGGTGACAGCAAGCAGGCGCCTCGGGCTTCTGGAATTTGGTTTCCTCCTAGCCAGTTTCTTTTCTCATGGAGCCAGCACAGCACAGTGGCTGCAAGCAGGGCTCTGGAGTCACGTACTGACGGGATACAAATTCTGGCCTCCACTTGGTAGCTGTGTAGCCCCGTGCAAGTTACTTAGCGTCACTAAGCTTCAACATCTTCACCTGAGAAATGAGGCTCATGGTGTATCTCCCTTACTGTATGTTGTAAGGATTAAATGAGATAATCCACCCATGTGAAGAACTTGGCACAATGCCTGGTACCCAAGACGGTCTTATTAAATGTTAGCCTTTATTTATTTATTTATTTAAAAAATTTATTTATTTTTGGTGCATTGCGTCTTTGCTGTGTAAGGGCTTTCTCTAGTTGCGGTGAGCGGGGACTACTCTTCGTTGCGGCGTGTGGGCTTCTCATTGCGGTGGCTTCTCTTGTTGTGGAGCACGGCCTCTAGGTGCGCGGGCTTCAGTAGTAGTGGCACATGGGCTCAGTAGTTGTGGCTCATGGGCTCTAGAGCGCAGGGTCAGTAGTTGTGGCACACGGGCCTAGTTGCTCCACGGCATGTGGGATCTTCCCGGACCAGGGCTCCAACCCGTGTCCCCTGCATTAGCAGGCGGATTCTTTTTTTGTTTGTTTTGTTTTGTTTTTTTTTTGGTATGCGGGCCTCTCACTGTTGTGGCCTCTCCCGTTGTGGAGCACAGGCTCCGGACGCGCAGGCTCAGCGGCCATGGCTCACGGGCCCAGCCACTCCACGGCGTGTGGGATCCTCCTGGACCGGGGCACGAACCCGCATCCCCTGCATTGGCAGGCGGGCTCTCAACCACTGCGCCACCAGGGAAGCCCCATTAAATGTTAGCCTTTATTATTAGCTATTATTACCACTCCTGATTCCATCTGATACACCTTCCGCTTTTTTCTTGTCTGCACCTGATAGCTCTCTGTTTCACTGTCTTAATACATACAGGCTCTTGTATATGAAGCCAGAAGCTTCATTAAGACAGTATACGTATGCTAACACATATATATGGACTCTAGGGGAAAAAAAATGTCATGAAGAGATTAGTGGTAGGACGGGAATAAAACACAGACTTACTAGAGCATGGACTTGAGGATATGGGGAGAGGGAAAGGTAAGCTGTGATGAAGTGAGAGAGTGGCAGGGACATATTTACACTATCAAATGTAAACTAGATAGCTAGTGGGAAGCTGCCGCATAGCACAGGGAGATCACCTCTGTGCTTTGTGAGCACCTAGAGGGGTGGGATAGGGAGGGTGGGAGAGAGGGTGATGCAAGAGGGAAGACATATGGGAACATATGTATATGTATAACTGATTCACTTTGTTGTAAAGGAAAAACTAACAACTATTGTAAAACAGTTATACTCCAATAAAGATGTTAAAAAAAAAAAAAAAAAAGACAGTATAGAGCTGGTTGTTTTCATGGTAGTAACACTGGCATATGCCAGTGACTCCCAGACTGGGGCTTTTGGACCTTTAGAGGTCATGGGGATTTTTTTGAATTTCAAAAGCCTGAAGGAAGGGGCTTCCCTGGTGGCACAGTGGTTAAGAATCCACCTGCCAATGCAAGGGACACGGGTTCGAGCCCTGGTCTGGGAAGATCCCACATGCCGCAGAGCAACTAAGCCTGTGCACCACAACTACTGAGCCTGCGCTCTAGAGCCTGTGCTCTGCAACAAGAGAAGCCACCACAATGAGAAGCGCGTGCCCTGCAACGAAGAGTAGCCCCCACTCACCGCAACTAGAGAAAGCCCGCATGCAACAACAAAGACCCAACTCAGTCAAAAAATAAATTAATTAATAAATTAATTAATTTTTAAAAAAACCTGAAGGAAATTGTATTCTTCCGTCAGTGAGGCTACAAAGACTAATGGAACCATCATGCTTCTTATGGAATTGTATCAACTTGTCTTGACAGTACATGTCCCATGTGAATCAGAAACTCTAACTATTTATGGCATTCTGGGGGTTTCAAAGATTTGATTAGTCAGCCTGATTTTGTTAAGAGGGCCGTAAGGAGCTATGTCACCCAACTGAACACATCCCATGCATGGTGGGCCTTGAAGACTAGTGCAGATCAGCCCTAGTACAGGACTGATAGCAGAGCTTCAGAGTCTGCTCTCTACCCGACATGACAGTGGTGACAGAGGCTTATAATTCCATGTTATGCACTGTTGGTAATTATAGCTTATTGGTTTAAAATCTGAATTAGTGTTGAAGTGGAATAAGTGACAAGAAAATATACATTCTTTTTTTTTTTTTAAATTAGACAAAATACTTCAGGCTCAGGAAAAAGGCAGTAGAAGGTTCCTCAAGGGTGAAGAGGTTGAGAGTCATGTCGACGTAGCCATCACTGCCATGTATCTGCAAGTTGACTGGCTTGATAATTAGCTTCTTGATTCTCGAAATTAAGTTGGAACCTTTTGGGGGGTGAAGTTGAGGACTTTGGTCTCTTGAATGCTGTGTACTAAGTCCTTAGAGGCGGTGAAGAAGAGCTGTGATAGAGGAGACTGCTGCTCAGTCCTTAGGAGCTGGGTCTGGGTGATAGGCGTGAACAAACCGGGCGCTGAGCTCCGGGTTCTTTAGTTTCACTTGGTTCAGACGGCAGCCAGAAGCAGTGTCCATGGGGTGCTTTGTGGTGGAGGAAGGAATCTTAGCTGTCCTTTGTCTCTTCTTTCTCTTTTCATGAAACTCGGGCTTCCCAACTGCTTTAAGATATAAGTTTAAGTTTTCCATAAGATTTCACAGTTTGAATTGCAGTGAGACCTCTTACAAGTTAAGCTTCAGAGCTATCCTCTGAGAGTAAGACAGGCATAGCTCTCTTCGTTTCCCTTTCCCCCGTCTTGAAAGATGATAGTGGTAATCTCACGTGAAAACCTTTTAAGTAGTTTCTGATGTCTTTCTGAGAATGTGCACAGTTAAAGCCTCATTGTAATGCCTGCCTGCTTTGGTTTACTCTCTCCTGTAATGGCCTGGAAAACCTACACAGACCTCTTAGAGCAGAATATAAAAATTCTGCTGTTGCAGACCAAATGTTTCACTTTACAGGGCAACCTGCTGTAAAGAATTATAGATATGGCAGTTATGACCACCACTGTTCCTCTTTAAAACTCTAAACAATGATCAGAAGGTTTTAATTACAGTCTGTAAAACCAGTCCTATGGAGAAGTACATGAACAGGTCTTCTGTGATTGTAATTAACTGGACCTGCTCTAAGCTTGGGACAGTCCCAGTGCCTCTGGTATCTAGCCACCTAAGCCTTCAAATGGGTTTTTTTGTTTTGTTTGTTTTCAAGTTAGTTGTCTAGGCCAATGCTTCCTGACCTCTTTCACGCTCTGACACACAGAGAAGATGATAGTATTTGAATAGCATATCGAGACCACTCTGGGTCAAGAGCAAACTACCTGGAGACTTGCGTTAGCCCAGGCTCTGCCTTGCTACTCCGAGGGCTTGTCGTACCTATTCTAGGGTGAGCTTGGCTCTATTTACATCTGTGGTCCTGAGATAATGATCAGTGGTGACCCCTTTAACTCTTACAGTTGTTCCAGTTTAGACAATAAGGGTCACTCAGCCAAACCAGTGAGCTGTTCCTGGCACACTCACTGTGAAGCTCTGCCTAGACTACAGCTTGGGTTTTGTCTGTCTCTCCACAATCTTAAACTCTATTTGCATTGCCCCAGTCTTTCCTCAGTAAGCTTTACTTTCAGCACTAGGTAAATATTTATCGAATATTTTCGACGTGTCAGGCACCTTACATATATTCTCATTTAGTCCCTCCAGCCCCCCACCCCCGTCAGCTAGGTTGGTGGTACCTCCATTCTACAGGCCGGGAAACAGGCTGAAAGTGGTAGCTTGACCTAAATAACACAACTCTCAAGGCCTGAGGTAGAGTAGCAGGGGAGTTCCACTGCACCTGCCGGCTTCATGCCGTGATGCTAGCTGATCATCATGCCGAGATTGCTCGGTGAGCTCGGTGGAGAAAGTCTGAGCTCGCCCAGCAGTTGGGGCAGGTGCAGGGAGGGAGGCGGCGGGGAGGTACTGGCCGGCCCCTCTCCTGCCTCTGGGTCGCTCCCGTCTGATGAAGTTTAGTTGGGCGGGTCGTTGAGGTCTCACTGAGAACCTCAGCTCACTTGCTGTTTTGATAATGGCCTACCCTGCCTCCGACATAAAGAATAATAATCAAAGTGGCTACGGTAGTAGAGTGGTCATGAACCCTCTTGGTGTAAGATTTTTGCCTGTCTTCACCAGGGGGCATTTTGCCCCATAGTAGATTAGGTGGCTTGGGACTTGCTACAACTATAGGGGAGGATCCAGCCATGATGCATGAGGAACTTTTTGCTTTGTTTTGCCTTTAAAGCTGGCTTTAATTCCTCTCAGAGCCAGAAAAAAAAAAAAAATTGATTGGATTTCTTGTTTAAGATCATATTTTGGTGCCTTATTGCCCTTAAAGCATTCTTGAATTAGGTAAAAGCTCTTTTCTGGGGTGCCTCGGGGCTTTATTCAAACCTTGGTAGGGAAAGTCTAGAGGTCTCAGCCCCTCATATGTCCTCGGGAAGAAATTGAGTGTGTAAGATTAGACTGTCATTTTAAGAAGAGCTTTCCTGTGCTTACTTGTCAGTCACAGCTTGGGGGAGAAGCATATCTCTGTTCATTCACTTATTTATGAAACATTTTTGGAGCATCCGCTGTCTGTCAGTCACTGTGCTGAGGTGCTGGGTGTACAGCTCATTGTGGCAGCGTGAAACAGGGAAGCAGTTTGTCTGTCTGCGTCATCCAGGCAATACTTTTCCCCACATTTGCATTTAGTCAGATTTCATCCTTTCCTATATTTGACACGTTTTGTTTTCTTTTTAGCATTTCTGGCAAGGAGTCCATTATCGCTGGGCTTTTTTCATGGCCAGTGGTCCATATCTAGATGACATTGCAGAACTGGTGGATGCGGGAAAGGTAAGTGTATTGCCAGGGCGTCCGTTGTCATCTTGGTGACCTGCCCAGCAAGCCTAGTCAATGGGAACTCTGCAGAGGTAGGCTTGGCCAATGTCCACGCTGCCTTACATTTCGAGTTTAAGTGCTGTGTTTTGGGTTCTGTCTCCGTGGGAATCAGAGCCATAGACTGCTGCATTTGAGACAGAGTGTACGCCATCTAGTGCAGCCCCTTTGGTTTGTAGATGAGAGGCAGGCCCAGAGAGCTTATGTGATTTTCCCAAAGACACTTGGTTAGATGGTAGCAGAGCTGGGATCTACAGCTGGGCTGCTGATATTTTGATAATGGTCCTGAAAAGAAGGCACCGTGAAGGCAATTGTTGCACAAAGGTGGGGATACACTTGTGAGTTTGCAGTTGCATTGCTTCTTGAACTTCTTTAGTCCAAGGGTGAGGCTGCTTTGGAGGCAAGCAGATTTCCAGATGAGCAAAGAGATCAAACACTGCGGAATCTAAACAGAAATGGACTAGAAGTTAGGTCCCTGGGTCTCCTGTTCCCAGGCCAGTGTAATAAAATCGGCAAATAAATGGTATGTCTGAGAGGGTCAGTGGGCAGGATGTGATTCAGGATTGATGGCGATTTTGGTAGAGACAACTGGTTGGTGTTTCTGTCTATTTGAGTCTGTCCTGCAGCGGACTTGGTGGGGAGGGACTACTGCTTGGAGCCTGGTCAGCCCTTTTTGGGTGTTGAAAGGGCTCTTAGGGCTGATGGCAGTTGAAAGACTCCTTAGCTACCACCTGCCTATTTAACTTCTTATGTGGTTTTAACGGCCCAGACATGCCACCTCTGGAAGAATAACCCAGAAGGCAAACTCATATTCTGGTACTGATATTCGTGGTTTTATTGAGAAATTATATGGAATTATAAATGAAGGGAGGGCTTCCCTGGTGGTGCAGTGGTTAAGAATCCACCTGCTAATGCAGGGGACACAAGTTCGAGCCCTGGTCCGGGAAGATCCCACATGCCACGGAGCAACTAAGCCCGTGTGCCACAACTACTGAGCCTGTGCTCTAGAGCCCGTGAGCTACAACTACTGAGCCCACGCGCCTAGAGCCTGTGCTCCGTCACAACACAAGTCACCACAATGAGAAGCCCGCGCACCACAATAGAGTAGCCCCTGTTCATAGCAACTAGAGAAAGCCTGCGGGCAGCAACAAAGACCCAACTCAGCCAAAAGTAAAAAATAAATAAATAAAAAATAAATAAATAATAAACAAATGATTGGAGAGGCTCATGTACCCTAGAGGGTTGCATGAAGTCATAGATAAAATGATTCTCATTTTATAGATGAGAAAACTGGCTCAAAGGGATAAAGGGACATGCTCAAATTTGTAGACATGGGACCAGAACTCATACCTCTGGCCCCAGTCCTGTGCTTTTCCCTCCTCACCATTAAGCTGCATTCTTCGTGCTTGAAGCTGATCTAGGACTTTAGCTTAAATTGACTTGTCCTTGTCATTTTACACTGGGCAGGGAAAGGGTCTGGAGCAAGTCCAGCATCACACCATGTGATCCTTGCTAAGCCATATGGAAGGAGCCCCTCGAAATGGGTTTTCCTGTGCTGGCACCTGCCCCTTGCTGGCCCATGTCGTGTTTCCATTTTGGTTTGGGAAAAAAATGTGTTTAGGAACTACTGGCTGCTTTTTGTGCATTTAGTTTTTTTATTCTATTTCAGCCAAGGAACTTACGATAGAAAATGGCCCACTACTATTTCCCAAATATTTTGGTTCCAAGTTTGCTTGCCTCTTCTCAGTCTTCTAAGTCTTGATGTGTACTGAGTAGACAGGAGCTCAGCCTTGTTGTGGCTGCAACGTGCCTCTCTGTAGGGATCTCCCCACAGGGATGCTTACTTTATTTCTAGGAAGAAGGAAATGAGCCATCATCAGATAATATGGCCCATAGTTGTGCATAGTGCTGAGTGGGGATGGAGCCTCATCATTAGAGAGGTGCCTGTCCTGCAGAAGTCACCACACTTGTCCTGACGTCTGCTCCAGACTGTCCACATGCTTATCATTGCTCTTCTGTGTTCAAAATATTGTGACGCTCTCTCTACCTAGAAATTACTATTGATGCAACAAAGAGAGGTGTTTGTGTGCATGTCCCTATTGAATTTGGTAGATAACTGGTGGAATGGCTAAAAGAGGACATGGTAGAAATAATGATGCCCTTCAAGTGTCCTCCTCCAAGGGAGAGTGAGGAGATGTTCCTTTGGCCTTTGATTCTCTTCTCACCAGGGTTATTTGGGCTCAGGAGTCATTTCTGACAGTGAAGGGCTCTGGGACTGTGGCGGTTGATATGGGACACTGGATCCACGAAGAGGTCAGCTGTGCTGTGCATCCTGCTTCTTTGTGGGTGTGAGAGGTTGTTGCCTGTCTGCACTGGCAAGTTGGAAAGGATAACAGAACAGATCTGCTTACCCATTGTGTGGTTAGTAAAGACTGTTAAGTTGGACGAGGACACTGAAATCCTTCCAACCTTTGGCTGAGTGTTTAATGAATCTAATTAGCAGGTATCCGATAGAGGAGCTGGAGTTGTTTTTTGACAGTGTGAGGCCATGAACCAAAAGAGGCTACTCTTGAAATACTTTAAGCTTTGGAATGAATTATACATTTGTAATATTCAAAATCCAAAAGGTAGGAAAAGTTATTTCATAGACTCTTCCTTTGACTCCTGTCCCTCAGTCATGGAGATTCTCCTTGTCAGGGCCCCAACATTACCAGTTTTTTGGGTAGTCCAAAGATGTTTTGTGATTCAGTAGGGTGAAACAAAAAAATGATTTATAATTAGCACAATGAGGTTAATGGGCTGCTACTGAAACTGTGTCTTATGCCTGAAGTTTATTGGCATTTTCTCCTAAGCACAATCAACATTTCCTGTTTTTGTACTATTTAGCAAACTGTTTTTGGTGGGGTGCCTACCACAATGCATGGGGCACACATATACAATGGAATATTACTCAGCCATAAAAAGAAATGAAATTGAGTTATTTGTAGTGAGGTGGATGGACCTAGAGTCTGTCATACAGAGTGAAGTAAGAGAGAAAAACAAATACCATATGCTAATGCATATATGTGGAATCTAAAAAAAAAAAAGGTACTGATGAACCTAGTTGCAGGGCAGGAATAAAGAGATAGACATAGAGAACGGACTTGACATGGGGTGGGAGGGCAAAGCTGGGGTGAAGTGAGAGTAGCATGGATATATATACACTACCGAATGTAAAATAGTTGGCTGGTGGAAAGCAGCAGCACAGCACAGGGAGATTGGTGCTTTGCAATGATCTAGAGGGGTGGGATAGGGAGGATGCAAGGTAGGCTCAAGAGGGAGGGGATATGGGGACACGTGTCTGCATATGGCTGATTCGCTTTGTTGTGCAACAGAAACTAACACGGTATTGTGAAGCAATTATACTCCAATAAAGTTCTATTAAAAAAAAAACACTTAAAAAAACATGAAAAGAAATTTGAAATACTGGCTGCTGCACCTGAGGAGGGGAACTAGGTGGCTGAGGATCAAGTATGGGAGGGAGATGTTCCTTCATACCCTTTCATCTTTTTGAGTATGTGTACGCACATGTGTGTCCGTGTACTTACTAAGGCCATTGGAGTCCACAGGTCCATTCAAGATCCTAGGTGACCAGCCAAGCTTCTTGGTTGAGCGATGATGTATCTCGGTTTATTTATTTTAGCCAGCATCAGAATAGTTCCTGTGGAACTTATTTGAATTTAATTCAAAACAGTTACTGAGAGCTAGTGGGCACTTTGCTATGCCCAGTAGTGTGTGGAGAGATGCATTGGTCACGCTGAATTACATCCTGAGCAGTGCTGTCCACTAGAACTTTCTGCAGTGATGGAAATGTTCTCTGTCTGCATTGTCTAGTGTGGTAGCCACTAGCTGTATGTGGCTGTTGAACACTTGAAATGTGGCTAGTGCAACTGAGAGACTAAGTTTTTCATTTTATTTACTTTTGATTAATTTAAATTTAAGTAGTAGTAGTGTGGCTCGAGGTTAACCATTTTGGACAGTGCAGCTTTAGAGACAGTGTAATAAGTCCTGAGGCAAATGATTTCCCAGACCCGCCTTGGGATGGCCAGGCCCTAGTTTTGCAATGCACTGTATTCCAAAACTTTAAACTCCTTATTTGCAGCTGGATTTTTTCTCCCATAGAAAGAATGTAATGGCTAGGAACTGAATCCCTGGGACCACTACGACAGTGCCATATTGCCAGATGTGGTAGGTACCTTACAGCCTTGATGCTATGAAGTTTTCAGATGCCACTGAAATTGTTTCTATGGGGAAACATAGGCTGAGTTTCTCCCCTCACCTTCTGGCTAGAAGGAGTGCCTATTTTTAGGGGGGCCTAGGGACAAGTCCTGGGATTGCACATTTACCGCCTTGGAGAGTACCCTCCCCCCGCCCAATCTCACCTCCTATTTTCCAGCCTTGAGTTTTCCATCTGGGGCCAGGAAGTTCAGAAATAGCAAGTCCGAGCAAAGCCCACCTTTTTCTTCTTCGTATCTGCTTAGTTTAAGCCCCCTTCTTCCCCTTTATCCCGACCCAGGAAATACTGATCCTGTGGCAGAGCTCAGGGCCACGCCTGTCCAAGAGGCGGTGCTGGCGCTGTGTCCTTCCGCCCTGCGCCGGGGCCTGTCCACAGGCGTGAGGACAGGGATCGCCAGGGGCCTTTAGGTCTCCCTGGGTTTCTGTCATCGGCCTGTCTCCTCACACTCCCCACCCTCTGGGATCAGTTTCTGTGCCCCGTGGAGGCTGCGGCCGAGGGTCTGGGGAAGAGGAGACAGACCTGGGCTTCCCTCCCCAAAACACCCCCATGCCATGCCGTGATGACATCAGGTGTCTGGGACCCTAAGTCTGCTCCTCTGCTAACAGCTCTGACCTTGCACTTTGCACGTAAACACCTGCGCTTCAGTTTCCTAATCTATCCAACAGGCTGGCTCAGAGGCTCCCCTGCTTTAAGCTCTACTATTCTGTGATTTGCACAGGGAAGTGGGGATTGAGGGAGAGCCTCTCTGCA
The DNA here is from genome assembly GCF_026419965.1 of Kogia breviceps. Lineage (NCBI taxonomy): Eukaryota > Metazoa > Chordata > Mammalia > Artiodactyla > Physeteridae > Kogia > Kogia breviceps. The sequence goes on along the minus strand of NC_081322.1, from coordinate 38,675,710 downwards.
GGCCGCCGTGCCTGCCTGGGTGCCACCCTCTCTCCACCAGCTCTCCGAAGCTCCTGTGCTGAGAGGGTTTCTGCCTGAGAGGCAGGGAGGCTTGCCCAGTGGCTGATGAGCAACAGTGTTCTGAGGCCACACCAGGGAGGCTGAGTTTCCCACGGTCCCTAGTCTCATGGAAGGGATGTCAGGCAGCAGGTGCCAAAGCCCGGGGCCTGGTTTTGTGCAGCCTTTGTTTAGGAAGGGAAAGGACAATCAGGAGAGCCTGAATTTGGGTCTAAGACTGGGATGAGTGCTGCAGCCGTGGGCTCCCGGTCAGCTGTGCACCCCGCGCGTCCGCGTCGCCCTCGAGTGTGGTATCGAGCCCGCCGCTTTATACCAGGGCTCCCTGAGCCGGCCAGACTACAGCAGTGTCATCACATAAATGTCCCCACCTCACCGTGAGTAACCTTTCTTTCCCCCTCTCTGGATTTTCGCTCTGATCCCTTTGTCCATAGCAAACAAGCATTCTAGGTCTGCTGTGAGGCTGCATGTGGACACTGCCTCATTATCCCATTAATCTCTGTTTGCTGTCATATATTCAGCCAACAGTGGCATTTGCCTGCCTGTTAATTGAAAGCCTCTTTTTCATTGTCACTTACGGGAAGAACTGAATGCCTGTTATGCTACAGTCAGCCCTGTGGGATTATCCGCCACAATAGGCCTGACCAGCCAGATTAAAGTGTGCCGTCGCTGTGGGCTGCCTGGGTCATCAGTTCAGGGTCTGTCTCTCCGGCCAGGTTCTAAAGTGGACGGAGCTGGGTGGGCGGGCCGCCCATCCTGGAGTGGAGCTGGTGGATTCCCGTTCCTTTGTCACCTCTCGTAACGCCGCTGCTGGCGTCCGGTGCTCAGTGACAACGAATGGGTGTCACTGCCTCCTTTCTTTTCTTGATGTCTCTCTCTGGTGCCTGCTTTGTGTGCCTGCTCTGTGTCAGTGCCTGGCACTTAGAAGGCAGACACTTAGTCTTTGTGGAGCGGGTGAATGTGCATGATACAAGTCAGGAACCCTAAGCATAAGGCAAAAGGCTGCAGTGATTCCCTCCCTGATGTGCAGAAAACTCACCTCCACCCCTAGAGATTCTGATTTAGTTGTTCTAACAGGAGACCAAGGACTCTGCATTTTAAGCATGCATTCACGTGATTCCTTTTCAAGTAGTCGGCATCCAAAAAGCAGTGTCCCAGCAGCTTGAAGGAGAGGGATGGGTTCGGGAGGTTCTGGCTGGGACGTGCAGGGAACAACTTGGATGCATTCCACTCTTTTACCAGACAAGGCAAGCAGATTTCCTCTAACAAGCCAGCTCAGATCGTTTCCGTTCACAGTGGCCGCCATGCTGGGGGAGGTTGAGGTCACCCTCAGCTTGCTAGAGCGTGCCACGGTTATTCATCAGTGATGTCCTCCACAGGTGCAGATGGGAGTGGTGGCCTATGGACCATGCAACTGCTATCTTGGTGGCCTGGAGACTGGATCCTCAGGTGGCACAGTCTGTTAGCATGAGGCAGGCCAGCCAAGATGCAGGCTGTGATGAATCATTGTAATCCTTGGCTACCTTTCCCTCCCCTTAAGATTTTAGGAGTAGATGTAGAAAGCAGCTGCTGATATATGAAAGGCTTAGTGCATAGTGGAAAGAGCACAGACTCTGGCACCAGCTTGAATCCTGCTTTACCACTTAGCAGTTATGGGACGTTGGGCAACTTATTTAACTCTGCGTCTTAATTTATTCACCTGTAAAATGGGAATAATAATAGTACCTACCTCATAAGGTGGTTGTAAGGATTAAATGAGGTAAAATATACAGAGCATTTACAGAGCACTTAGAGTGCCTGGCACATAGTGAGGACGGACAGTATGTGCTAGCTGTGACTTTTATGAGCTTATCGTGGTTTGTGGGTACAAAAGAATTATCAGCTCTGGAGAAGGGAACTTTTGGAGTCCGAGACGCTCTCTGGTGGCAGGGCTGTGAAATTCACACAAGAGCAAGGTCCATCGGGTGCATCTGAACACAAAAGCACATACTTCTTCCTCTTGTAAAAGGGAAAGGGTTGCGAGACATAGGCTTACGCCTTCTGACAACTTATATCTGCCTGTGGAGCAGTGGCAGGTAGTTCACTGAAAGAGCCAGTGGATATTGATTTTTGCTTGAAGTTTTGAAAAGGATGAGTTCAGCTGGATTCGTGCATAGGGAGAGGGCGCTAACTGGTCCTAGTTTCAAAGGAGGTTGCTGGCAGTACTAACGATACAGTAAAATGAACCAGCAGCACTCCAAGCCTTCATGTGCTGGCTGAGCTGGTGTTCCTGTAAATTCCAACTAGCTGCTGTGTGGCTTAGCAAAGCCCCTAAGGGCAGCTGCAGCCAGGGAAGGGCCACAGAGCCCACGCAAGACTCTCGTTTCCCGGTTATCTTACTAGTTTTCACCTGACACTTATTAAGCTCCTGCTGTGTGCCTAGCATCGTGCTGGGTGTTGGGGGGAGGATACAAAAGAGGTGACTAGCCCACAGGTGCGCTAAGCTTTGACTGAGTAGACGGGCCAGACAGTCAACAAACTGAAACAATCCATCCCTCTTCTGTGCACTGCCTGTGAGGGGCCACGGGGACACACGCAGCGAGAACCTTGGGACGCCTTCTTTGGCGTTTACCATGCAGGACGGCGTGGCTGAGACGGGCACTGGGCTGTAGCAGGCCATCTGTGAGGAGGGCCACACAGGCCCTGCGGCGGTTCAAGGAGAGGACGCGCCGTAGGCTCGGGTTGGGGCCGGGCCGGGAGCCCGGCAGACGTCGCAGAGGAGCACACACCCCACGCTCAGACAATGGCAGCTAGCCCATTTTGGCAACGTGGGGTCCACGGAGAGCGGAGGTTGGAACGGTAGTGGCCTTGGGATGCTGGCCTCGGGCGCTGTGGAAGGGCCCTGAGCCGGGGGAGCGAGGCGCCCAGCGTGGAGCCCGAGTAGCGTTACTGGTCGGGCTGGGCTGTCTTACACAGGAGACGCGAAGAGGCAGGAGAAGCCGGGGGGCAGCCGTCGTGCCGGCCCGCCTTGAGTTCCTGACCCGGGGGCACCATGCAGACCGGAGAGAGGCCCGCCCGGGCTGGGCACGCAACGCAACCAACTACCGACGTCACCCGACTTGACCCACGCGGCTGTTCTCACCTGCTCGTCAACCTTTCTTGTGTTTTACAGATTCAGCCAGTTATTGAGAAAACCTTTCCGTTTTCTAAAGTTCCAGAAGCCTTCCTGAAGGTAGAAAGAGGACACGCACGAGGAAAGACCGTCGTCAGTGTCGTTTAAATAAACACTCGGTTTGGTGCCTGTGGGCTCTTATTTGGTGAGTGCCTTTTCCAGCCGCCCCTTTCCAGCTTAGACTAGAAGTTCCATGAAATAAATTTGGCACACACACACGTTCCTGCCAGTCATTTCCTGTCTTCTGAGCTGAGCAGAGACTGATTTTATAACCACAGCCCGACCCTCTGTCATCAGCCTGCTCTGCCCAGAGCGTTCTCGCGTCACCCGCCCCGACGCGGCCGCCGAGCTCCTCCGTGCCAAGCACGGGGGATACACACGTAAGCAGGGACACGATATGAACTTCTCTGCACTTGGACTTGTCTACAAAGTTGCTGAAAATTGCCTATTGTTTTTTTCAAGCTGTTTTTTCACAGCAGCTTTGTAAATTGTGGCGGCACCTTCTGTTCTAGTAGCTCAAACTCTGTTTTATCATCTGAATGATTGTGAGAGATGAGAGCTTTCAGCAGGTGGAGGGATGGCGGCATGAAGAGCTTACTTAAAGCTAATCCCTTCTTGGGGTCACAGTGAGCACTCTTCCCACTGGCCTAAGTTTTCTTTGATTTTTATTCCATCTGCTCCAGTGTGCGGCCATAACAGCCCTCAGAGTTCGGAATCTCTTAGGGTCGTATGTAAAAATCTCGCCAGCGATTTCATTTTTTTAGAAAATGAAAGGTGATGTAAAGTTTGTAATTTTATAAAACCCTTACTTTTTTGCATAAGGCTAGTCCTCTCTCGGCAACTGAAACGTGCTTCTCTGGGGACTTTTCCGTGGAAATTACCCCCATTCCATTGGGGACCAGAGTTCTCCAGTTTGACCTGAAGTGCTTGCATTTAGGTATCTCGCCAATAAACCCGTTGCGGCTTTTGAGTCTCTAGTCTGTGCCCTCTGATCACTGACGGTAAGTGTCCAGTTCCTGCCACGAGCCCCTCATTACGGCAGCTCAGCTGCTCTCGTTTGGCTTCTGATGTAGACCTGTCTGAGTAGCCTTCTACTTGGTTTCTTCCTGCTAGACGCTCGTTTGTAGTGTTGCATGAGGGGTTTTCTCTAGAATTGCTGTTCTCACCAGTACAAATTTACCTCGAAAGCAAGATGTTTTTCCAGGTGTGGAGAAGCCACTTTCGACTTCTCTGAATTCAACCTCAGCTCTTGCTCTTTGAGGCCTCCCAGTGGTAGTGAGGTGCCACCTCTCGAGGGAGCACCTCACTGACCCTCGTGTCCACTCAGAAAAGTGGTGTGTGCCCCTTCACCGCTAAGTCTGGAAAGAGGGCAGTCAAAAATCTCCCCCTGCTCTTATTCTAGCAGCTCTGAAACCCACCTTCTCCAGATCAGACATTTGTTTCTAATCTGCCTGCTGACCCTCTTTGAAGTGTTACAAGGGCTAGAATGGACTCTCTCAGATTCCATCAATACAGTTAACCAGAAACAAGTTTATTCAAGAGAGAAATTCAACACAGACTAGACAGTCTTACCCCCCACCTTACTGTAGAGAGACACCCAAAGGCCTAAGGCCGGAGCTGTGCACCTAAGAACAAGACGCGTGGCAGCTGCTGTGGACGTGTGCGAACATCTTAAAGCTGAAGGTAAATTCCTCTGATGGCCGCCACTGCCCACCACAGGCTCCAGAGGATCAACATTTTACAACTGGAAACATAGTAGCTGAAAAGGAAACAAGGTTTGTTCTTCCTAGCACCAGTATTCAGTGAGGAGGACACAACGACAGGAGGAAGCGGGTATTCAAGGAATGTTTAGCAGTTTCGTTCAAACTAGAATCACTGTTTGTTTGAACAGCACTGACCGACTGGGCCAGGGAGTGTACAAGCAGCAGCTAAACATTTTCAATTTCCACTGAAATACTTGCTGCGTCTTAGCGTTCTCAGTTCTGAGATTTGGCCGGCTAGGATTGCTTCAGTCTCCTTTCTTTCGCTTTCTGGAGAGAATTGCGGGTCATCCTCTTGAGCCTTCCACACCTCTCGTTTCTGCTCCCAGAAGTACATGACCGGAGGCTGTCCCCCAGCAGTCGTAGCAGGTGCGGGCCCGTGGAGCCTCACGGGGAAGGCAGCCCCGTGCAGGCCTCGTGCCAGTGCAGCTGGACAGGAGGGCAGGAAATTGGGCTAAAAGACCTGAGTTTAGCAAAGGGCTGCGTAACGCTGCTTCAGAACTACCTGTAGATAAGTGAGGATGGGCTCATAGATTAGGTCACGGTAATACTGTTTCAGTAGCATCTGCAAGAAAAGCACTAAATAATACTCACATGTGACATTCTACAGTGGGTTAAAATAATCCAGATTCTGCTAATAAATGTTAGCAGATGTGGACATGCTATCTTTGTAAATTTACTAATTTTTTAAAAATATGTTTATTTTTGGCTGCGTTGGGTCTTTGCTGCTGTGCATAGGCTTTCTCTAGTTGCGGCGAGCAGAGGCTTCTCTTGTTGCGGAGCACGGGCTCTAGGCACACGGGCTTCAGGAGTTGTGGAACGCAGGCTCAGTAGCTGTGGCTCACGGGCCCAGCCGCTCTGCATCATGTGGGATCTTCCTGGACCAGGGCTCGAACCCGTGTCCCCTGCATTGGCAGGCAGATTCTTAACCACTGTGCCCCCAGGGAAGTCCCTAATTTTTAATATTAAGAGAAACATTTTGTTTATACTTAGTTGCTTAAGGTAGGTCTGACTAGATAAGGCTTTCCCCACTTTGCTATACGGCATAATTAATAAGTCCAGAAATCGGAAGATCAAGGACCAAAATTACAGGCCTAATAAATTATTTCTTCTCAGATGCTGAACAATCTCCTACCTTACAAACTTGAGGTTCTGTCCTTCCCTTTAAAGTGTGCAGGACTTGTAGGTCTGCAAGGTCGGTAAGTTTGTTCTTGTTCTCTATCTTTGGAAATAATTTAATATGTACATAGTCTTGCTGCTAATGAGGCAACCTGTTTAAGCAGCTACTGAAAAGAAATGAAAGGGATGAAACAAGAGCAGGATGAATGACTGGTTTAAAATGATTACAGTCTTTTGAGAAGATGAGTGGTTGTCCTGGTCACGGCGATGTGATTCAAGAGAGAATTTAGAGCTGTTGAGGGAACAGGTCCACTTTCTTCTTGGCGCTTCTGTCTGCAGCCCTTGTTTTTTCTTTTTTTTTCTTTGTTTAAATAAGGTAGTTGAAAGACCTCCAGAAATATTCCTCCTGCATTCTTTTAATTCAGGTCTATAGGACCATGGCTTCCCACACTTGTGTTAACTTCTCTTTGCTGACACTGTTGAGGATAAGGTGATTTTGATCATACTGTGTACCCCCTGAAAGACAGAAGAGGAAAATGAGAGCAGGAAACATGCCCATGTGAAGGGGCTGTAGCAGACACAGTTTATTACAACACCAATGTAACAAGAGTAAGCAAGGTGTAAAACTATGTGCCTCGAGGAGACAAAGCAGGGAGGAAAGCCCAGAGACGCAATGAGGGCTGAAAGGTTCCAGCCTCTGGGGGGTGATATGTTAAAGCCCCATCATATGGCACCGGCAGGGGGAAGGGGGGCAGAATCTAGAAATGGGAAAAGGAGTAAAGAGATTGTGACAAATATTCAGTGGTGGGATTGTGGATTTGAGATACCAGCAAAAAAAGCAGGCAGGCCTGAGTAGAACGGTCATCGGAACAAATTTTGCATGAACGATGAAAAATCGTTGTATGAGGTCAAAGGGGAGGTTTGAGTGACACCCAGAAGTATAGGCGGGGCAGCACTCCCACTTCTGGGAACCCACAGGCTGTGGTGTATAAAAATTCTTAGCATTTAACATGCTGAGTTCCATTAGACTGTAAAACGAGTATGGTTTCCCTTTCACCAGAATATTTTTTTCCAAGGATGCCTACTAGATATTTCAGATCCTTTAGCCTCACAGCCTCTTCTTTCAGTGGAGAAGTATCCTTAACAAAAGAAAGGGTCATGTGATTTTTTTTCCAGCGTGGAGTAAACAGATACCTTATCCTTTTCAGCCGTAAGCCTCTGTACCAACGTCATAGTACCAAGGACTCCATCAAAATTAAAATCTGTTCATCTTGCTGCAGGGTAAGTGCGACTGGTATTGAAATCATACTGCAGCCTCAGGCCAAGAGGAATTAAACGTTCTTATTCTCTTCTAACGCATTCACAAAACATCCAAAAGGTCTGAAAGCTTACACGATAGATTTTGATAGGGAAGAAATCATCTCTTATGCATGCCTCTCTTCTAAGAAATTGGTTTATCTTCATGATAACTAAGAGCCTCTGCACAGCTAGGTATAGGACAGAATACAAAGGCAAGGTGCCCTGGGCATTTTATGCTTAAGTTTGGAAAAAAAAAGTCACCAACACCACAAACCCCACCATCTCCACTGAGACACAACACACTATACTCCACTGAGATTTCAGCAAATATTATCTTAAGGTCACAATGTCTTTTTTCATTCTTCAAGATTATAGTATCTTAAACATACTTTCTGTGTATATTACATCATAATTCTAATTAGAGTCATGACAACTAGAAAGTTCTTGAGAAATAATCTGATTCATTCTTTGCCTTTGGGGAGGATTGAAATCCTCCCAGACTTTTTTTTTTTTTTAAATTATTTATTTATTTATTTATTTTTGTAGTACGCAGGCCTCTCACTGTTGTGGCCTCTCCCGGTGTGGAGCACAGGCTCCGGACGCGCAGGCTCAGCGGCCATGGCTCACGGGCCCAGCCGCTCCACGGCATGTGGGATCTTCCCGGACCGGGGCACGAACCCGTGTCCCCTGCATCGGCAGGCGGACTCTCAACCACTGCGCCACCAGGGAAGCCCCCTCCCAGACTTTTAAAAAGTGAGTGTGAATCAGCTTACACTGTTGTTATAATGCCTTTGATTTGGAATAATACACGGATGTCTACCAAAACACCAGGAGATAGGTTAAAAGAAATAAATCTTATGGTAATATTAGTAGGTAACAAATGGTCAACAGTTGTAGCCAGTGAAAGTCACAGTCTCCTATTAAGTGCCCCTAAGAGAGAGGTATTTCTATCCCCCTTGCACAGTATGTGGGACTGTGTGGCCCTACTCTCTCTTGTCCACAAGATGGCATCACTCTCCCACATTCTGAGACATTTAAAACAGGTTAACAAGTGATTATTATGGCTACCATACTTGATATACTGAGAGTTCACAAACATACAGAACAGTATCCTTATTCCAAAGGCACTGGACTAATTTATATTGCATTTTAGGAAGTGACCTTGGAGCTTTAAAGCGAAGCCCCAAGGAGGAGGCTCCTGGAGTCCCACAGTCCTTTTCAGAGTCGAAGACTAGAAAGCCAGGAATCCTTACTCCTGGTCAAGGTAGCAAGTGGGGGAAAATCCCATATCCTTGGAGCTTCCAGAATGTAAGTGCTCTGAAGCCAAGGTACCGTCCTTTTTTTTTCCTTTCACTTTGATACCCCCAGTGTGTGGCACAGAGCCTGTCACATTGTGACAGTACCCAATAAATACATGTTGAAAGAATAAAAGGAATGCTCTAAGAGACTAGCTCATAAAGATTACAATGAGGGCTTCCCTGGTGGCGCAGTGGTTGAGAGTCCGCCTGCCGATGCAGGGGACACGGGTTCGTGCCCCGGTCCGGGAGGATCCCACATGCCGCGGAGCGGCTGGGCCCGTGAGCCATGGCCGCTGAGCCTGCGCGTCCGGAGCCTATGCTCCGCAACGGGAGAGGCCACAACAGTGAGAGGCCCACATACCAAAAAAAAAAAAAAAAAAAAAAGATTACAATGACCTTAACCCTGGACATAGGAAGCTGATCACATCTGTAAGAAACTTTTCCCCAAAATCCAGGTTTCCAATTCAGTCTAGTCACATTTCTTTGGCTTCTCTGGAGGTTTTGAAACTCTATCTTGTATAGACTGAGGAGCTCCAGTTTAACAAGTTGTTCAAAATAAGAATAAAGATAGTGACTCTTAACAGTTTGAACTTCAGGTTGATCATCTATAAAATGGGTATCTTACTTGTGTACATACTGACAGATCTGTCATGCCAGCCTACAGTGCATCTGTCTCCTTCTTGTACGTTATACAATGTACGACTTTGGGCCCCATCCAGCCTGGAGTCAGATATTGCTTAGTGGTGCTCCCTAAATGTAGTGCCCTGCCTTTGCCTCATTAATTAAACTTAGTTTGCCTCTGAGCACCTTTCTGTTCCTCAGATTCTTAGGTGGCTTGGCCGCTCTCCCCACCTGCAGATCAGAAGTGACAGCCACTTTTCTCCAGGGGCAGTCACCAAAGCCCCTGATGGAAATGTTCAGGCATTATTCTCCATCTTCCACAAAAGTTATTTTAAAACCAGGTTGCAGCTGTTTCTTTACCACTATATCTTAATTTTTAATGACAGCTTTGGCCTAGAACCCTGACTCAGGTAAAATTGAGCCAACTTTCTAGCCATGATTTAAAGTGGTGTGTGGTATAGTTCCACTAAATTGACAAACATAACCACACTGGTTTCCTTATAGGGGATAGAAAGTCTCCATTAATAATTTAAAGCAAAATCACCCCATATGATATGAATAAAACACACTATCATCATTTGCTTGTCTATAGCAACAAAGCTTCACTGAATTCCCATGTCTACTTGAGGTCAGTTTTTTTTGCTTTATGTTGTTTTAAAATTATCATCAGTAGTTTTCGTAGACAGGCAGCATGGGCATTACCTGGGAACTTGTTAGACATGCAGATTCTTGGGCCCTACCCCAGACCTACTGAATCAGAACCTCTGAGGGTGGAACCCAGCAATCCGTGTTTTTTTTTTTAACAAGCCCTCCAGGGGATTCTCATGCAGATAAAGTTTGGAAACCCCTGGCCTAAATTTATTTGTTCTTCCCCCAGCACCGTCAATCAGTTTGCTCTGGATTAACTTCACTGAACAAATGTTAAGTTGAAATCTTTTTGGCTATGTTGTTTGTTTTAATTCCTTTCCAGTCTTAGATCTTTACAATGAAAGTTTACATGAGAATCATCAACTATACAGACTGAGGTCATAGCCTTTTAACTTGTTAATTTTAGTCTAACATTGTTATAATAAATGGTTTAAAGCCGGCCCATGTCCAGATTCCACCTCAGCACTTAATGGGTGTGAGATTGTGGCCAAACTGATTAACTCCTCTGAGCCTCAGTTTGGGGGCTGTAAAGTGGGGGAAGGAGGGATAACACAGGCCTCTTGGGGCTGCTGTGAAGATCACGTGAGATAACGTATGTACAGTGTATAGCATTGAGGCTGGTACATAGTAAGGGATCACTTACTATTAATAATAGCACATGCATCATTTTCCAAAGTAAAGAAGAGCTTTTTAGTTAACTAAAGAAAGACACAACAAAGAAAATAAAGGAAACGATCCTTACCTTTGATATCTAAAACTAAATTTGGCTTCAGCTTGCTATAGACCCTGCCGTCAGACTTCATGCTCCAGAACTGACTGTCGACGTCCTGTTCGAGCGCCAGGCCCAGTTTAGAGCCAGAGGTTACTAGGTTCCCCATGATGGTCAGGCAGCAGTCTTCTGCTATCTGCTCAGTGGAAAAAAACAAGGTATCTTAGACATGGGTGGATACACATTCAGGTACCATTGTAAGCAATGTCCTGTGTGAGCTGATTTTTAAAGTTATCTTAGTTCCTAGCTTCATTTATACCCCACATGAGGAATGTCAGCTTTTAGCCATGGTACTGGGATCAAAGAAATATTTATGCCCTTCATTTCAGATGACATAAGGGATAGAAAGTTCTCAATTCTTGTCCATTGTTAAGAGATTTATGTCCTTTGTGAGGCCCTCTGTCTTTTACGTAAGGTAAGCTTTAGTACACTAAAAATGCCCATCATGATATTTCCCCCCAGAAATCACCATGATCTGAGGCTGGGTCTGTAGCTAATCTTCCCAATGTATCCACTCCACTCAGCCTGACCCTTCCGGAATATGACTGCATCTCTAATTTTGAAGGCTGCTGTAGCACTGAAGTTGCTAAAAGGGCATTTTACCATTTTAAAACTTGCAATTCCATTTACTAATTTGTCTTGTCTTCCCTTCATGAGGAATGTCTAAAATTTTCTAAAAAGGCATGCTATCCAAGCATAATAAGAGAAAACACAAATGCAGTAGAGTGTGTTCTAATGCAAAGATCTTATGGGTCCTTCTATGAAGTGAATCTACCCTTAATATAATGTAAATAAGGTATGGCGGTCATGTTCATATGGCATTCACACATATTGCTATAGAAAATGCTTATGAAAAGTGTACTGTTCTACAATATTTAGATAAAAGGATTGTGATAATCTAGGACACTTTCCTTTTTCTCACTGACCTACCAAATTCAAAGCTGTTAAAACAATATCACTGTAATGTTCATTAGAAATAATTGCTGAAAGATGCCATTTTCTTGAATTAAGATAACTCAAAGGCAGAAGTTTGCTTTTTCTATGCCTCTATATTAGTTACTTCTGTTTCTCATGCTATTTCTTCTATGCATGTCTAAATAGTACTTCTGTTTACTGAAAGGATGATTCTCCCTCAAGCACAACAGACCCAATTAACAAGTTGTACTTCCTTTCAGCAGGCCGTAATACCTTCTGCTGACTCACGGGACACCAGGATTAAAAACAATCATGAGCAAACAGGCAAGCCCATAAAATCAAGGAGTTAAAAAGAATATGTACAATAGAAGTATGAGCATCTCTCATAAAATCTTACAGCACTCAGCTTTTAAATGTGCATTGTGGCCGGGGGTGATAGGAGGGAGATGGGCAATTTTCCATTTTACAGCGTGTGACAATTAGGAAATGGATTGTGTTGTACACAGGGTGGTATCTCTTCACCCTTCAACCTAGTCTGTGGGGTCCTCCAAAATGGAAACAAACCAGGAGTGATCTGTGTTGATAATGATGGGGCTTATAAGTTTATTTCTATAACAAGTAGGTTAAGGAAAAAGGGGAGGGTAACACAGACACTTGCTTTTTCTATTACTGTATAAAAATCAAGTATAGATATAAAGATTCTATCTTGGATCAGTGCTAGATTTACCTCCCATTTAGGTTCCTAGACAGGTTCTATCAGAACTAAGAAATAGTTTCATGAAAAACCTTCTAACTTATTTCTGAAAATGCTCCAGGAATCATGAAGTAGCATCTACTTGAAGAAAGATGCTATTATAGACCCTTGTCTAATCCAAAAAGCTCACCCTGCATTTGATGCATCCTTCTTGATAAATCCAAATCTGGTCATCAGCACCGACATCCTCCATGACCTGTATTCTGAGAAGCTTCAGATCCTCTAAGTTTCCATTGGTTGACATGAATAACCCCGTTGCTTTGTTTCGAAGTCTGAAATAAATTCGTTTCTAGAAGACAAAACCCCAGCAATAGTCATACAGTCATATACAAGCTGTACTTTAGAGGCACTGAACAAGCATCAGTAGCAGGGGCAGAATCCCAAATGAGTCTGGATAAGGGAAAACTGGTGTATCTGAGAGTTTCAGAGGCTTTAGGATTTTCTCAATGAGGAGAGGTTGACAGAATTTCAAAGTGCCTGGGGCTGGGAGCCTGCCAATGGACAGCCCAGGGCTTGAGACATACCAGGTTTTGATGTCAGGTGTAGTAACATTTCTGAAAGCAGTCACCACCTTTGGCACCAGAAACACAGCCGAAATTCAGAAATTCTCAGGGGTGGGGTGGGGTAGAGGCCAATTTCACACTTGAAATTGGAACTAAGAAGTTAATTACATTTACAAAAAAGATTTCAGAGAAGAGTCTAGTCAAAGCACGTAGAAGAAGAAAATACCTGAACAAAAGGTCGTAGAGAACCTATTTGGCGACAGCCACTGAATTCATACCAATTAGGTACTTCGGCTGGTGACAATAGGAACTGTCGACCCCTGTAATTGCCATATTCATAAGTAACCCATCTGGAAAACAAAAGGAGTAAGTAGCAATATCCACCTCACAGTGGGCACCAATTATATTTTCAGAACACTTTGAATTTTAGACTGAGCTTTTTATTTATTTATTTTTAATTTATTTTCGGCTGCGTTGGGTCTTCATTGCTGTACTTGGGCTTTCTCTAGTTGTGGTGAGTGGGGGCTTCATTGCGGTACACGGGCTTCTCATTGTGGTGGCTTCTCGTTGCAGCGTGTGGACCCTAGAGCGTGCAGGCTTCAGTAGTTGGCAGCATGCGGGCTTCAGTACTTGTGGCTCATGGGCTCTAGAGCACAGGCTTAGTAGTTGTGGCACACGGGCTTAGTTGCTCCATGGCACATGGGATCTTCCTGGACCAGGGATCGAACCCGTGGTCCCCTGCATTGGCAGGCGGATTCTTAACCACTGTGCCACCAGGGAAGTCCCTAGACCGAGCTTTTTATACTTTAAATATATGTTGGAGGATAAAAAAAAAGGAAACTACCTTATTATCAAAAACAGCTACAGGGGCTTCCCTGGTGGCGCAGTGGTTGAGAGTCCGCCTGCCAATGCAGGAGACACGGGTTCGTGCCCTGGTCCGGGGGGATCCCACATGCCGCGGAGCGGCTAAGCCCGTGAGCCATGGCCGCTGAGCCTGTGCGTCCGGAGCCTGTGCTCCGCAACGGGAGAGGCCACAACAGTGAGAGGCCCGCATACCCAAAAAAAAAAAAAAAAAAAAAAAAAAAAACAGCTACAGCACCCATGTCTTGACAAATAGCAAATTCATGGTACATGAGTATTTACGCCCAAAAGGTCCACTCTTGAAGAGAAATAGGTAAGTGTTTTCTTCAATAAGGCAATGAACTAGAGATAGTCTTTTAGCAGGACAGCCCAGTACTTCCTGTGAACTTTACATAAAACATCTTCAGTTGTAATAATGGACCTTTATTTAAATGGTTAATACTTGTAAAGTTCTTACACAGGGTAAGTGCTATATAAGGGTTAGATAAAAATAAATAATAAAGTTTTGTTTAAAATGGGAGTAATCTTCCTCAATCCAGAAAACTACTAAAGATACTCAGGTCTCTTCCACACAGAGATGCTGGTACCCACACCTGAAGTCTGGGTTCCAGCGCAGACCAGCATGCAAGCAACACAGTAATCTTTCTCTCTGGTTGATGTATTACATCAAGGAAGAAGGTTCTCTGTTTTTAACCCTGGAACTCTAAAATGTTATCATCATAGTCATTTTACCATAAAAACAAAATATTAGTTTAAACCTGCTGGAAAAAAAAGTCATGCATAAAATTCTATCACCCTAATAATCTGAATGTTTTTTAAATAGCTATAGTCCTCTCCAACATTTGATGCCTTCAAACTATACCTATTGTTTTTGTGAGTGAAAGAAAAATACTCTTGTAAAAACACATTATTGATAGTCCTTATTCATTTTTACATCTTAATTTCAAAATTATTCAAAGTTGAGAAAAATCTTCCCATGTTGACATTAAATCATTTTGCCTATAAAACATCTGCTAGTCACTCCTAGCTGAAGGAAAATCCCAACCCTTACTCCAAAATCAAAGGATTTGGTCTTTCTAAAGGATAAGAAAAATCAGTTCTCTTTTCTACTTGCTAAGGAAGTGCTCAATAAATTTATTGCAAAGCGTTCGCCTAGGAACTTTGAGAGTCCTTAAGTAAACTAAAAATCTGGATGAAGGGATGATGTCCCACACGGCTTTTCCCAACAGAAAAAGTATACTGTGAGGGAACATAAATATTAATAACCCTTACAGAAAAAAAGGGGCTATATGTCAACTTGGTTAAGGTAACATAGAAGAGAAATATGATCAAACTTAATTTTTAAAATCTATTTTATTGAATAAACAAGTAGGTAACTCACTTACATGCCACCAATCACCTGAACAGAGCGTATGTGCGTGTTGAATCCTAGGGATTGGAGATTAACTATTTCTGTACTAAATTCAATCTTTTTTCCTTTGAAGTCTTCTCTTTCAAAAAGAATAATTGTTGGTTCAGAAAATTCCTGTTTAGGAACAAAAATAATGTTCTGTTACTCATCCTTGATAGTAATTCGAACTTAACGTGAAAATCATCGTTACAAGGACAAAGCAGAAGATCTGGCCGGATTTGGCCTGCTCATAATCTCCCTTTTCCAGAAAGTCTGGGTGGTTATATACTCCAAAGCTAAAGCAAGGAAGGATGGAGGGCAGAAAGTTTTTCCCTTACGTAGAAAGGCAGGTAAATGTATTATAAAACGGGGAAAATATCCCAGGCATAAAGGAACAGGTATATATGCCTGGAATATCAATTCTAATGGAATTTATTTTCAACTTTTCTGTTTTCTATTGAGATAAGAAGAGGCTGGAAAGTCAAGGACATAAATGGCGAGGGTCGGGGGCTGTGGTGATCTTTGGGGGTCTAGTAGTAATCTGCCTAATAAAGGAACCTTCCCCTTGTATGCATTTTCAGATGTCTTTTTGTTGTTGTTTTTAATTGTCAATAAAGACAATGATTCTGTGTATTCCCAAACTTTCCGGTAGGAATAATTGTTAGGAGAGAAAAAATAGGATGGAAGCCCCAAGTTCAAGTCCACTGAATTTCAGAAAAATGAAAAGTTGGCAGCTTATGCTTGTTTTTCAAATTACAGATCCATATGACCCTAGACTAAGCTCTAATAATAATCCTAAAATCATAAATGATAAATGAAAAATTCCCTAACTTGCTTAAAGTTTTGTGGCAACAGTGTGACACCTTACTGCTTCATGTATGTGGATGTACTCTGATGTGTAGAAAGATCTTGACCAGTAAACAGAGCAGATCAGTGTGTAGAGATGTTCTATATGGTCTAGAAATTAGGTTATATAAACCATACAAGAAGGAAATGACAGAAACTGTAGTAGTATTACTACTTTGCACTTTACTGCACTTTTCTCTGAGATGGCATGCCAAAACATTCCAAGCACTCTAATCTAGCGACAACAACCAAACGATTTTGAAGTACTAAGTCACAGTTAAAATATACATTCTTAATATGGGTAAAATATTCATTTCATCATGATCAAAACTTAAAGGAACATCATCTGTAAATGTCAAAAGTGATGTGAGCATATATGCTAAGTTCTGCTTGAAGGAAGGCATTTGAAAGCTTTAAATCTAAAGTGGGGTTTTTTTTTTTTTAAATACTTGTAGGATGCTTTTAGAATTCTAAGCAGGTTAAATATCAAATTTTTAGATATTTTATTATTTGTAAGTTAATGAATCTTACCACATCATTTTATGTTTCACTGCTACTATTTTCACATCTCAAGGAAGGTCAACATTTTCATTATTTGAACAGGCAGGAGGGGATGAGAAAAAGCCAACTCACATATGTTCCTTCTACCTTTAAAGCTAAAATCACCAACTACATATGTTTAAAGCTTTTTATGAGATATCAGCTACCAAAAACTAACAAATACTTCCCAAACTGTCAGATACACCCAGACTTTAACATCTGAACATTATCTTGCAGTATTGTTCTATTGAGTATTGCTTTGTCTGCATTAAAATTAAAGATTTCTGGTCAAAAAGGAGCACTATAATCTGGATTGGCACATACATGAGAAACTGAGAAAAGTCATTTCATTGCAAATCTCAAACAACAGAGGAATAGATTTAAAAACTATAAGGAATTTCTGCAAATCAATAACAACAATGACGGAAAACTAAAGAGCTGGGCAAAGGATATAAATAGGCAATTCACTGAACAGAAAACCCAAATGACTAGTTTATGAGATCTCACCCACAGTGAAATGCAAACTAAAACAACTTCTACCCCATTCTTTCAAACTGACAAAAGTTAGAATGTCAGAGACTACCCCATTCTTTCAAACTGACAAAAGTTAGAATGTCAGAGAATACTGAATAATGGCCATGATGCTGAAAAGTGGAATCCACATGCACTGCCAGCAACAGTGTAAAGTGGTGGAATTCGTCAGTACTTACTGAAGGTTGCATATTCATGCACGTGAGATCCAGTAAATCCACTCTTTTTTTTTTTTTTTTTTTTTTTGGCTGCATTTGGTATTCGTTGCTGCCCACAGGCTTTCTAGTTGCAGCGAGCGGGGGCCACTCTTCATTGTGGTGCATGGGTTTCTCATCACGGTGTCTTCTCTTGTTGCAGAGCACAGGCTCTAGGTGCGCAGGCTTCAGTTGTTGTGGCTCGTGGGCTCTAGAGCGCAGGCTTAGTAGTTGTGGCGCACGGGCTTAGTTGCTCTGCGGCATGTGGGATCTTCCCGGACCAGCGCTCGAACCCGTGTCCCTGCACTGGCAGGCAGATTCTTAACCACTGCGCCACCAGGGAAGTCCCAATCCACTTTTTAATATATATCCCCAAAAGATCCCAGGGTAATCCATTATGCTGTATGTACATCTAGTTAATGATTACATATTGTATATACATATTACATCACGTGCACCCATTAGAATCAATAACTAGATGTACATACAGCATAATGGATGGCTCTCAAAAAATTTAATGTAAGGCGTTTTTATAACATGAGAACTATAGCATAATACTGTATATAAATTAAAAGCCTGTATACATATTTTTAAAAACATTTTATAGGAATATCCAAGCTGTACTCCAAACACATTAGAATGGGTACCTCTAAAGGTAGAGGTATAGAAATAGGGCTCAGGGGGACTTCCCTGGTGGTCCAGTGGTAAAGAATCTGCCTCACAATGCAGGGGACACAGGTTCAATCCCTGGTCGGGGAACTAAGATCCCACATGCCGCGGGGCAGCTAAGCCAGCGCCCTGCAACTACTGAGCTTGGGTGCCTCAATGAGAGAGCCCGAGTGCCGCAAACTACAGAGCCCACGCGCCCGGAGCCTGCACGCCACAACAAAAGATCCCGCGTGCCTCAACAAAGATCCTGCAACTAAGACCCGATGCAGCCATAAATAAATACATAAATAAATTAATTAATAATAAATAAATAAATCTTAAAAAAAGAAATAGGGCTCAGGTGTGAAATGGAAAAAAACAAGATGGAAGGGCCTTGAACTAGCCCATGACTGTGCACTGTGCACCATGACTGACCCAACACTGCCCCTGAAGTCTGAGAAAACAGCAAACAGTTTACATTTTAAAGATCTGGAAAGAGACCGGGGTAAAAAGTTGTCCACGAAACTATTTTTTCTGCCTCCAACTTTGTCCTGAGTAAGCCTACCTGCTGGTTCCCTTGCTCTGTCAGCTGTGTGACCATACATCTCTGTAATGCTATATTCACCCTGAGATACTTACGACATCTATAAAACGAACAGACTTGAAAGTTGCTTCAGGCAGGCACCCCATTGCAGACAGCGAAGGATAGTGGCCTTCCTCCAACACGTACTGATTACCCGAGAAATTTTCTCCGTCATATGCAACCCAGCTATAGAGGAAAAACCACACACACGTATAAAATGTAATTTGAGTCTTCCTAATCAAGAAGTCTGATTTTTAGGGCTTCCCTGGTGGCGCAGTGGTTGAGAGTCCGCCTGCCGATGCAGGGGACACGGGTTCGTGCCCCGGTGCGGGAAGATCCCACATGCCGCGGACCGGCTGGGCCCGTGAGCCATGGCCACTGAGCCTGTGCGCCCGGAGCCTGTGGTCCGCAACGGGAGAGGCCACAACAGTGAGAGGCCCGCGTACCGCAAAAAAAAAAAAAAAAAAAAAAAAAAAAAAAAAAAAAAAAAAGAAGTCTGATTTTTAGAGGTAGCTGCCATACAATAAACACAATGCTTATGGCTAACAGTGTTCTCTCTGTAAAAATGTCTGGATATATTTACTGCATTTCATCTTGTGGCAAGTTAATATTCATAAGTCATTTGGGAAATACAACTTTTTTCTCCATGAAATGATTAATGCTTTCACCTCTCCACCTACCAGCATTCCTTGTACCTCTCATGGTGTCACCATTCTCCCAGCCAAGGTGGTTCTGTCAAGGCCTCGAGTCTTCGAGTCTTTTCTGAATACTCCTTAACCTTCATAGCTAGTCAGTCACCTGGGTCTACTGTTTCCTCCCCAGATTTCTCCCTCACCCCTTTATCCTCATTTCCAACACCTCTGCACTGGGCCAGGAGTCAAGATACCACAGTGACTTAGACAAGTCACTTAGTCTCTCTAGCACTCAGCATTATTGACAAAATGGTGATTTATCAGGCTTCCCTAGAGGAGTTGGGGGGTCTTTTTGTTTTTGTTTAACCCAACACATACTTATTGAGGAATAATTGTGTGTCAGGTATTTTTCCATTGCTGGGGATATAACAAGACAAAGTCCCTGGTATCTTGAAGTTTATATGCCCTAGTGAGCTGAGACGGACAATAAATGAATAACAAAAAAGTACATGTCTGGTAGTAATAAATGAAGCAGCATATGGGACAAAGAGAAACTAGGACAGAGGTGCAGGTATGTGCTAATAAACAGTGAAGCTTTATATAAATCTGTGCATTTGAATGCAAAGCCGGTGCTCTTTCCACTTTGCATTGCCAAATGGCATGACGGTGCTGTTTAGACCATGAAGAACTATATGATAAAGGCATTACTACTACTTATTACTATTATTCAACTCAATTCATCACCTTTTGCACAGATTGCTCCAAGGGTTTCCTGATCCGTTTCCCTGACTCTGAGCTCCTTGCCTTGCCCATCTTGTATTTTCCTTTGGCATCCATCTAAATTCATATGCTCGGGAGAGTCATCACCTGAGCCCACCCTCCCTGTCCAAACTCACTTCCCCTCCCCCCAGTACAAAGACCTCCCAGCTAGAGAGGGTGGTGTGCCCATCATCAGCATCTCCACCCCAGGCATGCACTTGCCTATCATGCAGAATGCCTACCCTACTCCTACCGACCTGTAAAAAAAAAAAAAAAAAAAAAAAACCTATCTTGGGAGGTGCCTTAGGAGATGATCTAAGGGAGAGGCCTAGAGAGCAGAGAACCTGGTCTGAGTCCCATTGCACAACGAGGTGGTGATCTTCAACTTCTCCCACCCACACTGATGTCCATGTCCTCTGACGCCCAGCACTCAGTGCTCTAAAGTCCACTTCAGTACTCACATGGTCTTGTACTATGTGGTGGTCTCATATGGTACCAAGCTCCTCCAAGTGTATTTACTTGCTGATATGTGAATCCTGTTTTCCCCCACTGGTTGGGCGTTTTGCTTACCTGCCTCCTAAAACCCTGCAAGACTTGGCAGAAAATGACTCATCAATTTGACTTGTTGTTTCTTCAAAACGCTGACTGCGACCTTGAAACTGTGGTTCCGAAAACAAGTGAATCTTTGAAAAAGTAAACGGAAATAACATAAATTCTTTTCCTAAACACATTAACTCATTCAGCCACTGAAATGATAACCAAACATGACCTGCTAACTTTTGTTACCGTAAACTGGTATGAATTTTATAAATCCTTTAATTTTTTTACTTCTACATTAATGATCAATTAGAAATACTCTGGCTGCACCATTCGTGATTGTTTAATTTCATTCAGAGACATCTAAGGATAGTCTAACAACAGAGGCAGCTTTCTACAGAACACCCTCTTGTAACAAGCTGTGAGGCATTTTAAAGCTTTACTGTGGCCAAAAGTAGTTGTTCACAGTTCTAACATTTACAAGAAACTATATTTTGGAAACATGTAGTGCAGTTTTCCTCCCTCTCAATGGAAACTACCTGCTGACTTATTAGACTCTTTTGTATGCCAATAAAGGAGGCTACAGTGGTGTTTGTGCCTCTGTAATTATGGCTCTCTGAACACTTCCATTAAAAAGTCTTTAACAAATTTAACACTTCAGTTGATACAGAGTCAGCATTCAAAAGGCTTAAGTGAGACACCATATAAAAGACACTATAAAAAGCCTAATGCAGACACAGCAAATACGAAAATTCATTTTATTGTTTTCCACAATAACTATACGCTATTGTTTGAAATACTAATCCTAGTGTATTAATATAAAACTCTGATCCACTGTAATGATATAAAAATTTAACTTTACATAAGAACATTTTATAAGAAATATTTAGATATGGGTCAGTGCTATCAATTAAGCCTTACTGTAAACTTAAATCTAATTTTAAAATATAGTTATGCTTTCAGGCACAAAAATGGGTAAAACTAACAATATGTTCCCAAATGTATGATGTTTTACACATAAATTCAGCTTTTTAATGGAAGGTTTCTAATTATGAAAGATAGAATGTTTGTTAAGTTACCTGATTTTGTCTCCCTGGGCTGGTGAAAGAATCCTAAGAATTTTTAAGGGGAAGAGAAAAGGAAATGAGTAGGGCAGACATCTTGAAAATTTTTTCTGTAGATCATTAACAATTACCATTAAAAATAATCTCAGGATAGTTTCTATAGTTAAGTATTACATGAACCAGAAGCACACATTAAGGGAATCCAAAATTCAGTTAACTCTTCTTAGAGAAAAATGTAACTCCTTACCAAACATATGGGTTGAACAGAAGAGATCTTACAATTTTTGCCTCCCCAGTCCTCAAAGCTGGTATAAAAGCCTTTATCCAGTATATACTGTTCTCCTGTGAAGTCAGGATTTTCATAGGCTACCCATCTAAAGAAACAAAAAACACTGACTTGTTATAGTTCATAGTTTACATTTACAATAAAAATATCACCCATTTGGATAAATATACATTGTATAGCAACTTTCATTTGTTTTACTAATAAGTAATCTGAATAATTAATGGTTCTCCATTCATCTTTTAGGGGCAGATAGATTTGTCTGCAGGACAAATCAAAGTGGCTAGTGAAAGAGTATCTTCACATGAACCTTTTGGTGTTCTCACTTATCAAATCTTATTCCCTGAGGAAACTCTAATAAGCCCATTTCTCTATATTTATTTCTAATTCTATTCTAAGGAAACAATTTGGACTTTCAAGAAGTAGCTATAAAAGTTCCTTTAGGGCTTCCCTGGTGGCGCAGTGGTTGGGAGTCCGCCTGCCGGTGCAAGGGGCGCGGGTTCGTGCCTCGGTCCGGGAGGATCCCGCGTGCCGCAGAGCGGCTGGGCCCGTGAGCCGTGGCCGCTGGGCCTGCGCGTCCAGAGCCTGTGCTCCGTGGCGGGAGAGGCCGCAGCGGTGAGAGGCCCGCGTACCACAAAAAAAAAAAAAAAAAGTTCCTTTAATAAGCAAGTAAGAATTCTTTTTGTTATCAACATTAAAGTATTTTTCCAGAAAGATACTACAGGAAGCTATGTCTCTATTACACAACAAACCACACTGGAAAAAAAAAGCTGACATAAAAAAATGCTTAAAGAAAAAAAGATAAAACAGCTAAATAATGAAAATTTTGTTTCAATCAGGATTTCCAACATGACACAACTATGTAATAAGCAAAACTGAACAAACTCTTGAGAATACTAAGAATGAATCTCTTTTGGAATGTTTTCATATTTGTTATCTTTTAAATGATCCACACTCAGAGAGGAGAATCAACAAAACCAACTTACTGATGCTCTTTTTTTTTTTTTTTTTTTTTTTTTAGTGGTACGCGGGCCTCTCACTGCTGTGGCCTCTCCCGTTGCGGAGCACAAGGCTCCGGACGCGCAGGCTCAGCGGCCATGGCTCACGGGCCCAGCCGCTCCACGGCATGTGGGATCCTCCCAGACCGCGGCACGAACCTGTGTCCCCTGCATTGGCAGGCGGACTCTCAACCACTGCGCCACCAGGGAAGCCCCCTGATGCTATTTCTTATACAAAGATAAAGTCTTTGAAGGGTAAACAGTTTTTCAATTCTGTTTCTCCTCAGTTAATTCATTGCCTTATATTGATCCTCTCACAGCTTAAAGGAATAATACCTTTATGCCCATATATATGCTCAGAACTTTCCAAAATGCATTCACATCTATTATCACATTTAATCTTTTAGGGATGTAACACAGAATAACCAACCTGACTCCGTATTAGATCTAGTCCTTTAGCTCTAACCTTTGCGCTCTGTTGCCTGTGCTTAGTCATGCTGGCTCTGCAGCTCTGTAAAGGAATGCTGCCTATAGCCTGAAATATACATGATACTCCATTCTCAAGGCTCTGACCTGTAAAGCTTTAGTGTAAAACTTTTCCATTCACCTAGAGATAAATCAAGTTGCAGAACAGAAAACAACTGTCTTGTGGAGGTTTCTAGGAACACTGTGACCAGACCTACGTAGACAGCTGCAAGAACAAAGGATTCCAGCACCAAGAAGTTGGCAACAACCTACCACAGCCCCTTGCCTTTTAGTATAAAAGAAGCCTGAATTCTGAGTAAAGAAGCCTGAATTCTAAGTCGGGGAGGATGGTTCTTTGGGCCACTAGCCCACCATCTTCTCCATCTGCTGGCTTTCTAAATAAAGTCACTATTCCTTGCCCTAACACCTTGTCTCTCAATTTACTAGCCTGTTGCGCAGCAAGCAGTATGAGCTCGGACTCAGTAACAGGGAGGTACTGGTTTTCACGTTTTACTGAAAAGAAAACCTAAAGACACAGAAAAAGTAATTCGTTTATTCATTCAACAAACTGATTGGCCATGTACCACGTGCTGGGAACTAGACTGGCATTAGGAATGCAAGATGAAAAAAAGACAAAATCCTTGCCCTCGAAAGTTCAGAGATGGGTAAGAAGCATCACATGGTATTATTTGTTGGTGTTTGTTCTGAATGGGAAATGACCTGTCAATTAGTGGCCAGGGATTAATGAACCCTTGACCGAGTCTCCTGAGGCTCACCAGCTGCCACTTACCCTTGTAGTTTTTTCACTTATCATTCCATTAAGCCATACCTAAAACAGCCCACATGCTTCACAATTAGAACAGATTACAGTTTTACTATCTGAAGGGCTTGACTTAAAAACTCAAGTGCAGTTATTACTTGGAAATGAGCGGCCATAAAGAAGAACACTGTAAAAATCTCAAGTGATAATTAGCTATGACAGCTAACATCTGTGGACTCATTTCTGGACAGCTGAATGGAGAAACTGCTATAAGCACCAATCACAGTCTATTTCAGAAAATGCCACTTTTCCCACTTCAGAACTTCATAAACAACTTTAAAAATCCTATTCTTCAACATTGTGAAGTGAGGAATTAGGAGGCCTGGTTCTAGGTGTGGTCATGACACTAACTTTCAGATAACTTTAGAGGTCATTTAACCTTTGTGAAAGTCCGTATTTTCATTTTTAAGTAAGGGCATTGACCAAGATCCCAGTGTTGACAGGGTGGGAGGCTGTACAGCTCACAGGTGCCTCTGTGTGTGGCCTCTGTTCACACAGCCTTTGGCTTATCACGAATCATGAAGAGAAATGACAACAAAGCGGGAGCCCAGAACACTGCTATGTGGGGAGGAATTTCTGCAGAGCAAGTAAATCTACTTTACAAAAGCCAAGCCCTAAAAAAAAAATTAAAGAGGATAAGACATATCACAAAAAAGTATTCCTGGCAAGGCTCTGGGTCTATAGCAAGTTAGAGGGAAACAGGGGGTAAAGTCCTTTTTGCTTGATTGTTTGACTTTAAGGTTTGGAGGGAAAACAGCCAGTGAGGAGGGAAAGACTGAATACACAGGAGAGAAGGTGACAACTGAGCAAACCTTGGATGACACTTTAGCCAGTGCTTTTTTTTTTTTAAAACAAGTGTGAGTACTGTATTTCTCTATAAAACTAAAATAAATTACCTGTAAGAAAATACCCAACACCCAAGTATGCCTATCTAACCCACTGAAGTTGAAAAAGGAAAACCATTTATTAAAATGTCACTTGAATTGACAATAGTGTTGTTTTCCTTCCAAGATGCAGCCCCAAATCCAAAATTCATTTCTGAGATTCTCTGGTATATCTATGATCTAGAGTCTATTTATAACTTATACCTGAAACTTTTAAGAAAAAAACTCCTTCCTGTCCTTGTTTAAGCATATTCTGTACATGTGAATCAACACTTCTCTGTCTATAAGATTGCCAAGTATAAGTACAAACAGGTCTTAGCCTGTTGGGGTCACTGCTCAGAATTTAAGGGCAGCATGGCAAACCTGCCCTTCTGTGGAGGGTAAAGGAAAAAACTCAAAACCAACACCTTTTTTAAAAATCTGGACTCTAGAAATATTTCATTTTGCTCTGAGTTTTTAAAAAATTAGCCCAGTTTCTACTATTTGAACAAGAGGACAGCACAGAACTAGAAAATGATTAGGAGGGATGTGTAAAGGCAACTCTTTTGATGTTTCAACCAGAAACAAAATGCGGTTCCTAAAACCTCATTTGCTGGATTTGTGAGGATGCTTCCTGAAGGCTGTTCCCCGTTTCAGAGCTAATGAGTTTACCACCCAGGGAATTTATTACGCATGTGACAGTGGCACATCTCAACCTTCCTATCCTGCAGGGCTGAACTCCAATGCCACCTCCTCCAAAGTCTTCCCTGTGTCCAAACTGGAAATTAATCTCTCTCTGCCAGTGGATCCCCAAAGCACTTAATCTTTGCGTATTTTGTAGCAATAATTAGGTTTCATATAAATACTGTAACTTCTTTTGAGGATATAATACAACGCTTTGCACATAATAGACCTCAATAAATATTTATCAAGCGGATCGACTGAATGAAATATGAGGAAGCAGCTGGCCCTGGTAAGCACAGAAGTGCTTCTACAACCACAGAATTTAAAAGGAAGGTGTGTGTGTGTGTGTGTGTGCGCGCGCGCACATGCATGCCTCCTTTCAACTTCCTCCCAACAACGAAACTCAACGGCTACAACCAAAAAAAAAAAAAAACCCACAAACCTCTAAGCCAGGAAATGTAACTAGAAATAACTAAAAATAGAAACATATAAAAGCAACATTTTATAAAGGAAAGGGATTTTAAGTAAATAAGGGCTGGTTAAAAAAGAGAGACTGGCTCCAGGCACAATAATTCTACAGGCAGCTAACAGCATAATCTACATAAATGCCCTAAGGGAATTCCACCCAGCATCCTTTTGCTTCCTCTGCTAGGGTACATGACTGGGCTCTGACTAATAAAACCAACACACCTGGTGAGTATGAAAATGCGCCACTGTTTCCCCACATTGAGTTGGTCATTGTATTTTCCCTCTAAATAGTTCATTTTATTTTTTTTTATTTTTTTTTTTTTTGTGATACGCGGGCCTCTCACTGTTGCGGCCTCTCCCGTTGCGGAGCACAGGCTCCAGACGCGCAGGCTCAGCTCACGGACCCAGCCGCTCGGCGGCATGTGGGATCTTCCCGGACCGGGGCACGAACCCTTGTCCCCTGCATCGGCAGGCGGACTCTCAACCACTGCGCCACCAGGGAAGCCCTAAATAGTTCATTTTAAAGACAATCAAAAATACTATAGAGCCACAGCAATATTTCAGATAACTTCTGAATGCCGTATCATACCTTCTGTCTATGGCAGATTCTAATATGTTAGGGTTCCAGAACAGGACCCAGGAGAAGGCATTTCCTGCTAAGAATGGAAGCCCCAGAAGTCACTGAAGTCATTCTGTCAAGATGGTGTAACCAACACAAGAATTTAGTGAACGTGACTAACACTAAAAGCATATTACATTGTAGACACATCTCAAATATCCAGGGCTATTGTGGGAAGCCCCTTAAAATACAGTTGAGGTTAGAATGACACATAGTCTATGTTACTCATAGCATAAAAGCCTAACACCAAACATTTTTAACAGAATCAGTGTCAAATGATTTCATATGACCATTTAAGAATACTCTCACTTATAACTGACATCATCCTGGACCATAAAAATAACTGTATAGCTCACTTTTAACAGACATCTGCTTTCACCAATCCAGTATCTGTACCCACTCTTTCTTACTTTCCTGGGGAACTCCTCAGCCCTATTATACACTAGTAGTCCCCATGGGACTGACCCTGTATCTCAGCTGCAGGGCTGGGCACGGAACACAGGCATAGCCATCTCCTTGGCTACAGTAATTGGTTCAGACAGGTGCACATGCCTTAAGCATACAGAATCAAAGTCAAACCTGGAACTTCTGTGGCAAAGAGAAGCTTTCCACTAGAAGCAGTGAGATTTGAGAACAAGAGCAAGATGCTCCTGCCACAGGTCCCAGATAGAAAGCGGAATAGGGAAAACAAATCTGAATCCATACTGGATCCTTTTCTTGAACTTTAACCTTATTGCTTTTGCTACAAGTTAATCCCTAAAGGGATGTTGCCATAAAGTAAACAAAATAGCCCACCTCTGGGAACCCTGCCTCCCATGCCCAAGTGTTAAGCTAAAATACTTTTGTTTGAGTTCACAGGAAACATTCCCCACCGGGTCCACCAAATTAGCACATCCCCTGGGGAGGCTGGTCAGAACCAAGAAGTTATTTGCAACAACTTATCACCTTTTTAACTTTACCTCCTCACCTCCCCCTGTTTGTTCTATAAAAGAAACTAGCATCCCAACCCCAGCAAGATGGCTCTTTTGGACACCAGTCTGCCACCTTCTCAGTCTTCCGGCTTTTCAAATAAAGTTGCTATTCCTTGTCCCCAAACCTCATCTCTCGATTTAATGGCCTGTTGTGTGGCAGGAAGTAGGAGCTTCACCTCAGTAACAAAAAGCACCTGCTGAAGTGGGGCCAGCACAACAAAAGCACAGTCAAGAGACAGAGAGACCAAGTCCTAATGACAGTGTCTGAATCCCTGCGTTAGCCGTGATGCAAGCAAAATCTTTCCCAAGACTTTTCACTTATGCACGTCAAAATATTGCATTTTTATCATTTATGCCAGTTTAGACTGACCTGCAGTCACTTGCATCCCAAAGAGTCTTGACCAATCATCTTTCAATAAAAACTTACTTTAGCATTAGTAAAACATTCAACTGCTAATTCCAGGTACACTGAAGCAATTATTTTTATATTAAAATAACATAGAGCCCAGAACTGAACCCACCTACATGGTCAGTTAATCTACCACAGAGGAGGCAAGAATATACAAAGGGGAAGACAGATTCTTCAGTAAATCATTTTGGGAAAACTCAACAGCTACATGCAAAAGAATCAAATTGGACTACTTTCTCACACCATATAAAAAAATAAACCCAAAATGCACTAAAGACTTACACATAAGACCTGAAACCATAAAACTCCTAGAAGAAAACACAGGCAGTAGGCTCTTTGACTTCAGTCTTAGCAATATTTTTTTGGCTGTGTCTCCTCAGGCAAGGGAAATAAGAACAAAAATAAACAAAAGGGACCACATCAAACTACAAAGCTATTGCACAACAATGAAAACTATCAACCAAAGGAAAAGGCTGCCTACTGAATGGGAAAAGATATTTGCAAACAATGTACCCGGTAAGGGGTTAATATTCCACATATACAAAGGACTCATACAACCCAACATGAAAAAAGCAAGCAACCAAATTACAAAATGGGCAGAGGCCCTAAAGAGACATTTTTCCAAAAAAGACCTACATATGGCCAAGAGGCACATGAAAAGATGCTCAATATAACTAATCATCAGGAAAAATGCAAATCAAAACCACAATGAGATAGTGCCTCGCACCTGTCAGAATGGCTATTATCAAAAAGGCAACAAACAACAATTGTTGGTGAGGATGTAGAGAAAAGGTAATCCTTGTGAACTGGGTGGGAATGTAAATGGTGCAGACACTGGAAAATAGTATGGAGGTTCCTCAAAACGTTAAAAATAGAACTACTATACAATCCAGCAATTTCACTTCTGGGTATTTTTCCCAAAAAAAAGCCCACCAAAAAACAAAAATACTAATTCAAAAGGATATGTGCACCTCTATGTTCATTGCAGCATTATTCACAATAGCCAAGATATGGAAGCAACCTATTTATCTACATGGATAGATAGATGTGGTGTGTGTGTGTATATATATATATAAATTATATTAGCCATGAAAAAGAATGAAATTTTGCCATTTGTGACAACATGGGTGGACCTAGAGAGTATTATGCTAAGTGAAATAAGTCAGACAAACACCATACGATTTCATTTATATGTGGAATCTAAAAAACAAAACAACTGAACAAACAAAACAGGAAACAGTTACAGATACAGAGAACAGGTGGTTGCCAGAGTGGAGGGGTGTGGGAGGCTTAGTAAAATAGGTGAGGGAAATTAAGAGGTACAAACTTCCAGTTACAAAATGAGTCACAGGAGTGAAATGTACAGCATGAGGAATATTATCAGTTATGTTCTTTTTTTGTATGGTGACAGAAGGTAACTAGACTTATCATGGTGATCATTTTGAAATGCATAGAAATATTGCATCACTATGCTGTACACCACAAACCAACATGCTGTTGAAAGTCCAATTATACTTAAAAAACAAACTCATGGAAAGATCAAATTTGTGGTTACTAGAGTTGGGGAGTCGGGGGAGAGGGGGAGTTGGATGAAGATGGTCAAAAAGTACAAACTTCCAGTTATAAGATAAATACTGGGGATATAATCTAGAATATGATTAATATAATTAACTCTGCTGTACATTATACATGAAAGTGAGGAAATATAATGGAGCAGGTATAGGACCTTAGGAAAATCAAATGGGACTTTGTCCCAACCTCAGGTTTCTAATGTTAGATCATTATTATTTGTTTCCCATCATAAGAAATTCATGAGTTCTTTCCATGAAGAATGACAAGGGAAGTGGATCTGTAGGTTTCTATCATGAAACTCAAAAGGCTGCTCCAATGTTATATTACATATTAAAAAAATACTATATGAGAAAGATTTTTAAAAGCAGCTATTAAAATATAGTGGCAGTAAGTATTAAATGGCTGACTTAATGTTTACTTTTTGAGATATGTACTTATTGAGTGCTACTCTGGGTCAGAGACTCCATTACTTTAACACAAACCAAAATGAAACCCATATTTAAAATCCCAATTGGGTTATTACACTTACACTCCACTCAGTACATTAACAGACTGTGTCTTCACTCCGTATCCAGTCTCCTTTAAATTAGCAACAATTCCTAATACATCAATACTGGAACCTTTGGATCCAAAGTTTTTTTCATTGTACATTATCATGTGAGCATTTGAAAAATCCTATTGAGAAAAAAAAATTCAATATTCAAAGGCTAGCCATTTATTATCCCAAAACGCCCAAGTATTAGCCATTAGCTTTTCTTTAACTTACACCTAATATAGGTCGTAAAGACTGAAGTTCTCCACTGTAGCCTCCCCAGTCATTCCAGTCCTTATATTCTCCTTCTTCAAGCAAATACTGATGACCGGTGAAGCCAGGCTTCTCATAAGCAACCCAACTACAACAAAAAGAACATGAAGGAGTAGAAATTTTCAGTAGTGTTAAAGTATCAGTTTCATTGACAAATATAAATAGCTATAAAGCTAGACATGGACTCATGCATTATGACTATTGGAATGCTTCCCTAGCATATAAGACACTGACAGAATGGCCCCAAGAAATCAACCTTAGAAGCATACACCAACGTTCCATAAAGGAGTATGGTGGGGTCAGTGTGCATGCATACATGTGTGTCTGAACGTGTATGTTTAAGAACTGACTCAAAAGAACTTCAGCAAATAAAACTGAATGAACTTTCTTCCAATAGTAATTAAAATATTGTATATTTTGGGCTATTTACAAGCCATTTTCAGTGTACAATTCTAAAGGAAATATGTTAAGATCTATAAAGTGCAAAATACGATCCTAAAAAATAGAAAGCAAACTAACAGTTCAATAGTTTGGAGCATAATATTAATAAACAAGATTGTAGATTTGATCAATCTGGATGGGCCAATTTATCAGCCTTGCTCAGCTGACTGACCCCAAACCAGCCCATCAGACTGCTGTGTCAGGTCCAGGTCACAAC
The DNA here is from genome assembly GCF_026419965.1 of Kogia breviceps. Classification (NCBI taxonomy): domain Eukaryota; kingdom Metazoa; phylum Chordata; class Mammalia; order Artiodactyla; family Physeteridae; genus Kogia; species Kogia breviceps. Next base: position 38,644,619 of record NC_081322.1, on the reverse strand, counting down.
TAGCTTAAGAAAACATGTTTGAAATTCACTCTACCATACAATCTGAAATGCTATCTTTGGGAGAGAGAGAACATGTTTTTTTACTTTATTAAAGGGAATAAAAAGAAATCCTTACAGGTCACTCCTGTCTACTTACATGCCTCTTAGAACTTTCATAGATCCCACTGATGTAAGGGGCAAATGTTCATCTCCAGGTGTTTCACCTCCTTCCATGATAAAATTACACACCTCTTTTTCTAGTTCCATACATTTTCCTTCAAAGAAAGGCTTTTCATAAATAACTACCTATAACATAAATAAGATATGCTAGTAATTTGTTGAAAGTTAAATATCTCAATAGCCAAACATTAAACATTGAACACAAATTAAAATTTTCTAATCATATTTTTTACATTAACTAAATAACAGTATCTTGTAATTTTTAAATAAATTTATTCATTTATTTTTGGCTGCATTAGGTCTTCGTTGGCTGTGCACAGGCTTTCTTTAGTTGCAGCAAGCGGGGGCTACTCTTTGTTGTGGTGTGCAGGCTTCTCATTGCGGTGGCTTCTCTTGTTGTGGAGCATGGGCTCTAGGCGCACGGGCTTCAGTAGCTGTGGCATACGGGCTCAGTAGTTGTGGCGCATGGGCTTAGTTGCTCCGCGGCCCGTAGGATATTCCCGGACAAGGGCTCGAACCCGTGTCCCCTGCCTTGGCAGGCGGATTCTTAACCACTGCGCCACCAGGGAAGCCCCATGAAATGTAATTTTAAAAATCAGAATTTTTTTCTGCTGTGGAGTAGCCTGAAGTCAAGGTTCAAAAGACAGTTTATGCATAATTGGGTTTTGTTCAATGTCTAGAACTGATATTTAGAATTTTGCTCAGGCCAAACTAAGGAACCAAAGTATTCTAAGTTGCTTTAAAAATGAAACAAACTATAGATCAAACTATGTGTCATAGATGTGTGAAGTAGAACTAACAGCAAGAGCATCTGGGAGTAGGGAGAACTTGTCTTGCAAAGTGAGGTTTTTCCTTGCTATAACTGGCAAGTAGCAACAGGTACTGCAGTTAGTAAATACAACCACAAACTACAAACTTAATACAACAGCGAACGCTTTGAGCCACGGCTATGTATACTGTTAGTGATAACTGGTGCCGTCAGCATCACTTTCCAGCCTGAAGGATGCCGTGTAAGTTGGACAACTTCCTTTGGCTGCAATTATGTTTTATGGAAGCTGATATGTAAAATCACACAAGTATAACCTTCGTGGAGATGGAACGGGAATAAAATTTTTTAAACATATAGATTACCTTTGGATCTATAGGGAATTCAACTTTACGGCCACCCTGAAAAGAAAAATAACATAATAAGAAAAGTGGTTTGTCACTGATACGTTACCATTTTCTATTACCCACAGCAGTCTGCGGTAAGCCATGGAACTGCAGAGCAACCACATTCCTGTTTGTTTAATCAATGTTGAGACAGTTCTAAAATTACCAAAAATGCAGGGAAGATATGAGGAAGACTGTCTAAAGCAGAGTCTCACAGAGGCGGTCTATAAGCTGAATCTGTACAGTAGCTGTGCTTTTTAACCAAATGAGTGTTAGGGGTTTTTTTGTTTGTTTTAACTCAGTAAACTTCTCAAAAAAATGCATTATTTCTCACTTACCTTAAAAAGGAGTCCTAAGATCTGACATCTCTGGACCCAAATTCTCACAGGCAGCAACCTTCACCTTCTGCGCTTATTAATTGGGCTCACCCTCCAGCCAGGATACAGGCTCTGGTTTGCCTGTCTCCACCTCTTCCACAGTTCAACTCCCTGCCCTTCTACTCATGCCTATTTGCTGCCTGGCCCCGGAGGCATTTGATTTTGCAACCGCTGGCTTACAAAACTGTTTTCCCTCAAGTTCACAATATGATCTGAAGGACTTTTGAAATAACCAGGTAAACTGTTAGCTAAATTTAAAACATCCTGGGGCTTCCCTGGTGGCGCAGTGGTTGAGAGTCCGCATGCCGATGCAGGGGACGCGGGTTCGTGCCCCGGTCCGGGAAGATCCCCACCATGCCGCGGAGCGGCTGGGCCCGTGAGCCATGGCCGCTGAGCCTGCGCATCCGGAGCCTGTGCTCCGCAACGGGAGAGGCCACAACAGTGAGGGGCCCAGGTACCACAAAAAAAAAAAAAAAAAAAAAAATCCCGAAGGATGGGTCTATGGGGGTTGCTATACTTTTATAATAAAAATGTTTTTTTAATCCAAAAATCTCATTAAAAATAAACCATAGAAGAGGTATCTCATACAAATATTAAATAGGGTAAAAGTTAAAATCAGCAATGGGAAAGTAAGAAGGATATTTTTCACCTATGTTTGTTTTTTTTGTTTAACATCTTTATTGGAGTATAATTGCTTTACAATGGTGTGTTAGTTTCTGCTTTACAACAAAGTGAATCAGTTATATATATATGTTTAAAAACCTTAAAACAAAAGTACAGCCAAAGATGCCCAAATACAGCAAATGAACTGTAATTATAAAGGAACGTGGCTGATTTTATCAACAAACCAGGGCTCATACAGCCAAGTAAGTACGCTTTTCAAAAGTAATCCTTTTTGAATGCTGTGAACTTCACAGTTCTGCTGCTTATCATTAAAAACTGCCTTCAACCCACGACTGGGCATGTACCCTGAGAAAGCCATAACTCAGAAAGATACATGTAGTATGGGGTGGTGGTGGTGGGATGAACTGTGAGATTGGGATTGACATATATACACTAATTTGTATGAAACAGATAATTAATAAGAACCTGATGTACAAAAAAAATAAAATTTACTTACGCTAAAAAAAAAAAAAAGAGAGATACATGTACCACAAATGTTCACTGCAGCTCTATTTACAATAGCCAGGACATGGAAACAACCTAAATGTCCATTGACAGACAAATGGATAAAGGAGGTGTGGCACATATGTACAATGGAATATTACTCAGCCATGAAAAGGAACGAAACTGAGTTATTTACAGTGAGGTGGATGGACCCGGAGTCTGTCATACAGAGTGAAGTAAGTCAGAAAAACAAATACCGTATGCTAACGCATATATATGGAATCTAGAAAAATGGTACTGATGAACCTAGTGGTAGGGCAGGAATAAAGATGCAGACATTGAGAATGGACTTGAGGACACAGAGGGGAAGGGTAAGCTGGGACCAACTTAGAGAGTAGCACTGACATATATATACACTACCAAATGTAAAATGGATAGCTGGTGGGAAACAGCTGCATAGCATAGCACAGGGAGATCAGCTCAGTGCTTTGTGACCACCTAGAGGGGTGGGATAGGGAAGGTGGGAGGGAGACACAAGAGGAAGGTGATATGGGGATGTGTGTGTGCATACAGCTGATTCATTTTGTTGTACGGCAGAAACTAACAACATTGTGAAGCAATTATACTCCAATAAAGATGTATTAAAAAGAACCTGCCTTCAAAACCTGAGGCGATTCTTCCATACATTCATAAAACTAACAAAACTTTGTTCTTTGAAAATGGATTTAACTTTAGAAAAAAAGCCCAACATTATTTGCATGAAGACCAGCAGACATCTAGGTAATTAAACTACAAGCTTTGTCAGGAGGGGTATCTTCCTGTCCTTCTAATTTGTCTCAAACTGCCTCAGAAGACAATCACAAAGTGGAATTTCAGGAACACATTTGTAACAGGAGCCTCACTCATGCTGTAGGTTTTTAGTGAGCACCTACTACAATGCAGCTCAACATGGAGTCAAAAACAGGTGCAGCCTGGATCCTCCCAACGCTTCGAGTCTTGCAGATGAAACAGACGAAGAACAAGGCAAAATACAGGGGCAGGAAGCACAGGCCCTTTCTAAGGCAAAAGCTTTGGAGAACAACACTCATTCCGACATCCAGCTCCAGGGCCCCCAAAGCTGCCGCCTGCCTGGCCTCCTGTCACTACAACTGGCTGGTCTGCAGCAAGCCCCGTCCTTGCCCAGCTCTGCGCTGGATCATGCAGTGTACTCTGACTTCTCCATCTAAATTAATCCTGCGTGGTTTATTGTGAAGCTCTCCTAATTATCCCCCTTCTCTTTTCTAACACCTACAAGTTGGACTTTATCTGTCCGTCCTCCTGTTCTTCCACAAAGGTTTAATTCTTCACTTTCTCATTTCTGCTCTGGGCTGAGCTTTGCACACACATCAGCGGCTCTGTAAGGCCGAGAACACCTTGAAAGGCCAAGGCCATAGGCTTATCCACATTTTTTCATCTGTAGCATCTAGCAAGTTAACCTTTCTATTATTTCTATCTAGCAATAGGTCCCATCTTCTACATATTTGTTTTTTAAAAGTCTGCTTTATTACTTTAAAGTCACATCCCATGAATTATCAAAATTAAGCAAAGAATTACTGATTCTAAGAACACATCGTTGGATTCCATCTTTACCATTTTCAGAGGCCGCATGGATCCAATGTACGCCTCCTCTGTATCCCAGAAGGATAAGTCAGGGTATTCACCAGGTTCCAGGATAAAAGGGACACCCTGAAATCCAGGCTCTTCGTAAATCAGCCATCTAAATAAGTACCAAGGAAGGAAGAAATAGAGACAATTCATCATTTCTGTCAGTGGGACACAGCACCCCACTAATAAGAGAGGAACAGAACAGGAGAGGATGTGGATCTGGATTATGTACAGTTCCACTTAGGTAATAAAGCAACATTAAACTCAAAGAGGAATAAGCCATTATATGTACCTCTTCTTGAGCCTTTACTAGTCTCCTTGGCTTAGCTGTCTTTGTCCACTTATTTTACTTTCTACTATGAACTGCTTCAAAGTGTAAATGTCTCTATTATTTCCAAGTAATAAAAGTAGTTATCTTTTGTACTATATGTGTTTAGAGAGGCTCTACCCAGGAGATCTCAAATGTTTCAAAAGGTTACATCCCATTTGTAACCAAAGAACAGGATGTTCCACCTAATCATTGTTCACAGTCAAAAATTAATAACATCTAACAAAAGAGCTTACAAGGAATGCCACTCAGAATTCTACATAATCCTCACAACAATGCTATTGGGAGAAAATACTATTGTCCCCATTTTACAGATGAGGTTAAGTAAATTGCCCAGGGTCACACAGCTACAAGTACCAAATGCAGGGCTGATCCTAGCTGACTCCAAAGCCAAGCTCCCAATCGTTATTTGACAGCAACGCTTCTCTTTCCAGAGAGTGCACTGAACGTAATTTCAAAATGACTCAAGATCATTGCTGTGAGCATGACTCAATGCACAGTGACGTCTGTGGGGCTTTTGAGAGTCTAAGGCTGCTTGTTCCCAGGCCCAAAGCTTGTTGAGCTCTTGGACGTGATTTTTATGGCTTTTCAATAGCACACCCTTCTATCAGACTTGTCAGCTGTCACTTCTGCTGCAGTCAGGAAATCAGAAGCCTCACACTCCTCTTCATAAACAAATAAGGAATTCTCGCTGATCACTTACACTCGACAATTCTTTATTAGTCTTGCTAAAGCATCCTAGGTGGGGTAACGTGACCATGTTTCCCAGAATACAGAACCAAGAAGAGGATGGTTGTAAAGGCAACCTTCTACCAGCAAAATGGTTCTGATTCTCCCCTCTTTGTTTTTCTCTTGTTCACAATTTTGGCCCAAGGGCATTTTTTTTTTTTTTTCGGTATGCGGGCCTCTCACTGTTGCGGCCTCTCCCGCTGCGGAGCACAGGCTCCGGACGCACAGGCTCAGTGGCCATGGCTCACGGGCCTAGTTGCTCCGCGGCACGCGGGATCCTCCCGGACCAGGGCACGAACCCGTGTCTCCTGCATCGGCAGGCGGACCCTCAACCACTGCGCCACCAGGGAAGCCCCCAAGGGCATATTTTTGGTGATGGTTTTTGTTAAAGGTTCCCCTGGATAAATCAGTAACTTTGTTCGACTAATTATACAGTTTTATAATCAAAATCCCACTGAAGACCTGTCCACACACACACACACACACACACACACACACGAATGCTGAGAGCCTGTGTGTGGTGTATGGGTGTGTGATCAAAACTAATCCACAGGGTTATAAGTCAGGATAATAGTTACAAGGAAAACCAGGAGAAGGCAGGAATGAGGGGGAGCTTCTAAGATACTGGTTATGCACTATTTCTTGATCTGAATGATGGTTACACTTTGAAAATTCACTCAGTTTACACATGTATGATTTGTTGTGTACCTTTTAATACAAATGTTATATATACTTCAATAAAAAATTAAGGGAAAAAAATAGACATCTTTTAAATATCACTGCAATATCCCTAAACCACAAGAAAGCATGACAGTTAAGGATGCATTACATCTTTTTTGGAGCTCAAAGCTCTCACAGGTACACCGCACACTGATGCCCTAGCTAAATAATGCCAGCTTGTCATAAATTGTGGTATTTGGCTAACTAGCCAAGTGCCTTGAAGTCTGACTCTTCACAAGTAAACAAGATGAATTTTTCATAAACACAATGGACAGCTCATAAACCAGTGATTCTGAGATTCTGACACTGATGCTTACTGAAGTACCCTTTCATTAAGTCTTTCCTTCTATAGATTGAGTTCTGAGGGTATGTATTCATCTGATACTAAATATCTCACTTTCCTTGAAGCACATGGTTTAGTCGCAATCACATTCATAGAAGAAAGGTAATTTGGGATCAAGGGTAATTTATCAAAAAACTGAAAATATAAACTGGCACACTTGAATAGACTGCTGTTCTGAGGGTCCCTCCTCAGTGAGTACGTGCTAAGGGCCTCCTGGGTAACTCAAACAGACATTTATGAATGTTCGGTGGACTTTGGAATTTGAAAATTCCTATACAGAGTGTGATCCTTTTCCCCTAAATTCTATTCCAACAAGATACATTATTCACAAGGCGCTCAAGAGAGGAGGAAACTGCCTTCAGGCAGTGTTATTTCACTTTCTAAAGGTATTCTTTTATTTTCCCATGTACTCAGGTAATGAGCTTTTGCCTATATTATGAATAAACAGTATGACTACAAAGAACTTTTAAAAAAATAACAGAAGTATACATACAAATGAATATTGTTGAACTAATAACAATGGCCATCCATTCGTTAAAAACATTTGCATAATTACTCTTTCAGAAATACCCTTTGAGACAGACAAGAAAAATTGGTCTTATCTTGTTCACTGTTCTTAAACAAACAAAAAAACAGTATTTCCAGCGGATCCTCAGTCTTATTCTCCAGACATGGCTGCACATGAATGTTGGCTACATACAGAAACCAGCGGGGTACTCAAAAGATTAAGTACGAACGTGCCAACTTTGAGGTTATTCAGAGGAGGGTGAGCTCTGTACCTCAAGCGGGGAAATGTGCCTTTACAATGGGGAGATGTGGAAAGCACCAATTTAACCAAGCAATCAAACTTGGGATCATTAATGAGAAGCAGGCTGGCATGTACCGCAAGTTGTGATACAGCACGAATATACACCACTACCTATAGAAAGTAGCAACCTTGTCAAAACTCTTCAATATGCATCTGATCATACCTGCAGACCCAACCACCTCTATACAGAAAATTCAGGTGACAGAAGAATGAGTTAAATGATATCATGAGGAAACACTCAGAAAATCCAGAATGTAGCACATTCTCTAAGCAGCTGATCTAAATTCTTCAAAAAGTCAGGGGCTGGGACTTCCCTGGTGGCTCAGTGGTTAAGAATCCTCCTGCCAATGCAGGGGACACGGGTTTGATCCCTGGTCCGGGAAGATCCCACATGTGGCAGAGCAACTAGGCCCGTGCGCTACAACTACTGAGCCTGCGCTCTAGAGCCCACGAACCACAACTACTAAGCCCATGAGCCACAATTACTGAAGCCCACACGCCACAACTACTGAGCCCGTGTGCTGCAACTACTGAAGCCGCGCGCCTAGAGCCCATGCTCCACAACAAGAGAAACCACCACAGTGAGAAGCCCATGCACCACAAGGAAGAGTAGCCCCCACTCACCGCAACCAGAGAAAGCCTGCACGCAGCAACAAAGACCCAACGCAGGAGATTGGTTCAAGATGGAGGAGTAGAAGGAGGTGCTCACACTCCCTCTTGTAAAAACACCAGCATCACAACTAACTGCTGAACAATCATTGACAGGAAGACACTGGAACTCACCAAAAAAGATACTCCACATCCAAAGACAAAGGAGAAGCCACAATGAGATGGTAGGAGGGGCACAATCACAATAAAATCAAATCCCATAACTGCTGGGTGGGTGACTCACAAACTGAAGAACACTTACAGCACAGAAATCTACCCACTGGAGTGAAGGTTCTGAGCCCCAGGTCAGGCTTCCAAACCCGGGGGACTGGCAACGGGAGGAGGAATTCCAAGAGAAGCAGACTTTGAAGGCTAGTGGGATTTGATTGCAGGACTCTGACAGGACTGGGGGAAACAGACACTCCACTCTTGGAGGGCACACACAAAGCAGTGTGCATATCGGGACCCAGGGGAAGGAGCAGTGACCCCATAGGAGTCTAACCCAGACCTACCTGGTAGTGTTGGAGGGTCTCCTGCAGAGGCGGGGGGCAGCTGTGGCTCACCAAGGAACAAGGACACCAGCAGCAGAAGTTCTGGGAACTACTCCTTGGCGTGAGCCCTCCCCGAGTCCACCATTAGCCCCACCAAAGAGCCTGAGTAGGCTCCAGTGTTGGGTCACCTCAGGCCAAACAACCAACAGGGAGGGAACCCAGCCCCATCCATCAGCAGACAAGCGGATTAAAGTTTTACTGAGCTCTGCCCACTAGAGCAACAGCCAGCTCTACCCACCACCAGTCCCTCCCATCAGGAAACTTGCCCTAGCCTCTTAGACAGCCTCATCCACCAGAGGGCAGACAGCAGAAGCAAGAAGAACTACAATCCTGCAGCCTGCGGAACAAAAACCATATTCACAGAAAGACAGACAAGATGAAAAGGCAGAGGGCTATGTACCAGATGAAGGAACAAGATAAAACCCCAGAAAAACAACTAAATGAAGCAGATAGGCAACTTTCCAGAAAAAGAATTCAGAATAATGATAGTGAAGATGATGCAGGACCTTGGAAAAAGAAGGGAGGTAAAGATCGAGAAGATGCAAGAAATGTTTAACAAAGACCTAGAAGAATGAACAAACAGAGATGAATAACACAATAACTGAAAAGAAAAATACACTAGAAGGAGTCAATAGCAGAATAACTGAGGCAGAAGAACGGATAAGTGACCTGGAAGACAGAATGGTGGAATTCTGCTGCAGAACAGAATAAAGAAAAAAGAATGAAAAGAAATGAAGACAGCCTAAGAGACCTCTGGGACAACATTAAACACAACAACATTCACATTATAGGGGTCCCAGAAGGAGAAGAGAGTGAGAAAGGACCCGAGAAAATATTTGCAGAGATTATAGTCGAAAACTTCGATAACATGGGAAAGGAAATAGCCACCCAAGTCCAGGAAGCGCAGCAAGTCCCATACAGGATAAATCCAAGGAGAAACACTCCGAGACACATAGTAATCAAATTGGCAAAAATTAAAGACAAAGAAAAATTATTGAAAGCAGCAAGGGAAAAATGATAAATAACATACAAGGGAACTCCCATAAGATTAACAGCTGATTTCTCAGCAGAAACGCTACAAGCCAGAAGGGAGTGGCATTTTATACTTAAAGTGATGAAAGGGAAGAACCTACAACCAAGATTACTCTACCCCGGCAAGGATCTCATTCAGATTCGATGGAGAAATCAAAAGCTTTACAGACAAACAAAAGCTAAGAGAATTCAGCACCACCAAACCAGCTCTACAACAAATACTAAAGGAACTTCTCTAAGTGGGAAACACAAAAGAAGAAAAGGACCCACAAAAACAAACCCAAAACAATTCAGAAAATGGTCATAGGAACATACATATCGATAATTACCTTAAATGTGAACGAATTAAATGCTCCAACCAAAAGACACAGGCTTGCTGAATGGATACAAAAACAAGACCCATACATATGCTGTCTACAAGAGACCCACTTCAGACCTAGGGACACATACAGACTGAAAGTGAAGGGATAGAAAAAGATATTCCATGCAAGTGGAAATCAAAAGAAAGCTGGAGTAGCAACACTCTTATCAGATAAAATAGACTTTAAAAAAAAGAATGTCACAAGAGACAAGGAGGGACACTACATAATGATCAAGGGATCAATCCAAGAAGAAGATAGAACAATTATAAATATATATGCACCCAACATAGGAGCACCTCAAAACATAAGGCAACTGCTAACAGTTGTAAAAGAAAAAATCGACAGTAACACAATAATAGTGGGGGACTTTAACACCTCACTTACACCAAAGGACAGATCATCCAAAATGAAAATAAATAAGGAAACAGAAGCTTTAAATGACACAATAAACCAGATAGATTTAATTGATATTTATAGGACATTCCATCCAAAAATGGCAGATTACACTTTCTTCTCAAGTGCGCAAGGAACATTCTTCAGGATAGATCACATCTTAGGTCACAAATCAAGCCTCAGTAAATTTAAGAAAATTGAAATCATATCAAGCATCTTTTCTGACCACAATGCTATGAGATTAGAAATCAATTACAGGGAAAAAAAATGTAAAAAACACAAACACATGGAGGCTCAACAATGCATTACTAAATAACCAAGAGATCACTGAAGAAATTAAAGAGGAAATAAAAAGTACCTAGAGACAAATGACAATGAAAACACGACAATCCCAAAACCTATGGGATGCAGCAAAAGCAGTTCTAAGAGGGAAGTTTATAGCTATACAAGCCTACCTCAAGAAACAAGAAAAATCTCAAATAAACACCCTAACCTTACACCTAAAGGAATTAGAGAAGGAAGAACAAACAAAACCCAAAGTTAGCAGAAGGAAAGAAATCATAAAGATCAGAGCAGAAATAACTGAAATAGAAACAAAGAACACAATAGCAAAGATCAATAAAACTAAAGGGTGGTTCTTTGAGAAGATAAACAAAATTGATAAACCATTAGCCAGACTCACCAAGAAAAAGAGGAAGAGGACTCAAATCAATAAAATTAGAAATGAAAAAGGAGAAGTTACAACACTGCAGAAATACAAAGCATCCTAAGAGACTACTACAAGCAACTCTATGCCAATAAAATGGACAACCTGGAAGAAATGGACAAATTATCAGAGAGGTATAACCTTCCAAGATTGAACCAGGAAGAAATAGAAAATAAGAACAAACCAATCACAAGTAATGAAATTGAAACTGTGATTAAAAATCTTACGGGCTTCCCTGGTGGCACAGTGGTTGAGAGCCCGCCTGATGATGCAGGGGACACAGGTTCGTGCCCTGGTCTGGGAAGTTCCCACATGGGGCGGAGCGGCTAGGCCTGTGAGCCATGCGCGCTGAGCCTGCATGTCTGGAGCCTGTGCTCTGCAACAGGAGAGGCCACAATAGTGAGAGGCCTGTGTACCAAGTACTGCAAAAAAAAAAAAAAAAAAAAAAAAAAGAAAAAATCTTCCAACAAACAAAAGTCCAGGACCACATGGTTTCACAGGTGAATTCTATCAAACATTTAGAGAACAGCTAACACTCATCTTTCTCAAACTCTTCCAAAAAATTGCAGAGGAAGGAACACTCCCAAACTCATTCTATGAGGCCACCATCACCCTGATACCAAAACCAGACAAAGATCCTACAGAAAAAGGAAATTACAGACCAATATCACTGATGAATATCAGTGATAAATAAAAGGATCATACACCATGATCAAGTGGGATTTATCCCAGGGATGCAGGGATTCTTCAATATACGCAAATCAATCAATGTGATACATAATAACAAACTGAAGAATAAAAACCATATGATCATCTCAATAGATGCAGAAGAAGCTTTTGACAAAATTCAACACCAATTTATGATAAAAACTCTTCAGGAAGTGGTCAGAGAGGGAACATACCTCAACATGATAAAGGCCATATACGACAAACCCACAGCAAACATCATTCTCAATGGTGAAAAACTGAAAGCACTTCCTCTAAGATCAGGAACAAGACAAGGATGTCCACTCTCACCACTATTATTCAACATAGTTTTGGAAGCCCTAGCCAGGCAAACAGAGAAGAAAAAGAAATAAAAGGAATCCAAATTGGAAAAAAAGTAGTAAAACCGTCACTGTTTGCAGATGACATGATACTATACATAGAGAATCCTAAAGATGCCACCAGAAAACTACTAGAGCTAATCAATGAATTTGGTAAAGTTGCAGGATACAAAATTAATCCACAGAAACCTCTTGCATTCCTATACACTAATGATGGAAAACCTGAACGAGAAATTAAGGAAACACTCCCATTTACCACCGCAACAAAAAGAATAAAACATCTAGGATAAACCTACCTAGGGAGACAAAAGACCTCTTTGCAGAAAACTGTAAGACACTGATGAAAGAAATTAAAGATGATACCAACAGATGGAGAGATATACCATGTTCTTGGATTGGAAGAATCAATATTGTGAAAATGACTATACTACCCAAAGCAATCTACAGATTCGATGCAATCTGTATCCAATTACCAATGGCATTTTTTAAAGAACGAGAACAAAAAATCTTAAAATTTGTATGGAGACACAAAACACCCCAAATAGCCAAAGCAGTCTTCAGGGAAAAAACAGAGCTGGAGGAATCAGATGCCCTGACTTCAGACTATACTACAAAACTACAGTAATCAAGACATTATGGTACTGGCACAGAAAAAGAAATATAGATCAATGGAACAAGATAGAAAGCCCAGAGATAAACTCACGCACCTATGGTCAACTAATCTATGACAAAGGAGGCAAGGATGTACAATGGAGAAAGGACAGTCTCTTCAATAAGTGGTGCTGGGAAAACTGGACAGCTACATGTAAAAGAATAAAATTAGAACATTCCCTAACACCATACACAAAAATAAATTCAAAATGGATTAGAGACCTAAATGAAGACCAGACATTATAAAACTCTTAGAGGAAAACATAGGAAGAACACTCTTTGACGTAAATCACAGCAAGATCTTTTTTAATCCACCTCCTAGAGTAATGGAAATAAAAACAAAAATAAACAAATGGGACCTAATGAAACTTAAAACCTTTTGCACAGCAAAGGAAACCATAAACAAGACGAAAAGACAACCCTCAGAATGGGAGAAAGTATTTGCAAACGAATCAACGGACAAAGGATTAATTTCCAAAATATATAAACAGCTCATGCAGCTCAATATTAAAAAAACAAACAACCCAATCCAAAAATGGGCAGAAGACCTAAACAGACATTTCTCCAAAGACGACATACAGATGGCCAAGAAGCACATGAAAAGCTGCTCAACATCACTAATCATTAGAGAAATGCAAATCAAAACTACAATGAAGTATCACCTCACACCAGTTAGAATGGGCATCATCAGAAAATCTACAAACAACAAATGCTGGAGAGGGTGTGGAGAAAAGGGAACCCTCTTGCACTGTTGGTGGGAATGTAAACTGATACAGCCACTATGGAGAACAGTATTGGAGGTTCCTTGAAAAACTAAAAATAGAATTACCATATAACCCAGCTATCCCACTACTGGGCATATACCCAGAAAAAACCATAATTTAAAAAGACACATGCACCCCAATGTTCATTGCAGCACTATTTACAATAGCCAGGACATGGAAGCAACCTAAATGCCCATCAACAGATGAATGGCTAAAGAAGATGTGGTACATATATACAATGGAGTATTACTCAGTCATAAAAAGGAACAAAATTGGGTCATTTGTAGAGATGTGGGTGAATGAGACTGTTATACAGAGTGAAGTAAGTCAGAAAGAGAAAAACAAATATCGTATATTAATGCATATATGTGGAACCTAGAAAAATGGTACAGATGAACCGGTTTGTAGGGCAGAAATAGAGACACAGATGTAGAGAACAAACATATGGACACCAAGAAGGGAAAGTGGTGGGGGTGGTGGCGGGTTGAATTGGGAGATTGGGATTGACATATATACACTGATGTGTGTAGAATGGATGACTAATAAGAACCTACTGTATAAAATAATTAATTAATTTTTAAAAATCATCACAGTGGGGACTGCTGGTTTCCACTTAAGATGGAGAAAGTTGCAAAGAGTGTTATCCTAACAAGAAGAAAAAGCTGGGTAAAGTAGAAGATTACAAAATTTCTTGAACCCATCAGAGAGCTGACATCTGAGAAACGGTCATGCCGACAAGTAGGAATGTGTATGAGCACAGGCCCACCTGGGTCAAGGCAGAGAGGAAGATGGGGCTCCCATCCAAGTGGGCCTTCTTTCAATAGATGACAAGTCAACTGAAGGTATAAAATTGAGCCACACTTAAAATCTTAACCTAAAAGCTACTTTCAGAGGATTAATATTTGGAGTTTGATTGAATTCATTAGTTATAATTTTTACATGTGGTTATATAACATATAAAACAATTCTAAAGAAAAGATCAATTATAGCTTTCTTTCAAAGCAAAACATTTCTAGAGGCTAAGACTCCTGTGAATAGAGTCCTATTAGAAAAAAAAAAAAAAAGACCCAATGCAGCCAAAAAATAAATTTAAAACGAACAAAAAGAGTAAGTACAGATATACTCATCAATATGGGTAATCTCAGTAACAACGTAAAGAAAAAGGAACAAGCCACACGGAAGTTTGATAACATTTTTATAAAGTTCAAAAGCAAGCACAACAAAAACAGTGCAGGGACAGATACTATAGGATGAAACTATAAAATAAGGGAACGAGAAAACCACAAAATTTCAGAGAAGGGTCCCACACATAGAGGAGTCAGGGGGATGGGAGCAGGAGGGCTATGCCAGGTCCTGCGGCAGCACTGGTAACGGTGAGGTTCTCAGTTGGGTGATGGGCACGTGGGGGCTTGACTACTAGGCTTCGTAATTCACATATACATATATTCTTATACATCAAATATTTCATAACAGCACTGATCAAAGAATATGTGGCTATTAAAAAATGTCCCGGCACCTATAAGACTAGATTAAACTTACTGTCAAAGTAAGAAACTTTAAGTGTAGCTCATTATACTTCCACATAGCCTAAGCCTGAGTCATGAAATCTTCCAGACATGGAGATTAACATATTATGGCAGACGCCTATTTCATTCTTCTAAGGAAAGTGATATTTCTCAACATTAAATGCTTTGAGAAAAAAGATGTAGGGATCTCTTTGATGTTAAAAAAATAAAAGGCAGCAAGAGATGAAGACACTTTTTTTGTTTAGATTCCTCCTTTTCTCACCAATCACTAAATACAAAAGTGCCCGAAGCTCAGATGGCTTTTCTGCTCTTTACACTCACTCCCCGTGAGATCTTGTCTAGCTCTCCGGGCTGATGACTCCTGATTTTATCTCCAGCCTCACCCCAACTCCAAATTCCAGTGTCATGCATCCAGTCACCTTCCTGACCTCTTACTTGAATGTGCAGTTGGCATCTCCAACTTAACCTCACAAACCGAACTCCTGGATTTCATTCTCCCTCCTAGTTTTCTCCATTCCCGTAAATGCTGGGGTCCCAAACCCTGGACATTTCTCAGCCCCTAACACCCCACATAAAATCTGTCAGCACATGTTGGTTCTGTCTTCAAAATGTATCCAGAATCTGACCATTTTTCACCACTACTATCATGCCACGTCACCAAAACCTCTTGCCTATGTAACTGCAGTGACCTCCTAACTGATTTCTTTGCTTCCATTCTTCCCTCTTTACAATCTATTTTTACACAGCGGCTAGAGTGATCCTCCTAAAACACAAGTTAGATCAAAATCCTCCGATGAGTTCTCACGTCACTTGGAGCCATCTAAAATCCCTCCCAAGTCCTTCAAGGTCTGACGTGACACGAGGCCTCTCTCCCATCACTGGTCCTCCTAGCTCACTTTAAGGCAGCCAGACCTCCCACCTGTTGCCCAAACATCCCCTGGAGGGCTTTGCAAATGCTGGGCTTCCTGCCTAGGACACTCCCGTGCTCTGCCTCCCTCAGATGTCCCGCAGCTGACTCCCTCACTTCCTCAGGTCTCTGCTTAAAGGTCACCAGGGACATTCCCAACTACTCTCTAAAGTAGCACTTCCACTGTTCCTCTCCATAATTTATGTTTCTTGTAGTATTTACCTTCGGACTCATTACATATGTATTATCTTATGCATATTCCATTATAAAATCTCTTGAGCAGTCTCTGAATATATATTTATAAATTATATATATAACCACTGAATATATTATGAATTGATTAGAAAACATACACAAAGATAAAATTTGAAAAGAAAATTTAAAATAATATATAAAGAAGCTTTAGTGTTTTTTCCTGCATCTCAGTGGATGTCTGTCACATGCCCTGGGCTGTGCACGCCACTGCAGAAGCCACAAGCTTCAGTTCTGCAGCCTGCACTTTCTAGCCTAATTTCTACTCTGAGATATTTCCATTTCCTTCAAAATACCCTTGCAATTTCCTGTGATTTTTGAAACCAACATTCTAGGGGCTTTGGAAAGCATTGTGTGAAAATGTTAAAGGAAGTAGCATGCATATTGGCCTCCATCCCACCTGAAATATCAGGGGCACACATGCTTTAATTACCTCCTTTGAATTACCCTGAAGGTATAATCTGCAACTCAGCTTTGAATGAATCAGGTTCCTTTTCAAAAAGGAAATCCCCACATTAAAAATGCAGTTTTTGGACTTCCCTGGTGGTGCAGTGGTTAAGAATCCACCTGCCAATGCAGGGGACACGGGTTTGATCCCTGGTCCGGGAAGATCCCACATGCCGCAGAGCAACAAAGCCCGTGCGCCACAACTGCTGAGCCTGTGCTCTAGAGCCCATGAGCCACAACTACTGAGCCTGCATGCCACAACTACTGAAGCCTGCGCGCCTAGAGCCCGTGCTCCGTAACAAGAGAAGCCACCACAATGAGAAGCCTGCACACCACAACAAAGAGTAGCCCCTACTTGCAGCAACTAGAGAAAGCCCGTGTGCAGCAACAAGACCCAACGCAGCCAAAAATAAATAAATAAATTTTTTTAAAAAATGCAGGGCTTCCCCGGTGGCACAGTGGTTGGGAGTCCGCCTGCCGATGCAGGGAACATGGGTTCGTGCCCCGGTCCGGGAAGATCCCACATGCCATGGAGCAGCTGGGCCCGTGAGCCATGGCCGTTGAGCCTGCGCGTCCGGAGCCTGTGCTCCGCAATGGGAGAGGCCCGCGTACTGCATTAAAAAAAAAAAAAAATGCAGTTTTCTCCCTGCACTTCCTCCAAGTAATCATCATTGTTTATGAGAGCTGAATCATAAGAACATAGTGGTAATATAGTAACCAAAAATATCAGATTTTTATGTGCCTTATCAAAAAATAATAAAACCTTGTAGTCAATAATTACTTAATAGGACAACAAATCAGAGACAGAGTATCTTAAGTCCTCTTTTTACACTCAAAAAAGGGCTTCATTAAAATTGTATTGGAAATAAAATACTCACGTGCCCCAATGTACTTTAATGGAACAAGTCTTCTGCATCATACCAAACCCCTGCATTTCTTCAGTATCATCAAAGTAGGAATTCAGAAGTCCTAGCCCTTCTGGTTCAGTAAATAAGTCAATTTGACTAACTCTGTAATCCTAAAAAAAAAAAGAAAAATGAATACATGTATACATGTATGATAGTACACCATGTATTAAACTCTACAGTAAGCTCATTTTTCTTCTTTTCAAATAATTAAAAGAAGCTTTAAATATACACATAGATTGCACAGATCACCTGCCACTTTATCCCTTTCCTGTTTTCACTCATGATCTAATAATACATGATCTTTCAGGGCAGACACATTGGTTTTGTCATGTATCTCAGTGCTACATTCAAGCAAAGAGCACCAGAAATGTATTTTAGAGTTTTGGAACATAGTTATTTCTCTCATTCTCACAGAGAAAAAAACAAACAAAACTTCTTCGCTTTCCTTGGTAACATGAGTTTTAGTTCCTTTGCTCTCATGTGACCGTACACGTCCAGGGATACTGGTTTATAGAGTGGTTGCACTTGGAATCTTCCTCAGCTGTTTTGTGCCCATAAGCCCCCTGTGGTAACTCTCCTTGACTATGATGTCGGCTTGGTCTAAGTCATAAAGGCAAAGGCACACGTTTATGGTGACTTAAATCTCTACACTTTAGTCACTATTCCATGCACTGCATGTCCATCAAACACTCTACAAAAGGCCTCTCTTGGCTGGGTGCCTGAGCCCTGACTGAATGTTTTTTGAACCTCTTCTGTGTTGCAGAGCGAGGTGAACTGAGGTACAGAAAAAATGGTAACACTTGGGTCAGTTTAGGGGCAGCTCTTTCAAACATTAACAAAAGGAACAAATCTAGTGAACTGAAAAGGTGACCCCCTTGAACATACGTTGTGACTTATGTTTATGTGTCAAGAAACCATAAACACAATCTGTAAAAAGTTACAATTCATCACATATCAGGAGCCATAAAGTATTCCTTCTCTTTAACATGACACCATTCAGAAAAACTTACCCCAAGGAAATAAATCAGAAAATGTATACATTATTAAATGCACAAAAATGTTCATGGCAGTATTATTTAAGGTAAGTTTTTCCCTAAGTCCCACAGTAAGAAGAAAGGTAAAATAAATGATAGCACATCTTATCAATGGAATATGATGCTCAGCTAAACCCCAAACCATATAATAACATGAAAAGCATTAATTCACCTTAGGTCTGCTATTATCAGGGGCAACAGGAGGCCTCTTTACCAATGTGCTTCATTGCCCTTAGCCCACCTTCCTGGATCCCTAAATCCCCACTCCACCAGATCCTAATATCTCCCCTAGATGCAAATCATTGAGAGACGTTACAAATGGGAGTGTAACCTTCAGGAAAGTGGTATGGAGAGAGAAAAAAAGGATTGAGAATCACAGTTTTAAAGGCAAACAACACTGTACCTGTATTATGATTACAACTATAGAAAAAGCAGATTATGATATAGCCAAGAAAGAGTAGAGAATTCAGAAAAATGAAGGGAGGACACTTCATGAGAGATGGAATTTTGGATGATAGTTTAAAATATTGTTTTATTACCAATAGTATTTGAGTAATAAATAAAAACTGCAGGTAAATTATCCCACTATGACATTTTAAAATGGTGTTTCTCGTGTCTTACATAAGGTTCATCACATTATGTACTTAAAACTAGTAAGAGGGCTTCCCTGGTGGCGCAGAGGTTGAGAGTCCGCCTGCCGATGCGGGTGACACGGGTTCGTGCCCCGGTCTGGGAAGATCCCACATGCCGCGGAGCGGCTGGGCCCGTGAGCGATGGCCGCTGAGCCTGCGCGTCCGGAGCCTGTGCTCCGTGACGGGAGAGGCCACAACAGCAAGAGGCCCACGTACCGCAAAAAAAAAAAAAAAAAAAAAAAGGGCTAGGTTATTAAGTAAAATACATTTGCAGATGGGAATGGGGGGCCGGAATGAGAAATCTACCTTCAGGATTTATTGTGAAAAAGATGACTAACTAATTAGAATGTTTCTTAGTTCTAATTCATTTAACATGTACAAATGTTTAAAATACAGAAAATACATCCATAAAACACCACATATTTGTCCCACTTTTATCATAAAATGAAACTCTCTCTCAAAAGAATTATACCCAGCATTCAATAAATATTTGCTGAAAGAATGGATGAAATCGTTTGCCTTTATTAAAAGCTTACTAATTTTACCTACCTGGACCACAAGTCTGATTGAACCAATCACCACAGGCTTAGCCGACTCTGCCTCGTCATCGTTTTTTTCCAAAATATCTTCTATATCCCAGAGACCAGACAGTTCCAATTCTCCCTCTTCTAAGGGGATGGAGTGTCCTTCAAAATTTGGTTTCTCATACAAAATCCAGCTAAGAATAAAACATGGCAAAACTATTAGCCAGGCTTTGTGAGAGATATTTTGAATATGCAAATATTCTGGTCAATAGCCACTATATATATACCATATATTAGTGGCCAATTTTCTATCAATTAAAACAGCATAAACTCTCCCTAAAACTAAAACTTCAGTGGGCATAATTAAGCTCTGATAACTGAAGAATTTTATCAGGATTTTAGAGAACTTTTGACTGTCAATATGAACATTATAGAGCTACTAAAGTTTTATAGAATTGCCAGTTGGTGGAGACTTAGTAGTATGTCAGATAAATGGACGTTTATTGCATTTTTTTTTCTTTTTATGTATGTAAAAAACACTTCTCTTGAGGGATTTTAACTTATATATTAGAACCATATCAATGGATATATTGATACAAAGGACTACTACATGCATGTTAATGGAAAGCGTATTTTCCAGTTTTATTGAGATCTAACTGACATATAACATTGTATTAGTTTAAGTTGTACAACATGATTTGATGTGTGTATATTACGAAACGATCACCATAATAAGTTTAGTTAACATCCACCACCTCACAGTTACAATTTTTTTTCTAGTGATGAGAACTTTTAAGATCTACTCTATTAGCAACTTTCAGATATACTATGTAATACTTTAACTTTAGTGACCCAGAAAGCATTTTTAAAGTATTCTTACCAACGACATCCAAACATTAAAGAAAAAACTCATGACAATATATGACAGTGCTGGTCTTACGAGAGAAGTCAACAAAAGTTGAAGAATCACTATTCATTAAAGACAAAATAATAACTTTCAGTTTTCAAATTTAAGAACAAAAGCTAATTGTATTTTTCTAATGAATATGTTGAATATACAGAAAAATATATTAAAATATCTAAAACCTAAGAGGAAAGATGCTGCATATTTAATCAGATGGAGACCTAAAGAAAAGCTTAATAATTTTGTAAACCATAAATGTCTAGAGCCCTACACTCTTTCTTTTAAACAAGTTTATAAATAGGTACTAAAGATAAGTATTTATGCCAGGTGATTTTTTTTTTAAAACCGCTTTTCTTTATTCAATTTCCTGTGTATTTCCTCAAAGCAATTAAGCTGGTAATATAATTGTTTCACAGTTTCTTTACTTAATAAAAACTACCTGCTGTCAAATAGTTAGAAAATAAAATTTAGATTAGTCCTTCACTGAACTGTCATTTAAAAAGTTAGCAAAGATGTTTTTTCTTATAGAATTTTAAAAATTCTATCAACACGACTATGACCTATCAACATGAGTAGTGCAATTTCTTATCAACCTCATTGAAAATTCAAAAACCAAAAGTATATTATGGACTCTGGTGCTCATTAGTCCAAGCCAACATTATGTGGGAAAAAGAAACTTATACTGCTGCACTTTTCTGATTTTTCTAACAACAACATGTATCATTCCTATAATCAGAAATAACATTATAAACCATATTTCTTAGACATGAATTTCTTTTAGTATTCACTATGACTAGTATTATCTGCCCTTTACATTGCTAAGGGCATAATTTAAAATAAGTACTAATGACCAAAACGGTAATTAAAAATGTGAAACACACACCCTCCAAGTCAGAAACACAAAGTATCACTCTTACCATCCTCTAACAACTTTTATGAGTACCACGGGAGAGAGGCTCCAAGAGCTGCAATCCTCAATGTCACTGAATACTTCAATGCACTCCTTTGAGATGTCGGGTTTACCGTATATCACCACCTAAACAAAGTGAGAGTGGTAGCATGTTTTACTGCACTTTAACAGATCAAAATGAAATCTAGCCTAGGAATTGAAAATAATCTTACCTTTCCAGGTCGGGGATTGATTTTATTCTGGACACTTCCTTTAAGTGTCTGTAATCAGATGAACAAAAACACAACAAATAATTAAACTTTATGTAAAGTCCTCTTTTCTCCTCTCATGATCCTTTAATATTGTATTTGCCTCGTATTTGTCAATTTGGAAACATGTCTACCTTGATCTATGCCAAAGGTGTCTTAAAACTCTCTTTGACGGGACCTCACTGGTGGTGCAGTGGTTAAGAATCTGCCTGCCAGTGCAGGGGACACGGGTTTGATCCCTGGTCCGGGAAGATCCCACATGCCGCGGAGCAACTAAGCCTGTGCGCCACAACTACTGAGCCTGCGCTTTAGAGCCCGTGAGCCACAACTACTGAGCCCGAGGGCCACAACTACTGAAGCCTGCACGCCTAGAGCCTGTGCTCTGCAACAAGAGAAGCCACTGCAGTGAGAAGCCCGGGAACCTCAATGAAGAATAGCCTGCGCACAGCAACAAAGACCCAAGGCAGTCAAAAATAAAAATAAATAAATAAAAATTTAAAAACAAAACAGAACAAACTCTATTTGACTCTATTAAAATAAGGGCTTTTTTTCCCCCTCTAACTGTATTTGGCATTTCTATTTCTGCTCATTTAAATGCCTAGGATACTTTCACCAATCTGGCAAGTTCAGGGCGCAAGAGCCAGACCTATGTTTTACATCAGTTCACAGAACAAGAACTCAGCTAAGAGATTATAATTCAAACAATCTCAGTATAATTTCAAATAAACAGAGAAATTCTAATGGATTAATCACATATCTAGAATGAGCTGAATCCATTTTATGTGTTCATATACATACCTTATCTGAATCTGTAATTACTGTTTTTTCATCACATAACTAGTCTAAATAAAGTGTTTATGGTATATTTCACAATGTACATTGCACATGGTTACTTTAATCCCTCCTTTTTGATGAACAAAATATATTTTTATATGGCTCCAAAACTAATCATTTTCAAGACCATCTGACCAGTAAAACCAGAAATGCCTAAGATAATAAAAATAGTAATTATACATGTAAAATTATTATAAAACATGGACTACTTTCACTGCTGAACAGGATGCCTATTCTAAGGACTGCCTTTCATCTGATCGCTCTTGCATCACACCAGGGTGGAATATGCCTGAAAGACCATAGGAAGGGCCTCACTAGAGCATTATTACAGATTAAAATGCCATATGCTTATTTATATATGCACATTTCAAGAAGACAAGCTAAGGAAAAAGCCTGATATTTAAATAAAATTCAGGTAAGACATTAAAGGGAGAATAGTTATATAGTCAACAAAGCCCAAGGTGTAAAGAAAAACAAAACCAAAAAAAATTTTTTTTTATCATAAAAAGGCCTAGAGAAAGTATAAAGTACTTTGTTTCTCCTTTTTACTCCATTTGATTGGCTTTTTCAAGGGACTCCATAGGGAACTGTATATTCTGTTGTCAGACTCATTGTCAAATAAGAGAGGCGATCTAAGAATGATTAAAAAGAGAGAATAATGCTGTACTGAATGGGAAGTGGACCAGTGGCAATGTTGTGCTTCAGAGAAATACTCAAAAATCTTAGGATTTCTAAGTGCTATAGCCTGATTCAGTTTTATCTGTTTACAGCAGTGGTTCTCAAAGTGAAATCCAGGGGTCCCTGGAGGGTCCCCAGTAATCTTGCAGGGAGTCCATTAAGTCAAAACCATTTTCATAATAAGAAGAGGTTATTTGTCTTTTTCACTTTCTTTCTCTCACAGGTGTAGTGTGGAATTTTCCAGAGGGTCCATGACGTGTGATGACATCATTGCTCTGATGGCTACAGGAATGTACATTTGTATGATCTATTAATTTCTAATATAATAGATGCCAATAGGCATAACCCATATCAACAAAAACTCTTTGAGGTCCTCAATAATTTTTACTTTATATCTACATCTATGTGTGTGTGTTGTGTGTATGTGTGTGTGTGTGTGTGTTGGTGTCATCCTAAGAGTAAAAAATTAGAAAACTTTGGAGCAGAGAGATCGAGTCTCTGATGGAAATCCAACTATACATTTTGAAAGAGCTTCCAGAATTGCATTCCATGATAGGCTTGTAGCAAAAGCTAATACAACAAATTCAAACATGGGGCAGTGCCCTGCACAAATGAGGAAGGGGGCAAGATATTTTCTGCCTGGATAAACTGTGTTGGATGTTGATCTACACTTGCCAGGTTGCCTGGTTCACAGACTGGGCAACAGGAATACAGAGGCCCACGCCTGTTTCTGGGCTTAGCAGAACTGAGCTCTAAACCTTATCTGCCTCCCTCTTTCAACTTGAGTATCAAGCTTGGTAACGGAAAGCCACAAATACACATCAAAAACTGAGTAAAGAAAACAACTTCTAGCAGTCAGATAAAAGAAGATGGAGAAATCTTAACTGTTTCTCAAAATGGTATTTTGCCATCCTTTCTACTCTGTTACAGGAAAGTGCCAACGCAGACCAAATTCTTTACTCCCCAACAGCTTTGCAGGAAAATAATATTTCCCTAATGAAAACTAACTCCAGATAAAGAGAAAATACTTTATCAACCATGTGGGATAAACGTTTATTGCTACTAAGGGCAAGAAAGAGTGAATCTCAAAGTACAAGAGAAACGGTTAGGAACAAGATTCCTCGGTGGAGCCTTTTCCAGATAAAGGAAGCTGCTTCATAAATGTTCAAAATTCTAGGTATAGTATTGAGCATTTTTACACAGAACTAGGGAAGAAAAAACACCTTGTCTGTCTCTGAGCTCTCAAGGTACCTTATCTACACCTTTCACAATACAACACATAAATTCACAAGTGCCCTAAAATATTTGTAGCTTATTTTCCTTGCTGGATTACAAATGCCTTGAGAACAGAATCCAAGTACCTTTTCTCTTGGACTCTAAAATCCCTTGTACATAGTAGGTTTTCAAATATGTGATGAATGAATAAAAAACTATCAGACACGAGCATAACCATTTTTAAACAAATAACATGAATTGCTCATGTCCCCTTCTCCTCTGACTTAAAAGTAAACCACATAAATAATACTATGTTGCTACTTACTGTTGTATCTGATGATATTCCAGAAAAAGAAATGCTTGGGTCAAACCGGGTGGATTTGAAAAGACCGGGGAAGTCTGTGTCACTGCTTCCAAAGCTCGGCAAGTTCGACTTAAGAACACTTTCAATATGATTAGCCTTTTCCATATCACCACTGTTCTTCAGTTTTGAAAATTCAGAAAATGTAGGTTTTGGCACGGGTAGGTTGCTTCGTGAATCCAGATCTTTTCTGGTTTCCTCTTTTTGCAGGTACTTTTCCACGGAGCTCGGACTTTCCAATCCCGAATGAGACGTATCTGACGAGTTGAAATTGAAGACCTTTACGTTGCTGGGTAGCAGACTTGGCTGTTCTTTCTCTGAACCACAGGGTGGGGCACCCTCAGCCACGGGCTGTAACTCGGAAGTCCGAGAAAGAGAACTGTTGTGAGCGGTGTTGAAAGATGTGGTCATGGTACTGACTGATGTTACAGAGGGAGAAAAGATTTTGTCTTGTGGTAAAGAAGATAACATGCTTGAGAAAAGGGCACTTTTTTCTAGCCTCGATCTCTTGACTCCACCGTTTGTGACATCTCTGTTCTCCTTGTCATTTACTTCTGGAGCCGCCAGAGGCTCGCCTTTCCCATTAGTGCGAGTTTGCAAGGAATTGAAAAGGACGCTCTGTTCGGTGGATGAACGTTTGGGTCTCAGTTTGGATTTGGTGTCAAGATTCTGCATCAAATGTAAAGCCAGTGACATTTCTGGCTGGCCTTCCTTTTTCTTACCCAAACCAAAGGTAAACACGTTGGGATCGAACACCTTTTCTAAATTGTCCTCATGAATAGGAGGCATGGCGAAGTGAGGGGCAGGGGAGTTTGGCATCCTGGCCTTCTTTTTCTTCTGGGGCACACAAACTGCGCTGTCCATCTTTTTTATAATCTCAGTGAATTTTTCCATATCAGAAGAAGAATCAAATACACTATCATCACTACCAGCAGAAATGTTCAAAAGGCTGGCAGGACTGTCCTGGCCATTTACAACATTTTGATTGGGTCTTTGAGGGGTTTCTAAATGATTTCTGTTGCCAGTGTAATTGGTGGTGCTGGATTCAGTCTTCAGGGGTTTTCCATTGCCCTGAATAGGCAGAGTTTGTTCTGACTCGGGCGGCATGACTTGTGGGCCAGATTTTGCTACATGTTCCTCTGTGCAATGAATGTGTTTGGGTGATGGGCTCTTATTGCCCTGTACTTCCTCTTTCTGGGGAGTACGACTTGCAACGGAAACCACTTCAAGTTCATTATTGTGACAGCTTGGCAACTGTGCTTCTCTAACTTCAGAGCTCTCTGAGATGATCCGAGAGTGGACATCCTTGGTGTTCTCCACAGGGAGCGCGAAGGACCTGACCTGGACAAGGACCTTGGATGGACACTCATTTCCCATAGCTGCCAGGCTGTGCTCTGGGGACAAAGGAGGGCTTCTTTCTCCCGCTCCTCCTCCTGCAAGTCTGGAGGAGGACATCTTCTCATTATTCTGATGAGACACAGGCAGAGTACATCCACTATGGTTTTCTGACACTTCTAGATCAGTGCACGGAAAACTGCTTACAGGGGCTTGAGCACATGTGTCTTTGGGATCATCCACAGGAACGGGGGCAGCCAGTGAAAGAGAAGGCCCATTAGATGACCCAGCTGGGTGCTGTGAGTCAGAAAATCCATCCTGTGGCTTTGGTATGGCTGTTGGAGGTGAATCTTTGGCCTCAAGAATGGCAGGGCTCTCTTCTGCTGTATCAGCCATATTTTCACATTCAAGTCTTTTGCTGTCAGCAGCCTTTGAGTCATCCTCTCCTAAGAGCTCGTGGTCCTTAATAGGAATCAGAGCAGTAACCACTGGTTCAGAAGGGCAGCCAGCATCTGTTTGCCCATCTACCTTATCACCTTGGTTAAGCTGAGAACCAGCAGTCTCCTCTTCAGGAACAGTAACTTTGGCTTCTGCAGAGGTTTCCTTCCCCAGCACACCATTCTGGTGACTATCTGGCATCACCTTCTTTTTAGGCTGCTCCATTTCCTTGGCTTTTTTGGCTAAATTCAGCTGTGCCCTCTCGACAAATGTTTTATTAGAGGCAGGAGTGTTCCTCACACCTCGAATGTCAGTGTGTCTTGGGCTACTGTTTGCCCACTTGTTTTCAAATAAGGAGATTTTGGTGGCAGTGTTTCCTTTGTGAACTGGCTGGCTAAATGGATTATGCCCATTTCCCGAACTGCCAAGATTCTTAGGGGTTTTAAGATTTAGTTCCACATGTTTGGGCTTGGCAGGGCTGCAAGAATAAAGCAGCAAGACAAAGTTATTAACCTGGGTTTTAAAGTGAACATACCAATTTATTACAAAACTGTGAAAAGCCAATATCTTTCTGATAGGTAACATTTTTTATGAAACTATTTTTAAACAATTCTAAATATACTATCAATTACCTTTAATGGATGTTTCGCTTCCGTATGAGGGACGAGAAATTATATGGCTAAGAAAGGCTAGAGGTGAGAGGGTAACAAGTTTTCTAATAAGTTTATCATGTACCTAGTAGATAACTACAGTGCTTGGCACTAGAGTTGGGACTGAAGAACATTAGAACCAATTTAAATACTTCATGCACGCCCATACTTTAAATATGTAAATGACTTCCCCCAAAATAAATTGTGTATTTTTGATAACTTTTTTTTACATTATCTCAAAAGGGAGATTATAAAAAAATATTTATCTATTACTTACCTCTTTGGATAGTTTATTCCCTTCATCCTTCCCCCATAAAATTTTTCTCTGACTATACAAGTGTGCTCACTATAGAACATTTAGAAAATATAAAGACAAGAAAACCACTCATAATCCTACCACTCAAACACTATCCCTGTCAACATTCTAGTATACTTCCTGTCTTTTTTGTATGCATAGGGAAATATTTTCAATAGAATTGAGATTAGTCTGTTCATAGAGTTTGGTATCTTGCCTTAAAAAAAAAAAAGAGATTTAACCTTATATTTAACATTTTTAACATTTTTCAAGTTACTAAAAATTTTGAAAAGTCTTCATAACGTCTGCATAAAAATCCATCATATAGATGTACCATAATTTACTTATCAATTACTCAGTTGTTGGTTTTGCCACCATTCTGGGGGCAAAGAGAATCTCCCTTCTTTCTCACGTTTCTTGGGTATAATTGCACCCTAATGTAAATTTTAAGTCTTTGAATGTACACAGTTTTCTTTCTGAGGAAAAAGATGTCCTCTGTCTCTGGTCCTGGCTATTATACCAATTATCTGTGCAAACTTGGTCAAGCTACCTTAACTCTCTAAACGCTACCTTCTCTACCTGTAAAAATAAACAAAAAATTAGATAGTTTAGAACATGTGTGTGTACTGGTTCACACACATACACGTTATCATTGAAGATATTCTGTGGTTCTCTTCAAGGGCTGCAACAGGGGACAGTAGAAACTGGGGGATGAAACTGTTGGCCAACCACCCTCCTTTCAACCAGAATCACTCCTACTTATCTGTTTTATATATCACTTTTATATAAGCTTTCCAAGAAGAACAGACTCCAAAGCTAAAAACAAAAATGTCTAAATCATTAGTCTAGTGGTTTATAAAATGTAAGAGATAATACCACTAACATTCACTGACCGTCAAGCACTTTCTGTGGCTTGTCTCATGTACAATTTTACACATTCTTTTTTAAGAGGAGGAAGTTGGGGTCTAGAGAAGGTAAGTACTTTGCCTGAAGTCACACAGCTAGTAAGTGACAGAAGCCAGGTGTTCTGGTTTCAGATGCCAGGCTCCCAACAACTTTACTATGCTGCTTCCCCAGATAAGACTAGATTCACCTCAATGACCACCTCTGGTTCTTTCCAGCTTTATGATCCAAGGAGTCAATAAATTATCAAGAGAGCTTTAAGATAATCATAATTTAGAGGCCACCT
This sequence comes from Kogia breviceps, assembly GCF_026419965.1. Classification (NCBI taxonomy): domain Eukaryota; kingdom Metazoa; phylum Chordata; class Mammalia; order Artiodactyla; family Physeteridae; genus Kogia; species Kogia breviceps. Next base: position 38,615,812 of record NC_081322.1, on the reverse strand, counting down.
CGACAATGAGAACACAAAGTAGGGAAGCATTAACATCTCACACTGTCTCCTGCACGGACTCACTGGCCTTCAAGAAGGCTGGGCCTGAGGAGCCTTTTGAAGGAACAGGCAGTAGGACCTTGGACGAAGACACTTTATCCTTCTGGAAAAAATGATTAGACTGAGAAGACTTGAGATGGCCTTCCCAAATACAGCATTAAGAATTAGATGTTCATTTTTAAATTTTTAATTTAAATACTAAATTTGATACATTCTCATGAATTTCTCCTCAGCATTGCTTTACCCAATATCTCCTTAAGATATCTAAGCTCCCTCACAGTGGGCCCTTATCTGAAATTTAAAAGCAAAATTAACTTACAAGCACTTCCTTAAAGATTAAATTCTAAAACCAGTGAGATGATTAGAAATAAGAGAACTTACAAATGCTATCAGTTAATGAGGGATGTTCACATAGCAGGGAATATACATTAAAAAAATTCTCACTAATCAGCTCAAGGAACAGTCAAATACCAAAGTAGATCTTATGATGTAAATGGAAAATGCTCCAGGTTAGCCAATAAGCTACGTTAAGGACAGGACACACACATCTGCACATTAAAGATTTACACCAAGATCAAAATACATTTTACAATCAAACTTTCTGTGCTATTAACTTCTGCTATAGAGTCACTACAATTAACCTGGTTCAAACTGATTAAAAGGAAGTCTCCTATAATTCACGTTGTAACGCCTTCATTAAGATGTGGGAAGGGAAAATATCCTGGAGTTTAAGAAGCCATGGCTATAATATGAGAAGAAAATTCTCCTTATTCTAAACATACCATTTTAAGAATCTCAACATTCAATACTTGGTAGAACTGAAGACATAATTTCTCTAACAGCATCAAGAAACATGCTGCTTCACAGTTATTATTTTTCGGGGATATAAAATGGTTTTAACTATAAAAATTTAGATTCAAGTTGTTTTTTAGAAATAATCCACATAACATCTCCAGTTGAAAACAATCAGAGGAAAAACTAAAGGGTCTGAAAAAAGTGCATCAGTCAAACATAAATGGGTCAAAGGATGAGAAAGAATTATTAATTCTCCATTCCAATAGTTTGCCGATTCACCAAGTACAAGTCCGTGCGCAAAACAGAATTAAACTGAGCCTCTGCAAAGGAAAATTTTAGGTAGGAAATAATCACTCCTTAGAAAAAGACATTTGGTTTAGTTCTGTCACAGGAAACAGCACATGAAGAAGAGTTTCATTGCAAGATTGTTGGTTTGTTTACCCTATCCCTTAACAGTGTAACATTTCCGGTTTTTCAACTGGTGTATTCTTTTTTTTTTTCTTCTTCTTCTTCAACTGGTGTATTCTGACTGGAAGATAGGGGAAGCACCCTTAATCAGGTACACAGCATAGTTTCTCTAAGGCTCACACTTAGGAGGTCTGAATGTTCAGTCACACCGGCCTTCTACAAATAATGGGCATCATTCACTCAGGTTATTTCTCTGATGCTGCTGTTGCAGAATAAATTGCTGACTCCATCAAAGTTCTCCAGGTTGGCAGCTGGTGAGGTAGCTCAAGTTATTCATTAAGCAGGATTTCCTCCCCAGTGTTTACCAAGCGGACTGCCTACTCTTAAGCTTACTTATCCAAGAATTCAAATAGAATGAATCCATTCAGTTTAAGAATGACAATGCTGTGGACTTCCCTGGTGGCGCAGTGGTTGAGAATCTGCCTGCCAATGCAGGGGACAGGGGTTTGAGCCCTGGTCCGGGAGGGTCCCACATGCCGCAGAGCAACTGGGCCCACGTGCCACAGCTACTGAAGCCCGCGTGCAGAGCAACTGGGCCCACGTGCCACAGCTACTGAAGCCCGCGTGCTCTGCAACGGGTGAGGCCACTGCAGTGGGAGGCCCCTGCTCTCCACAACTGGAGAGAGCCCATGCACAGCAAAGAAGACCCAATGCAGCCAGAAATTAAAAAAAATAAATTTATATATATAAAAAAAGAATGATAACACTGTGAAAATCTCAGCTCTTTTTTTTTTGTTTTGTTTTTTTGCGGTATGCGGGCCTCTCACTGTTGTGGCCTCTCCCATTGCGGAGCACAGGCTCCGGATGCGCAGGCCTAGCGGCCATGGCTCACGGGCTTAGTTGCTCCGCGGCATGTGGGATCTTCCCGGACCAGGGCACGAACCCGTGTCTCCTGCATTGGCAGGCGGATTCTCAACCACTGCGCCACCAGGGAAGCCCCTCAGCTCTTTTAATAAATGTGTGAATGTAGGAAAAAGTTTAGATACTCGCTTTTCACATGTGCTGAGAGACGGAGGAGGATGAGTGTGGGAAGGGGGGGGGTCTTAAGAGTTTTCTAGGGTGCCCTCCCTGTCTCGTCTACCTATACAGATCACACTCACCATCAAGGCTCAAACCCATTTCCTCCAAAACACCAACAGTAATTTCTTCCTCCTGTGCACACCCCCAGCATTGGGGCTGGTAACATCCATTTGGCAGTTTAATCAGATTATCACCTGTTACAGTTATTGGATTTGTCAGCATCTTGGGTGCCAGAATGTGCCATAAACTTTTCAAGGCAATATATACTGAATCACAGTTGTGGCTTTTTCCCCATAGTTCCTAGCACACTACCATGCACAGAAAGTACTCAATAAATATTTGAGAAATCAATAAACTTAACAGCAAGTGGTCAGTCTGCTGTTGAGCTTGATCCTTCTAACGTGTCCTTTCATTTATCATATAGTCTCCCAGTAAAAACACTGACCTTTCTTCATTTCAATAATTGAAAATTATTTTTCGACCTGGTGGCAAAAATATCACAAAACTACCTAACATTATAAAGGGGAACCAAGATACTCGTATTAGAGATTTTTTTGTAAAGCTTTAGGCCAATAATGCACCAAGTTCCATAAAAGGTTCTGTGAATTCTCTTAAACTCAGACACGTCAAAGGTACTGGGTATACTGTACATACTAGTGTTTGCTCCCTGTTTTCAAATTCATTTGTGGTGTTTTTTTGTTTTTTGTTTTTTTTTTTTTGCGGTATGCGGGCCTCTCACTGTTGTGGCCTCTCCCGTTGTGGAGCACAGGCTCCGGACGCGCAGGCCCAGAGGCCATGGCTCACGGGCCCAGCCGCTCCGCGGCATGTGGGATCCTCCCGGACCGGGGCACAAACCCGTGTCTCCTGCATCCGAAGGCGGACTCTCAACCACTGCGCCACCAGGGAAGCCCCTCATTTGTGTTTTAAGAATGCCCCACCCAGGAATGCTGGTGCATATTCTGAATAAAGAATAGAATTAGCTCGTCAAGCCATGCTGTCTTCTATTATTTATGTAAACACTGAACCTCCAGAGATATCTTGCTTTCACATTCACTGAACTTAAAAAGCTTATAGTAACAGGAATTAACATCCAACTAAGGTCCCGAATGGGTCTTCTTAAACCTTAACTGTGCTAACTAGCCCTTCACTATCTTAATTACACCACCGAGGAGGAAACCCAATGCATAGACAGTTCTTCCACAAATGCAAAGAACCTGCGCCCCTCAGAGCGGCCGCCCAGCCCGTGTGCGGCCACCGCGGCTCGCCGGCCCAACCCCGCAGTTACTTACATGGTCACTGTAGTGGTCACTGTCCACCTGCCCAGACCGAAATTGTTCCTGGGCTTCAAGCCGTCGGCATCAGAACCTCCGACCGATCTGCCCAGCTCTTTGCTTCGACTTCCCTCTACCCGGCCGTCGAAGAGCTTGGGGAGCGGCCCCCTGTTGGGCTCGGGCTTGATCTCGGGCAGCAGAGAGGTGCTCTTGACCATAAGCTTGCGGTGGATGACCCGGGCCGCCTCCTCCCCGCTCTCCTTGGCGGCCGGGCCGGGGCTGGGGCCGGGGTCGGACGCCCTCCTGGGAGGGGAATCCTTGGCCGGAGCCCGCGGGCCGCCGGCGGGTGAGGTGGGCACGGCCTTCGGAACGCGGCTCTGGCCCCTCCTCTTGGTGGGGGACGAGGCGGGCGGCGGCTGTCTGCTCCGCTCCGACTCCCCTAGCGGCTTCCCTTTGGGGTCGGGGCTGGGCTTGGACTCTAGGCCGGAAACAGAGGCAACGCCCCCGTCGGGGGCCACCCGCAGAGATTTCACTTTCTTTTCAGCAGAGCCGTTCTCGGCGGCCGCGTTTGGCGCCACCTCGTTGTCGAAGACCGCGTCGTTCCAGGGCGCGCAGTCGGGCAGCGGCGGGTCAGCACCGGGGGAGTCGGTGGATTTATGCGACCTCCTCCGCCTCCCCGACCTTCGGCCACTCGACCTCTTCTCCATATCTTCGCAATCGCCGCAATCTTCAGCCCCGGGACTGATCACGACGGGCTCGTCCACCCGCGCCACCTCAGTCTTACTCAAGTAGATGTCCAGAGTAATCACTTTGGCGGGGTGGGCGCGCTCGTGGGGCCGACAGTCTCGCCCCGGGGGGTCGGCTTTGCTGTTTGCCGGCGCCGAACCCGCCTGGTTCTCTGAGCCTTCAGCGGGACGGTGGCCCGCAGGAGCCGATGCGTCCTCGGGGGGCTGGCTCGGCGTGTCTTGGTGCTCCGGAGAGCCCCCTTGGTCACACACGCGGGCGGCCCCGTCGGCCGGCTGCTCCCCGGCGGGCGAGCCCGGCACGCCTCTCGCTCCCCGAGTTGGCTCCTGCTCGCGGCCAGCGCCGGGCGAAGCGTTCTCCTGCCCGGAGGAATTCTCTAGTGAGGAATGCAGCTGCTTGGCAGCGGTGGTGGCATCTGGGAAGGTCTCTCCCTCTGCCTCCAGAGGTTCTAATTGCGGTGAGTCACTTTCATGGCCCTGCTGCACAGCCGCCTGCGCTGCACGGCTGCTCGAGCCAGGTGACCGCTCGGCGTCCGGGGGGGCCGCCTGGACGCAGCCCTCGGGGCGCTGGCCCTCCGGCTCCTGGCACTTCTCCTGGGGGGAGTCCTCCTCGCACGTGTCTGTCTGCTTGCGTTGGCTGCCCTGAAGTTGACTCTTCTCAGTCTCTGTTTCGGGGAGTTTAGAAGAGGTTACTTCTTTGGGAGAGAATGATTTGGCATTTGAGCTGGTGGGACTCTTTAACCCGTTTCTGGTGTGCCTTCTCCTTCCTGCCGTGAACAGGGTGCCGAGTTTTCCCAAAACTGGTTTCCTTTTGTTCTCTTCTGGTGGTTGTGCGCTGGACTGAAAAATAAAAGGGGATGGGAAAGAGAGAACCTGAGAATCCGTTTTTTTTCTTTAGTAGTTAAGTATATTATGGAACTACAAGCCAAAATGATAATAGGCCAGAGTTTCTAACTGAAAACGAGATTTGTGTTTGAGAATTCATTCCAACAAAATAAACTCTTATTTTATCATTTGAATTTTTCTCGAACACCATCTATGCTTGGCGCTACTGAAGAGTAACATTAACTATAGAAAGAAAATTATGAAAGAAAATTCGGAAGGTCCAAATAATCACTCAAGCAAAATAACTCCCAGGTCTTTCTACGTTTTGCTTTTTACCTCCTTCCCCCTTAAAGATGCAATTGCAAAACAGCCATGCGTGACTACAGGGCAGCAGTAAACTTACTAAAGGCGGAATTTTTTCTGAAATGCCGCCTTTTCTTTTTGTAGGCGAAAGGAGTATGAGGAAAAACAGTCTTCTCCAGAACTGAAGGAAACCACTTGGGTTCAACGTGACTGCCAACTAAAAACCTTGAGAAAACGAGAATTCGAGCCCCTGGGCGTGCCCTTGGCTAAGCCCGAGGTTCTCGGCGCGCCAGGCAGCGCTCGTCCAATGGGAGAAGCACTTGGGCATCAAACGCCCGCTGGTCCTCATGGAACACAGCTGACCCCTTCCGAGCTCACCCGAGAGGGTCTTCTCCACGGGGAGTTCCGGGGAGTGTCAATAGGGCGAGCACGTGCGGGAGGGAGGACGAAGGTGCTGGGCGACCGCCTTCGCAGGTCCCCACCCCCCGACCCCACCCCGATCTGGCCGGGGCTGACTGAAGCGCGCGGGGCTCTCCCACGCCGACCTCGGCCGGGGGTCGGTCCCTCACCACCCCTCTGGGCTCCGGGTGCGCACCGGATGGGGGGAAACCCCAGGGGCCGACCCATCCATGGGAGGGGCCCTGGCCGCCGGCGACGAGCAGCCCGGGTGCCGGTAAGGGGAAAAACCTGCGCCTGTTACAAAGCTTGGGGCAAAACGGCCGGCACCTGGCGCCAGCGCGGGAAGCCAGGAGGGCGCTCAGAACAAATCAGTTAAAGCAAATTGGCCAATGGGCGCCGCGGCGCGCCGGGAGCCGGTACGCGAGGTGCCCGGGCGGGCAGGAAGAGGAGGAGGCCCGCCTGCGGGAGGGAGGGAGCTAGAGCGGCGGGCCCATCCAAGCTCCTAGCCGAGGGAAGCCTATTCCCGGTAACGAGCCCACGGCAACTCAGACCACATGTGTGGCTACAATCACTTAAGAATTACCTCTTCCACCTAAAACCCAGGAGCTAGCTTGGTCCCCACCTTTCTCGGAAGGTGAAGATTCAGGGCAGTTTTTACAATATTGACTGTTTACAGAGGGGTTCCTGAATCACTCTTTAAAGCGGCTCCATTTCATTTGAATTATATGCAGCCAGTGGACGTGGGAGAGGGTGGGAAATAGGAAAGACTGTAAGATAAAGCATGGAAGTAGCAGGCTCCACAAGCATTTACTGAGACAGTCCTGGCACTGTAACATCATGTCATTCTGCAACAGCCACATGAGGTGCTTGTCATGTCACAGCAGAAATAAGGAAAGCAAAGCTCAGAGCAGAGAGACTTAAGCTGTGTTAGGGGTGTGGGCAATAAAGTCAGGATCCAAACCCAGGTCCTCAGCTTCTCTAGCCCGAGCACCCCCAACTCCCCACAGAGGACATGGCAGTGCAGTGGGCACCCCTGAGCCAGAGTCAGCCCAGAGGAGTAGACTGCAGGCCACACTTCCCCCAGAATCGGCTCCTGAGGAAATGCTCCTGAATCAGATTTACTGACAAACTCCAGAGGTGATTCTTTGCACTTGAGAAGCCCCTGGTGGGAGCTTTGGAACTAGACAGCTGCTGCATGAGGAGAGGGACAATCGAATGTTGCAGCCACTGGGAGCTTTTGTGACTGAGTTGATATGCTTCTAAAATCTAACCGGATTTTGATTAATAATTATTCAGTGTTTATATAAATAATATAGGAAGAATTCACTGTGTAATTTAAGAAAAAATACATTAAAATATTCCAGTCTCCTAAGGAATATATATTTGGACTCTTTCACTATGAGTCAAAGGTATTACATGGTTTTTAAACGTAATAATTTTTTTTTTTTTTTTTTTTTTTTTTTTTTTTTTTTTTTTGTGGTACGCGGGCCTCTCACTGTTGTGGCCTCTCCCATTGCGGAGCACAGGCTCCAGACGCGCAGGCTCAGCGGCCATGGCTCACGGGCCCAGCCGCTCCACGGCATGTGGGATCTTCCCGGATCAGGGCACAAACCCGTGTCCCCTGCATCGGCAGGCGGATTCTCAACCATTGCGCCACCAGGGAAGCCCTAAACGTAATAATTCTTTATGCACTAGACTTACTAAGTGATTTACATAGATTCTTATCAGAGACAGCCCTGAAGATAGGTAGTCTTTTTATGCTCATTTGCCAAGGTTCCTTATCCCTGCTCAAGGTCCCACAGCCAGTAGTCTTTCTAACTCTGGAAATGGAGCTCTTTGTCTCTGCTGCCTGGACAGGCCTTCAAACATATCCTAAAGAAGTAGCCAGGAATAGGTTTGAGTCTTATTGGCTCAATTCTAGCCCATGTCCAAAGAAAACTAGTGTACATGTTATCCCATCCTGCCAATGATGTTGCAATCCATTTTTCCCATGCGGTTGAAAGGCGTCTGATCAGCTGTCTTCTCTGCTCAGTACAGGTTTTTGTTTTGTTTTGTTTTTCATTTTGGGCTATAGCTGCTTTTTTTTTTTTTTTTTTTTTTTTTTTTTTTTTTTTGCGGTATGCGGGCCTCTCACTGTTGTGGCCTCTCCCGTTGCGGAGCACAGGCTCCGGACGCGCAGGCCTGGCGGCCATGGCTCATGGGCTTAGTTGCTCCGCGGCATGTGGGATCTTCCCGGACCAGGGCACAAACCCGTGTCTCCTGCATCGGCAGGCAGATTCTCAACCACTGCGCCACCAGGGAAGCCCTATAGCTGCTTTTTACAGAACCGGTTGTTCTTTGTAACTTGACCTCATCAGCTCCTTGACTCCTTCTCCCCTCAGAGGGGCAGCCAGTTTGTCACCTGCCAAGCTGCTCTGTCTGTTGAACTTACTAGAATTCCAGACTTCTGTTTAGATGTGAATGTTCACAGCAGCTTCATTCATAATAATCAAAAACTGGATGGAAACAACTTAAATGTCCCATCAGCTGTTGAATGGATCCAACAGTGGTACACCCATAGAACAGAATGCTACTCAGCAATAAAAAGGACCGAACTTCTAAAACATGTAATGACATGGATGAATCTCACAAGCATTATGCTAACTGGAAGAAGCCAGACTCAAAAGGTATTGCATGGTTCCATTTATATGACATTCTAGGCAATGCAAATCCAATCTATAATCGTAGAAAGTAAATCAAATGTTGCCTGAGGGTGGGGTGGGCAAGGAGGTGTGACTGGAAACAGGCACAAAGGAACTTTGGGGGATAAAGGCAGTGTTCCATATCTTGATCGTGGTGATGGTTACACATGTGTACGTATCTTTCAAAACTCATCAGACTGTACACTTAAAATGGGGACAATTTTTATATGTAAACTATCTTAATAAAGTTGATTTAAAAATAAAGCTTTTTCCTGGGGAAGTAAAGAGCAGAAACACAATCCATCTGGCTCAGGTGCCCATTTCATAGTTCTTAGTCAATGGGGGCCTCAAGTTGTTTCAAAGGCTACTTTCTCATTTACAGGGGAATGCAGTCTTCCCCCGAGTGGTCGGGGCCCTGCATCTCCAGCATCAGATCTCTGTGTAGGATCTCTGAGAGTTCAGAGTTCAGAGAGCACCATTCCTCCCGAGTAAAGTTCACAGTCACATCTTTGAGGAACACCCCTTCTTAAAACAGGACACGTTTCTTTTCAGCCAGGGATTATTTCATTACAGTGTTCATGGAGGAAGGATGAATATAGTAGATGGAAAACAAAAATGAGATGGCCTGGGAGTTGTCTAGAGAGTAGGCACCTCCTTAAGTAGGAGCCTTTGCACATAGAGTCCTAAACGTAGAATGGGAGGCCAAAGACCCAGCACCTTTCCCCTCAACCTTGATGATCATCTGTTAGGAAGGGGAGTGTTTTGCACAGAGGCCATGGGGGCCCATCAGTCTTCTTCCTGCTCCCCCAGGCTACTCCCCAGGCTCTCCTCCTGGTGTGGTCAGGGTCCTGAGAGTTCTCAGGCTGGGTGTTCTCGGACTATAGCACAGCCATGCAAACCCGGGACCTCCTTTGTAGTTAGCTTTTTACCCTGTCCTTTCTGCCCACCTCACTGCACCTGGAATCCTCTTGTCACCCATGCCCTACTGAGATAAGCATAATCCACAATAGGACAATGTTAGAAATGGTCGATGGGTTGTGTGCTGGGATTCGTTTTAGTGTTCTTGTTGGCAAATATTACATGTGGCTCATTAGGGGCCATGTGTGAGTGTCTATAACAAGACCACAGTCCAGAAGTGTGTAGAGGCCCAGGCAGTACTGGCTGCAGTGCTGTTCTCTGATTCTCAACCTTCTTGGTATGGCAGCACCTACTATCAACAGCTGCCACTAAATAAAAGCTACCTTGTAGGGCTTCCCTGGTGGCGCAGTGGTTGAGAATCCGCCTGCCGATGCAGGGGACACGGGTTCGTGCCCCGGTCCGGGAAGATCCCACGTGCCGCGGAGCGGCTGGGCCCGTGAGCCATGGCCGCTGAGCCTGTGCGTCCGGAGCCTGTGCTCCGCAATGGGAGAGGCCACAACAGTGAGGCCCGCGTACCACAAAAAAAAAAAAAAAAAAAAAAAAAAAGCTACCTTGTACTGTTATAAATAATTTCAGAGATCTCTTCTATCTGCTCACTGGTGGGGAACAAAAGGTCAGGAAATACAGGATAAATTGTTAATATACCAAAATGTTTGAATATACAGGCAAAATAGTTTATTGCTTTTTAAAGATTACCTTGAAGTCGTTGCTTTAAATTTAGAAGTGCTTCACCTGAAATCATGTTTGGAGGTTGAAGGAAAATACGTTGAGCATATTATTTGAAAATGTAACTAACAAACTGTTTAAAAATAAATCTTTCATATATTTCCCATCTTTTCCTTGCACAGTGGAATATAAGCCCCTTAAGAGCAAGAAAATTGACCTATCTGTATTCCCAACACCTAGCACAGGGACTTACCGTAGAGGTGGACATAAATTATTTGATGCTACTAAACAATTAGTAACATCCCCACTCCCTTCCAAAAGGGAGTCATCAGCACTCTTGCAGACAACTATAAACATGGTTAGTTCTAAACAAAACAAAAACAGAATGGAAATCTTTTCTGCACAAGACTTAGTGTGGTTGCAAGCATCATACTCAATGGTGAAAAACTGAAAGCATTTCCACTAAGATCAGGAACAAGACAAGGATGTCCACTATCACCACTCTTATTCAACAGTTTTGGAGTCCTAGCCACAGCAATCACGGAAGAAAAAGAAATAAAAGGAACACAAATTGGAAAAGAAGAAGTAAAACTGTCACTGTTTGTTGATGAAATGATACTATACATAGAAAATCCTAAAGATGCCACCAGAAAACTACTAGAACTAATCAATGAATTTGATAAGGTTGCAGGATACAATATTAATGCACAGAAACCTCTGGCATTCCTATATACCAACAACAAAAAATCAGAAAGAGAAATTAAGGAAACACTCCCATTTACTATTGCAACAAAAAGAATAAAATACCTAGGAATAAACCTGCCTACAGAGGCGAAAGACTTGTACTCAGAAAACTATAAAACCCTGATGAAAGAAAGCAAAGATGACATAAACAGATGGAGATAATATACCATGTTCTTGGATTGGAAGAATCAGTATTGTGAAAATGACTATACTACCCAAAGCAATCTACAGATTCAATGCAATTCTTATCAAACTACCAATGGCATTCACAGAATTAGAACAAAAAATTTTACAATTCGTATGGAAACACAAAAGACCCTGAATAGCCAAAGCAATCTTGAGAAAGAAAAACAGAGCTGGAGGAATCAGGCTCCCCGACTTCAAACTATACACAAAGCTACAGTAATCAAGACAGTATGGTACTGGCACAAAAACAGAACTATAGATCAACGGTACAGGATAGAAAGCCCAGAGATAAACCCACACACATATGGGCACCTAATTTATGACAAAGGAGGCAAGAACATACAATGGAGAAAAGACAGCCTCTTCAATAAGTGGTGCTGGGAAAACTGGACAGCTACATGTTAAAGAATGAAATTAGAACACTCCCTAACACCATACACAAAAATAAACTCCAAATGGATTAAAGACTTAAATGTAAGACCAGACACTATAAAACTCTTAGAGCAAAACATAGGAAAAACACACTTTGACATAAACCACATCAAGATCTTTTTTGACCCACCTCCTAGAGTAACAGAAGTAAAAACAAAAACAAATGGGACTTAATTAAACTTAAAAGCTTTTGCACAGCAAAGGAGACCATAAACAAGACAAAAAGACAACCCTCAGAATGGGAGAAAATATTTGCAAATCAAACAACAGACAAAGGATTAATCTCCAAAATATACAAACAGCTCAGGGAGCTCAATATCAAGAAAACAAACAATCCAGTTAAAATATGGGCACCATACCTAAATAGACATTTCACCAAGGAAGACATACAGATGGCCAAGAGGCACATGAAAAGATGCTCAACATCACTAATTATTAGAGAAATGCAAATCAAAACTACAGTGAGGTATCACCTCATGCTGGTCAGAATGGCCATTATCAAAAATCTAGAAACAATAAATTCTGGAAAGGGTGTGGTGAAAAGGGAACCCTCCTGAACTGCTGGTGGGAATGTAAATTGATACAACCACTATGGAAAACAGTATGGAGGTTCCTTAAAAAACTAAAAATAGAACTACTATATGACCCAGCAATCCCACTATTGGGCATATACCCTGAGAAAACCATAATTCAAAAAGAGACATGTACCACAATGTTCATTGCAGCACTATTTACAATAGCCAGGACATGGAACCAACCTAAATGTCTACTGACAGATGAATGGATAAAGAAGATGTGGCACATATATACAATGGAATATTACTCAGCCATAAAAAGAAACGAAACTGAGTTATTTGTAGTGAGGTGGATGGACCTAGAGTCTGCCATACAGAGTGAAGTAAGTCAGAAAGAGAAAAAAAATACCGTATGCTAACACATATATACGGAATCTAAAAAAAATAAATGGTACTGATGAACCTAGTTGCAGGGCAGGAATAAAGAGGTAGACATAGAGAATGGACTTGATGACATGGGGTGGGAGGGTGAAGCTGGGGCAAAGTGAGAGTAGCATGGACATATATACACCACGGAATGTAAAATAGCTGGCTGGTGGTTAGCAGCAACATAGCACAGGGAGATCAGCTCGGTGCTTTGCCATGACCTAGAGGGGTGGGAGGGAGGCTCAAGAGGGAGGGGATAAGGGGACATGTGTATGCATATGGCTGATTCACTTTGTTGTGCAACAGAAACTAACACAGTATTGTGAAGCAATTATACTCCAATAAAGATCTATTAAAAAAAAAAAAAGACAGTGTGGTCAAGAATTTGCAGCTCTGTTCTGCCCATGTAAGAATTCTGCACTGTGATGCAGCTGCCGGCACACAAATCTGGATTTCTTCAGATTTACTGCTGGCTCCCAGCCTGAGTCTGACTTGAGAAAGCAGATCAAGATCTTTTACATGTATTCACATGTGCCTCCTGCTAAAATGTGGTCAGTGATGTACAAAAGTAACTCTTTTTTTAAAAAACACTTGTGATTCCCTGTGGGCTCACTATGGACTGAGATTTTGAATAGGCATTTAAAATGATCTGCTGTGTTCTTCATCACTCTATCTTTTTGGCATTGCTTGTGCTAATATATATGGCCCACTCTAAATAATACAACACACGTGCACACAAAATGCAAAAGAAGAAATGTTCACATAAATACACCTTGACCTACTAAACACTGAAACTTTTCATTTTAACTTTTTACATATGTTTTTTCATATGTTATCAAGTTCCCTCCCTCAGAGTATACTAAATATAATATAGCTGTGGCTTAATGATTCTGGAGACAGAACTATTTACATTTGTGCTATAATAATGATTTCTTCCATGGCTGTTACAATGAGTATAGACTGAGGTTTGCACTAAATGACCCACAGACTATAATACTGTTTAATCATAAGCAGGCCTCTTACAAAGAGGCACAGGAAATTACTGCATTCAACCAGTTTTGATCTATGTACAGTTTCATACGGTGCAACCAAGAGTACGTTGCATCAGACCTTCAGAGCCTCTCTCCACTCTCACTGCTCCCCCATCTCTTGGGGTGGGATGCTTGCCCCTGTGCTGTTTTCAATATCGGTCAGCATCCCACTGCTTTGGGGGATGCTGCTCACCATTGTTCTCTCTTTTTCTTAAATCTCTGTCCTTTCCATTTCATGTGACACATACTTCTCTACTTACAACCTCAATGTTTGGTTTCTTTCTAATGTTGTCACTTCAAACCAAATGGCAATCATATCCTGTTGTATAGAATTATAGGTATACTATTATATAAAAGAATAGGAGCAGACTTTTTTTTTTTAACTGTCAGGTTTAACAGCATCCTGAAAAAGAGGCGTTATTGAATACGAAAGCCATAATTTAGGAAATAGTTGTATGTTCGTTATTCCAAAAGTATTCCCCACCCTTTCAGAGGGTTTGAAGAAGTAAAGAGCCTCTTTTAAAAAGTAGATTCCCAGTTCCAGCTGAGGCTTGTCTTTAGGTCATTTACTGTTTGACAGAAGCAGAGTGAAAGCTAATTGTTTAAAGCCACTGACACTTGATCAATTAGAAAGGAAGGTAAGATCATAGAATGTTTGAATTGTAGGGTCGTTTACTCCTTCATTCCGCTAATAATTATTGAGAGTCTGTTTTGTGTCATATTTTCTTTTTACCTTAAAGAAGCAAACTGTGGGGCTTCCCTGGTGGCACAGTGGTTGAGGGTCCGCCTGCCGATGCAGGGGACGCGGGTTCGTGTCCAGGTCCGGGAGGATCCCACATGCCGCGGAGCGGCTGGGCCTGTGAGCCGTGGCCGCTGAGCCTGCGCATCCGGAGCCTGTGCTCCGCAACGGAAGAGGCCACAACAGTGAGAGGCCCGCGTACAGAAAAAAAAAAAAAAAAAAAAAAAAAAAAAAAAAAAAAAGAAGCAAACTGTGGCCCAAAGCATCAGATAATTTTCCTAAGACACAGTCGGGCTTTCTAAAAGTTAGCTCAGTAACTTTGCCCATTTGAATTTATAGTATATCATTAGGAAAATAAGATTTCATTTACTAGAATATGACTTTCATACCACTTTTATGTACGTACTGACCATATAGAGTATGTTACACCTGTGTGGTATGCTTCCTCCTGAGCCTTGCAACATAATAATGGCCGGGATTGAGCTCTCACTTATGATGGAGTGCGGGCTGTAGAATCAGGTAACTCTGTAAACAGTGGGCACTTCTGTTTGCTCACCCTTTGTCACCCTTCTCTGTGTACCAGGCCCTTGACCATGAGGAATATAGAAACAGACTCCCTTACCCTTTGGCTTTGATAGGTTCAACCAGTAAAAGACACTGACAGGAAACCAAAGGGAGGGAACTAGAGTGAGGTCAAGGCAATTCCTTCCCACCCCCTCTCTCCCTGTTAGGCTCTGGGTTGGGTGTGGTCCAGCATGGCCATGGCATCGGTCAGGCAGCCACCCCTGCAGCTACACTTCTGTCACCAGGTCCCAGTAATTGCCTCCTTCTCTCACTCCTCCAGTCCTGGGATGGAAAGGGTCTCAGTGGTGATGGACTGGCAGTGCTTCACTATCCTTTGCTTGGGGTGGAACCAGGTTTCTTCGGTTTTTTTGTTTTTTTATTTTTGGCTGCCTTGGGTCTTCATTGCTGTGTGAGGGCTTTCTTGAGTTGCAGCGAGCGGGGGGCTACTCTTTGTGGCAGTGCACGGGCTTCCAATTGCGGTGGCTTCTCTTGTTGTGGAGCATGGGCTCTAGGCATGCAGGCTTCAGTAGTTGTGGCACGCAGGCTCAGTAGTTGTGGCACACAGGCTTAGCTGCTCCACAGCATGTGGGATCTTCCTGGACCAGGGCTCGAACCCATGTCGCCTGCATTGGCAGGCGGATTCTTAACCACTGCACTACCAGGGAAGCCCCTGGAACCAGGTTTACTTTTGGGGCATGAATCATATATAATTTTGAGAGCTTTCTTTAAGAAGATGATGACATAATATTAGATTATAGATTTAGGGACAGAGCCTTGGAAGAGGCCTTGTGAAGGAAGAAATTCTGAAGCTTAAGCTTCTTTTGCCTCTTGTGGTTTCCTTAAAACTTTGCCCATGCTTTGTACATAGCCCCTCTTACTTAACTCAATCATCCAAATTGACTGTGCCCTTTCCCATGCTGGGATCCTGACTAATATTTACTATGTGATCAATCATGGGTAACAGATAACTCACAATGTTTCTCTCTGTGTAAACTGAACAGTTTTCCCCAACACTTTTTTTTCTCTGTCACACTGAATTAAGTTGCTTTACAGTAGAGATGTAAATATCATCCTAATTTGGTAAATATTTTTTCCCATGTATAATGTGTAAATTATAGGAGATATGGGAATTTGACATGGATAGCAAATATTTCTTACAACCTCCTGGATTTTGGGCATATTTCGAAAAGCATATAATCAAATCACTAGCTAGCTAGCTCCTAGTTGGAGTCAAGCTTAGCCAAACTGGAAAATGGAAATGTGCTCATTGTCAAATTAGTTCCTTTTTTATTGACTCAGAACCAAAAAAGCATGTCCTTTATATATTTTTAAAAAGAATGACTTGTACAATAACTCAGGCCAAAGATCAAGAATAAGTACTTTAAAACACTAGAAAACCATCTGTGCATTGCCGAATCCAAGCGCTCAAGTCGCAGGGATTAACTTCCAATTAGGTCATCCATATGTAGATGATGTGATAAGAGGGATAGGGATATTGGGGAGATGAGGGTGAAGCAGCCCAAGACAGACTGACACAGCATGTCTGTCTCCACCAGGCACATATGGCAACCAAGTCCACTAAGGGGACCGGGATGAGAGAAGGAAGTCGGAGGTAGCAGCTCTGTAAAGAATGAAGAAGCCTCTCCAACACAGCACTGTCAACTCCAGGCTCCCTCTGAGACTTCTAGTGACCTTGAGACCTCATAACTTGAGGTTAGTTTAACCACATTTAAAAGTATGGCCGAAAATAGTGGGTTTTTTCCTAGAAAATAAATTTATTTCTTTATCTTTCCAATTAATATATACTTCCCAGAAATATCTCCATTTTCTGCAATTTATAGTGAGAATTATTGACTTCCTGGTAATTCATTTCAAATTAAGAAGGAAAATGCATGCTTTCATGGAGAGAACTCAGGAATACTACTAAATAGGGATCAAATAATTTGTCTTCTGAAAAATTCCTGTCATCAAGGGTATTGAGAAATTCACGTGAAATGATATACATGAACATGCTTCTTTTTTTTTTTTTTTTTTTTTTGTGGTATGCGTTTGCGGTATGCAGGCCTCTCACTGCTGCGGCCTCTCCCCTTGCGGAGCACAGGCTCCGGACGCGCAGGCTCAGCGGCCATGGCTCACCGGCCCAGCCGCTCCGCGGCATGTGGGATCTTCCCGAACTGCGGCACGAACCCGTGTCTCCTGCATCGGCAGGCGGACTCTCAACCACTGCGCCACCAGGGAAGCCCTGTGAACATGCTCTGGAAAGCACAAAGTGCCTAAGATGGTGATGGCTGGCATAATTCATAGTCCGATATTCTGTTGATGTTTCATAACCCAAGTTGAAGCTGACTAAATAACAGGATTAATTTATGATTCTTGGTGAGATGGAGATGAACATAGAATATGATAGACATGCAGAACTTGGCGTATCATTACTCATGAGCACTCATCTTCAATGTGTCATGACTAGAATAAAGAAAAACTGAAGTCTACCCTTCCTTGTAAACATTATCTTTTCCAGATCATAATGTATAGAAGATATGCAACTAGGTAGAATGAACACCTCTGGATCACCCTATGTAAAAAAAGCACCTCACTTTCTATAACCTTATGCTCCTTCATTTTTCTTCGTAGCACTTATTATTACCTGAACTGAAAGTACTTAATATTTATTTGTATACTTTGTTGTCTGTTGTTTCTCATAGAATGTAAGCTTCGTGAAAATAAGAATGAAGTTTTGTTCACCGCTATGTCCCTATTCCTTCCTCAATGTGTGGTACCAATAGGCACTGAATAAATATTTATCAAAAGAACACATCAACCATATTTTCCAGAAATCTCTCAGTCTCCCACGGACAGGAGCCAGACAACATTGTGTAATGGTACAGCCAGTAGTTTGGGGGCGATGAATCATTACTGAGGCCCTCAGTGAACATTCTCAGACAGGAACAAAGGCCTGTCTCTAGGCTTGACCCCCTTCTCAAATGATTCCCTTAAAATCCAGTTTCTGAAATGCTCATCCTCTGGATTGTTTGAGGATCAAATGAGATGTCTGTGAAACACCTAGCACTGTCTCTGGGGAAGAGACAGGGAATGGGAAAGGAAACCTTAAAAATATATATATACATATTCATATTTGAAAGTCAGACTACATAAACAAGTACAATGAAGAAAATATAAATTATCCTTTATCTTTTCTATCCCCAAATACCACTATTACTATTTTTTCTTTCTGGCTTTTTGTCAGGGCATTGTATAATAGCATTTTGTACCTGCTTTTTGGTATATTATTCTTTCACTGAATTCATGCCAATAAATATATTTCTATAACAATATTTTAATGGTTGCATTAAATTCTACCATGTCAGTGTACCACAATGCCTACAGTTTATGTTATTTTCAATGCATTGCAGACTGTAGAAACTATATTTGTACCTTATCTCTACACACATCCTTAATTATTCCCACAGGATATGTTCCTAATTATTAGTGAAGGGAATGAAAAGGAAAACCACAATGAGCTATCTTTACAAATCCATCAGATTGGAAAATAATTAAAAAGAGCAATGATTCCAAATATAAGAGAAGCTGTGGAGCAATAGGAACGCTCATACACTGGTGATGGAAGTGTAAATTGGAACCACTACTTTGGAAAACACTTTGGCATTATTGAATAGAACAGAAGATATGCACACCCTATGAGCATAGCAGTATATTCCCTAGAGCAGCAGTCCTCAAAATTTTGGTTTCAGAATTCCTTGACACTCTTAAAAAATTAAGGCCCCCAAGAGCCTTTGTTTGTATGGGTTATATCAATCTACACTTCTCGGCTTAGAAATTAAAACTGAGCTGTTTTTAAAGTTCAACAATACTCAGGACACACTCTATTAGTCATCAGAGCAAGACATCATCGCATATCACGTTGCCTCTGGATCTTCACTGTACCTTTGTGATAGGATGAAAGTGAAAGGCAAATAACATCTTAGCATTTTTATGAAAATAGTTTTGACATTATGGACTCCCCTGGAAGATCTGGGGAACCCCCAAGTGTCCCCAGACCTCACTTTGAGAACCGCTGCCCTCGAGAGGCTCATGCACACTGTTCAAGAACATAAGCACAAGCATGTTCCCAGTAGCGTTGCTTGTACAGGCGCCCAACAAGAAACCGACCTAGATCCCATCCACAGCAAGATGAGTAAGTTCACTGTGGTTCATTCATAAAACAGAATACTCTACAGCAACAGAAATGAATGAACTTCGGCAGCAAAATCCGTGGATGAATTTTATAAACATAAAGTTGATTGAAAGAATCCGGACCCAAATAAGAATTTAGGATATAATTCCATTTATATGAAATTCAAGAACAGGTAAGTTAATTTGCACTGTCTTGGGATACATTCATAGGTGGTAAAATTATAAAGAAGAGATATGATGATTATAACAGTTAAGAGAGTAGTTACCTCTTGTGGTACAGATCCTCTAAAAGTTTGATATTTTGTTCACATGGATTTTTTGCATTAACTTTTGCTTTTAAAAATATTGCAATAAAAGACTGAATTGAAATATTATTTATCTTGATTACCAAGTTTTTTGGCACCCCCTTAAACTTTGCTCCTGAGGCAAGAGCCCCACTCCCCTCACCCTACTACTAGCCCTGATGGTGAAGGAGGGGAGGGGGTGTGATCAGAAAGAGACCCACTGGAGACTTAAGAGGTGGTAGCAATATGCTATTTCTTGACCTGCGCCTAGTTATTAGAGGTGCTTGCTTTATAATTATTCATTATACCTTACATCTATATTTTATACACTTTTCTGATGCATGCTGTATTTTACAATGACTAGGTAAACTGCATTTCTTTGCTTTTCAATGGGATTGAACATGTTTTTTATATCCTTATTGGCCTTTTATTTTTCCTCTTTTGTGATTTATTTCAGCTAACATTTAAGAACCTACCATGTGCCAGGTACCTCTTAACAGTCCTGTGAGGTGATGATACCTATCACCCTCATTTTACATTTGAGAAAACTGCAATGTGAAAAGTGATTTGCCCAAGGTCACGCATAGCTGGTGGCACCAGAAGATGCATTGTGATGTTTGTGCTATTTCTCTCCTTCTCTTTCCTGCTCTGTTCCTTTGGGTTACATTGGTTACACACACACACACACACCCCACACACATACTTAAATATGAACAGAGATGAGGGAGGTCACCCCAGACACAGAAAAAGCCTAGAAGTAAAGCCTGCTGCTAAGGAAGGTGGGGAGGAGGGGTCCTGTGAGGACAGGAAATGGCTGGGAGGGGCAGCTCCAGGGGAGTCCAGAGAACAGCACTGAACCAACAAACTGGAGGGGGTGGGGGGAATTCACACTTTAGCTCACTGGGGCCTATACAATTATGGGTTTTCATCCAGTGTCGAATGAATATTTTTTCCACTTTCTGGGTCTCTGACCCTTCCTCTCGCTTCCTTTTTACCCTCCCAAGGAATTCAGCCTTATTCTTCACTGGCTCCACTAGACTCTGTCATGGGGGATTGGGACTGTGTGTGTGGGGGTGGGGGGTGGGGGGAAGACTGTGAGAAAGTTGCTGGTCATTCAATTTTGAAAAGAGAAGCATTTCATCACCTCTCACCACTCTGTTCCTGGCGGGTGGCAGGAGCCTTGGATGCCGCTCTCTGCCTCAGCTTGCAGGTCTAGAGCGTGTTTTGCAAACACTGCTCCTGTACAGGCTTGAGGCGGACAAGCCTGTGCACCCAGGTTGAGCACTGCCCTAGTCCTGATTATGCCAGGAGGCACAGGCAGCAGCTTCCTGCCCATTTCAGAATTAAAATGAGAATGCTGGCTCACTAGCCACCATGCTCTTAGCACCCACAGTGCCTTCTTAGCTCTCCGCGTACCTTTATCTCATATCACAGAGAAACTCAAGGGAAAAGCAACCTTTAAAATTACCAGCCTGGCCACACTATACCTCCCGGCACTGTCCTCCCCCACCCCACCCCAAGCTTACTTACCAAGGTGCATAGGCTACAGTTACATTAATCTGCTTAGTGCATTTTTAGATATTTACAATTAGGCCTTAATAAGATGGTTGCCCAAAACATCAGAAATTTAACTTATTAAACTTAAAATGTTTTCTGAAGGTTTATAGTCATAATGCTCTTAAACCTAGATGTTTATAATTTTTTTTTAATTTGGCAAATTCACTTTAAAAAAGGCATTTCTTGTAAAACACAAGGTATTAAATTCTGTTAAGATTTCTAGAGGATGATTAGGAGTTCATATCCTAAGTGTAAAGACTATTCGTCCATGTAGTTATTAAGCCACTGTGTCTGAAATATCAAAGGATAGGGGAAAGTGATAAGAATTAACAGAGAAAATGATGGCAACAATGCCCAACACTTATTTGGCGCTTTATGTTTATGGTTCTTTGAGCAAAGTAGTGAAGCAAAGTTTAATAGACTCTTACACAGGCTTTCCCCGGTGGCGCAGTGGTTGGGAGCCCGCCTGCCGATGCAGGGGACACAGGTTCGTGCCCCGGTCTGGGAGGATCCCACGTGCCGCGGAGCGGCTGGGCCCGTGAGCCATGGCCGCTGGGCCTGCGTGTCTGGAGCCTGTGCTCCACAGCAGGAGAGGCCACGACAGTGAGAGGCCCGCGTACCAAAAAAAATAGACTCTTACATAAACTCCTTTTTCTGAAAAGTGTACAAGATTGCTTTTTTCTCATAACTTTCTTTAAGCCACGGCACTTCTAGAAGGATAGGGTTGTAAGAAGCCGAGTCGCTCCTATAAATTTCTGTGTCCTAATAAAATCTCATTTGGGGAAAGTACATGCAACACATAATAACGTGTAATGGGGACAGGCCCGTGTGAGCAGCAACAGCTGACACCCAGTGGAGAACATATTTGAAAGATAACCTACCTTTTAAAAGAAAGTGTAGTAGAGACCTACCTTTCCCTACCATGATGAAAAATAAAAATCAATCCTTAGCACTCAACACAATATTTCCCAACTAGTTTCTTCCAAGGGGCTAGATGTCAGTTTGCCTTTGATATTTGGAAAAGGGGTGGGGAAAAGATTATTTTCAACTCAGGGGAGAAAAAGGATTAACTAAGTTCTTTGCAGCACACTCAACAACAGGTCTATAAAATTGATACCGTTAGAATGGCTGATGGAACTAACTCAAATATAGTCAGCAAGGGCAGCTTGTCAATGATTACCTGCAATAATTTAAAAGCACCTCGAGAAGGACAGACACAATAGATCATACACTAGTGTTTTCATTTCGATTTCAAAGTCTCCAAGGCTACTTAGCCCCCACTCTACTCCTCAGTCTCCTACTATATTCCTTCTACTCACAATTGCTCACAATTTTTAAGCCCAGAGAATTTACCAGCTCTAGACAATAAACACACTGTGAAGTTAACTGATGTCATTAATAATAATACTACATAAATTCAAAACAAAGTCTCCGTCAGTGGGCTTCCCTTTCCTGGTGGCGCAGTGGTTAAGAATCCGCCTGCCAATGCAGGGGACACGGGTTCGAGCCCTGGTCCGGGAAGATCCCACACGCCACGGAGCTACTAAGCCCGTGCGCCACAGCTACTGAGTCTGTGCTCTAGAGCCCGCGAATCACAGCTACTGAGCCGAACTGCCACAACTACTGAGCCGAACTGCCACAACTACTGAAGCCTGCACTCCTAGAGCCCGTGCTCCGCAACAGGAGAAGCCACCGCAATGAGAAGCCCGTGCACTGCCACAAAGAGTAGCCCCCGCTCACCGCAACTAGAGAAAGCCCACGGGCAGCAACGAAGACCCAACGCAGCCAAAAATTAAAATTAATTCATTAATTAATTTAAAATAAAAAGTCTCGGTCAGTGTAGAGATAACAAAACTTCACTTAGTTTCTTACCATGATGTGGCTTCTTTTTTCCTTTCTATAGACACACCAAGAGAATATGAGAAGTACAGCGTAGCTACGCAGGCATTACCAAGATCAATCTTCCTACTTCTCAGAATAGCCCTGTCTATCCTCCTCCTTCCAGATTACTGTGTTTAACTCTCACCAGCTCACCTTCCTGGCAGTGCTGCTCTCTCCCACAGCCCGGGCTGAATGACAGATACTGACTGCTTCTGTGAAGAGCACATTTAACAAAGGCGTGTTTGATTCAAAAGTTGAGAGGGTTAAAGAGGTGTGCCCTTTTTTTTGGGTGTGACACTGACCCAAAATTGCTGAAAAGACAACAGAGTAAGTAGTAGGCAGTTTGGGGAAAGTTGCCCTGAAAACATTAAATTGGAAAACCTGATAGGAAGTAGAGCTAGAAGGATCTCTTAGCTTTGATTTTCTTTCTCTGGTGAACGAGGTCAGCTTTCTTTAATGCCGAGTTTTTGTTATGTCTCGTTTTAATTCCAGCTTCTATTTACTTATGCTTTCTTAAAAAGATATAAATTATATCTCATAAGCCACATACCGTGTAACATTACCAAAAATGAAAGCATGCAGCATAATAACAGAAAATGTAAAAATTATGTCCACCTCATTAAAACCCAAATAATTGATACCTATTTTCATCAATAAGTAGAATTCAATAACTAGAGATGACCATGACATTTGTTCCAAAAGTTTCTAGTTCATATGTCTGATCAGAAGTTTTCAGTATTTGGTAACAAGTTTATTCTTCAACAAAACAGTCACACTACTATTAGACCAATATTTCTTAAGTCTTTGTTATTAGGTGACATCCATCATAAAAAAGTACCCTCCTCATTTTTTCATCATGAGCATCAGTATTAGAAACACTTCTTGAGCATCTACTGGCTCATTTCAATGTGCAAGTTTGTATTGATGATGATGAAATGTGAGGTACTATTATTCTTTTGTATATTTTAAATTTTCTTTTAAATTATGGTAAAAAGCACACAACAAAATTTACATCTTAACCATTTTCAAGTGTACACGTTAGTAGCGCTCACTATATACACACTGTTGTGCACAGATCTCTAGAACACAACTGAAGCTTTATACCTATTGAACAAAAACTCCCCCTTTTGCCAACGCTGCAGCCCCTGGAAACCACTATTCTCCTTTCTGTCTCTATGAGCTGGACTATTTAGGTACCGCATACAGTGGAAACGTACAGTGCTTGGCTTTTTGTGACTACCTTATTTCACTTGGCATAGTGTCCTCACGATCTGTCTATGTTGTAGCATAAGACAGGATTTCCTCCTCTTTTAAGGTTGAATAATATTCCATTGTATGTATGGATCACATTTTCTTTATCCATTCATCTGTTAATGGACATTTGGGTTACTTCCACCTCTTGGCTTTTGTGAATAATGCTGCAATGAACATGGGTGTGCAAGTATCTCTTCAAGATCCTGCATTCAATTCTTTAGGATATATACCCAGAAGTGGATCATATGGTAATTTATTTTTCATTTTTTTAGTAACCATCATACTGTTTTCCCTAGCAGCCGTACCATTTTACTTTCCCACCAACAGGGCACAAGTGTTGCAATTTCTCCACATCTTCACCAACACTTGTTATTTTTTGGTTTTTTGGTAGTGGTCTTCCTAATGATGAAGTGGTGATTATTTGTTTTTTGTTTTGTTTTGTTTTTGAGGGAGAGTGCTATTCTAAAGAAAAGCTATAAGAAGTAGATGGTTATACTTGTTTAAAATATATATTATAAATTTCTCTAGGCTTGGCAAACTCAGCTGTAATTTCCTCTGTAATGATCTATGTAAAAAGATATATTTTTGAATAGGTTGAGAGATAAACTCTCCAAAAAGTAAAAAAAAAAAAAATTATCTTAAATAACTACTTTAAAAATATTAAAAGTTTTATTTATAAAAAGATTCAATGGTCATTTGCCAACCATAACTGTATTTATAGAGTGTCACACTCATGATTAGATGAGGGCTCTTATAGTTCACTTATTCATTCAACAAGCAGTTATTGGTTGCCAACTCTGTCAGTTTCTGCAGATTCAGTAATTAAAAGACACAGTCCCTGCCATCAAGGAACTCACAGTTTGGGGTAAAAGGGAAGGAAAGAGGACAGATGTGTGCAAAGACAGATCAAAGCAATGTTATTGTTTAGAGGTGTGTATAGGATGCAGTGGGCATCTGATGATAGCTACCATTAATGGATGGCCTGTGTAGAAAAAGTAGTGCTTTATAGAAGGGGTGGCATTTGAATTGATACTTAAAATGCATGTATACTAGTTATGGTACTGTGGTTGGTAACAGATAAAACCCTTATAATCTAATATTAATTCTGCAGTTTAATATAAATCATTTATAGTAAAAATATTTACCTGGTGTTATGGAGATATATATATATATATATATAAAATAGGAAAATAATAATTTTTCTACTGACTCAACCTGGACAGAGAAGCCATGAAACAATTACTATCTTCTATAAGTACCTAACATGTACTCCCTCGGTGAGAGGTAGAGAACAAAAGGCTTATTTTGACTTCTAGAAGCTTATAGAGTTGTCTATAAAACCACCTCCAGTGGGCAGACAGGCATATAATTAAGTGCTAAAATGTTCAGAAGAGACATTTGTAATGCTTCAAGAGTTCAAAGAGGAAGAGAGGAGTGACAATGTGCCAGAAGATTGCAGGAAGGACCTAGGACCGCCTGGAAGGATGGATTTAATGAGGCAGGGGTGGAGGAACAGCATTCCAGGTGAGGGGAACAGCCAGAATAAAGGCAGTGAAGTGAAAACAGGCAGAGGCGTTCGCTTGAGTGGCGGTGCATACCGTAGGTCAGCAGGATAAGTAAGTAGGAGGCTGAGTAAGTAAGAATAATTTGGTTTGGTGAGGGCCTCGAAAGGCCAGTCAAGAAGCCTAGGTGTGATGTCATGAGAAATATGAGCTCTTTGCAGGTTTCTGAGCAGGGAAGTGACATGATTCAAAGCAGTGTTGGAGGAAGACAAGCACGGCAGGCTGCGGTGGGCCCAACTGGACGGGGACCTGGAGTCAGCAGTTGAGACATGAAGGGCTGAGAAGCCTGAAGTGACCACCGGCTGTGGAAACAGGGAAGAAAAGAAAGGACTGCGGGAAAGCAGACTCTGAGAGAGAGAGAGAGAGAGAGAGAGAGAGAGAGAGAGAGAGAGAGAGATAGAGAGAGAGAGAGAGATGACTCCAAAGAACTCCGTGATGCCTCAGAGAACCCCGGGAGCTCCATCGGAGCTCAGGAGTCTGGCGTGAGTCATGCTGAACTCAGGGCACAGTAAATATTTCCACATGGAAATGTCCACAAACCATCTGGAACAGAACTGGAACCCATTTCCATTTTCAAAGCTACATATCTATACTGTACCTGAAGCCTCAAGCAGTCACATCCCAGATCACAATTTGGTAGGAAAGATATGTGACAGTTCGTAACTGGCATCACTGGCTCTGTAAAGGGCCAGACGTGATCTTACTCCTTGTAAAAGAGATGAAAGACACCTGTGTCTGTCCTCAGCTGCCGTCAGCGCTTTACAGATCTGGGTCAAGACTCAGTCTCTCCAAATGTGCCTCATCCACACATGGCCCCTGCTGAGCCACCTTTGTAGTGAGAAGTGCATTAATAAACGTAAGTAATAACCACTCTGACATGACATCATTTTGTTTAAATAAAGTGTTTGAAAAAAGGTCATGCTTTGTGATTATCATAACGAATGAAGTAAAAACAGCAAGCGTGTAGTTTTGTTTTGAAACCAATGAAAATCCTCTTGTGAGAGGAGACTGCGTTAAATTAACATCACACAGAGATGAGAGGAAGGGCTGCCAATTTCATTTACTTTCCAGCCTCACTGGAGGTGCTGTGCTGTTTCATTACTGTACACTTTTTTTTTTTTTTTTTGAGGTACGCGGGCCTCTCACTGTTGTGGCCCCTCCCGCTGCGGAGCACAGGCTCCGGATGCGCAGGCTCAGCGGCCACGGCTCTCGGGCCCAGCCGCTCCACGGCATGTGGGATCTTCCCGGACCGGGGCACGAACCTGCGTCCCCTGCATCGGCAGGCAGACTCTCAACCACTGCGCCACCAGGGAAGCCTTGTACACCTTTTTTAAGTGCAACTTGAAAAATAGTCAGACGCTCAGAGCCAGCAACAGGACTCTTCACAGGGCGTGGGGAAAGGCCTGAGAATCAGGCCTCCCTCCTGCCCCCTCAGCCAAGTTCCCCAGTTCCCCAGTTCCCCAGGGGTCATTCCAGCTTCAGGGCCTTTCCTCACTCACTCATTCTCTCTCTACCTGTGGGAATCTGTATTCTGGAGCAGGAAGGCAGGAATAGGAAAATACGAAAAATTCCTGCCCCTGACTCTATGGCTGGGTCTCTGAAGAGCACAGAGCAGGGACTAAATGCAAAAGAGAGCAAAATTGCCAATGCCTGACTTTCCTCCCACATTCATTGGCCCTGCCCTTCTGTATCACATTGGAAAATATTCACATCAACATATTTCAGCTACTAGTCACAGAATAGGCATATGAATAAATGCAGAGCATGTGTTCACAGGGCCCAACGTATCTTCCTAGTGCAAAAATTCAATACGTAAACTTCACAATTTTGCAAAAGAAATTCATCTTCAGGGGTTTCCCTGGTGGTGCAGTGGTTAAGAATCTGCCTGCCAATGCAGGGGACACAGTTCCAGCCCTGGTCCAGGAAGATCCTACATGCTGTGGAGCAACTAAGCCCGTGCACCACACCTACTGAGCCTGCGCTGTAGAGGCCGTGAGCCACAACTACTGAGCCTGCGTGCCACAACTACTGAAGCCCGTGCACCTAGAGCCTGTGCTTCACAACAAGAGAAGCCACCACAATGAGAAGCCGGCGCACCGCAACGAAGAGTAGCCCCCGCTCGCCACAACTAGAGAAAGCCCAGGCACAGCAACAAAGACCCAACACAGCCAAAAATAATAAATAAATAATAAAATAAATAAATTTATTTTTAAAAAAGAAATTCATCGTTAAATTGCCACCCTCCCCTCTGTTTTTTTTAATCTACTCAATCTATTGCTTTAGGTTCTGACTAATTCCTCTTTCATAATCCTCCTGGTGAGATGTCCCCCTCATTAACTGAATTGTAGAGTTTTCTTTCTGTGCTTATTCCTTTAGGAACCATCAGACCAGTCACAAATCTGATTTAAAGATGGTTATGCCATCTCTGTTGATTCCCCAAAGCTCACAGTCTTCTAGGGGAAAGTACCTCCATTCACACCAGCATGAACTAGGGATTCTCCTAGCTGTATTAAGAAACCGGCAGCATTACACCACCCCATCTCTGTGGATATATTTGTTTTTTTGTTTTTAACATCTTTATTGGAGTATAATTGCTTTACAGTGGTGTGTTAGTTTCTGCTTTATAACAAAGTGAATCAGTTATACATATACATATGTTCCCATATCTCTTCCCTCTTTCATCTCCCTCCCTTCCACTCTCCCTATCCCACCCCTCTAGGTGGTCACAAAACAAGCACCGAGCTGATCTCCCTGTGCTATGCAGCTGCTTCCCACTAGCTATCTATTTTACATTTGGTAGTGTATATATGTCCCTGCCACTCTCTTACTTTGTCACAGCTTACCATTCCCCCTCCCCATATCCTTAAGTCCATGCTCTAGTAGGTTTGTGTCTTTATTCCCGTCTTGCCCCTAGGTTCTTCATGACCTTTTTTTTTTCTTAGATTCCATATATATGTGTTAGCATACAGTATTTGTTTTTCTCTTTCTGACTTACTTCACTCTGTATGGCAGACTCTAGGTCCATCCACCTCACTACAAATAACTCAATTTTGTTTCTTTTTTGTAGATATATTTGAATAAAAAGCTGGGTGGGATTCTGAGAGGGAAACAACACTGTAATGTGAGCTCATTAGACTAAGGACTCCCCTGTGGTTGAATTTTCATGCCCTGCTAGAGGCCTTAGTCTCTCCATTCCAGACAAAATCCTCCC
Source organism: Kogia breviceps (assembly GCF_026419965.1). NCBI lineage: Eukaryota > Metazoa > Chordata > Mammalia > Artiodactyla > Physeteridae > Kogia > Kogia breviceps. Next base: position 38,587,107 of record NC_081322.1, on the reverse strand, counting down.
ACAGTTCTTTACCTGTTCCTCAATCTATGCACTTTTTAGACATTTAGTCTGTTTCCTCACTATTAATTAACAAACTCAACTCTGTCGCTTACACAGGATAATTTTGTGTTCTTGTGTACAGACTGAGTAAAATGAACTGAAACCAACTCTAAACTACAACCAAACTAAAATGATTCAAACTAATTATTGTTTGCCTTTTCAATCTCTCAAAATAGTAATTAATTTGAAATTTTTCCTATTATTTTAAAGTAATTTTGGATCTGTGACACAATCAAATAAAAATCACTCTATTAAGACTGTTGCTTAAAAAGTATTTGTGGTAGGAAGAATTCTAAGATGGTTCCCCAAATTCCCACCCTTGGTACACACACCCTGTGTAATCCCCTCCCTTGGAGTATGGGCAGGTCCTATCAATATGATGGATGTCACTTCTGTGATTAGGTACATTATGAGGCAAAGGTGAAGGGATTTTTGCAGATGTAATTAAGTTCCCTGATGAGTTGACTTTGAGTTACTCAAAAGGGAGATTATCCTAGGTAGACCTGACCCAGTCAGGTTAGCCCTTTAAAAGAGAGCCCAGAGGTCAGAAACTTGAATCATCAAACTCTCCCCTGATGACTTTTGAAAAGCAAGCTGCTATGAGTTCTACAGCAAGGAAGTGGAATCTTGCCAACAACCACAGGAGCTCAGAAGAGGACTCCTAGCCTCAGATGAAACTGCAGCCCCAGCTGATACCATGATCGCAGGTTGTGAGACCCTGAGTGGAGAATCCAGTTAAGCCTTGTTCAGACTCCTGACCCATGGAATCTCAGACAATAAAATGCATGCTGTTTTCAGCCGCTAAATTTATGATAATGTTATGCAGCAATAGAAAATGAATTCAATATCAATAAATATTTATTGGCCACTTTTTGCTGGGCTACATTTTGCAACAGATTTTTTTTTTTAAGTGTAAAGATTAATCCATGTATTTGAGAAACTTTAATCTACTGGGGACCATAATATAGGCAACTCTGTGGGGACAAAATAAAGCAGCATGTATCTGATAAGTTGTAGCAATTCTTAAACTAGGAATGTGAAGGAGGAGAGCAATCAGGGAGGGCTTCGTGAAAGCGGTGGCACAAGCTGGAGTTTGAATAGTTGTGTTAGGTAGAAATGGGGTAGGTCAGCATCCCAGGACAAAGGAAGAGCGTGAGCAAAGCAGAGATGGAAAAGTGCAACGTCTCTTTAGGAAGGAGCCAATGAAACACTCTGGCTGAAATATAGAGTTCCCATAGCGGTTGCTTGGGACTTTATTGGTGATCAACAGGCAGCCTTTGAAGGCAAGAGAGGCACATTTTGTGTGTTAACAAGGGTAGCAAATGTTTGGCTCTCCATCTAAGTGGAAAGGTTGACTGCTTTCTTGGTTCAGAAGATAAGGGAGATCCTTTGCTCTCTCCTGGCTTTTCAGAAGTTGATACTGTTATCTCCCCTGCTTCCTGATTCTCACTATGCAGTAATCGCTAAGGGGTTTTCTTCCTCTATGATATCAAATATCTTGTTTACTAACAGAAAGGAGATTTCCCATCTCTGCAACAAAACACATACTGGATCCGTTTCATCAGGAGGTGGAGGAAGGGCACGCGGCAGCAAGCTCAATCTATATGCTCTCCTCCATTTAAGAGACTCATATCTAACAATAATCAAATTATGTGGAAAAGAAGATAATCATTTCAAAACCTGTGCATTTTAGTGGATAGACATCTCAAATAAGATGGCCCTTGGTTTAGAGAAAGTTTTAAAAGATTTATATATTGAAAAATAGGACAGATCAGAGTAGGAAGCATAGATCTTCATGGGACATTTTTCAAAAAAGGAATTTGGGGGATTGAAGACTGGCCTCTAAAAATAGAAGGTTGAGACTTAGAAAAAAGGTCAGTGAGTCATTCCCAGTGTGGAGAATGGCTGAGGAAATTTTATCAACAGTAGTGATCAATATATGATTTTCAACTGCTGGCCATACTGTGCCACACCCTCAGTAAGAGTTTTCTGTATGCAACTGTGAGGGTAGTGGTCCTTCTGGGGAATCAAGCAGGGGGCTGAGGTCCACGTACAGGCTGACGTGTGGCCAAAGGAAACATGGGAGGAGAGGTGAGAGAGGGAGTGGACACTCTGAGAAGGGTCAGAGCTAGAGGTGGGGAGGGCAGGGAGGCCTCTGGCTTTGCCTAGCATGTGGAAGAGGGCTTCTCTCTTTTTATTTGAGCATTGAAGGACAGGTGTCCTCCTATGGCTGGAAGCCTTGGGGGACACCAAATAGCAGATATTTGTATTATATTTTTATAAATTTCAACCATAAGGGTTAACTATGTCCCAAACATGTTGCTAAGTGCTTTATATCCATAATCTCATTGACTCCGAAGAGGTACTTGTTATTGTCCCCATTTTCAAATGAAGAAGCAAGTTCAGAGAAGGTAAGTAACTTGCCCAAGGGCAGAGAATGAATCAACAGTGTCCAGATTCAAACCCAGTGCTGCTGGGCTCCAAATCCCATGTTCTTACCCTCCACTCTCTACACCAGCTTTCACCACACTGCTCTACCATGAACCACTCTGTTTCTCTGGTTCCCCCTTGTCTTCCCTCACAACCCTCTTGCTTGTCTCCCTCTTATCAATTTCCTTTTTAATCCCCCCTCCACCTCAAATGTAATTCCTGCTGTCTCTTGGGAGCATCCAGCCATCTTCTGGGGGCGTCTCTCTTGGTATGTTCCCGCACCATAGATACCGTGTCACGTTCATTGGATAGATAGACACTCAGCCTCCTAGGATGGGTTAGGGAATGTGGCTGAGGCCACACAGGAAGAGGCAAGGCTAGTTGCTGATAAAGGTAATTCATATATTGGGGCCCATAAAATGGAGACTGCCCCAGTCGCCTAGCCCACGTCACAAATCTAAGTCATCCTGCTCTTATAGGAGACACCTGTCAAGGAAACCTAACATACCAATCACAATTCTCCAACTCAGCTTTAGCTCACCTTACCCTAGAAACTAGCACCTGCTAGCCTTATGTGGACGTCATCACCTCCTAGCCAATCACATCCTATTTCCTTGTTGCCACTTCTAATGCTGCATAAATCTCGCCCTTGCCCAAAATCCCTCAGGAAGAGAGCTCCACCGCTTGTGAGGCACTGTGCTTCCCCAATCCAGTCCTTTCCCTTGAAAAAAGGACATCAAACTTGTTACTACCTTGTATTATTTTTGTCATTTGACAGCGGTATCTAGGGACCCTTTTTCCCTGGTCACGCTGAATGGTGATTTTTTTTTTTTTTTTTAAAGAAGATGTTGGGGGTAGGAGTTTATTAGTTAATTTATTTATTTTTGCTGTGTTGGGTCTTCGTTTCTGTGCGAGGGCTTTCTCTAGTTGTGGCAAGCGGGGGCCACTCTTCATCGCGGTGCGCGGGCCTCTCACTATCACGGCCTCTCTTGTTGCGGAGCGCAGGCTCCAGACGCGCAGGCTCAGTAGTTGTGGCTCACGGGCCCAGTTGCCCCGCGGCATGTGGGATCTTCCCAGACCAGGGCTCGAACCCGTGTCCCCTGCATTATTAGCAGGCAGATTCTCAACCACTGCGCCACCAGGGAAGCCCGGTGATCCTTTTAAAACCACAAGTCAGATCATGTCACTCCCCTGCTTAAAATCCTCCAATGGCTTCCATGATGTTCGGAAAGAAATTCAAAGCTCTGACAATGGCCATCAAGCCTCTGCGTGATTCGGCCCCTGCCTACCTCATTCGCTCCCCTCCAGCCCCTGTGCTCTTGTTACCACTCCTTAACAGAGCCAAGGGCCTTTGTGTGTGCTCTTCTTTCTTCTGGAACGCCCTTCTCCCAGAGAGCCGCATGGGCATTCTTCACTTAACTCAAGTGCCTTCAGGGAGGCCTTCTGTGACTGCTGACGGCCACCTAAAATGGCGCTCCCTGCCATCATTTGTGCTCCCTCGGTCTGTGCTGTTTCCCCCAGCACCTACCACTAGCTAACGATACAATGTATCTATTTGATTGTCTTCTGCCAGAATGCAGGTTCCTGGAGAGCAGGGACTTTCCCTATTTCACTCGCCCCAAACCCCCAGGTGCCTAAAAGAGCTGGTTCATAAGAGGCATCTCACATGTATAATAGGTACTTAAATGACATCTGCTAAATGAATCAAGGCACTCACAGAGAGTGCAAGGCTTGATTCAGGTCTGGTCTGCACATACATGCCTGACTGGGAGAGAAGGTGTATCAGCCAGGTGTAAGTAAGTACAGGAAGAGTGGGAGAATTTGATGAGAGTCTGACAACAGGGCAAAGGTGTGGGCAGGGCACGAAGAAGCTTATGTCCTGCTCCAAGGCTGCTAACCCGTCTGAAGGGCAAGGAGGGAGCAGATACCAGGGACAGGCAGAGCAGAGGGCTGTGCTGAGTAGGACACTGAGAGGAGCCTGCAGCCACCCCGAGGGAGGGGATCAGGGTGGGTATATGCCCCATCTCCCCTCCCTCCCTCTGATCTCCTGGTGTGACTCCCTTTGACTGAGCTCATCAGGAAGCCAGAGGCCAAAGCCAGACCTGGAGAAAGGTGGAGAGGAACCCAGAGGGCCCAATGGAGGGTCTCCAGCTGAGAAGGCTAAGGAATCTCTGGGGCAAGAGTAAGCCTCGCCTCTCCCTCTTGCTGTTTCTGAAGGAGATGCAGCTGAGATTAGGGAAAGGACGAGCTGGAGGCCTCATCATCATAAAGACTAGCATGGAGTACTGCAGACATATGAGTCATGATCTAATTCTACTGGATGATAAGAAGAATCACCAGCTGGTAAGGGTTTGTAATTATTCTCTTCCTAAATTTACTTTGTCAGGGTGACAGAATTCTTCTAAGCTGAACTTTCATCTCCATTGTAGCAGCCAAGTTTCCTTTAATACTCAGATCCTCTTGATAAATGTTAGGCTGCATTGAGCAATCCCAACTTGGTCACAGGGTCACCCAGGCCCTCCTGTGGCCCACACCATCTTCGCCGGCCATACTGGACCTAATAAGAATCACTGGACCTCAGACCTTATGAGCTTTATCCTTCCCTTAAGTGCTGGCAATCATTTCTGCAATTATGTCTTCCCTGACATCATGCCACTGAGAAAATAAACTATAATTCTAGCAAAAAACTGGATGCTGACCCCTATCTCACCCCATATATAAAAATTAACTCAAAACTGATCAAAGACCTAAATGTAAGCTAAAACTATAAAACTCTTAAGAGAAAACATAGGTGTAAATCTTTGTGACTTTAAATTTGGCAATGGTTTCTTATAATATGTAAAGCACCAAAAATATATACAGATAAATTGGACTTCATCAAAAATAAAAACTGTTGTGCTTCTAAGAATACTAGCAAGAAAGTGAAAAGATAGCCCACAGAATGGGAGGAAATATCTGCAAATCACATATCTTGTAAATCAAACATCAAACCACATGTGGGGGGTTAGTATCCAGAACTCTTACAATTCAACAACAAAAATACAAATAACCCAATTTTAAAAGGACTTGAATAGACATTTCTCCAGAGAAGACATACAAATGGACAGTAAGCACATGAAAAGATGCTCAACATCATTAGTCATTAGGCAAACACAAATCAAAAGCATAATAGGATACCACTTCACACCCACTAGGATAGATACAATCAAAACAATGACAAATTCTGGCGAGGATATGGATAAATTAGAACTCTTATGTATTGTAAAATTGCAGCCAATTTGGAAAATAGTTTGGTAGTACAAGTTTTGGTACATAAGAGTACCATATGACCCAGCAACTTCACTGTTAGGTATATACTAACAGAATTGAAAATATATGTTCACAAAAAAATGGGCAGAAGATCTAAATAGACATTTCTCCAAAGAAGACATACAGATGGCCAAAAAGCACATGAAAAAATGCTCAACATCACTAATTATCAGAGAAACACAAATCAAAACTACAATGAGTTATCACCTCACACCAGTCAGAATGGTCATCATCAAAAAGCCCACAAACAATAAATGCTGGAGAGGTATGGAGAAAAGGGAACCCTCCTACACTGCTGGTGGGAATGTAAATTGGTACAGCCACTATGGAGGTTCCTCAAAAAACTAAAAATAGAACTACCATAAGATGCAGCAATCCCACTCCTGGGCATATATCCAGAGAAAACCATAATCCAAAAAGATACATGCACCCCCAATGTTCATTGCAGCAGTATTTACAATAGCCAAGTCATGGAAACAACCTAAATGTCCATCAACCGAGGAATGGATGAAGAAGATGTGGTCCATGTATTCAATGGAATATTGCTCAGCCATAAAAAAGAATGAAATAACACCATTTGCAGCAACACGGATGGACCTAGAGATTACCATACCATAGGTGAAGTAAGTCAGACAGGCAAAGACAAATATCATATGATATCACTCATATGTGGAATCTAATTTTAAAAAATGATACAAATGAACTTATTTACAAAACAGAAACAGACTTGCAGATATCGAAAATAAACTTATGGTTACCAAAGGGGAAACATGGGGCAGGGGGAGGGATAAATCAGGAGCTTGGAATGAACATACACACACTACCACATATAAGATAGATAATTGACAAGGACCTACATAGCACCGGGAACTCTACTCAATATTCTGTGATAACCTATATGACAAAAGAATCGACTGAATAGATGTATATGTATAACTGAACAACTATACTCCAATAAAATTAAAAAAAAACAAAAACCCAGAGTTTTCTCTTCTATGTGATAGGAAGCCCTTGGAGAGTTACAAGCAGAGAAATAGGATTTGATTTCTACCTTGAAAAGATGACTGTGCTGCCCTATGCAGAAATAATGGTGGGGGTAAGAAGTGGGGCAGAGAGACCAGCGAGGAGACGACTGCACTATGGCACTTACGTCCTTAGTCCTGGGATAACTACTTGCTCATTGTTGGGAAAGCAAATGACAAATGATCATTTTGTGTGCGTCATTTCACATGTCACATCTACATGTCTGCTGGGACATAGAGCTATCCCACTTTTGTGGACTGGGAAATTTTAGGTCGCATTAAATAACAAGAGAGCCATGGCCAAATGGTACTCTGTGTACATCTGAATTGTAGATTTATGGTGTTTTACTCATCCTGGCCCTTTTGACGCCCTCGGTTTCCTGTTGACTTCCTACCATACTTTTGTCAGTGGTTACACCAAAACCACACTCAATCATCAATTCTCCCCCAGACCTATTTTTTGGGGTAGTGACTTCCTTTCTCTACAAAGAAAAGTGAAACTCTTCAGCAGGAATTCCTTCTTGTGTCAGCTTCACATTCTGATAGTTTCCTCTTAGTTTGAGAAGATGTCTCTCTTCTCCAAAACTACGGACCACCTGAGCTCAAGGTCTGTCTTGCAACCAATATGCACCTCCCAAATGATGCCCTCATTCTGAAGCATTTTTACTATAGTCCCTTCTCCTTTTTTCCTCTTTTCAGCTTCCATAACTGCCTTGTCCTATCTTAACAAGCAGCCCTTCCCTCTGTGCTGCTACCCATTTGACAGTCTTTCCCAAATCTTCCCCGTCCAGTCTTTGCTCTCCTTTAACCTGTAAATAAACCTCAGGCTCTCTCTCCAGCTGCCAGCGCCCATTTTCCTCTACTCCCATAACCTTTAAGAACTGTATGAATTCAGCTATATCCTTCTTTTTGCCAAATCCATTATCCCCTTCAACTTACTTATTTCTTGAATTCCCTCTTTCAATTTTACTTTCTACTTGTGTGAACTATAATGTTTTTCTTTTTAAGTTTAATCATTCATTCTCTTGTCATTTATTCAACCTTACAGACAACTCCCACTTATGGATGATTCTGTCTTACCCCATCACTGGCATTCTTTCTCCAAACTTACAATCCCTGATGCAAATCCCACTGGGGTCAGAAGTATTTTAAAAGTAAGAATCTTCAGATTTTGGAAAGGTAATATGTGTACATACCATAACACGCTAATATTTCTGTAGCAAAAATGTATGACAGTTCACTGTAAATGGGATAATTAAAGATAATAAATTGCCTCATAAGCGTTCAGGTCAGATTTTGCTGCCAAATGAGTTTCAATGTCAATTTACAAAAAAACCAAAAACAAACAAACAAAAAATGAAGGAAAGAGAGAGAGAAACAAAGAAAAGTAAAACAACTGAAAATTTTCCACTTCTCATTTGCTCTGATGATAGCACAAATCTTCTTCTCCATACTGGTCTCTGTTTTATTCTAAAACTTTCTACCTGGTTTTCAAGTTCCTACTTCAAGGTCAACATTTTCTAAAAAGAACAAATCAATTTTTCCAAATTGATCTTAAAATCTTTCATTCTATCCACTTTTGCTCCTACATGTAATGTATCATCAGATCTCTTGACTTCACCCATTCAACAGCCTCTACCTTAATACAAGCCCATACGGTTTGGTTTTTTTTTTTTTTTTTTTTTTTTGGCTGCGTTGGGTCTTCATTGCTGCGCGCGGTCTTTCTCTAGTTGCGGCGAGCGGGGGCTACTCTGTGTTGCGGTGCACAGGCTTCTCATTGCAGTGGCTTCTCTTGTTGCAGAGCAAAGCTCTAGGCGCTTGGGCTTCAGTTGATGTAGCACGCAGGCTCAGTAGTTGTGGCTTGCAGGCTCTAGAGCACAGGCTCGGTAGTTGTGGTGCACGGGCTTAGTTGTTCTGTGGCATGTGAGATCTTCCTGGACCAGGGCTCGAAACCGTGTCCCCTGAATTGGCAGGCAGATTCTTAACCACTGTGCCACCAGTGAAGCCCCAAGCCCATACTGTTTTTTTTTGTTTCTTTTGTGGTTTTTTGCGGTACGCAGGCCTCTCACTGTTGTGGCCTCTCCCGTTGCGGAGCACAGGCTCCAGACGCGCAGGCTCAGCGGCCATGGCTCACGGGCCCAGCCGCTCCGTGGCATGTGGGATCTTCCCGGACTGGGGCACGAACCCGTGTCCCCTGCATCGACAGGCAGACTCTCAACCACTGCGCCACCAGGGAAGCCCGGCCCATACTGTTTTAATAGCCTCTTGGGAGGTTTCTGAGATGCCAGTCCCCATTTCTGTTCACAGCTTTTTATATCCCTCAACCTTGCCCTTCCATCACATCAGGAATATCAATGCCACTACCTCTTAAATATTGCATTCACTATGAATGCTTCTTTCCTCAAGACCTTATAATAATTTCTCTGTATTTAAAGACTGGATCCCACCCCACACTTATTCCTGAAAAAAATTCTGCTTCCTAAGTTTCCTTTCTGTACCATTCTCTCTAACCAAATACATTCTATCAATACTTTGCTTAATTTATCATCTCATGTGTTCAACTATCGCCTCAATTCTTATGCCTTTCCTAATTGTAAGACAGAACAACACAGTATCAAATGTAACTGGTACACTGGGTCTTTTTTTTTTTTTTTTTTTTTTTGTACGCGGGCCTCTCACTGTTGTGGTCTCTCCCTTTGCGGAGCACAGGCTCCAGACACGCAGGCTCAGCGGCCATGGCTCACGGGCCCAGCGGCTCCGCGGCATGTGGGATCTTCCCGGATGGGGGCACAAACCCGTGTCCCCTGCATCGGCAGGCTGACTACCAACCACTGCTCCACCAGGGAAGCCCCTGGGTCTTATTTTTTGTCTTAAATAAAATTAGTTTGTCATTTCTTTTAGGCTTGTTTTAGGGTAAGTTGTTGGTAATTTGTGATACTGAATTAGTCAGTGTACTTCCAACAATTCCCTTTTCATTCCCTTCCATTGAAAGAAGAAACTCCCATGCTTGTACCTCATTAACAAGCATGAAATGAATAAATAAATAGCACATGTACCAAACGTAAGGAACAAAGGATAAGCCACCCGGAGAATGTTAGCACTAAAACTGCAGACGTACTAGGGACGTTTTAATGAGCTTTGAATGAACGCTGAGCACATGGGTATTTGAATCTCTTTCCTTATTTCGTGTACTTTGATCTTCTCCTGCTTCTTTCCTTTCCTCCTATAACCTACCTACTAATTCCATCATTACTATCTATGCTGTGAAAATATGTGTTGCTCTATTTAGTACTTTAGATGACCATCAATGAATATTTACTCACAAACTTGAAAATATTTGCTCTCTCAAATATCATTTTTAAACAAGATAAGCGTCGAGAAGACAACTCATTGCAAAATCAGCAAGCACCATAGGAAGGTCGGAATATCAATTTACTCAACCATCCCTCTCCCAATAACTCCAACCTGAATACCATTCTACTCAGTGACTTTATAAATGACCAGAAGGAACTAATCAAGAATATCTTCATCAGATTTACAGATGAAACTAGATATTCAAGGTTGCTAATGCTCAGATAGATAGGAATGAATTTCAAAACAATTAAATTTAAGAATGATTTTACATACTAAAGAACATTCAGATTTTACAAAACTAAAGAACATTCAGATTTAAAGAGTAACTACAAGGTGTAATAGACAAGCTGGCTAAGCACAAAATAGAACAGAAAAGGCTTGTATGATGGGGGGTGGATAGGTATAAGTAACAAGTCAGTGAGAGCAATGTGATTATTAAGTTTCTCTTAAAAGACAATATCAGGGATTTCCCTAGTGGTCCAATGGTAAAGAATCCACCTTGCAATTCAAGGGACGGGGTTTCGATCCCTGGTTGGGGAACTGAGATTCCACATGCCGCGGGGCAACTAAGCCCGCGCACCACAACTACTGAGCTCACGCGCCTCAACTAGAGCCCGCGTGCCGCAAACTACAGAACCCACACGCCCTGGAGCCGTGCGACACAACTAGAGAGAAAACCTACACACCACAGCTAGAAAGAAGCCTGCGCTCCTCAATGAAGAGCCCGCGCACCCCCAACGAAAGATCCCTCATGCCTCAATGAAGATCCCGCATGCTGCAACTAAGACCGGACGCTGCCAAAAACACGTAAAATGAAATTTAAAAATAATAAATCTGTAAAAAAAAAGACAATATGATAAGATGAATTAATAAAAATGTTACATAAAATTACAGACACTAGGAGTGGAAGAACATTATATGTAATCTAGTCCAGTTGTTTTCATGATTTTATCAGCAGTAAAGCATTTTATTCAAAAGAAGTTGTACAGGGATTCAGCCATATATAGAAAACAGATATAAGTGAGCATCTCTGAGTGAAGACAAGGCGTGAAGCTTGCAAGCCTGAGTTCCCCTCCCATCCAGCTTTCCATCAATCCCTTTCTTCCTGTTGCAGCCTCCAAGGCATCTCAGAGGATCCCTAGGATTCTACAAAGCATTGTCTCATCCAACTCTCATCTCCTAATTTACAAATATAAAAGTTGAAATCAGAGCTCTGGTCTTTGGGCTATAATTCACTTTTCCAGTTATTGCAATTACGTGTATTGAGTGTCTTCTATATGGCAGGCACAGTATTAGGTGTGAATAAGATGTGAATGTGAATACCCTGCCCTAGAGAAGTCTAGTGGAGAAGAGATAAAATTTCTGAATAATAATATGGAGTAATCACTTGGGATATTATAAAATTCCATGAGAACATGAGAGATATCAGACAATACCACCTGAGAATTCAGGGAAACTTCACAAATGAGATGATATTTAATTGGTGTTTTAAAGATGAATAGATGTTGATATGGCATAATTTTTTGCATTCACAGGTACTTACAAGATTACTTTAGCCAGTTTGGATTATCACAGTTTTAAAATAGAAAATCAAAGAGTTTTTTTTTAAGGGTATTTATCGTTGTTATAATGTATATTGTCATTTTGGAAAATATCTGAAAAAATTCAATATTTTGAATTAACATATACATTATGATGGAACCTAATTGCTAAGCTCATAGAAGTTAATTCTTAGAAGTATTTTGATATTCTCTTTAGTTATTTTGGGCAAAGCTTATGAGAGAACTCAAGGGCAAAGTCCACTGCACTGGTTTGAATGACATTATCACCAATAGGGAGATGCTTTAAATTAGGAATTTTAGCATCAGTGCCAAATCAGTCCCTACTTGCCTCATCTTCTAAGTTGGCTGATGTTCATTTTAAGATACTAATAAAACAAAATCAAATAAGAAAAAAGTTCCACATTATTTGGGGTTCTTTTTTGGATCATTTTGGTGAATAGCATGTTCAAGTTTCTAAGATCTACATTCAAAGTCAGCAGGCAATTAGGTGAGATGGTCCACTGTTCATTGAGATGACCCAGGTTGCCTTGGGGAGATTCACTTAGGTTGCAATTGTCATAATCACAGAGATCTCTCATAATCACATGTTACCCAAAGGCTCTAAGCATTTAAGTTAGTGTTATCTGGTTGTCTTCCAGTCACAAATTTTCATTTTTTCCCATGTTTTTCTGGACATTTTTTCCATATTGCTGGTTGAAAGCCATTAAAAATACCCCCTGGTAGCTGATAATGAACCACTAATTAGCAGAGGACACAAATCTATAATACTAAATTTTTGACCTCTCTATAGATGGTGTCCGACTAAAGCTTCCAAAAGAGAAAGTCATTAGGTAAAACGGCAGAGAGAAAGCAAAGCTCTGCTAAGAAGAAAAGACAGTAAAATCAATAATCATGGGAATAAACATAGAATAATTAAAATACTAAGTCCCTTGTATTCAAGTCTGAAGACTTGAATACAAGAAACAGCTAAGAGGGGTCCATCTGACCTATGTGGTCTGCAAAGTACTAACTTCAAATGTTTAATTCCACCTTCAATTGTCACTTCAGCATTTAGATGTTCTTCAAAAGTGTATGTGTGTGTGTATGCGTGTAACACACGAACATAAATATATATGTATATACATATATATACACACATACAAACACATATATATATTTAAATCTATTACCCATTTCTTTAAGTTATGGGCTGCATTCTAATCAGTACCCTGAGGAAAATGTAGGTCAGAAGTACATACAGCTTGCTTTTTCTAAAGCACATTACAAAACTAGTCTAACATACACATTCTACACATTCCATTCCAGTAGCTTCAAAGCTATCATGTGCAAAACAAAGCAGATGTATAATATTACAGGTGGAGAAGAGGGGGATGTATAAGCATCAAAGGCAAGCTCAGGCTGGTGGTGCTGGCCATACCACATGTTACAAAGTAGCACAGACGATCGACTACTAAAACAAAACACTGGCTTTAACAAACAGGGACTGGGGATAATGAGTGACCACTGGTGTTGAGACCTTGAGTCACCTCTCAATCTTAAGACAACATCTCCTGGGACTTCCCTGGTGGCACAGTGGTTAAGAATCCGCCTGCGAATGCAGGGGACATGGGTTCAAGCCCTGGTCCGGGAAGAGCCCACATGCTGAAGAGCAACTAAGCCCGTGTGCCACACTACTGAGCCTGTGCTCTAGAGCCAGTGAGCCACAACTACTGAGCCCGCGTGCCACAACTACAGAAGCCTGTGCGCCTAGACCCTGTGCTCTGCAACAAGAGAAGCCACCGCAATGAGAAGCCTGCGCACCACAATGAAGAGTAGCCCCCACTCGCCGCAACTAGAGAAAGCCTGCGCGCAGCAACAAACACCCAACACAGCCAAAAATAAATAAATAAATTTATATATATAAAATAGACAACAGCTCCTGTCAAATTAGGTACACAAAAAGCAATTCTGAGCTGTTGATTCAGAATCTTAAACGAATCATTCAAAGCACCTTTATGTGATTTAATATCTGATTCAATTAAGAACTTGGTCAACTGCAAATAAGCTCAGCTCAAAGGAAAGTAGCTTTTGAGAGAATGTATGGTAGCATGGTTCTCTCCCAGCATTCAAAGTTCTCAAAAGCCTAAAGTAGAGAAGACTAAATATCAGAGAACAGTACCCAGTAGGAGCTACCTTCACCAGCATTGACTTTCCCAGTTAAGCTCTAACCAACTGCCAAAAAAACCACAATTGTTTAACACTCAGAAAAAAAAGTAAGGGAGTATGTTAATAAATAGTGCCCAGGATACTTTCAAATATATAAGACTATCATGGCATTAGCCCTGTGAAACAGTCACACATACTGATTGACAATCAGGTACCTCATACTCAATTGTTATTAAAGAGACATTGGACAAATCAATATTCAGAAAGATTCCCTCAGCAGGACTCACCTCTAGATCCCGGTTACAGTACCTGTTTCTGGAATTTCATATCTATTCCGGGAGTCGGGGCACCTATTCCGAGAGTCTGCCCTCCCGCTGCACCTGCCACAGCCAGAACCACAGCAGGTTCGACCCCCCATTGAGGCTCTGGATTAGGCCAGTCTTCAGATTTTCCTCAGCAGAAGTAAGTATTGCAGAAGTGCAGTGTCCAGAGCTACATAAGCAACCACATCTCGTTCCAATTGGCCCAAATGTCATCGAGTGTAGCCAGAGGGCTTTGTTCTTGACTAAAGAAGGGATCCCCAATGAGGGATTCCTGACCTAAATAAATACTCTATGATTAGAATATTCAAAAGAATACCCCCCCCACAAATTGTCTTCTCTCTGGCCAAAATGACGATGTGATCCTCTCTTGATGTCTTCAGGAAAACAAATGAGCATCACTGGCCAGCGACTCCTCTTTATTTGGGGAATGATGTCACAAGAATTTTAATTTTCTCCTGTTCTACATTAGCTGGTAGGAATTCAGTTTGAAATTTAAGGATGTCAGAGAACAATAACAATAATGACTACTTATAGAGAGCTTTGTAGATGCCCTGGGCTTTACAATCACTAATGATCCTTGCAACAAGACAGCCATGCTGGTCAGGATGATCACCAGCCAGGGATTCCTGATGGAAATGGATCTGTCTTGACGAGAGCTTAGACACAGAATCCTGAGGGACTTTAACTTAAATATTTTCAGCCCTTGATACGTTGAGTCTGATACTGTTGTAAATATTTTTTATAATAAGTGAAAGAAATTCATTTGAACAAAGGGACTGAAAGGCACACAGGAGCAGGACTGCAGTGAATGAGAGGGAAAAACATTTCAGTGACTCTTCTGAGACTGTCATTTAGTTCCATTGCATGAGTGACCAAAAAATATTATTTCAGAAGTCCATTCCCACTCCCATCTCCTCTGCTACCCACTCTCTAGTAAGAGCAGAGAAGCATTTCGGGTTTTCACTACCTAACAGTTCCAGCCACACAAAACTCCCGCCCCTACAAGCACACAACAAATTTAAACCTTAATTGGATAACCGAACACTAAGTTATTTTAAATAACTTAAAATAACTTTTTAAAAGAAAAAGAATACAAAAAGGTTAAAATGTCCCCTGTAAAAACACAATTTTTAACCAGTTTGAATACCAATGATTATCACTTTGTCACAATATCTTAAGCAAGATAAACCCAACACATAAATGAGCAAAAAACATGAAAAGATAATTCACTGAAGAAATACAAATGGCCAGTAAACATAAAAAAAGAGCCCAACCTCATTCTTAATTGAAGAACTATAACTTTAAACAATGAGATACCAACAGAATGACAAAACGAAAATAAATCAATTACATACAACATTTATGAAGTGGTAGGAAAATAGGCACATTCATTCACTTTGGTTGGGAACTTAGGTTGATAAAACCTTTTTACAGGCAATTTGACAATATCTATAACATCTAAAAATAAGTGTGCTTTTGATTCAGTAATTCCATTTCTAGAGAATTTATCCCATAGAAATACTGACAAAAAACACCCAGAGAGAGGGCAATGTTTATAAAGAAAAAACAAAGTGGAAATAACTTAAATGTTCATAAATAAAGATTGGTTAACTATAGAATAGTACAGCCATCGTAATATACATATGGAATACCATTACGTAGTAGTTCAAAAGAGGCGTACTTATAGATACTGACTTGGAAAGAGGATCACAAAGATTGCTTAGTAAAAAGAAACAAATTAGAGAATTGTATGCATTGTATGATGTCTTTTGGTTGGAAAAGCACAAATACACTAACTGTTTACATAAATGCATAACAAAAAACTCTGAAAGTATACACACCAAACTAGTTGCCTTCAAGTGTAATGGGAGAATTTAAGTCTTCATTTTGTATGTTTCACACTCTTGGAAATTTTTTGCAACAAATATAATATTTAGAAGAAAAATAATAAATATATTACCACATTTAAAAAACAAACAGACCTCAAAACCCTACCACAGACAAAGCTTTCCAGTTTGGGTTATGGGGAAATGGACTAGCTAATATATACTTATATATTTATTTATACATATGTGAATAAACAGCACCCACAGTCACTACCTCAAAGGAAGATAACACATGTACTTGGGGTGTAAAAAAAAAAAGCAACAACAAATCACTCATTAATCTCCTGCTACTTCCTTGTGACCATGGTACCTTCAAATGTACAATATCACAGATAGTTATATCCATAGGCTTGATTTTCCCAAAGCCAGCTATGCATAGGCAATCAATCATTTCCTTATAAGGCCAGACTTGGCTTTAATAAGAAAAAGAACTGATATACCATATCCTGCTTTTGTAATGCCATTGGGATATTAAAGCAACATTCTCTAGCCCATTGAATGCCCAACATGTGAAACTTCCTATGTAGGAAAAGCACCTCTTGCTGCATCCAATAATACCAGGCTTTTTCAGAGGAAAAGTGCTCCCTAGGCCCCTGTGCTCTACCTTGATCTTCGTGACCCCACAGCCCAAGTGCTGGAGAAGGAGGGTGGAGTCATGCTCCAGAAACAGCCACATTCTCTTTCTGCTGCCCACACATGGCTTACTTATGTGTATATGCATTTGGTGAGCTTTCCTTCTCTACCTTCTAGAGCGTAAATAAAAATTGAACTCATACGGAGCTGAAATGCTGCACATTTGCAATAGCATTGTTTTCTACTACTTTTTACTGCAAATAGACAGCATTTCATTCATGCAAAATTTATAATGTTCCAGCCATACAAATGCAGTCTGACCCTTAGGGCCTCCTAGTCTAGTGAGGAAGGAGACTTGTAAATCAATATGGTAAGTGCTGAGTTCATGATACATCCTAGGTAAATAAACACGTTTTTGAGGGCAGGGATCACAACGAAAGAGCTGTTTCAGCAGGATCTTAAAGGATGAGTAGAATTTTGCAGGTAGACAAGTGGAAAGACTTTCTAGGCATGGGAAAGAATATAGGCAAAGGCAGTAGAATGGTGCAATAAGAAATTTGGGAACAACAGTAATGTCCTCGGGCAATGCAATCAGGACTGGTAGAGTTTACAGCAAATCAGAGAATCATAAAAAAATCACACATGCATACCTAAACCATTTCAATGTGACTTTAATCACAATATAACTTAAATCATACCTATTCATTCCTCCATCTTCAAAAAAATTTTGAATAGGCAATACTTTCAAATAGTTCAAAATTCAAAATATGAAAAGGTGCACAGTAAAGTCTCTCTCCTACCTGCATCCCCTATCTACTCTTTTCCCCCACCTCTATCACAAGTAATTATTACTAGCTTTTCATGTATCCTTCCATAATTTCTTAATGAATCTACAAAGATATATCTATATCTATCTATCTATCTATTCTAATCCCCCTTTTACACAAAATGTAACATGCCGTACACATTGCTGTCTATGTTGAATTATTTTTCCTAACAGTATATTTAGCCTTTTAGATCAGTACTTATAAAGCACAGAGAGACTCCTGCCATGCAGCCAGTAGGGAAAGGGATGAGAGATTGAAACTGGGCACTAGGCCTACCTGTGTGGCTAGGACAGGTCCCAGGGTGGGGTGGGTAAAATGATGTCAAGATCTGAAGGACGATGAAAGCAGAGATTTGGGACAAGGTAGGTCTAAGGGGCCAGCAGTCCCTAATCACACACCAGATGACACACGCAAGTGTAGGA
This sequence comes from Kogia breviceps, assembly GCF_026419965.1. Lineage (NCBI taxonomy): Eukaryota > Metazoa > Chordata > Mammalia > Artiodactyla > Physeteridae > Kogia > Kogia breviceps. Next base: position 38,569,215 of record NC_081322.1, on the reverse strand, counting down.
CGAAGTGCCAATAGGAGTGTGGAATGCAGAGTTGGAACAGATGGATTATACTTGTAAGTCCTTCAAGGAAGTCACTATTGGGAAGGACTAACCTTAGTAATTAAATGCCTCTGTCTCAGGATTAGGGCTTGGGGGTTGGAACTTGGATTTCAAAGGTCTTACTACTTGCAGGATAATTTCAGAAGAGTCCTTGGTAAGATTAGCAACGTGGGTGATCTGAGACAAAATGTAGGAGCCCAGCAACCAATGTTCATGTACTGTGTCCTAGGCCAACCCAACAGAAGAGAAGACCCAACACTGGGCTGCACTGGGATGGGGCAGGGCGGGTGGACAAGTCTGAGCCCTCTTAAGTACTTCATATTTTGAACTTAGTCCAACCTAAGAAATGAGGTAAGCCTGGGGATTGGGCATCCAGAGGAAAATCAGTGGGCCCAGGTGGAGCAGCTAGAGAGAGAGAAAGGAGAAGTGATAGGGCTGGGAAGAGAAATAGGATGTCACCTCTCTGGAAGTTCAACCAGCTGAGAAACATGGAAATGAACGTGTTAGGAAATGTTTTGTCCTGTCTGCTACCTCGACAAATGCTTGTTGAATTGAATTGTTATCCTTATTGACTGAACTAGAATAACCAGGCTGGAAGCTGGACAACACTCCACCTTGACAATTACAAGATTAACTGGGCGATGAAAAAGCTGTCAAAAGCAACTGTGGTAGAACCATCTCTGAGATACTTGAGACTAAAGCAGATGCCTGTCTTGGATGATTTGGGAGCATCCCAATCTCAAGAGTGGGAATGAGAGCTTCACAGATATCTCCTGAATGATGAGGCAGAGAAGCATTAACAAGAATCAGGATCTGTACACATGACTTCTGAAGGAGCAGCACTGATTTGGCAAAATTCTTTCTCCTCTATAGATTATAGCAACTTTGGTTTGGGGGTGTGGGGCTTATTTTTTCTTTTAAAAAGTACAGATACACTCACTTACACACATGCACATGCAAACACACTTACAGGCAATGGGAAATAGAGGCTTTATCCAAGTCAAGAATGAAAAAATCCACACAGTTAAAGCAAAATAATTCTTTTCTTTTGCTTGAATTAATCAAACAATCGCTGTGCCCACTTATTCCTTTTTACTTGTTTGAACTTGGCTCCAGAATGATTGAAAATGTGACAATTTTACTTATCACTATTGTCAGATATAATTTTCTAGATCAAAATAAGTGATTAGAATTGAAGGGAAATTAAAAGATTTTCATATTAGAAATCACTGAAATTCTCATTAAGGTAATTACTCTCTTTGAAGATGCTAATTCTAATTAACAATACTTTGCTCAGTATTCTTATTCTACATTTTTTAAAGAAATGCTTTAATTAATAAAGGGTGTTACTTCATGTTCTGGAAACATCTCTATGTAGTGGAATTAAGACATTTTCACTTAAAAAGTGAATTAAGTAGTAAATACAATAAGTATGTAATACAGCAAAACATATATTAATCTACAATGCTAATCCTTTCTTACATGCAAATAAAGAATTATTCAATATAATTATCACATATGTTTTCACTCAATGATACCACTTCCTTATGCTTTTCTCTCATATTAAAAGTCTGTTACAAATATAAATATTTGTAACAAATATAAATATTTACATAAATATATCTTCTACTCTAAAGCTGACTAAAAGTTTTATGCAGCCGTTTAAAGGAAAAATTGTTTGGTATAAATAAATAAATAAATAAATAAAATCCCTGATGATGTTTCTCATCTAAGATTTAAATTCTAGTAATATTCTCCTTTGATTTGTAGTTGTGCTTTTTTTCCTAGTTGACGTATACATGCATTTGAGAGGCAATACCAGCTTTATAATTATAAATCCCTATTTCCGTTTATACAAGCTGGAAGAACAATGTCTTCTTTTAATTGAAGGATTCAGTACAGTATTGTCAGCTCTAAAGAATGTCTAAGGAATGTTAACAGCATGTTAAATAAGTAAACTAACACAGAGTGTATGGAACAAATATAGAGAATGAATAAATCTTGGTTGCTTGGGGGAAGGCACATGGCTTCACTTCAATGAAAATGAAAAATTTAAACATTCATCTGAGTAAATAGATATAACTTAGAGGGCTAGATCAAGTCAGGTACCTTAAGAAGAACTGATGGCCTTCTGCCTGGGAAAGACGCCAAGGGTGGCCCTGATACAACTGCCTAGTAAATCTGCTGAATCCTGCAGGAAATGACCAGGCTTGCTGCAGAGTGGATTAAGAGAAGAGTCCTTTGGAAGGTATGGGAGGCGCCCTGACATGCTGGCACTCACAGTAGGTACGAACTACCCAGAATCTACATGGAGTTAGCTTCTGTTCCCCAGTACTACTGGCCAGGCTGTTGGTGTGGGGCTGTCCTGCACTTCTGACAATGGTCTGGTTACTCCTCTCAGTCATGATCTCAAGAGACATAAAGTTGAGAACACATCAGTAGGCAAGAGAACGTCTGTTCCATGCCTTTTCCTTTCTCCCAGCCCTAATAGAATATGCAGATGAGAAAGATCCAGAGAGCTAGAGCCCAGAGCAAGCAGGAGGAAGAAAGAGGGTTGATGGAGGCGGGGAGCAGGGGAGGGGAAAACAGGCAGATCCAGAAGTGGACCCGGGAGCCAGTTCTTCCTGACGTGGACATTTGACCATCTCTGAGCAGGAGGGTGTGGTCCAGGTAGAGAGTACAGGCGGTGCCTGGCTGACCCCATTTCAGGCAACACGTGGAGACAGTGTAGCCAGAAGGATATTTTGCCTCTGCTTGCTCCTTTTGTCCAGTTCCTACCCTGCTTCTATCTGCCCTGGCTCCCTTCCTGCACTGGGCTCCCAGTTCATCCGTTTCTGGTCCCAAGCCTCTGCCTTCCCCAGGTGTACCGACTGGCCTCTTTCTCCCTGCCAGCCTTCATGGGACTGAGCTCTCTGGCTTGGCCTTGGGGCCTCTCCCATGAGCTGCCTGGTGCTCAGGGCTCCTTGACTGCAGCCTGGGACAGCAAGCAAGGGTTGAGAGAGCATGTCTAGATGGGATAAGGGTACTATGAAGAAGACACGGCTATTGCTGAACTGCAGACCAAGGGAGGGGGCACTGCAGACCCTTCACTGCTGTCCTTCTCAGGGAATTTACTTTTTGCCCCAACTTTGAATGCTGCCACCAATTGTTTCCTGGACTTCAGTAAACATCATAGGATAGTTAATGGCAAGATACTTGCAGAATTATTTTTTTTTAAGTTATTAAAGGAAAAATGTAGAAAACAACTCGAAACTCAGGGCCAGTGACTGGATTTATCAGGTTTTGTTTCCAGTTATAAACTATTTCTTATAGAGAAAGAAGAACAAAATGCAAAACCAATTTGAAAGTGAGCATAAATTATAGGAAGCCAGATTATTTAACTTTTTAGTTTAAATTTGATATTTTAATTTCAACATTTTATAAAATTTAATTTTATATTTCTGGTACTCTGATTGATATTATGCTACTTTGAGTTAGAAAGCATTTTCTGTTGAAGTTCCCTACCTACTTTTGTCATTTTCTAATAAAATATAAAATATGAGTTTATAATCGCATCATGTCCTTTTTTCTTACTGCTTTCCACCAGTAAGGATATTTTTTCATTTTCATTTTTAACTGTGGTAGAATACACATAACATACAATTTACCATCTTAACCATTTTTTTTTTTTTTTTTTTGTAGTATGCGGGCCTCTCACTGTTGTGGCCTCTCCCGTTGCGGAGCACAGGCTCCGCGGCCATGGCTCACGGGCTTAGTTGCTCCGCGGCATGTGGGATCTTCCCGGACCAGGGCACGAACCCGTGTCTCCTGCATCCGCAGGCGGATTCTCAACCACTGCGCCACCAGGGAAGCCCCATCTTAACCATTTTAAGTATATAGCTCAGTAGTCCTAAATACATTCACATTGTTGTGCATCCAATCTCCAAAATTTTTCACCTTGCACTAAGTAATTTTTTCACTTTTAATATATAGCATTACTAAAGCAAATTCCTTTGGGAGGGGGATGTCTTTCATGACAAAATATCTTTCATTACTAACCCTCAGTGATCTTATAATAAGTTATAACAAGAAATGTATTATACAACCTTCAAAGCCTGGCAGCTAAAGCAGCTCTCACATTGTGACTCAAGACTTTATTCTACTTTGTTGCCTGCAGGCAAGGACAGGAGCCATGTTTTTTCATGGGTGAAAGGATGCAGTTAACATGCAAACATGTTATCTTCCACTTTGGGGAAAACTTTTCTTTTAAGGCAATATAGTTAAGTCAGAACTTTCTGTGCAAACATCTAGATATTAAGATGTAACTACCGATAGACTGGTAACAACACTAAATGCCTTACTGTAGGGAAGTAGTAAAAATGCCTTTTATGGGAATGAACCACTATTTCCAAATATTGATGTCATTTTATTTTGTATACCTTTGAGTTAAAGGTATACAAAGGGAAAAAGGCAGGCAAAAGGCACCCAGGACAACGAGGTAGAACATTTGAAGGCAGCAAAGAGCAAAGATTCAAACTTATCCCTTGATCCTTATTATCTTGGTGCTTTGATATATAATGACCCATTTACCATCTACGTTCTTTTCAAGTATGTGTTTTTCAATCAGACAGGGGTTATTTTTCACTTTTTAATTCATTAAAGTGTTTAGTCCTGGGAGCCAAATACTGGAAATGAAGCATTACCTTTTTAAACATTTCAGACTCTGTAGGTAAAGGACCAGGCACCTCACAGGCAGTGTAACAGAACCGAGACTCCCCGCAGTGCAATGTAAATTCTTGGCACTCTCCAGCCACATGGCCTCCATCCACTACCTCCAAAGCTCTGTAAAGAGTGGAAACAACTTATCAAGGATGCTGGAAAATCAAGAAGCCCAAAGGCACACTTCCCTGTGTATATTTCCAATCAACCAAAATAATGAATCATTCTTCAAAGTCTACACAGGATTGTAGATAACTTGGTACTCTCATAACACATTTATAAACAGAATTCTTTTAAACCCTGTGCAGAAAACAAAGTGAGATAGATGGGTAAATAGGTAAATTGCTAGATGGTTAGATTTTGACATGAAAGCAATACAATTTCATTTTATATTTGTTTGGTTGCTCTGCTGTCATTGCTCTTAAGAAAAAAAAAAGACATTTGTATGTTTCCTGAACATTGGAAATAAAGTGGAAACTGACTCCCAGTTAGGGGAGGAATCTAGGCTATGCCAGGCAAAGGAAACTGTTCCCAGGATTATAATATTTATTAGATTTAAAAGGAAGGCAGGGCTTCCCTGGTGGCGCAGTGGTTGAGAATCACACGGGTTTGCACCCCGGTCCGGGAAGATCCCATATGCCGCGGAGCGGCTGGGCCCGTGAGCCATGGCCGCTGAGCCTGCGTGTCCGGTGCCTGTGCTCCGCAACGGGAGAGGCCACAACAGGGAGAGGCCACAACAGCAAGAGGCCCTCATACCGCAAAAAAATAAATAAATTAAAAAATAAATAAATAAAATAGATAAAAGGAATGCAAACCAACGAAGGTAGAGTTTTAGCAGACACTGGTGGTTGCCTAGTCCCAAACCATTTCCTTTATCTAAACCCCCAGCCTAACTACCACACCCCAACACACATTTTCTTTGCTAATAACCCTGATTTTGTTCAGATATCCATGTGCTTCAGAGGAAGCTGCTTCCTGCCCTGATAATCAATCACAATTGGTCTAATCCTGGTGTCCATTGCGCTCGCCAGTAACTGACTCAGACATATGCCCATACATATCTGTCTTGCTGATATCACCACACTGATTTAGGTCCACCCCACCCTTAAAGTGTTTGTACTTTGCCCTACTTATCTGATGCAACTCTGGCCACTGATATGAGAGAGACATCTGCTGAAGGAATCAGGAGAAGGTCTTTCTCTTAAAAGAAGGTTTACAGAAAGCAATAGTTCTTCCCTGAAAGCCAGTGTCATGACTGCACGTGATGAATGTGACAGCCGTCCTGGGACCAGAAGTGGCATTACCCTATGGAGAATAGATGGAGGAGAAAGCAGGGCAGAAATACGAGAGCAACTTGAGTCTTCAAATACATTGTTGAGTAGCTGAATTAACCAACCCTAGACCTGCCCTAGCTCTAGAGTTCTTGTTATGTTGCATAATAAATGTCCTATTCTTTAAGCCACTTTGAGTCACGTGTTCTCTATTATCTGTAGTTGAGCAGCGTTATAACTGATACAAGGGTTGATATATTTCTTTTTCTTTTTAAAAAAATGTATTTATTTTTGGCTGTGTTGGGTCTTTGTTGCTGTGCGTGGGCTTTCTCTAGTTGTGGCTAGCGGGGGCTAGTCTTCGTTGCAGTGCCTGGGTTTCTCACTGCAGTGGTTTCTCTTGTTGTGGAGCACGCGTTCTAGGCATTCAGGCTTCAGTAGTTTTTGCACACGGGCTCTAGAGCATAGGCTCAGTAGTTATGGCGCACGGGCTTAGTTGCTCCGCGACATGTGGGATCTTCCCGGACCAGGAATCGAACCTGAGTCCCTTGCATTGGCAAGCGGATTCTTAACCACTGAGCCACCAGGGAAGTCCAGGTTGATATATTTCTTAAGCATATAATTAAGGCTGAGAAATTAAGGCTGTATGGGAGTAATTTAAAGAAATTCATCTTGTACCTCTTTGTTTTAGAAAACATTATTCTTTGTGTTATAGACAATGTGAAGATATATTAGCAGCAACAATTTCTTTGTGTCTTCTCCGTGGGAACTGAAATTTAAAAAATCATTTCTTTAGCCCAGTCACAATTTCTTTCTGCATAAGTAACCCCTCTGAACTGTTTCCTTCTTGCAACATCTATGTCATATATAAGGACTTAGAAAAAAAAAATTCTACCCTCTGAAAGAAAGCACTGGGCTTCCCTGGTGGTGCAGTGGTTGAGGGTCCGCCTGCCGATGCAGGGGACATGGGTTCGTGCCCCAGTCCGGGAGGATCCCACATGCCGTGGAGTGGCTGGGCCCGTGAGCCATGGCCGCTGGGCCTGCACATCTGGAGCCTGTGCTCCGCAACGGGAGAGGCCACAACAGTGAGAGGCCTGCGTACCAAAAAAACAAAAAGAAAGAAAGAAAGCACTGAAGTTCACCTTTAAGGAAAATCTCTCCTTAGGATTACAGATGGCATGTATAAAGGGAAAGAAAAACACACCTAGCTCCAGAGAATCACATGACAACTGAAAAGTATCTTAGAGTTGAGAAGGTGTTAAAGACTTAACCACGCTTGTACGTCTGCATCAAGACTTATTTTTACTAATTGGTCCACTGACCCTAAAACCACAGTCCTTGTCCTTCTGCTCACAAATAAGCCAAGAAGAGCAGCAAGCAAGTGAAGACCACTAGGACTATAATGGGGAAGAACAAATCTGACTCCATATTGGATCTATTTCTTTTACTTTAACTTTTCGTATTCTGTTGCTTTTGTTACAAGTTCATCACTAAAGAGACATTGCCTATAGTTTAAAGTATACACAATGGCCCATATCTGGGAACCCTGCCTCCCAAGCCTGAGGGGTAAGCTAAAATACCTTTGTTTAAGTTCACAGGAAACATCCTCACCAGGCCCACCTGAAAATGGCGCAGGAAAGAAGAAATTAACACACCCCCTCCAGAGTCTGGCATCCGGAGACTGTGCTCCACAACGTGAGAGGACACAGCAGTGAGAGGCCCGCATACCGCAAAAAAAAAAAAAAAAGAAAAAAAAAAGAAAGAAACTAGTATCCAAACCCAGGCAAGATGGTTCTTTGGGACCTTAGTCCACCATCTTCTCCATCTGCTGGTTTCCCAAATAAAATCGTATTCCTTGTGTCAACACCTCACTTCTCGATTTATTGGCATATTGTGAGGTAAGCAGTACGAGCTTAGACTCAGGACAGAAGATGGATTCCAACCACTGCAGTTTTATAAATTGCAAAAGTAACAAGAAATGTACAGAAAGTCTGCCACTTTTAATATTTTTTCTTTTTGAAGAAAAAAATATATGCCATCGAATGGATCTAGTGATGCAGTGATACACCTGAACTACATGTGCTTCCTAAGCTTTATATTGTTGGAGGTGGGCAGAGTTCCAAAACGGAGTTCTCCCTTCCTGGTAGATACTTATGTATTGTGTGATGAAAAGCTAGCAAGGGTGCTCTTTTTTCTAAATTTTTCTTGTGATCCAATCCCTGCCTATAGTATAAGATTCTTTTGCCTGCAAGTAACAGAAATTCCAACTCACAGAAGCCTAATCAAAAACGAAGTTTATTACTGCATATAAATGAGAAGGGTGGACTGAGTTGGTTTAATCAGTTTCTTCAGCTGCTGCTGAATTGAGTGGCTGCTACAGTTCTGGTCATTACGTATAGATATGATAGATACGATAATTCCAGGGGACGAAAAGACTATCTTTTCCTGTGTGTCTCTCTCTCAGAAGTAAGGAAGTCTTGGGAGTTTGGGATTGACATGTGCACACTGCTATATTTAAAAAGGATAACCAACAAGGACCTACTGTATAGCACAGGGAACTCTGCTCAATGTTATGTGGCAGCCTGGATGGGAGGGGAGTCTGGGGGAGAATGGATACTTGTAAATGTATGGCTGAGTCCCTTTGCTGTGCACCTGAAACTATCACAACATTGTTAATCAGCTATGCTCCAATATAAAAAAAAAAAAATATGTGTGTCTGTGTGTGTATATATATATAAAGAAGTAAGGAAGTCTTCCCTAGAAACCACCTAGCAGACTTCTCTGCGTGTCTCATGCCTCCACCAAAACAATCACTGGACCTACCCCCTTGAGGCTGGGGCCTGAAGGACATCACCATGCAGAGTGGGCACCAGAACAAGCTGGTGTTCTATTAGGAAGAGAGGAGTAGGGGGGGAGTGGTCATGGATGTTGGTGGGTAACCTCACCTCCCCGTCTTACGACGCGTTCCCCACACTTACTACACCGTTGGTAGATAGACGTGGAGTTGATATATACTCATGGTTGAATTTGAGTTACCAAAGCAGAAACATTCATGACTCTGGCCTCATTGCATGTTGAACCCAGGCAGTGTACTTGCCCTCCTGAGTTGGGGATAAACTAACAAGACTTAGCCTGCTATCCAAAGGTCAATTCTATATGCTTCAGGTCATGATCTCAGAAGGCAGATTTAGCTTCTCAGTGGTCAGAGGAAGGGGATGACCCTGACAGGCAGTCCAGGCAAGGTCCTTGCTTCATCTGTATTTCCCAAGCCAGGAATTGCCAAGTTTGTGCTACAGCCAGTGACCTCTGACCTCCCTTGGAGGGGAGGGGGATGAGGGGTTGGCTGAATTCCTTTTCTTCCAGATCCAGATCCAAGCAGTCCTGCTGAGCACCTGGTCACAGGTGTCATTATTTCAAAGTTGGCTCCAGGACTCGGTTGGGAGGTGAAGAAAGGCCACGGGATGTGTGGGCTGAGAGGGCTTCACAAGCCAAGCTCAGCTTTAGGAGCTTCTCCCCCTAGACGCACAGGCCACCCTGTGAGCATTTTCTAGTTCCTCTCTAATGTCAGACACAGAACTTCTACTCATGGCAAACGTATTACACAAGTGTGTCTCCTGAAACACAACCTTTGCGAAACATGACACAGATATAATACACCTAGTATCATGCTGGAGGGACCCCCAAGCCCTACATTAACTTTGAAATAATATCTAGCTTTTATTCTTTCAGCAAGCATTTTTAGATTTCCTGCCATGTGTCATATACCCAAGGACACAAAGGTGAAGAAACCCACTCCAAGTCCCCAGGATATCAAGGTCTAGTAGACATAGGAGCTCATTGCTTGGACAAAATATTTTAATTGTGAATAATAGTCACAGATGGAACTAGACATAGATAAGTCCCCTTAGCTTAAAAGAAAATCTTAGTAAGTGTTTGCAACAGGAAAGATCAATTGGAAAGTTCATTTTTCTTTTTCAAAGGGTACATTTCAGTTTAACTCCTGATGAGTAGGCTGTTGGTAGTCTTAAGAAAGACTAAGCATAGCCCCCTGGTGAGAAATTTAAGATTTATAAATGGAAGTAGACTTTCCTTTCTGAATAGTCACTACTGGTCTCTTATTAAGCACAACACTTCTGGGGTTAAAAAATAAGACAGAATAAAATCAAATCCTCAAACACTGCCATACCAGTCTGGAGTTTTAGCAGAGGATAATTTACTAATTTGCTAATTTATAATCTGTACTTTCCTTTTTTTTTAGTACAGGTATTATGCTGCCAGAAGTGAAAGTGTTTCAGTGTTAAGTATTTTATTTTACTCAGACTCATAAACAAGTGGAATATTGGCCCACTCATTCCATTATTTCCTGTTTCCTTTTTATTTGGCTTGCTTTTAAAAACCAGATTGCCCTTGTCCTTGGAGATTAAGTAGGTAGGAAATTAATAATGGCAAGATTGTTTACCCTTTCCTAAATTAAAAGAGCCACATGGCTATTTCCAGACAAATTCCAGCGTTGTGAGGCTTGAAGCTTATATAATTTTGGAGGCCTCTTTAAGAAAAAGAAAACAAAATATCTTACTTTTTCAAAATTTATAGCACTAGGGCCCCTCCTAAGGCATTGGAGTTGCCCATGAAACTTCAGCTTTGTTTGCTTCCTATAAATCCACCTCAGGTTTTCCTGATCTGGTCTGCTCCATCAAGCTGTTCCTTGAACATTTTAATATGTGTAGCCCAATATAAAGCAAGTTATGAGTTTCTCTATCTAATAATTCTTGCTTCAGAGATAATGTACATGTAAAATAAAATGAGACAGAAAACTAAAGGTTTGGGATTAACGCTAGGGTATAAATTGATGCTCTACTGCCATCTAGTGGCTACTCAAAGAATTCATTGTATGTTCTACTAAACCTTGGAGTTGTGACTTGAAAGTTACCAAAAGGCATCTCCAAGAGAGCTGAAAACACCAGATGTTAGAACCACTCTTCTGAGTTAAGGCAGTGGTTGTAAGGCTATGTCAGTTTGTGGGCCACAAAGAAAGGGAGGAAACTTAATTTACTAACAAACAGCACTAAATAGTACATGTAGTATTTCCTTGCTGCAACTGCTAAATGGTAGGGAGCTACCATATACTGAGCAACATCTTTCCTGCTAATATTAGACCCTGTATCAGATTATGGACACACCATCAGATAATTCTAGACCTGGAAAGGTCCCTAGTGATTACCTGGTGCAGTCCCTCATTGCACATTTAAAGAGACATTGGCTCTCAGAAACCACAAGGCTGACAGGGCCCTGGGCCTGCTGGTTACCCATGTGCATGAAACTGGATGTTAGGCTTTTCTGCCAAGGCTCACAAAGAGGCATCTAATGACAGTGTGACAATAGAGCCAAGTAAATCTGTCCTATCTCCAGGAAAATAAAAACAAAAAAACAAACAAAACCCTAATATATTTCCCTTGGAAAACCAAGGATTTTGGATTTACAGAATGAGTTTTTCTTTCAGAAGCAATGATGTATTCAAATTTGTATTTTTCTCACCTGAATTAGAGAGGAAATATAGCAATGGTATACACACTGATTTCAGAGTGTTCATACCAGCCTAGCCATTAGCCATGTGATCTTGGGCTAGTTAGTTACTTAACTTCTCTCAGCCTCAGTTTCCTCATCTGCAAAATGGGGATTAGAATCAGACTGTCGTGAGACTTAAATTAGGTAATGCTCATAAAACACTTAGCCTAGTATTGCCACATAGTAGGTGCTCAATAAGTATCATCTATGTTAATTATGCCTATGAATATCAGTTGACATTTGCTGAATAATACAATAACTTACTAGGTATCATGTGGATTGTATTTTGAGCTAGCATATTTATCAAAATGATATAGATGATATAGATATGAGAATCTATATCAAAATGATATAGAAATGAGAATATCTGAGTTGGAAGATATCTCAGAGATAATCTAGTGACCCAATCATCTCATTTTGCAGTTGAGTTCATTGAGGACCAGAGGCATTCATTGTTCATGGTCACAGGGCTAATTATTGGCAGAGTTGAGGGTAGAGAACCCATCTGACTCCTAGTTTAGAGACTGATTTCAAATTCTCTGTAGATGAGTTTTATGATCACAAAATCCCTAGTTGGATGGAGAAATGAATAAATTCTCTATGCTCATTCAAGTTTTGAAAATCCAAAACATCCTCATAGTTTTAGCCATATAAAGAGTACTTACATCATTAATACCAGTATTTGGTGTTAGCAAACGGTGATAGCTTTTAATGCAGAAAAGCTGCCATCTAGTGGTTGCACTAGAGCATCAATCTTTTCATCCTTTTTAGTAGTGTTTTTTTAAACAGTAACGCACCCTGGTTTGTTTGGCCTCCATTGCTCCCCACTGCCTCCATCTTTCTGGGCCCCTTGATTGTTTTTTTTTTTTTTTTTAAGCAATAAAGATATTTATTGTTAGGCACTGCCAAGGAAACTGGCAGATGCCACTAACAAATGATAAAACATTCTTCTATGGCTCATTATTTCCATAAAAATAAACTATTTTTCAGTTACCATTTCTGAAATAGAATATAAACCCAACTATAAATGACCAAAAAATACAGTGGCCATCAAACCCCACTGCAGTGTGTGTCACTAAACTTAATGCTTTAAATGGCAGCTAGAAAGCTGGGAACCATCTCCCAATGTGCTGGGTGGGACAGAATTCCCCTCATGTCTGTCCAAGTTCCCCTCATATCTGACCACTGGGAATGCAGATCATCTTCTCTCCTACAAAGGCTAGGTTTTGCCCTAGTAGTTCCATGTAGTGACATCTAGGCTTTGGGTGCTACAGAGTGTGTGAAATTTAACTAAGCTATCTCAGGACCAATAATAATACATAAATTTTGGTCACTTGGGATCACTTCTCATGATTAACAAACTATGAAGCCCCCCCCAGAACCAGGCTGGGCTCAACAAGGTTTGGCTTTATTAGTGTTGGTCCCAGAGGAAAGAACGATCTCAATCTGAGCAAGAGCAAAGAGGACCAGGAAACAAGCCACCCGGGGAATCATTGCCCAAAACCCCGAGAGAACTGAGGATTCGTGGTCTGTATCTCAAGGAATGGCTTAGGTTCATCAGGAGTCTTGTGTTTCATGCATGATTGCATATACTCTCACTTAGAGCTGCTGAAGATTCTGGCATTTTATTTCAACTTTTCTTTATAATATTCCAGTTGGACAAGTTTAGTTTTTAGTTATCAAAATATAAAATGTTTTCTTGATTGCTGGTATTTTTCTTTTAAGGCTACTCAAATGTCTATAACCTAATAGCAGAGAAAATGTAGCTCTTCTTTGGACGACATATATAACCCCCAAAGAAAGACTAATGACTTTACTAAGCTCATAAATAACTAATAAATAATGAAAGAAATAGTATTTCAAATTGCTGTCTTTTGCAACACAAAACAAAGCTAATGGTGATTATATAACCATGGAGCAGGCAAGGAGCAGGAAACTTAGCAGAATATAGTTATATGTACAAGGGTACAAAACCAATCCCGAATCACCAGAGGCAACTCTGGGGAGTTATCCCTGAGCTCTCCTGCTCCCAGCACCCCACCTCCGATCACTGGTCAGGGGCTCTTTGTCATCATACCTGAGCTTGCTTTGAGACCTCTTTGTTGAACATATTGCAGGGAAACTGAGAAGGGTGTAAGCCACCGTCTTATTTAATATTCTCTCTGTAGGGACTGAAAGGAAAAATTTCTCTCTTTCTTAAGTGCCAAATAAACCTGTTCTTTCCTCACCAGTTGTCTTTCAGACAACGTGGACTGTGTACCTGACCATGAAAAAATGTTACTAATTATACAGAATCATATACATTCTGTAAAGTAATTGTCTCTCTGGCCTTATCACACTACTACTCCTTTAGTTTTCTTATCTTCACTTATTTACATTGTTAATTCAAGATAAACTGTAAATCTTTAGAGGAGGAAGTGATGGAGTGGAAGTTATAAATACATGGAACATGCTTTCACCTTGCCAGTATGATGTCCATCTACCCTTGTCCATTCCAACTACCATTATCCTACTTCCTAACTTCACTGTCGCTTCAATTTACAGAGTTTTCCAGCTATTCTCTGCTATCTGGTCTCTCCTGCATCCTCTAACCCATTCTAAAGTTATGAATAGATTGATCTTCCTGGTATATATTGGTGTTTGAAAACCATTAGATGGTTCAGCACTGTGTACAGAAGAGTCTTAACTCCATAGTTTAGTATTCAAGCTCTTCTACCTTCTGGACCCAATTTACCTTTTCAAACATAGCTTTCCTACACACCCTATGTCACAGGCAATTTTACTGTAATTTAGCTTTATCATAATCACAGATGGTTCTTTCTCTCATCCCAAAGAGGAAGTTCCTTTGTGTATATAATTCCTTCTGTTTCTGACACGGCATCTGACCACATTGTCACATCACAGACATTCAGTAAGGACTTCCTGGGTGAGAGAATACAAAGCCCCTTTTGCAAAGATGGTTTGACTCATAACTAGTAGCTTATAACTACTCATAAGTAGCAGCTTGCTGAGCCTGCTGCTGTTTACGACTGTTTCAAATAATGTCAACATAAAGCTTTAGTTCAAAAGCACCTCTTCCTAACCACGACAGCTGCATTCTAGGCTGGTCAGTCTGTTGTTATTTTCCACAAGTCTATGGTGATGTCACATACTTTGAAGTTGACTTTACAGCACCTTTACTATGCACCATCTGCTTCCTTTGTTTACCTTTGCCCCACCTACCTCACTAGTCCAAAATGACTCTGGTGCCATGACAATTAGGAGTTTATGAAACTCTGGGGTCCCTAAATAACCTGGCACTGAACTCTTCTGCCTTAGTTAGTCCTTCCAGGCACTCAGAGAATTATCTTCCTCAATCCAGAGCTTTGATAATACTTGCATTGCTGTAAACATTATTACTTTGTAGTATTTCTAGAAGCAATAAAGTTTCAAGAGAAATTGTATAATTTGTTCCTCATACCAATAACGTTTAGTATTTACAGCATTTCCTGAACTTACAAATACTTACTTTTCCTACAAATCAGATACTCTGAAAATTCTCACAGTTATAATTCAGAGATTTAAAGGTTCTAATCAATATGTTTTTACTATATGATGGTCCGTAATTCTCATAAACCTGAAAGTGAGAATTGAGTCTTTAAACGTTACTTGTAAAACATTAAAACATTCCCACACACAATCTGGTGCTTATAGTAAATGTCCTTTGATGATAATGTGAAACTAAAAAAACTATTTTAAAATATGAGGATGAGTCTCTTCATCTCTTGTTTTTACTTTTCAAGATAATTCTTATGGAGGTTAGCTTTTACATTAATTTTCATAACTGTCAATTTCATTATGTTTGACTTACTGGATTTCCAAATACCTGGCAGTTGTTTGATGATTAATGTAACATGCACAGTAATTAGTACATAATTGCCTGAATTACATCTTTGGCTTCACCTATCCACCTGCACCAGGTGGGTAAATGCCACAAGGGCCTCCTAGATATATCCTTTGGTAGTGACTAGAACTGTTATCATTTACTTAATGAATAAGTTCAATTAGTGTCTTTAACTGGTGATAATGTTACAAAAGAAAACTCTAATTAAAAATCATCTCTAACAAGAAGTAATAATGTAAAACATCTTGCCAACATATCAGGAATCCAGATTGCTGACTGAAGATGGTGGGAAGCTGTATCTGAGAATAGACTGATATTTATCATCTTGGCTCTCATGAACTGAAAACTCTCAGGTATATGAGGCAACAAGAGATTATCACTGTGTCCCTACTCTCCATCTAGCTTAATAAAGTCCTTACAGAGATGCTAGCAACAATCTCCAAATTCCCCACCCTGAGGGGTTCTCCAACACCACTCTAACCCCCCCTCCTCTCTCCAAACTCAGCCTTTCAGTCATGGTCAGAGAAATCTGTTTTCACTTCCCTTATGTACACCTTGCTTCATTATTTATATGTCTTTGCTTGGGCTGCCTATTAATCCTTTTCCCTTTTCTCTTTGCAATCTTTGGCTGTCAGATTCTATTAAATCTAATTACAAGTCATTTACCCCAGAATATCACTAATTGTAATGAATCTTGTGTTTCCTTACCCCTTAGATATATGGTTTATACTAAAGGAAATCCTAATTTACCAAAGGGTTGTGTTCCAAACTTTTTTTTTTAATGACTGATTTATTATTCTGTAAATACAATGTTATACATGGTGGTTTGATTCCCAAATAAGCCCTAAAAGTCAATTTCATGTAGCTGAAATAGTATGCCATAGCAAAAAAGAAAAAAGGAAAGGAAAAACGAAAGCCAATATGAAAGATAGAACTGTTTCAGTATTGGTAAAAACAAAGAAAAACAAAAAAACAAGAAAGCAATAAAACAGTCTGAGAAACAGTCTTTCTTTTTCCCAAAGGCAGATTATTCTCTTTCTGAGATAAGGATTATTGAGAAAAAGCAGGTTCAGATGAAAAGAGATAATGGTTAGAGATTTTTTTCAGAGATTATAAAGTGACTTTACAGAGCTTTTGTTTTTACCAGATCTAGACTGTTATTATTTCACATCAGAACTCATGGTTTTCCCTTTCCTCCAGACAAATGTATCACTAGCTTTACTCTTGGGCTTTACAGCCATTGACCGTGTGATCATGACTCATATTGGAATGAAAGAAGACACAAAGAAGGAAAGAAAAAGAGGAAGAGGACAATCCTGCAGCCTGTGGAACAAAAGCCACAATCACAGAAAGATAGACAAGATGAAAAGGCAGAGGGCTATGTACCAGATGAAGGAACAAGATAAAACCCCAGAAAAACAATTAAATGAAGTGGAGATAGGCAACCTTCCAGAAAAAGAATTCAGAATAATGATAGCGAAGATGATGCAGGACCTCGGAAAAAGAAGGGAGGCAAAGATTGAGGAGATGCAACAAATGTTTAACAAAGACCTAGAAGAATTAAAGAACAAACAGAGATGAACAATACAATAACTGAAATGAAAACTACACTACAAGGAATCAATAGCAGAATACCTGAGGCAGAAGAATGGATAAGTGACCTGGAAGACAGAATGGTGGAATTCACTGCTGCAGAACAGAATAAAGAAAAAAGAATGAAGAGAAATGAAGACAGCCTAAGAGACCTCTGGGACAACATTAAACGCAACAACATTCGCATTATAGGGGTCCCAGAAGGAGAAGAGAGAGAGAAAGGACCAGAGAAAATATTTGAAGAGATTATAGTCTAAAACTTCCCTAACATGGGAAAGGAAAGAGCCACCCATGTCCAGGAAGCACAACGAGTCCCATACAGGATAAACCGAAGGAGAAACACAACGAGACACATAGTAATCAAATTGGCAAAAATTAAAGACAAAGAAAAATTATTGAAAGAAGCAAGGGAAAAATGACAAATAACATACAAGGGAACTCCCATAAGGTTAACAGCTGATTTTTCAGCAGAAACTCTGCAAGCCAGAAGGGAGTGGAATGATATACTTAAAGTGATGAAAGGGAAGAACCTACAACCAAGATTACTCTACCTGGCAAGGATCTCATTCAGATTCAATGGAGAAATCAAAAGTTTTACAGACAAGCAAAAGCTAAGAGAATTCAGCACCACCAAACCAGCTCTACAACAAATGCTAAAGGAAATTCCCTAAGTGGGAAACACAAGAGAAGAAAAGGACCTACAAAAACAAACCCTAAAAATTAAGAAAATGGTCATAGGAACATACATATTGATAATTACCTTAAATGTGAATGGATTAAATGCTCCAACCAAAAGACACAGGCTTGCTGAATGGATACAAAAACAAGCACCCATATATATGCTGTCTACAAAAGATCCACTTCAGACCTAGGGAGATATACAGACTGAAAGTGAGGGGATGGAAAAAGATATTCCATGCAAACGGAAATCAAAAGAAAGCTGGAGGGCTTCCCTGGTGGCACAGTGGTTAAGAATCCACCTGCCAATGCAGGGGACATGGGTTCGAGTCCTGGTCTGGGAAGATTCCCACATGCCGCAGGGCAACTATACCCATGTGCCACAACTACTGAGACTGCGCTCTAGAGCCTGTGAGCCACAACTACTGAAGCACGTGCCTAGAGCCCATGCTCCACAACAAGAGAAGCTACCACGGTGAGAAGCCAATGCTCCACAACGAAGAGTAGCCCCTGCTGGCCGCAACTTGAGAAAGCCCACGTGTAGCAATGGAGACCCAATGAAGCCATAAATAAATAAATAATAAATGTATTTTTTTTTAAAAAAGAAAGAAAGCTGGAGTAGCAATATTCATATCAGATAAAATAGACTTTAAAATAAAGAATGTTACAAGAGACAAGGAAGGACATTACATAATGATCAAGTGATCAATCCAAGAAGATATAACAATTATAAATATATATGCACCCAACATAGGAGAATCTCAATATATAAGGTAACTGCTAACATCTGTAAAAGAGGAAATTGACAGTAACACAATAACAGTGGGGGGCTTTAACACCTCACTTACACCAATGGACAGATCATCCAAAATGAAAATAAATGAGGAAACAGAGCTTTAAATGACACAAAAGACCAGACAGATTTAACTGATATTTATAGGACATTCCATCCCAAAACAGCAGATTACACTTTCTCCTCAAGTGTGCATGGAACATTCTTCAGGATAGATCACATCTTGGGTCACAAACCAAGCCTCAGTAAATTTAAGAAAATTGAAATCCTATCAAGCATCTTTTCTGACCATAATGCTATGAGATTAGAAATGAATTACAGGGGAAAAAACGTAAAAAACACAAACACATGGAGGCTCAACAATGCGTTACTAAATAACCAAGAGATCACAACCAAGAAGTCAAAAAATACCTAGAGACAAATGACAATGAAAACATGACAATCCAAAACCTATGGGATGTAGGAAAAGCAGTTCTAAGAGGGAAGTTTACAGCTATACAAGCCTACCTCAAGAAACAAGAAAAATCTCAAATAAACAATCTAAACTTACAACTAAAGGAACTTGAGAAAGAGGAACAAACAAAACCCAAAGTTAGCAGAAGGAAAGAAATCATAACGATCAGAACAGAAATAAATGAAATAGAAACAAAGAAAACAATAGCAAAGATGATTAAAACTAAGAGTTTTTTCTTTGAGAAGATAAACAAAATTGATAAACCATTAGCAAGACTCACCAAGAAAAAGAGGGAGAGGACTCAAATAAAGTCAGAAATGAAAAAGGAGAAGTTACAACAGACACCATAGAAATACAAAGCATCTTAAGAGACTACTACAAGCAACTCTATGCCAATAAAATGGACAACTTGGAAGAAATGGACAAATTCCTAGAAAGGTATAACCTTCCAAGACTGAACCAGGAAGAAATAGAAAATATGAACAGAACAATCACAAGTAATGAAATTGAAACAGTGATTAAAAGTCTTCCAACAAACAAAAGTCCAGGACCACATGGCTTCACAGGTGAATTCTATCAAACATTTAGAGAAGAGCTAACACCCATCCTTCTCAAACTCTTCCAAAAAATTGCAGAGGAAGGAACACTCCCAAACTCATTCTATGAGGCCACCATCACCCTGATACCAAAACCAGACAAAGATCCTACAGAAAAAGGGAATTACAGACCAATATCACTGATGAATATAGATGCAAAAATCCTGAACAAAATAGTAGCAAACAGAATCCAACAACACATTAAAAGGATCATACACCATGATCAAGTGGGATTTATCCCAGGGATGCAAGAATTCTTCAATATATTCAAATCAATCAATGGGATGCACCATATTAACAAACTGAAGAATAAAAACCATATGATCATCTCAATAGATGCAGAAAAGGCTTTTGACAAAATTCAACACCCATTTATGATAAAAACTCTACAGAAAGTGGGCATAGAGGGAACCTACCTCAACATAATAAAGGCCATGTATGACAAACCCACAGCAAACAGCATTCTCAATGGTGAAAACCTGAAAGCATTTCCTCTAAGATCAGGAACAAGACAAGGATGTCCACTCTCACCACTATTATTCAACATAGTTTTGGAAGTCCTAGCCATGGCAATCAGAGAAGAAAAAGAAATAAAAGGAATACAAATTGGAAAAGAAGAAGTAAAACTCTCACTGTTTGCAGATGACATGATACTATACATAGAGAATCCTAAAGATGCTACCAGAAAACTACTAGAGCTAATCAATGAATTTGGTAAAGTTGCAGGATACAAAATTAATGCACAGAAACTCTTGCATTCCTATACACTAATGATGAAAAATCTGAATGAGAAATTAAGGAAACACTCCCATTTACCATTGCAACAAAAAGAATAAAATACCTAGGAATAAACCTTCCTAGGGAGACAAAAGACCTGTATAAAGAAAACTATAAGACACTGATGAAAGAAATTAAAGATGATACCAACAGATGGAGAGAGATACCATGTTCTTGGATTGGAAGAATCAATATTGTGAAAATGACTATACTACCCAAAGCAATCTACAGATTCAATGCAATCCCTATCAAATGACCAATGGCATTTTTTACAGAACTAGAACAAAAAATCTTAAAATTTGTATGGAGACACAAAAGACCCCAAATAGCCAAAGCAGTCTTGAGGGAAAAAAATGGAGCTGGAGGAATCAGACTCCCTGACTTCAGACTATACTACAAAGATACAATAATCAAGACAATGTGGTACTGGCACAAAAACAGAAACATAGATCAATGGAACAAGATAGAAAGCCCAGAGGTAAACCCATGCACCTTTGGTCAACTAATCTATGACAAAGGAGGCAAGGATATACAATGGAGAAAAGACAGTCTCTTCAACAAGTGGTGCTGGGAAAACTGGACAGCTACATGTAAAAGAATGAAATTAGAACACTCCCTAACACCATACACAAAAATAAACTCAAAATGGATTAGAGACCTAAATGTAAGACCAGACACTGTAAAACTCTTAGAGGAAAACATAGGAAGAACACTCTTTGACATAAATCACAGCAAGATCTTTTTTAATCCACCTCCTAGAGTAATGGAAATAAATAAAAACAAAAATAAACAAATGGGACCTAATGAAACTTAAAATCTTTTGCACAGCAAAGGAAACACGACCAAGAGACAACCCTCAGAATGGGAGAAAATATTTGCAAATGAATCAACAGACAAAGGATTAATCTCCAAAATATATAACCAGCTCATGCAGCTTAATATTAAAAAAAAAAACCCAATCCAAAAATGGGCCGAAGACCTAAATAGACATTTTTCCAAAGAAGACATACAGATGGCCAAGAAGCACATGAAAAGCTGCTCAACATCACTAATTATTAGAGAAATGCAGATCAAAATACAATGAAGTATCACCTCACACCTGTTAGAATGGGCTTCATCAGAAAATCTACAAACAACAAATGCTGGAGAGGATGTGGAGAAAAGGGAACACTCTTGCACTGTTGGTGGGAATGTAAACGGATACAGCCACTATGGAGAACAGTATGGAGGTTCCTTAAAAAACTAAAAATAGAATTACCATATGATCCAGCAATCCCCCTACTGGGCATATACCCAGAGAAAACCACAATTCAAAAAGACACATGCACCCCAATGTTCACTACAGCACTATTTACAATAGCCAGGACATGGAAGCAACCTAAATGCCCATCAAAAGACAAATGGGTAAAGAAGATGTGGTACATATATACAATGGAATATTACTCAGCCATAAAAAGGAACAAAATTGGGTCATTTGTTGAGACGTGGATGGATCTAGAGACTGTCATACGGAGTGAAGTAAGTCAGAAAGAGAAAAACAAATATCGTATATTAACGCATATATGTGGAACCTAGAAAAATGGTACAGATGAACTGGTTTGCAGGACAGAAATTGAGACATAGATGTAGAGAACAAACGTATGGACACCAAGGGGGGAAAGATGCGGGAGGGTGGTGGTGGTGGTTTGATGAAGTGGGCAATTGGGATTGACATGTATGCAGTGATGTGTATAAAACTGATGACTAATAAGAACCTGCTGTATAAAAAAATAAATAAAATTCAAAAATTTAAAAAAAAAAAAAAGAGGAAGAGGAAGGGAGGAGAGGGATGGAGAGAGAATTTCCTTGGCGAAAACTAGAAAGAAACAGGAAGAGAGGAAAGTATTCAAAATAAGGTGAGGCTATGCTTACGAGGAAAGAAAATCCTCATTTGTGGAAATAATGGAGCTGGGGAGGGACAGCCGAGGGCAGAAGAAAAGAGGCAGCACGGCCTGTGCACAGTTCTCAGAGGGAAAACCCACTGGCCCCCCATCCCCTAGGCTGAGCGTTGAGGTACAAGGCTCAGGACAGGATGTTGTGCACAACAGTTTTTTATACACAAAGGACTAAAGGGCGTGCAAAATTCAGGTGAGTGACAGTAACTGGTTTTGAACTTTTAGGTGGAATATTTTTAAGTATCATTTGTGTAGGTCAAAACCAGTCAAATATTGCAATTTCATGTGGTTCAACCTACTATTATTTGTTAGGTGTTCAATTAGGTTTTCTGTGAACATGTATCATTTTTCAATTCAACTATGGGTTTTGGGGAGTTAAGAATCATATCTTCTTCTATCCCTATAACCTGAACTCAGTAGGTATAAATAAATGCTTTTTTTTTTTTTAAGATAGGGCCGATTTAAAACAAGTTTTTTCTTGTGGCACTGACTGAAAACCCAATTTCCAGCACTGAGAGAGAGTTGAGTCACTAAACCACAAAGCATTCTGGTGTAAGAAAATATTTATTTTGTCTAACAGGATTTAAAATTAGGCAGTGTTATCTCATCATTATAATGAGGACTTTTGAGTCAACAAGCTCTGTGTATACAAGAGAGCTTTACTTCTGCACTCAAGATGAAGGAAGGGACTTTCTCACAGTTTGGCTGTGAAATCAGCCACAAGCTAACAGAAAGGAAGAGCTATCTTCACTTTCTTTGCTTAAAAATATCTTCATAATGTTTCTGTAATAAAAATGTTTAAATATGGCCAATACTGCAAAAAGGAAATAAACTTGTTTTGCATAAACCAGGTAATGGTGGGACTTAAAATGCTTCTAAAAAATGAGCAATTTATAAAATCAAATAGTAGATATGCAAATTTTATTTAAAATTTTCATTTGGCATATTGTTTTAAATGGATGAAAAGGGCTACTGGCATTTCCCCAGCCTTAGCAATTGCTTTTTACTAAAAAGAATCAAAATAATATGATAAGCAAAATTAATTTCCAATCTGTCATTCTTTTTTCCCTTTAAATTAACAGAATCTTAGGGTTCCCTCTATTTAGCAAACAGTTGAAGTATTTTTCTCCTGTTATTGAATTTAGTAGTTACAACTCATGTCACTAGACATCAAATATGAAAAAATCCAATGATTTCAGTTACTATTAATTTATGTAATATATTTTTTTGAGAACAGAAAAGATTTGACATGAATCTTTTGAATCATTCCAAAGGATTACTCATTTTATTCTTTTACTTCCCCATCAAATAATTTATATATGTTACTAACAGAAAAGGAAGATATTGGTCAACGTAACTAAACACTTGGACTCTCCACTTAAAATGCAAGGAAGTTACTGAGGAAGCAAAACAGATGCGGGTTTACCATTTCTCTGGTTATAGGACCAGCCATGGACAAAGGGGTGGAATTTGACATTGGCCCCTTTCCCCTCCCCCTCAGTTCTCCCTGCATTTTCTCCCTTTGCCTCCTCACTACAGATCCCAGGATCTTCCTCTGGCTCCATGTCAGCTGTTAAACAGAAAGGTGATCTAATAAAACTAAATAATGTGAAAGAACTATTCACTCACTGGGTGTACTGGGATGAATAGTATCCCCCCAAATTCATGTTCACCTGGAACCTCAGAACATGACCTTATCTGACACAGGGTCTTTTCAGGTGTAATTAATTAAATTAAGATGAAGTCATACTGGATTTGGTTGGACCCTAATCCAATGACTTGTGAACTTATAAGGAGAGGGAAATCTGGACACATAAACACAGACCCAGGGCTTCCTTGGTGGCGCAGTGGTTGAGAGTCCACCTGCCGATGCAGGGGACACGGAATTGTGCCCCGGTCCGGGAAGATCCCACATGCCGCAGAGCGGCTGGGCCCGTGAGCCATGGCCACTGAGCCTGCGCGTCCGGAGCCTGCGCTCCGCAACGGGAGAGGCCACAACAGTGAGAGGCCCGCGTACCGCAAAAAAAAAAAAAACCACACAGACCCAGACCCAGAGGGAAGAAAACCATGTGATGCTGGAGACAGAGACTGGAGTGATGCTAGCTGAGGACACCAAGGATTTCTTGCAATGACCAGAAGCTGGGAAGAGGCAAGGAAGGAGCTTCCCTGGAGGCTTTGAAGGAGGATGGTCCTTCCAACACCTTGTTTTCAGACTTCTAGCCTCCAGAACTGTGAGAGAATGAATTTCTGTTGTTCTAAACCACTAAGTTTGTGGTAATTTGTCATGGCTGCCAGAAGAAACTAAAACACTGTGCTACTCTGCTGAGGTGAATGTGTCTTTAAGAAGATTTCTGGAAGAGGGCGATCTTTAATGCAAAGAGATGAAATAACAGGTGTTTCCGGCATGAAAAATAATGTAGAGGAGGAGACATTTTTAGGGACGTGGGCCTTCTGAGTTCCTTTTAAATGAAGCTTGGCATGTAGCAGCCTCCTCCGAGGAGATGTGCGTCTGGACTAGTTTGAGTGGAGCATTTTACTAAGCCTTAGGGAGGGAAGAAAGAGAAATGAAAAGGATGAATGCACTTTGCCATCTAGGGCACTCAAAAGACACCAAAAGTCCTGAAGGGGAAAAAATGCTGCTTCGGGTAACCAGAAACCCCGAAATAAAATCAAGAACCACAGGAGTACTAAGAGAGAATCTCTAACAAACAGCGCTGTATATCTCTATACCACCCGCTCCTTTATATCCTAGCAAAGTTACAATATATAGCAACGTTAATGCTAGGTGGCTGAAAGAATTAAATATAAAAACATGAAATCACAAAGAAGATTAGAAGGTCACTATATGGCATGTTAGAAGATAATACAGGATGGGAAACAATTTCCTAAGATTAAAAGCAATAGAAAAACTAAAAAGAAAATTATTGGTAATTTTACTGTGCAAAAAGTT
Source organism: Kogia breviceps (assembly GCF_026419965.1). Lineage (NCBI taxonomy): Eukaryota > Metazoa > Chordata > Mammalia > Artiodactyla > Physeteridae > Kogia > Kogia breviceps. The sequence continues at coordinate 38,543,987 of NC_081322.1, read as the reverse complement.
TAAATTTTTATACATTTTTTAAAAAGTGAAAGGCAATAACAAGCCAAGAAAATATTTTCAACACAAACATCCAACAATTGGTTAAGATATCATAAAATATATAAGAAAAATATTAACAAACCCAGTAAAATGGGTAAAGGAAATAAATAATTTTCAAAGGAAGAAAGAAATGTTTAATGATGATACTTCCCCAAATTCACTAGTAATTAAAATATGCAAATTAAAGTAACAATAGATACAATTTTAAAATTAACAATGTTCAATGCTTTTACATACTACTGGGGTCAGGTATATCAATTGCCACAGCCATTTAGTAAGCAATTTATTAGTATTTATCAAGAGACTTTAAAATGTTAATATACCTGTACCCTGTGATTATACTTCTAGGAAAGGTTTATAAGGAAATAAAGAAGTATTCAAAGTTTTTTTACCAAGATGTTATGGCAGTGTTATCTATAATAAAATCTGTAAACAACTCAACCAACTTGGGTAATGATTAAGTAAGTTATGGAACATCCATATTATAGAATATCATTAATCCTTCAAGGCATGGGGTAAGGCTTGTGATATCATGGTAAGTTGAAAAGTGGAATAAAAAATTCTATATCTATCAACTATGTTAAATATCCAAGAACACATGGAAAGGACATACACTAAAATCTTAACAGTGGTCATCTCTGGCTAGTTGGATTATGAGTAATTTATGCTCTTATCAGTATTTTCCACATTGTCATACAGTCTCTTCCAATAAGAAAAATATTTAATTTAAAAAGTTTTAAAACTCCTAATAGCCTCCTCAGGGAAGTTTAAATAATGATTTTTAGTGGCAGTGGCAGAAGGTAAAACCTAAACGATGAGACAGACCTTTTTATATAATCTAATAAAATATTAATGCACAGATTTTTACCTGCCAGTCTCAATTTCCTTTTGCCAATTTCTTAGGCTAATATCAATATTTCCCAACCTAGATTTTGGAATACCCCAAGTTATTGTCAATTATCTCATGAGAGTCACAAATTTTTTCTTGGGTAGTTTCCAAGACACCATTTGTTTTTAAAATTTGCAAGGAAAAAGAATACTTTCAGGGAACCTCACCCTGTTCGAAGCAATCAAGATCAGTTTTGAGTTTGTCAAAACAGATCTTGGGCTTTCCTGGTGGCGCAGTGGTTGAGAGTCTGCCTGCCAATGCAGGGCACACGGGTTCGAGCCCTGGTCTGGGAAGATCCCACATGCCGTGGAGCAAGTGGACCCGTGAGCCACAGCTGCTGAGCCTGCGCGTCTGGAGCCTGTGCTCTGCAACAAGAGAGGCCGCAATAGTGAGAGGCCCGTGCACCGCGATGAAGAGTGGCCCCCACTTGCCGCAACTAGAGAAAGCCCTCGCACAGAAATGAAGACCCAACATAGCCAAAAATAAATAAATAAATTAACAAACAAACAAACAGATCTTGATCGAAAGGTAGGTTTGCAGTGGTGGCAGGTAGATTGAGGTGAGGGACAGGAGAGCACAGAAACTGACAAGATGATTTTGTTTCCTACTGTGCATAATTCCAAAATAATTTAGTCTACTTCAAAGGGCACATGGTGCAAATAACCAATGAGTATCCTGATTTCACTTATTGTTTCATTTTCCAGGGCTCTGTATCTTTTTATTCCTCCTATAGCTCTTTTTTATTATTTATATACATTTAATAGAATAAATCAGTAAATCCATAAAATGAAACTGGTGGAGATCTGCTTTCACACTGATCCTGGGTAAATTCTGTAGTTTTCTTTTCTTTTTTTTTTTTTGTGGTACGCGGGCCTCTCACTGCTGTGGCCTCTCGCATTGCAGAGCGCAGGCTCTGGACGCGCAGGCTCAGCAGCCATGGCTCACGGGCCCAGCCGCTCCGCGGCATGTGGGATCTTCCCGGACCGGGGCACGAACCCGTGTCCCCTGCATCGGCAGGTGGACTCTCAACCACTGCGCCACCAGGGAAGCCCTGTAGTTTTCTTTTACATCACGGTTTGGCAAAGTATGGTCTGGAGGCCACATCTGGCCCACCGTCTATTTTTATAAATAAAGTTTAATTGGAACAACCACACAGTATTTGTAACCCAGAAGTATCTATGGCTGCTTTAGTGCTACAATGGCAGAGACTAGATGGTTGACGGTGTCTAAAATATTCACTCTTCGGCCCTTTATTTGCTGATCCCTCTTTTAGATCATAAACTTCTACAGGCTTGCTTGGCAGACGGTCTTCTTTTACACCTTTATAACCTTCACTGAAGAGGAATAAGTACTCCTAAAACTCTAATAAGTATTATTAGGTAGTTACCATACAACATAGGCCCAAGTTTACCCAAGTTTGGATAAATTCAAAGACAGGAAAAATTCACCCACAATCCTAGAGGTAGGTCCAAATCTGCATAATTCTTTGATTTACTTAGTTTTCTTGACTCCTGTTGCAGCTGTCCTCCAAGATGTCCCCTGTGATCTGCTCCACCTGGTATTTATGCCTTTGGGTAGTTCACATTCACACATGTGATGGTATCTCACTTCTAAGACTCATAACATTGTAGTTTTTCTCTCCCTCTGTCTCTGTCTATCTCTCTGTATCTCATCACCTACTGCTGTCATCCCATGGAAAGGCCCACATGACAAGGAACTGGGACCTCCAACCAACAGCCAGTGAGGAACTGAGGCCTCCTCAAAACAGCCATATGAGTAACAGCCCCCGTCCATCTTCCATACGACTGCAGCCGTGGCCAACAGCTTGACTGCTACCGAAGAGAGAACCGGCGCTGAAACCAACCAGCTAAGCTGCTCCCAAATTCCTGAGACTGTCTGTCAGATGATAAATGTCTGCTCAGACTGTCAGATGATAAATGTTTGTTTTTTAATGCCCCTTAATTTGGGAGTAATTTGTTTACACAGCAACAGGTAACGAATGCACTTTCCTCTGCCTCCACTTACATATCCCAGTTTCTAGCTTTGGAAAGCTTTCTGCACAGAACTGTCAGACATAAGACATGGTCCTTGAAATGGATCATGAATTGGATCTAGCCCAGGTCACAATATAAATGTCGTGGGCTTCAAACCAATCGGAAACTTTCCTCTGTACTAGAAAAACTCCAGGTTTACGCCAGCCATTAAAGCAGCTCTTAATTATTCCTCTCTACTGCTACAAAGATACTAAAGACTGAAATGACTGAGGTAACATGGGGGCCCTGGAAACAACACCCTGTTCACACCAGGAGGACTAAAACCCACCAGAACATAGCAAACAAACCCCCAAAGTGTCGTGGGAACCTGAGCTCAAACTTCTCAGACCAGTTTAGGCTTCCAAACAGCTTTCAGCCTTGTTTGTACTTCTACCAGAAGAGGTGAACGATGCCAAAAATATTCACATTTCTGTAGCACTTTGTCATTAGAAAAGTAATGACTTTATGTAGTATCCTATCTTTAATCCTCACAGCAACCCTGACTTGCAGGTTTAAAGTGTTATCTTACTTTAATATTGTACAGCACAGGGATGTATGGCCATTATTTTGTAAGAACTTTAGAGTATAATCTATAAAAATATTGAATCACTACGTTGTAACCTGAAACTAATATAATATTGTAAATCAACTATATTTCAATAAAAAAGAGTCATCTTACTTTAAGATGAGATGAGAGTGAGAACATTAAGAGAGATTAATATTTAAGACAGAGAATATTAGTATCAGAATAGAAAATAGCATCTGATAATTTCTGTGAAGTATTAGGATGTTTTGCAGAGAATGTGTAAAGCCCAGAAGTTTAATGGAGGGGCCTCAGTGGTCAAGTGGGGACAGGCTGAGGTCACCCTGGTGGCACCCCATTACCAGGATTCTACCAGAGAGCACCATTTTTTTCTCAGGTTCACTACCCAGGGCACACTCTCCAGAATAACTTCTATGTTTGGAATAGAGAATCACACCCTTGACCCTCAATTGCTCAAGCCCTCCAAGAACCTTTGTTACCCTGATAACATACTTAACTCCTGGAGGGCAGGTACTCATCTTTGTACCTCCCAGCAGCTTGTAGTACAGTGAATTCACATGGAAGGTCCTCAATAAATGTGTGATAAAGGAAAGGAGAGTGGAAAAGAGGAAGGAAGTAAAGAAGGCATGTGATGAATAATATAATTTTCTTCTTCAACGTATAAAACCCACTGTATTACAAAGTATTTTAAACAAAGGTGTGCAATTTCTCTCGATGGACTTCCTTCTATTTAAAATTTCTAGTGGATGGGGCTTCCCTGGTGGCGCAGTGGTTGAGAATCCGCCTGCCAATGCAGGGGACACGGGTTCGTGCCCCGGTCCGGGAAGATCCCACATGCCGCGGAGCAGCTGGGCCCGTGAGCCATGGCCACTGAGCCTGTGCTTCCGGAGCCTGCGCTCTGCAACGGGAGAGGCCACAACAGTGTGAGGCCCGCATACCGAAAAAAAAAAAAAATTTCTAGTGTACAAACATCGGGCAGAAAACATTAATGGAAGCACAAAGCAGGGGAGAAAACTCCTCTTTGAATTAACAGCGACTCATCTTCTAAGAAATCTAGGTTATGAGGCACAATTAAGAGACTATATGCTTATTGGAATATTTCACTCTCAAAGAGCTTCAAGAGACAAGAGGCAAGCAGAAGACAGCAATGATTTTTGTCATGCTGAAATTAATATTCTACTCCCTTAAGAACATAATCGTTATTTATAGCAGTGTTACCAAGGGCCCTGCCCACAAGCACCTGTAAACAAATTGATGACTCAGCGAACCATGTAAAGAAACCCCTCCATGTAAACACAACCTTGTGGGCGGCACATTCATCATGTCATTTGTACCCACGGATAACATCTGGTTCTGAGAGTCCAGAGTGGACTCACATCAGCTCTTGGCCCTGACAGACTCCCAGGGAGCCAGCCAAGCCTCGGTACAGTGGGTGCTACAGGCTATAGAAACATTCCAAGGACCCCTGGGCGCCTTCACAGGACAAGCTCTGACAAAATATTTAAAGTGCTCAAAACAAAAAATACAACAAACCACAAAGCAATGTGGCTATTTCTGCATGTATCTTCCCCCACTGTGGTGTGAGATCGTCCTACCTACAGGTAGAAAGATTAAGTCAATAAAATAGAACCCAATGCCGCTTTTTCAGTTTGGTGTGTCTGTTTAACCAAAATCGGCAGTTTGTTTGCCCATCTGGGTCTATAATGCCCTTGTCTTAAATTCCACTTCAGACATAATTCCCAAGATGGTTTGGAATCTGAATGTTTAAGTTTCGAAAAGACTGTGTGAAGAAAGTATCTGGACTGAATGAAATATTAAAGTGTCCACCTAAGAATGTATTTATATATCACTTAGGAAGGTTATAGGCTATTTAGAGAGGTTTATTACAAAGTAGGGATTAGGAACCTAAATGATAGAGGGCTGGATGGACACAGTTTTAGGAGGCTGTGGTCTCCAGAGATGGCCCCAAAGGTCTGCCCTCTCTCGGTTCTGCTTGCTGATCTCACGCTGAATGGTGGAGTTATTTTCCCCTTTTGAGCTGCCTTGTAAGAGGTGCTGCTACCCTGGGGGAGAGGCCACATGGAGGGAGGATACAAGGGAGAACCTTGGCACTCGACCAAAAGCAAGAACTGAGGCCCTGGACATACAGTCCCAGTAGGACAGTCCCCACCAGCTCCCAGCTGTTTAGCTGAGTTGTCAGGCATGTGACTGAGGGAGCAATCTGAGAAGTTCCAGCCTCAGCAGGCATCACGTAGAGTACAGACAAGCTGATCCCATGTGCCTTGCTCAAATTCCAATCATCAGAAGCAGTAAAGTGATTGTTATTTTAGGTCACCAACTTTGGGGATAGATGTTAATGCAGCAACAGATAACTGAAACAGGCTAATGTCAAATAGCTTTCTGCTAAAATCCTTTTTTTAAAAATGCCACACTTGGTTATTTCTTATAGAAATCATCCACAGAAAACCCAGTTGTACTAAGAATTTATTAGGTAGAACCTGGAATCTGAATAGATGTACTCTAGAAAGGATAGAAAGATTCAGGGAGTCCCGGTTTTTACTTTAATATATATATATATATGTTTTGTAATTTTAATCTTATTTTAAATGAATAGAGCAGTAGGGGAGGACAAATACAGAATCAACTCAGCAGTACTAAGCACCTAAGATAATTGCAATGTAGTAAGTAGTAATAACTACCTTTTATGGGGTGATTGCTATATCCCAAGCACTGTGCTAAGTGCTTTACAGTTATTATCTCATTTAATCCTTACAACAAAACTGTGAGATAGCTGTTATTATCTACATTTTATATAGATGAGGAAACTGAGGCTCAAAGAGTTTAAGCAATTGGCCTAAAATCACCCAGCTAGGAAGTTGTGGAGCTGGGATTTGAACTTGGCCAGCCCAACATGAAAGCCTTTTAACTACTTAATGTACAATATAGCCTGCAGCTTTAACAGTAAAATAGTTTCATTATTTGGGTACATTTTTTGTGTGTGTGTGGTATGCGGGCCTCTCACTGTTGTGGCCTCTCCTGTTGCATAGCACAGGCTCCGGACGCACAGGCTCAGCGGCCATGGCTCACAGGCCCAGCCGCTCCGCGGCATGTGGGATCTTCCCGGACCAGGACACGAACCCGTGTGCCCTGCATCGGCAGGCGGACTCTCAACCATTGCGCCACCAGGGAAGCCCTATTTGGGTACTTTTATGTTCAGAGAAGAATGTGTCCCACAGTAATAATAGTGAAAATAAAGCCATATTTTGGTCTTAAGTATTTTGCATGCGACTTGGCATCCTTTTGCATTACTACAGTATTCTGTCAGATTCATGCTATATCATCTCAGAAGCTATAGGAAAATTTCTCATATACAGTATGGACATCTCTCCTTTTGCTAGTTTGTTTTATACTTCCTAGAAGATTATTTGTTATACAAAAGGTAGAACTGAGGCATCACCATCTGATTCTGAGGATTTATCCTGACCAGTCCTCCTGTGAACCGTAGCATTTGATTTGTTCTCTACTTTGGCTGGCCCTGCCCATCTCACCTATTTTTCCTTTCTTTCAAAAACACACACTCTCCCTCACACAAGTACATGCTATCCTTTCATTATTGAGAGGGCTCATACTGAATAACCCTGATTAGCAAGGCTTCAGATAGCAATATAGTCCACACAGAGCCAGAAAACAGAAGGAAATGAAAGGAACATAATTTTGTCAAAGGGTAAAATTTCCAGTTTATCAACTCTGCCAGCCCTACAAAATAGTTTTCTATTTCAAAGAGTTTAAACACATTGTAAAAATCCCCCCAAAAAAGAGTTGTTCTAAAACCAAGTGAATGGCTAGTTTTGGTTGCTTCTAGAACCTTAATCAGCAACTTGCTTTCACAAAAGATCAAGGGAAAGGACACTCTTGTTTATCTGATAAAAAGTTGGAGGAGAAGCTACCATACCTCAGAACACCTGATCTGTTACCTCCACAAAGAGCCTTCATAGCCTCTCAGCTTTACCAAATCACACTAGAATTTAGGATGATGCTTTGATATGTGCAAAGGACAATGAACTAAAGGATTGATATGCTTGTTTTAGGACAAACGTTTGTGTGTACTTGCATCCTTAGAGTAAAAGGAGAATCTGATTTGGTATCAGAGGACCTCACCTAAAATACCATGTCTGCCACATCTAACTGTATCACTTTGGGCAAGACACTTAATCTGTCTGATTTTCAGATTCTTCCTCTGTAAAATAAGGATGATGATACGACATGCCACAGAGTTGTTGTAAGATTTAAATGAGATGGTACTTGTGAAAGCACTTTGTAAATTGCAAAGCTCATTACAAATTTTAATTATTATAAGGTCTCCTACCTTACAGGAACATTTTACTATATATTACATGAGTGTACTACTCTTAACTTTCCAAAAAAGTATGCTATAATACTATTATACATCATACTGATTGTTTAAATCAGACACATCAAAAACCAGAAGAGCAGAGATGTTTAATTTATATATATATTTCATATATATATATTTCATATATATATTTCATATATATATATTTCATATATACACACACACACATATATATATGTAAAATAAGCCCACATCTGGGGGAAGAGCATTACTATGCAGAGGGAACAGCAAACACAAAGACTTGAGCTTGATGTGGTTCAAGAAAGTCAAAAAGGCTAGTGTGGGGCTTCCCTGGTGGCGCAGTGGTTGGGAGTCCGCCTGCCGATGCAGGGGACGCGGGTTCGTGCCCCGGTCCGGGAAGATCCCGCATGCCGCGGAGCGACTGGGCCCGTGAGCCATGGCCACTGAGCCTGCGCGTCTGGAGCCTGTGCTCCGCAACGGGAGAGGCCACGACGGTGAGAGGCCCGCGTACCACAAAAAAAAAAAAAAAAAAAAAAAAAAAAAAAAGGCTAGTGTGTATGGAAGGGCTGAATAAGGGAGACAGTGGTAGGAGGTGATGTAGTTAGGGACTAGGTCATGGGCCATGTTGCTTGGAATTTTATTCTTATTGCAATGGGGAGTATTGGAACAGGGGAATAATACCACATGACAGGTTTTTCAAGAATCCCCCTGGATGATATGTAGGGAACAGACTGTAGGGAGAGTAACAGTGAAAAGAGAAAAACCAGACCAGAAGCCACTGGAATAATCCAAGCTAGATATGGTACAAGTATGCACCAGGATGAAAGTAGCAGAGTATGTGCTAAGAAGTGGTCAGATTCTAGACATATTTTAAAGCTATGGCCAACAGAATTTACTGATAAAATGAAGTTGGGGCATGGGAAAGAGAAAGGTTTTCAAGATGATTACAGGATTTTCTTTGGCCTGAATTACTGGGTTATTAGGTTTGCTAGATGGGGAGCACTGGGGAAGAGGTGGGTTTTGGACCTGTTATGTTAGAATGCCACGTTAGACATTTACGTAGTGATGTCAGAAGGCTACTGGATATATGAGTCTGGGATGTGGGAGAGAGGTTGACACTGGAGATATAAATATGAGAGTCATCAGCATATGCATGATTAAATGTGTGAGACTAGACAGCTCACCTAGAAAGTAAATGCAGAGAAAGGAAAGGGCTCCAAGGGTTGAGCCCTGAGGGCTTCCAACATTTAGAAGAGAAAGAGTAACCTACAAGACTGGGAAGAGGAGGAATAAACAGCCAAGGAGGCAAAGAGAGATTCTACGGAGACAGAAGAGAAATGAAGACGTATTAGTGTCACACAAACACAACAAAAGAAGGAAGCCTGGAGGTGTGCAAAAAGATGCTGATAATTTGAGTTAAATAAGGTCTACAAACTGACTTGAATTTTGCAGCCTGGTAGCCCTTAAACCTGATGTTTCCTTCCACATGGAAGGAATTCATTTAGAGTGACTCTTGGCCCCTGTCCACACCTATCCTCACTCTGTCTCTGTAGAGACAGTGACTTCTCCAGGCGGTAAATCTGGGCAGAATTAACTGGGCATGCTTGGTTCACCTCTCCTCCTCTTGGGAGCTGGCTGCTTGCAGGGAGCAGGTATTCTCTGCTTCTACTGGGGCAGGATCTCTGCCCAGGTCGTGGAGCCTGAGATATAATCTGTACAGAACCCAGGCAAGAAAATGAGTGCTATTAATTAGGCAGCCCATGGGGACCTCCAGAGCCTCACTGTGTCAGAGAGTGGCTGGAGTAAGCTTCAAAGGAAAAAACGTGCAGAGAAAAAATATGGAGACAGCAAATATAAACAATGCATATGTGAGGTTTTCTGCTAAAGGGCATCAGAGAAATGAAGAGGGGGACATGGGGCCAAGGCAGCTGTATGTATTTTAAGATAGACGGTATTACAGTGCTAGTTTGCTGATAGGAATGACCCAACAGAGAGGGGGAGGAATACGAAGAAGGAGAGAGCTTACTCATGGAGCAAAGATCCCTGAGTAGGTGAAAAGGGATGGGACCAAGTGCACAGGTGGAAGGCTTGGCTTTACATAGGAGCATGGACATCCATGGTAATAGGAGAAAAGTCAGGGTATAAGTACAAATGAAGGTAAATTAGTGGTGGCTGAATTTTCTCCAAATGAGAAGCAACATCATCCGCTGAGATGGGGGCGTGGGGTTGAAGATCTGGGGACAGGCGATGATGTGGGAGAGTGAAGGACTTAAGGAAATACCATAGGCTTGCGGGTCAGCACCTAGGACCCATCCAGCCTATGCGGTCATGATTGTAGAGTGAAACCAGTCAGCACAGTTGTGAATTTTTCTCCAGTCACTTTCAGTTAGAAAATGTATTTGGTTAGGCAACTGTATTTTGTCAGTATTGGGGTTTTCCCAGGTGAATATAATGGGACGGAGGCAAGGAAGCTGAGGTTGTATGCAAAGGAGTGATGGTAATGGACCAAAAATCTACACTGGAGCGAGTTAGGTGGAATGATAGAAGGTATAAAAGGTAATGAAGGTCAAGGCATGGGATAAACTGAGGTTTCTGGAGGTAGTGAAAATGCTGGTAATGACAAGGCCTACGGCATAACAGTGGGCATGGTGGAGGTGAGGACAGCAAACTGAGACTCAAGGCTGGGTCATCTACATGGGTATTGAAATTGCCAAGAGCCAGGCCAGGAATAGTGCCAGACAGAGAAGGTGATCCCAGTGCTAAATCTTCACTGAATGAGAGGGGGCTGAGCAGGACTGGCAAGGACGCCATATGCTTCTGTGGGGCTGCAAAGGCAGGCAGAACAATGGTCTAGAAAGAGCGACAGGAGGAAGGAAAGCCCCTCCCCCACTGGGTGAGAGGTAGAACTGTGAAAAAGCAGGCATCCACTACGGGAGAGGGACGCCGGGAAGGTAATATCCTAGGAGGGGTATCAAGTATTTGCTCTGAAGCATACCCAGAGGGAGTCTGGGGGGATTTTCCTGGTGATGCACCCCAGATTGCAGAGGACACGGTGGAAGGACTTGGGGAGAAGTTCAGAGAGTCTGGAGAGAAAAGCCCAATGACAAAGAGTGACTAGAGTGAACAGACTTCTGGTAATGACTGAGGCCGACAGCACGCAGGCCCTGGCAGGTTGGTCCTGACGGCCTCTGAATAATCGGTTCTCACTAGAGCCTCCTTTTGGGGCTGGTTCTCAGGGCCACGTGCAGCTGGGCTGGAGGAGGAGAAGGTGGTGCTCAGGGAGCTCTTTGGGCCTCCACGTGCTCCTCACACATGTGGTGAATGAGTGAATCAATGGGAACAATTCTGGCTTTTCACTGCAGCAAGAGTCCTGTGAGTCCTGTGTCATCATTAGATTGTTATTAAAATGTACATTGTTAATAATTTTTGTAGTTTTATTTGGAAGCTGAGGAAAAGCCAGTTGGCTGATTAATTACCCTTCAAAGAGAGCACCAAATAGGAGGAAAAAAACCACCTGTTTTTGTGCTTTGTACTATGTGTTCCTAGAAAAGTTGTTTGGATGCGGAATTTTATAAACCAAATATTATCTATAGCTTGTGGGGTAAAAGAAGTTATTTTGCTAAGTGGAGAATCCTTTGCAGTACAAATGGTTCTGGCTTGCTTATTTACGTAATTTTGCTTTTTGTGTATTAGGTTACCTTAAATGACAACATATAAAGGAGAGCAGTGAAGCAGGAAGAGGGAGGAGGAGGAGAAAGGGAGAAAAGCAAGTTAAAGCAAATTAAATCTTCCAGTATTTTAAAACAGTACCCCAATAGTTCAACTGGAACGTGCTTCAATATACCTCTTGTACTAACATAAATAGGCCCGAATGTTATGCCTGTGTCTATATTTATAACACAAATAAAAATGTTTCTGCTGTAGAGTTTTACTTGAAAACTGCTAGACAGATCAAGTTTTTTTTCCTACTGAATTTAATTCAGAAAAATAAAGAAGAAGCTGAGTGACTGAACTGTGGCTGGGAGGTACCTTAGCAAAATGTACTTGCTATGAAAAAGTCTTGCTCATAAAAACAATTAACTCCAGCATTACTTTGATGAGTCAAGCTTCCTTTAGTCTGCAGGTGATATCAGTTCCTCAATTAATTCAACCCAGACTGTGATTCTCTGAGATCAATTCATTATTTTCCAAAGATCAAGAGTTCATTAAAAAGTAAATGCGTTCTTTCCACACACCAAGAACTACATCAGGGCAGCAAGTGACCAAATGGTGTCCTGGTAGCTTCCAAGAGTTTGTTGAACTTATCAACAGGACAACTCACTTTAGAGTATGCTAGTCACCATCCACCTTTGAAAGACTTTAAAAAATACCTGCTCTTCTCCTACTTTACCACAGCAACATCACTATTCTAAAATGAAGCTCCTGAAAAAGGTGATAATGTGAGTCACACTGGTTTTAGGTACCTAATCTCCACGATTGTTGATAGCATTACCACATCCTTATCTAGCTGTTGATTCCATTTACTTGAAAAGAACTCCTTGAGGGAAGGGACCATCTTTCATCATCCCCAGTAGTCTATATAAAAAACATTACGGAATAAGTAGCAAATGAGAACATTTATATATTGTCCCAAGTTAGACTCAGAAGGACTGAAATGTGTGCTTTTTATTCCTGAAAAAACAAAACAAAAATGTATCTACTAGATTCTTGACAATGCTACCACCTGAAGAGTTTCATTTGCCAATACTTCCCAAATAATACTTAACATGCTCTTTTAACAAGGAATTGATTCCTCTGTGGAATTCCAAGTTTCCATAGTATTTAAAAAAAAAAAGAGAGAGAGAGAGTGGGATGGAGGCGAAATGAAATAGGTCAGGGTAGCAAGACAAAAGGAGTATGATTATTTGGAAAAAAGAAAATTATTTTTAAAGGGGCACTACAATTTTGAATTCATAAAAATACAGTTTGAAACACTAATAAGAATAATGCCGACAGGATAGCTAACTAAGGGCCAAACCATGAAAACGTTAATACAAAATCTACCAAATTGCTTCTTAAAAATATTAAATATGAGATATCAATTTTCTCAAGTCATAAAAACAGTGATACCATACCTGGATACAGAAGAAATGGGTATTGTACTGAAATAAGAAAAGTCTTAAATAGTTTTTTTTTGAATTTGGATTTAGATATTATAATGTATTTCATAGTCTCGAAGTAGACATAATCTACTCATACAATCAGGGATGATATTCAAAATATTTAAGAAACAGATAGATGTCAACTAATTAAAACAGACACCCAATCAATCCAAATGGAAGTTGACTAGGATATTTTACTGGCGGGCATCTGCCATATATCAGTTCTGGACACAATGGAATAATTTGCACCCATTAACCCTTTTTTTTTTTTGAGAAATAACTAATCACCTGGATAATTATAATATATGTATGTAGTTTAATTGTCCAGAAGTTTACCTTTTTTTAATTGTCCATTTGTTAACTTAAGGCATTCATTTGGTTGATTTGTTGTTGTTGTTTAAATTAATTTAATTTATTTATTTATTTTTGGATGCGTTGGGTCTTCGTTGCTGAGTGTGGGCTTTCTCTGGTTGCGGCGAGCCGGGGCTACTCTTCATTGCGGTGCGCAGGCTTCTCATTGCAGTGACTTCTCTTGTTGTGGAGCACGGGCTCTAGGCATGCAGGCTTCAGTAGTTGTGGCATGCAAGCTCAGTAGTTGTGGCTCACGGGCTCTAGAGCACAGGCTCAGTAGTTGTGGTGCACGGGCTTAGTTGCTCCACGGCACATGGGATCTTCCTGGACCAGGGCTCGAACCCGTGTTCCCTGCATTGGCAGGCAGATTCTTAACCACTGTGCCACCAGGGAAGCCCTTGTTATTTGATTAGTCTAATAATGTTTATGAAATCGCTTAATAAATAGAGTGATGTATGAATGTAAGATATTACTCTAATTTGAATACCTTATATATTTTAACAAATGAGCTAATAGCAGAGAGAAGAAAGCAGACTGTTCAGTACCAGAGAAAGAAAGAATAACTCCTATCCTAAAGTGATCCTTCCTGCCCCAAATCAAAAACATCAGACATCATGGGGAAATATAAGGGGTTATCCCAGATTCTGGTGAATTCATTCTCAAGGAATCATAATATATTTTAAGGGATAAACGAAGGGTGTATATATATATATATGATGTTATGGAAAAACCTGAATGAATTTTTTGGCCAACCCAAACACACACACACACACACACACACACACACACACACACACACAAGAACTAGCATTTACTGAGATTCTTTGGTGCGAGGAAATCACTAGGCACTAGAGCTTCAAAGCCATGTTTTCTTCTGTTAAGAGTTTACCAACTACTGAGGAGACAAACATGTAAAGACTGTGTGCAAAAAGGGTTGTCGGGCCATAAAGGAAGTATGTATGTATAGGCCACAGTAGGATCCAGGAAGGGGTCACCAACTCTAATGAGAAGAGCTCAGAGAAGACCGCAAGCTGACCTCAAGGCCCAAAACACTGAGAGAAAGCTGCATCTGGGGTGGAGGAAGGTGAGAGAGGAAGCTGAAACCAAGAGAAATTTGAGATCCTAGTCTGTAGACTAACAGGACAAGACACCAAGTCATATCTAAGGTGGGGTCCAAATGACACCCTACGCATAGCCCTCTGCTTTGGAGGGCCTCTCATGGAGGCTAGAGGCCATACGCTCTCAGGCTTAGCTCCAGTGGTCCTAAAGGCAATCGGGACCCAAACTCCCAAGAAACACATCCACACGTATGGGCGTCTACCATCTGGAACTGATTACATGTAGAAAAGTATGGTAGATACAGAGAATAAACTAGTGGTTGCCAGGGAGGGGGCATGGGGGGATGAGTGAAATAGGTGAAGGGGATTAAGAGGTACAAACTTCAGTTATAAAATAAATAAGTCATGGGGATGTAAGGTACAGCACAGGGACTATTGTAGTAACTTTGTATGGTGACAGATGGCAACTAGACTTATCAAGATGATTATTTCATAACGTATAAAAATATCAAGCCACTATGTTTTACACCTAAAAATAATATAAAATTGCAATTCAATTACACTTCAATAAAAAAAGGATGGTTTCCACCACCCCATATCCCCTACAGCCAAAAATGACTTTACATCAAGTTCCATTCAGGATATGGTAAGGGAAACTTCATTGCCCAAACTTGAAACTTTTTTTTTTTTTCCAAACTCGAAATTTTGAAATCATTCTCTACTCCTCTACACTCCCATTACCCATATCTGGTCAGTAGCTAACCTGTAATCAGTCTCCCTGCATTATTATGCTGATATATGACTTATCTTCCATTGCCACTGTAGCCTCCCAAATCCGAGATCTTACCCCCAGGCTTCCCTGGCCTCTGACCTCGTCACTGGTTCTCTCCTGGATGTGTTGACTCCCTCAGTTTCCCCGGGTGGGAGGGCTTCTTGCCTCCTTTCGAGCACAGCCGCAGCCCCTCTGAAGCCTCCCCACAAGGCCAGGAAGCCTCCTTGGAGATCTCTCCTTTTTGCACGTGTCCACGTTCTCACTCTTCTCACTGTTCTGTTGGCACTTCCTACTCTCACCCTCACCTCTCAGGTACTTGGCATTATCAGCAAATGAGGCTTTCCCCATACGTGAATATACTAGAAAATGGAAGCTTACCAAAAACGTAACCGTTTTTGACAGCAATTTGTGCCCAAGTATGTGATTCTTTGCCCTCAGAGTACACGGAATATAACGTACCTTTCCTTTAATATTTGGAATCATATTGAAGTGTACAAAATTACTACAGCGTACTGTCTGAGCTGGCTGAGAGAATTTCTATATGGTCCCATCTCCTGTTGTAAACACATGTTAAAAGCACATGTTTCTGATCTGCTAGACTTAGGATGAACTGCAGAGGAAATCAGAAAGCAAAGTTTATTAGATCAGTGGCTTTATAGATACAAATCTAAATCAGTATGATCTGGCCTCAGGGACAGCTTCAATCTCTATTCAGAAAGGAATAAAAATTTCAAAACAGCTATATTTGCAACTCAGAGGACTTTTTTCCTGCCTTGGGATTTTTGATAATAAATCAGAGTTGAGCTTGCTGGAGGCTCTTTTGAATTAGTGGAGTAACATTTCTGTGCTAAACTTTCCCAATATGACTAGCTTGTCACTTTAAAACTTGGAAGGGCTAACGTTAATTCTTATATTTCCTTATCTTTCTCGTGGTACTATGCTTAATGTAGATGAGTCATGTCTACTGACTCCATAATTATGAACCCAAGTCATTGCCAAACTCTTGTCATGATGGCAGTTAACAGGTTGGAAAATAGCTGTGAGTTGATGGTGAGGCTGTTCAGGTTGAAACAAAAGTGGAGTTTGGAAAAGGAATTTAGAATTAAATTTGAGTTGTAAATGGTAAAGAACAGATAATGTATCACCTTCCGTTGATGGAAGACACCAATGATGGAAGATAAAGCAGCAGAAAAAGGTAAGAGCATTTGATTATCTTTACAGGATTTAGACTTTGGGAGACACAGGCCCTGTGTCTAGGGTGGTGGTCTGAGGGTCAAACAGAGCAATACCTTCCACATTTTGCTCCTTGGGTTTCTTTCTGACACACAGGGCTAGGACTAGGGTGAGCAAGAGAGGCATCTATGGTGTGAACTCTAAAGAAGTGCCCACTCTCAGGCCACTTGCTCAACCCTGAGATCGAGCGTCTCTATGTTTTATACCCTAGATGCCTCTCTTGACTCACCCTAGTCTCAGCTCTGCTGCCACTTTCTTTTCCTTACTCTTCAACATCTCAGCTGCCAATTTCTAGCACTCCTTTTAAAATATATTTTTTTTTAAATTAAAAAAATCAATTTTAAAAAAGGTAAATTCCACTATGGCTGTCTTCTGTTTGTTAAAGAAAAACGTGCTTGGGGCTTCCCTGGTGGCGCAGTGGTTGAGAATCCGCCTGCCGATGCAGGGGACACGGGTTCGTGCCCTGGTCCGGGAAGATCCCACATGCCGCGGAGCAACTAAGCCCGTGAGCCATGGCCGCTGGGCCTGCGCGTCCGGAGCCTGTGCTCCGCAACGGGAGAGGCCACAACAATGAGAGGCCCGCATACCGAAAAAAAAAAAAAAAAAAAAAAAAAGAAAGAAAAACGTGCTTAAAGGAAAACAAGAAACACAGTATAAGTGGAATCTTAAAAATAAATAAAAACTCAAAGGGGCTTCCCTGATGGCACAGTGGTTAAGAATCTTCCTGCCAATGCAGGGGACATGGGTTCGAGCCCTGGTCCGGGAAGATCCCACATGCTGCGGAGCAACTAAGCCTGTGCACCACAACTACTGAGCCTGTGCTCTAGAGCCCACGAGCCACAACTACTGAGCCCACGTGCCACAACTACTGAGCCCGCACACCTAGAGCCCATGCAATGCAACAAGAGAAGCCACCGCAATGAGAAGCCTGCGCGCTCTAACAAAGAGTAGCCCCCGCTTGCCACAAACAGAGAAAGCCCGTGCGCAGCAACAAAGACCCGACACAGCCAAAAATAAGTAAATAAAATAAATTTTTTTAAAAAGGAGTATTGTGTAGGGCTTCCCTGGTGGCGCAGTGGTTGAGAGTCCGCCTGCCGATGCAGGGGATACGGGTTCGTGCCCCGGTCCGGGAGGATCCCACATGCCGCGGACCGGCTGGGCCCGTGAGCCATGGCCGCTGGGCCTGCGCGTCCGGAGCCTGTGCTCCGCGGTGGGAGAGGCCACGGCAGTGAGAGGCCCACGTACCACACAAACAAACAAACAAACAAAAACCAGTGGCTGTCACAAGACACCCACTGAAGTTGAGGCAGAATTCATTAAAAAAAAAAAAAAAAGGAGTATTGTGTAAATAAAAAAGTAACTCAAATTTATTAAAAAAAAATCGCATAGAAGAAGAGATCAGATTTGTGGTTTCCAGAAGCTGGGGGTTAGAGGGTGGGGGAACTGAATGAAGGTGGTCAAAAGGTACAAACTTCCAGTTACATGATAAATAAGTACTAGGGCTGTCATGTACAGCATGATGACTTCAGTTAGCACTGCTGTATGGCATGTAGGAAAGTTGCTAAGAGAGTAAACCCTAAAAGTTCTCATCACAAAGAAAAATACTTTTTTTTTCTTCTTTTTTTTTTCTCTCTACGAGATGATAGATGTTAAATTGTGGTAATCATTTTGCAATATATTTAAGTCTAGTAATTATGCTGTACACCTTAAACTTACATACTGCTGTATGTCAATTATATCTCAGTAAAACTGGAAGAAAAAAACCACAGAAACAAGTTGGAAATTAAAATCCCCATAAGGCCACAGCCAGAGATAACCATTGTAAAGATTATTCACTGCATATGCACATGCACACATATCTTTTTCAACAAAAATGAGATTAGACTATACATACTGTTCTTACTTTTATTTACTTAACAGTGTATCATGAGTAGCTTCTATGTCCAAAAACATACACACACAATGTGTTTAACGAATACTGTAATTTTTTTTTTTTTTACTAAATCCTTGATTGAAGGACTTTTAGGATGGTTCCAGTTTTTTTTGCTTTTCTAAATCACTCTGAGATAAACATTCATTTATTCAAATATTTACAACTTTCCTTTTTGTTCTCAAAATTTCAGCTGAAGCTCCACATTTGAGAACAATGGGCAACACATTCTGAAGAAAGGTATCCGGAAACCCTGTGCCAGACGGACTGAAATACAGCAGAACCAGTCTAGCAACTATCAACTCCCGCCTCTCACCTTAGGCTAAAATAAAACAACTAGGAATCTGAGGGGTGACCTAAGAGCGCCATCAAAGTAAAGCCTACACCTGCCTGTCCTTCCCTTCCCTCACGGTGGGAAGAGAGAGTACTTTTCTCCCCACTGCAGCAAACCAAGTGAGGGAAGCCCCAAGAAAATCAAAAATAGAAATTAGAAATGCCTGCAAGAAGGAAAGACGGCACTTCCCCCAATACTGTTTATTGCACTATGGAATCTGGCCCTGGAGGTGCCATGGGTCCACGGCACAAGCATTCTTGGGAGAGTCTGACCAGTATGGCCTGGAGTCTGGGGACATACACGGACAAAGGGCAGTGCTGGCTTCTTACCAGGAGAAGTCTGAAGGCTGAGGAACTACAGGCACTCTCAACTGTAAGAACAAGAAAGAGGGCAGCAGGGGGAAGAGTCTGCAGTAAGTTTGCAGGAGTTTTTCCTGGAAGAGATCGGTGCTGCAAAGTTGCCAGACTTGCGCTGTCTTAATTGGGCCCCCCAAGAGGCCTGCTGCCCTGGCAAAGGGAACTTGACAATGAGAGGCTGTGGGACTCCAGGGCAGAGGTCAGAAAAGGCATGCTAAGAGGAGAGTCACATCACTGCCCGTATCGGGGAATGCTGCAGGGTCAAATCACCTGTTGAAGCCTCCAAGGAATCCATAAAAGCACTCCAAGAGTGAACCAAGAGAGAAACAGCCAACATTTGAATACCTGCCATATGCAGAGCCAAAAGAGGAGAGTCAAATTTTGCCAGCCAAATGGAAGATTTTTGCCCCTCTTCCTCCAATCACTCCTTCCCCTGCCTAGTCTTAAAAGTAGAGCTGGAGAAAGAGCACTGGGGATTACTTTTATGGAAACAGATTTTTCAAAAAGCATTTTAATGCAGAATTATGTCACCTACTGTTTTTTATGAAAAAAAGTAGTATCTATTTCCTAAGAACAATTAACTATATATAAAAAACACAAAGAAACATCCTAATGAGATACTTAATGTTATTTAACCTGAGTAAGAAGCTAAAATTATGAGATGGTCTTTGACATTCTATCAATTTTAACTCTGCATATTAAGGGCAATCACAGCTGAAAACCTGGACTCATAAAGGCTGTAGAACCAGGTGGACTCTGAGCTTTCATTGTATGTCGATCACATCTCAATAAAACTGGAAAGAAAAAACTCTCATCTCTCACTTTGCCAGGTTAAAGTCAAATTTATGTGAAAAAAGATCAGGATTTCTTCAAAATTCTGCCAATGGAATTCATTTGCATTCTTTCTTTTGTCCTCAAGTCAATGAGATCATCTTCAGCCAGGGCTATGTGGCTGATGTTGGTTCTATGAGAAAGGAAGAGATTATAAATCCACTTCCAATTTTTAAGTCACGTGGGCTAAAAAGTACTCTTGAAAGTACTTGATAGTGTTTCCAGGTGATCTTCGCCTACAAAGTGATGAAAGTCTGCCTCAACCCTGCTTCTAGTCCTGAAAAGTCCACATAATTGTGTGCCTCTGAACTCTTCTTCCAGAGGGATAGCTTAGAACTCACAGCAAATCTCCCCATGTTTCCCTCTGCTCTAGTAGCAGCATCCTTAACATTGCCTGCAGGGCTGTGAATATCAAGGTTCACATGACTGATAAAGCTAAAAATGTATAAGTGAAGCCAAAACAAACATTTATGGCTTCCTGTAAACTTGCTCCAAGAGTAGGCTTTCCTTATCTCTGTCAAAAGAAAGTGAAACTTTTGAAGAAGGTCAATTAAGTACTTCCAACTTGTCTTCCAGAACCAATGGCCCTCTGTGGAATAGAGAAAAACTTGATATGCTGCTCCAGTTCTTGGTAAAAACTTCTCAAAGGGGAAGAAATTCCAGGCTCTGCCTCTGGAGGAGTAGTCAGCAACAGACAAGGCTTTCTTTGGCCAGGCCCATGGTGGCAATCCATGCCTGTGCAGACGGTCAGTGAGCCAGCACAGCTTGTGGAGTTTCTTCTTCATCAAAGGAGCAAACTAAGTGTGTTGCTATGCATCAAAGGAATTCCACCAGAGCACAGAAGGTCAAGATTCACTTCCATTTGAAGTGTTGTTTAAAAAAGTAATTTTTGAAACTTTCTGGATATTTCAAAGGCAGTGGAAGTCTTTGTAGTATCCAAAAGAGGCTCACAAACCAGAAAGTCTTATCAGATGAAAGAGCACACACAGGATGGAGCAAAACCAGGAGCTGATCGTACCAAGAGGTGTCAGCAATTTCATTCAGTTGGATGCTACAAGGAATGAGAAAATTGCCAATTTCTCCAAAAGCTTGGCTAAGTTCACTGGTGAGAACAAAAAGCACTGAAATCTGGAGCCTCATCAGGTTCCGAGTTGAAGGTGAAAATAAGAGAGAATAAGCTTTGTCTTATTTTCTTTGCTTTAATATTTCCCAACTTCTGTTAGGACAAGTAAACAAAGACCAATTTCCCTAATCAGGAGGGCGAGACTCATGTAGCAGTGATGACCACACAACTACAGTAACAATCCACTACAGTCCATGTCACCCTGCACATGTGTGGGATAAAACAATATTGTAATAACATATTGATACCTTCTTTTTCTAACAAAGTCAGACTTTAAAGTAATAGGAAGGACTTCAGGTGATGCCATGAGGAACTACTAGAAGCCACTCTCCTCCCATTCCAAACATAAAGAAAATCTGGATACATAATAAAATATTTAAAATATGTAATTAACACTCAAAAGCAAGAAAGAGAATTTTATGGTGCCAAAAAGGAGACTCAAACCATCAGCAAAGCAGTGTGAAGCTGCCTGGCATAGGGGGAGGGGGCGTACTGGGGCCAAAAATCCACTCCCTAGAGTTGGATATTTAATGCCAGTACCAGGATGGGCATGGGGGCCTCATGCCTCATGGTGAGGAAGGTGAAATTGTAAGAAGAACTAGAAGAATTTCACCTGCAGCCCTGGCAATAAGATGCAAAGAGAACTTTGAGTAAAAAAAAAAATCACTCAAAAACAATTTATACCCAAGACCTTAAGCCAATGTAGATACAAGTATATGGTGAGAGAAGCTCTCAGACAAGAAACTAAACTAACGTTAAAACTGTTGAGTCCAGGGCTTCCCTGGTGGCGCAGTGGTTGGGAGTCCGCCTGCCGATGCAGGGGACACGGGTTCGTGCCCGGGTCCGGGAGGATCCGGCGTGCCGCGGAGCGGCTGGGCCCATGAGCCATGGCCGCTGGGCCTGCGCGTCCGGAGCCTGTGCTTCGCAACGGGAGAGGCCACAACAGTGAGAGGCCCATGTACCACAAAAACAAAACAAAACAACCTGTTGAGTCCTGGTGAAACCAGTAGGCAGATGCTAGGCTGCCTCCTGGGTGTAACCCCACAGGCCAGGGCACACGTGGGGTGCCCACAGAAATCAACCCTGCTACAGACAAGTTCATCTCAGAAACGTTTCCCAGTCAAAAGTAGATCAATACAAGTTGGATTTTTTTTTTTTTTTGCTGTGTACATGATTTTTCTTTTCTTTTTTTAAATTGAGGTATAATTTATGTACAGCACTGTATTAGTTTCAAATATAAAATGTAATGATTTGATACTTGTACATATTGCTAAATGATCACCACAAGAAGTCTAGTTAACATCCTGTCACCATACATGGTTACAAAATTTTTTTTCAGAACATTTTATGGCCCAAAGTGCCCTGTGATAGTTGAAAAAGCCAATTTCCTCTAGAAACTCAGCAGAAAATGTATTTCAAACTGATTTTACTACCTCAAGTCAACATCACAAATGCTTTCTAATTTATATACATTACTTATTAACCACATTTTACCTTTCATCTTTTTACCCAGTTCTTAAGATTAAAATCCATCTCCCAGGGGTTTTCAACTATTAGCATTTTTATGATGAATACATTTCTTGATTTACTCTCCCACTCTTTCCGCCAAAATATCAATGAAGATATTATGTGACTAAGATTTGGATGTTCAGATATAATCATTCTTTTTTAAAAAAAATTTTATTTATTTTGAGCTGTGTTGGGTCTTCGTTTCTATGTGAGGGCTTTCTCTAGTTGCGGCAAGCGGGGGCCACTCTTCATCGCGGTGCGCGGGCCTCTCACTATCGCGGCCTCTCTTGTTGCGGAGCACAGGCTCCAGACGCACAGGCTCAGTAGTTGTGGCTCACGGGCCTAGTTGCTCTGCGGCATCTGGGATCTTCGCAGACCAGGGCTCGAACCCGTGTCCCATGCATTGGCAGGCAGATTCTCAAACACTGTGCCACCAGGGAAGCCCTAATCATTCTTTTTATGACACAGATTAACGATTATGTTCCTAGATTTCTGAAGCAGTTCATACACCTCAATCTTAATTTTTAATACCAAATTGATTAAATAGTATTAGCAGCAGAACTCAGAGTTCTAGTAGAAATGTAGACCTGTCAAAATGTAGCAGTCACTTTATAAGCCTAGTTCTTTTTTCACACATATGCATGAAACGGTGCAGCATGACGCAAAGATCACCAGACCAGTGATAAGGAGGCCTGGAACCCAGCTCTGCTCTATCCTCTCAGTAGCCATGTAGCCCTGTAGCCTTGTAGCCTTGCAGCAAGTCACATGACCTCCCTAGACTTCAGCATCCAGATGTATAAAATGGTGATAAGGTCAGCAAGCCTCCACACCTCAGGTCATTGTGAAAGAGCACTGACAGGCAAGGCTGAAGGGAATCATGGAAAGATCACAGATATGGGAGAAATCTGGGCATTAGTCCCCTCTGATAGTACTTCCCTGTGCCCTGAAGCAGGTTTTCTCTACGGCAGACTTTCCATCTGGATTCTATAACTCCTAAAATCCTTCCCACACTTGACAGCTGTTATACATTCCCCTGGAACTAGCATCTCTCCAGATTTCTGCTTTGCATATTCTTTTTAAGCTATCATGTTTTGACCTTTCTTAGATCACCTAAAGTTGATGGTGCCTATAATTTTATGCAGAGAGCCTCCATCAGTAGAGATTTTATTCCCCACAGAATCAAATCCATTTCAAAGTGTACTTACGAACCATGAGTCATACTGGTTTTGACCACTACTTTTTAAAAATACCAACCAAATAGAACAGAAAATAATGGAGCACATCACACTTGTAAGGATAAGCATTGTTCATAAAAATTATTTCAGTTATGTGTATGTGTGTTTTACCGGGTTTTAATGTAAAATGTGTTTGTCACTATTGGTCACCATCAAAGAGTTGGAAAGCACTGGCTTCATACTGCAGAGCAAATCCAGTCATGCTTAAGATCCTTTACTGGTGTTCCACTGCCAAGGACAAAGCCCCTTATCTTTAACATGGACACAAGGCCTTGTATAGCTCTGTCTGTCTCTCAGAATCACATTATTCCATGCAGCCCCTTGTTCTCTGGGTCCCAGCCACAAAGGGATCTTTTCAATTCCTCCTTCAACAGGTTGTTTGGTTAGGAACGTGCCACATGTCAGACGATGTTCTAGGTGCACAAGCTAGCCCAGACCAGCTCCCTGCCCCCACAGAGCTTACAATGCAGGTCTGAAGGCAGCATGCTCCTCGCGCCACCGGTGGGCCTGCTCAGTACACCACCCTCACTCTCTACCCCCGGCCCAGCACCCCCATCCTGCATACCGTTGTGCTAATGATCTAATGCTCATTCCTTTTTCAGGCCACAGACAAAGGGCTCAGGTGTCATTTCCTCATAGTCACTTCCTCTGACATGTCCCCACCATTCACTGAATGATCCTGAGCGAGTGTCAAAGACTCATTCACAAGACAAGAGAATGATATTCCTAGTGATAGAAAATATGGCTGAAAAATTCTCAGAATCTAATTTCCTATTTTAAAAAAAGCAAAATGAAAAAAAAAATTTAATTTAAAATAATAAAAATTTTTAAAAGCAAAATGAAGGTAAAACTCTCTCCATGGTAGATAACACACACAAAATACAAGTAATGTCCAAAGCATTCACCAGTTCTTTCTTAAGAGTTATTTGTTACAAATGAATTCAACTCTATTATTTGCTCTGCATGTTGAAAAGAGTTCAGGGAATCTTCACAATTTTAGAGTTAATATCAAGAAAAAAATCCTTCATACCTCTTTTTACCTGAAAACTCAGTTATGACCAGAAGATCATTAGATAATCTAGGAGCTTGAAGAAGAAAAGGTAGTGCCTGCGGGCACTGCCTCAGTGAGAGCATAGCACTGGGTCACTGATCAATACCTCAACTAGCAAGCAAAACAGTTCCCCGAAGCACCAGGCACTTTCGTAGCTCTACTCACCTTCTCTTTGCTTAAAATGCTCTTCCCCTAGCCCTCCTCTACCTAGCTCCTACTTTAAGATTTAGCTCACGTGCCTCCTTTGTGAAACCTTTGACTTTCCCTCAAAGAACTGATCACCCTCCTCTATGTCCTCATAAACACTGTGGGTGTCGTAATTTTCTTATGACATTATAGATGGTTGGTCAGTGTCTGTCTATACCACTAGATTATGAGGTCCATGTAGGCAGGAAGTGTATCACATTCATCTACTTCTATTCTCATTCTTTGCACAGTGGCTGGCACTTACTGGGGTTCATTCTATGTTCTATAAGTATCCAAAAAATGTTTAAAGTCTACTCTTAAAGGGCTCTGATAAATCATTCAGTTTCTTCCAACACCAAGGCAAATCTTTTTATGATTACCTGAAAATATTCTGCCCTCACTTGTGATCAAACTGCTCCTCCTGTTGCACCTGTTTTTATTCCTATCCTTCTGGAATAATTTTTCCATACATTTCTAGGGTCCAATAAAGTGAAAGAGATGGAGAAAACGCAAACATAATTTCACTAATATAAAAAATGAAAGAAAAAGAAAAAGGGCACTGCCTCAAAGTACGATTTGGCAATGTCTGTTTTTATATGTGGAGGCAATATGTTTAATATTGCATCTTAAAGAATAGATCTGGAAAACCCAAATTAAAGTTATCACATGGAAAAATTTCTTTCTAAACCATAAGAGAATATTTAAAGCTTACTTCCCTGGGTCCACAGAGTTTTTAAAGGTTTTACCATCACTATCTTACACATCCAAAAAGTTGTTTAAATGGCTGCTCTCAACAAGTTCAAAACTGTCTAACAGAAACATGAATGTAACTTTTTAAGTTCTTGATATTTAATGATTGAGGTGCAACAAGGGCACCAAGTAAGTTGTAAGAGAGTAGTGAGTTATTTTTTGGTCTAGAAAGTTAGAAGGGTAAACTAAAGTATGAGACAAATTGTAATTTAGACAATTAAAGGGTGAAAAACAAATTCCTTTTAAGCTTATTGCGAAAACCATCTAGAGTGTTTGATCTATTGACTCATGTCAGGATTTTCTACATACTGAATTATCAAAGTGCTGAGCAAAAGGTTTTTCTGAGGTGAAGACACTTTGACAAGAAGTGGCAAGGTGACTCACCAGGCTTCTTCAGTTATTTTTTAAATGCACAGACTCAAGTTGGAATTAAATTTGGTATTTTAAAGTATTTAAAGTATTCTATATATTTGTCGGTGCTTCTACTATGGAAAATAAATTGGCCCTCTGGGCAAACTTCCTCACTGGAAAGGTTAAATAGAAAGGTGCACTATTGTTCTTGACAGAATATAGGTAAAAAACACTAAGACTAATCTAGTCTTCATTTATTCACTCAACAAATCTCTATGGGAGATGTATTATGTGCCACATATCATGTTAGGCACTAGGGACAAAGGATGGCACTAGCCTTTAAGAAGCTGATGTTCTGGTGGAGAGAAACAGGCATGTAAACAAACAAACAAAGGCATGAAAGCATTGTGACAGAGGGATTTAGAAGATATGACAAAAAGAAGGAAGGTGGTCAATTTTGCTTGAAGGAAACAAAGAAGATTTCATAGAAGAGGTAGCACTCTGAAATAACATTCGAGCAACTGAGCAGTAGGATAAGAAAATGAATAAATAAGACTTGAGGATAGCTTAAAGGTCAGAAAAAAGGTCACCCAAGAGAGACTTTGAATATTTTAGTGTTCAAAAGAACACACTTCCAAAGGAAATAATAAAGATCAGAGAGGAAATAAATAAAATAGAGATTAAAGAATAGAAAAGATCAATGAGACCAAGAGCTGATTTTTGGAAAAGATAAACAAAATCAACAAACTTCTAGCCAGGCTCACCAGGAATAAAAGAGAGAGGACCCAAATAAACAAAATAAGAATGAAAGAGGCGAAATCACAACCAATACCACAGAAATATAAAAAATCATAAGAGAATAACTATGAACAGTTATATGCCAACAAATTGGACAACCTAGAAGAAATGGACAAGTTTCCAGAAACATGCAGCCTGCCAAAACCGAGTCAAGAAGAAACAGATAATTTGAACAGACTGATCACTCATAGAGAAAATCTGTAGTTAAAAAAAAAAACAACAAACAACTCCCTGCAAAAAAAGTCCAGGACCAGACGGCTTCACTGGGGATTTCTACCAAACATACAAAGAAGAGCTAATACCTATCCTTCTCAAACTATTCCAAAAGATTGAAGAGGAGGGAATATTCCCAAATTCATTCTATCAGGCCACCATCACCCTGATGCTAGAACCAGAGAAAGACACTACAAAAAAATAAAATCAGGGCTTCCCTGGTGGTGCAGTGGTTGAGAGTCTACCTGCTGTTGCAGGGGACATGGGTTTGTGCCCCAGTCCAGGAGGATCCCACATGCCACGGAGCGGCTGGGCCCGTGAGCCATGGCCTCTGAGCCTGCACGTCTGGAACCTGTGCTCTGCAACAGGAGAGGCCACAACAGTGAGAGGCCCGCGTACCGCAAAAAAAAAAAAATTAAAGTTAAAATAATAAAATAATAAAATATGGGCTAATATCTTTGATGAATATAGATGCAAAAATTCTCAACAAAATATTAGCAAACCAAATCCAACAATACATAAAAAGGATCATACACCATGATCAAGTTGGATTCATTCCAGGATCACAGGGATGGTTCAACATATGCAAATCATCAATGTGATAGACCACATTAACAAAAGAAAAGACAAAAATCACATGAGCATCTCAATAGACACAGAAAAGGCATCTGACAAAATTCAACATTCATTAATGATAAAAACTCTCACCAAAGTGGGTATAGAAAGAACATAGCTCAACATAATAAAGACCATTTATGACAAACCCACAGCCAACATCACACTCAGTGGTGGAAAGATGAAAGCCTTCCTGCTAAATTCAGGAACAAGACAAGGGTGCCCACCCTCACTGCTCTATTTAACATAGTATTGGAAGTCCTAGCCACAGCAATCAGACAAGATAAAGAAATAAAAGGTATGCAGATTGTAAGGGAAGAGGTAAAACTGTCACTGATTGAAGATGACATGATACTCTATATAGGGAACCCTAAAGTCTCCATCCAAAAACTATTACAACTAATAAATGAATTCAGCAAGGTTGCAGGATACAAAATTAGTTTAAAGAAACCTGTTGCATTTCTATACACTAACAATGAACTATCAGAAATAGAAATGAAGAAAACAACCCCATTTCCAACTGCATCAAAAAGAATAAAATACCTAGGAATAAATTTAATTAAGGAGGTAAAAGACCTATACTCAGAAAACTATAAAACACTGATGAAGGAAATTAAAGATAGTTCAAAGAGATGGAAAGATATCACATAATCTTGGACTGGAAGAATTAATGTTATTAAAATGGCCATACTACTCAAAGCAATCTACAAATTTAATGCAATCCCTATCAAAATACCCACGACACTTTTCACAGAACTAGAATAATCCTCAAATTTATACGGAATCACAAAAGACCCAGAATTGTCAAAGCAATCCTTACAGACTATACTAAAAAGCTACAGTAATCAAAACAGTGTGATACTGGCACACAGACAGACATATAGATCAATGGAACAGAATAGAGCGCACAGAAATAAACTCACCCACCTATGGTCAATTAATCTATGACAAAAGAGGTAAGAATGTACAATGAAGAAAAGACAGTCTCTTCAACAAGTGGTGCTGGGAAAGCTGGACAGCTACATGTAAATCAATGAAATCAGAACATTTCCTCACACCATATACAAAAATAAAATGGTTTAAAGACCTAAATATAAAACATGATATCATAAAACCCCTAGAAGAGAACCTAGGCAAAACATTCTCAGACATAAATCATAGCAATGTTTTCTCAGATCAGCCTCCTCATCCAAAAGAAATAAAAGTAAAAATAAACAAATTGAACTAATCAAACTTAAAAGCTTTTGCACAGCAAAGGAAACCATAAAGAAAACGAAACGACAACCTATGGACTGGGAGAAAATATTTGCAAATGATACAACCAACAAGGGGTTAATATTCAAAATACACAAACAACTCATACAACTCAATATTGAAAAACAAACAACCCAATCAAAAAATGGGCAGAAGACCTAAATAGAAATTTTTCCAAAGAAGACATACAGATGGCCAATAGGCACATGAAAAGATGTTCAGCATCACTAATTATTAGAGAAATGTAAATCAAAACCACAATGAGGTATCACCTCACACCTGTCAGAATGGCTATCACCAAGAAGTCTACAAATAATAAAGACTGGAGAAGGTGTGGAAAAAAGGGAACACTTGTACATTGCTGGTAGGGATGTAAATTAGCACGATCACTATGGAAAACAGCATGGAGGTTCCTTAAAAAACTAAAAATAGAGCTACCACATGATCCAGCAATCCCACTCTTGGGTATATATCCAGAAAAAATGAAAACACTAATTCGAAAAGATACATGCACCCCAATGTTCACAGTAGCATTATTTACAGTAGCCAAGATACGGAAAAAACCCCAGTGCCCATCTACGGATGACTGGCTTAAGAAGTTGTGAGATATATATATATATACACACACACACACACACATACATACATATATACACACACACACACACAAACACACAAAATGGAATATTACTCAGCCATAAAAAAGAATGAAGTATTGTCATTTGCAGCAACATGGATGGACCTAGAGAATATTATACTTAGTGAAGTAAGTCAGACAGAGAAAGACATACTGTATGATACCATCTATATGTGGAGTCTAAAAAATAATGCAGATTCATCTATACACAAAACAGAAACAGACTCACAGACATAGAAAACAAAGTTGTGGTTACGAAAGAAGGGGAGGGGCAAATTAGGAGTATGAAATTAATAGATACAAACTACTATACATAAATAAGCAACAAGGATTTACTGTATAGCACAAGGAATTATATTCAATATCTTATAATAACCTATAATGGAATATAATCAGAAAAAATAGTAACTGAATCAATAAGCTGTGTACCTGAAACTAACACAATATTGTAAATCAACTACACTTCAATAAAAAAAGGAACACACTTCTGTGTATTTTATAGGAGATAGATTTTTTGCCATCGATTGCTGAAATGGCTTCTGAATTCACTGGTTGTTGTTTGTTGAATTTTTGTTGTTATTATTCTGTTCCCTCTGCTTAGTATGCTCATGTCTACTAGACCTGAGATCCTTGAAAGTAGGGAAGATGGGCAAGGGTTCAATATATATATTGTACTTCATAACTTCCTGAGGAAAAAAGTGAAAGACAATTTGTATGACAGCGCAATGAGACTTGGTATTTTGGGCACTTACTGATAAACTAGGGTACATTTCACGATGACACTAATTGCTAGAGAATGCAGCGCCCTATAACTTTGATTTAGAGACAGTCAATACCCAAAGGTTCCATTGATGCAGAGATACACCAGCTCAAATTCCTTCATTTATACTAGCAAAGGGTAAAAACATAGGATTTCCTGGAATTATACAGGGAGTGGGTGAGTATTAAAATTTATCCCTAGTTAATCCTTCATTAGAAATATTTCAAATGTGAAGATTATCGCTCAGTGGTCAGGGAGTGGGTGGTGATACGCCCCACTGTTTTCATAGAGGCAGGTATGAAAATAGCCTTCCACTGGCCCCAAACCACCTCATCCTGGGCATAAAACTGACTTCTGCACTCTGTGTTCCTTGATCACACCCTCTCCTTTATCAGAGATCAGTGGACTAAAGCCGAGGATTATAGAGGGATTATGTCTCAGGCCATGAACTGAATGGAGCTCATTAAAAGTACCTAAGTCTTTCAGCTCCTAAACTCTAACCTGATGTTTCTCTTATTTGAGGCAATTTCTGAAACAATGATTTCAAGCCCTCTTTGAATCTACAGTCACATACATATTAAAAGTAAAATGAATCTGGATAACAGCCATTTGGAAAAATATAGTTCTTAAATACTATGACTTCATGTAATACCACAGCAACTTCAGTTTGGGCATCTTTGCATACCATGATGTAATCAATCAAAGTTCAAGCAGTGGGTGTTGCCCGGAGGTCTTGTTTTTCTGGCAGAACAGGGCATCAGCAAGTCCACAGTCTGCACATTTGGTCAAAAGACAATACTATTAAACTTGACCTTTCTACTTACCCATGCTAAGAGTGGAATGCCTAAGATTTTAGGTACTTGTTTTTCTGACTCTGGTGCTAAAGTTGTCAATGAGGAAAAATGGGTCCTTCTTGAAATGCTAGAAATGAAATTACATATTCTGGCAAAAGTGGTAGAATTCTCCTTTGCTAGAGGTTGGTGAAGTCACACACACAGATGCCAATACTAAAATTACTTGATGTAAACTATAGAAGAACTGTGATGTGCTCTTTACTTCCCACTGAATTTATTATGAGTTCATTTGCTGTCCACTCTGAAACAGGGGTCACAATTCTCCCTAGAAAGATCACTGAGAGGCTAATCAAAGGTTGACACCCTTTCACTATAAACAGAAATGTGAGATAAAATTTACTAAATTAAAATTCATAGCTGAGCTAAACAGTGAGAGAGAGAGAAAGAAAGAAAAACAAATATCCTGGCATCAGAAATAAAGAACTCAAAGCAAAAGCAGTAAGTGCCCAAGCTGGCACTCAGACATCCTGATGCCGATAGCAGATCCAGAAATAAGCTCTAATATTTAGAGATTAGGGCTTTAATGATCCTGAGGAGACAAGACACATAGCCCTAGGATCATGCAAGGCAGAGAGCTGGAAATAAGACCCAGTCATAAGGTTGGATCCATGGGTGGGATACCTCTTCCATGAAAATGGAAGCAGAAACACCCCACAATGGCCCAGGGGAAGAATAAGGAAGCTTGCCATGTGCCCAGGGCTCAGGATAGGGAAAAAAGTCTCCCATGAAAAATGCCAAATGCCAAGGTCTGAATTTATAGTACCCTTGTAATATAGTAATCACAGCTGAGGAATTAATATAAAAACTAGTCTTGAATAGATGAGACTCCTGCAGGTAGGGCAGAAGCAAAACCACCACTTAAAGAAAATAAACAAAATCCTATATCTTTGAAAATTTATAATCTCACATCTAAATTATTCATGAGTCCAAGGAGACATCATAATTAGAATTGTAAAACAGAACTGAATAACGATGAAAATACTATACTGTATAACAAATTAAAGGTATCTGGGTAAATCAGTACTTGGAAAATAATTTAGAGCTTTAAATAAATAAATAAATAAATAAATATATATATATATATATATATGAAAAAAGATCAAAAATTAATGAACTGAGCATTCACCTAATAAGTTAGAAAAAGAACAGTTTATTTATTTATTTATTATTTATTTATTTTTGCGGTACGCAGGCCTCTCACTGTTGTGGCCTCTCCCGTCGCGGAGCACAGGCCCCGGACACGCAGGCTCAGCGGCCATGGCTCACGGGCCCAGCCGCTCCGCGGCATGTGGGATCCTCCCAGACTGGGGCACGAACCCGCGTCCCCTGCACTGACAGGTGGACTCTCAACCACTGTGCCACCAGGGAAGTCCAGTTTATACAAGTGAGAAGGAATATAAAGATAAGATCAAAAATTAATGAAATAGGAAACAAATACTTGAGAGGAAAAGGAAAACTAAAAACATTAGGAATAATGGCAGAAACCTAACTGCAGAAACAGAAATGGTTTTTTAAATCATGAAATATTATGCCAATATATTTGAAAATTTAAAGAGAATAGAAACTTTTCTAAAAGTATATAAATTACCAAAATTGACTCAAGATGAAATAGACACACTGATTAAAGTCCTATTAAGTTAAGGAAATTGAAACAGTTTTCCAAAAATTACCAAAAACTCACTGGCCCTGATATTTTTACAGTAACCTTTACTAAAACTTCTGGTAACATTTATCTTATAACCTCTCTTATGTAAACTGTTACAGAGAATACAGAAAGAAGAAAAGCTCAGCAATTAATTTTTTGAGGCTCATATATACTTGATATCCAAACAGATATGGGTTATAAAGGAAAGAAAACTGTGGGCCAATCTCAATTACAGGCATAGTCATAAAAATGCTAAATAAAATATTGGCAAAATGAATCAATCAATGTATAAAAATACAATGTATCTTCACCAAGAAGAAGTTATCCCACAAATTCCAGGCTGATTTAACATTAGACAATTAATGTTACTACTAATATAACAAATGAGAGTAACAGATTAAAGGAGAAAAACTATATGGTTTTCTCAATATACACAGAAAAATCTCATGATAAAATTCCGTAGCTGTTCATGTCAAAATCCCCTAGCAGGGACTTACCTGGTGGTCCAGCGGTTAAGAATCCACCTTCCAATGCAGGGGACGTGGGTTCAAACCCTGGTCTGGGAACTAAGATCCCACATGCCGCGGGGCAACTAAGCCCACACGCTGCAACTAGAAGAGTCCACACGCCGCCAACTACGAGACTGTGTGCTCTGTAGCCCACACACAGCACAACTAGAGAAGCCCACACACCACAACTAGAGAAGCCCGCACGTCACAACTAGAGAAGCCCGCGCATCACAACTAGAGAGGCTGCGTGTCACAACTAGAGAGCCCAAGCGCCACAACTACTGAGCCTGCATGCTCTGGAGGCTGCACGCCACAACAAAGTGAAGACCCAGCACAGCTAAAAAAAATTTTTTTTAAATCCCCTAGCAAAGTAAATAGAGAAATTCTTGTTGTGAGATGCAATCTGCTATCACTTCCAAACAGCCTTACAGGGCCTTTCTGAGTGTGCCAAATCTCAAGGCCTTAACCAGCCCATCCTTGAGCCATTTCTGCAGCCAACTAAACAGATCAAGGCAACCGTGACATGACTACGGGACAACTACTCATTCTGTGGGGGAGGACTGGCTTGTTTACTGCTTGATATAAAAGGTGCTGAGCTCTTAGCCCTGGGTTTCGTAGCTTGGCACACTGGGCCGTCACATCACACCAAGGTCCTTGGGGGTCCGGAGAACTGGCATGCCAATGCTGATGCTCAAGCTGTTTGCTGTGTGTGAATAATAAACTGTCATGCTCTGACCCACTGAGTCTCATTATCTATTTTAGGCATCTATGGAGTTATGGCAAGACAACCTGATGCCTTGTGTCTCTTTTGGAGTTTGTTACTTTCTGTAATTCTCAACAGAGGTTGGAGTTCTTCCCTGACAAAGGATATCTACAAAAAGCATACAGCAAGCATCATACAATAGTGAAATGTTAGAAACAGTCTCTTTAAAGCCAAGATTAAGACCATAATGCCTCTATCACCATGTCTATTCATCACTGAACTGGAGTTTCTAGTCAGTGCAAAAGATTAAAAAAAAGAGGGGCTTCCCGGGTGGCGCAGTGGTTGAGAGTCTGCCTGCTGATGCAGGGAACACGGGTTCGTGCCCCGGTCCGGGAAGATCCCACATGCCGCCGAGCGGCTGGGCCCGTGAGCCATGGCCGCTGCGCCTGCGCATCCGGAGCCTGTGCTCCGCAACGGGAGAGGCCACAACAGTGAGAGGCCCGCGTACCGCAAAAAAAAAGAAAGAAAAAAATATAGTATAAAGATTAGAATAAAAGATGTTATTATTCATGGATTAAATGATTATCTAAGAAAATCCAAGGCAATCTACAAACTATTAAAAGTAACAAGAGAGTTTATCAAGGTTGTTACATTTAAGATCGATGTATAAAAATCAGTTATGTTTCTATATACCAAAAACTATAATTAGAGAATGTAAAAAAATTGTTAAAATCCTGTCCACAGCAACAAAAACTAAAGGTATCTAGGCATTCAAAAAAACAGTCCAGGCTTTCAGGAAGAAAATTATAATCTTTCCTGAAGAACATGAATAAAGATCTAAATAGAGAGATACAATTATGGATAAGAATAATTCACATCACAAAGATGTCAATTTTCCTTCCAATTATCCTATGCTTTTCTAATAGAAATGCCATGAGATCTTTTCAACAAACTTACTGAGATGATCCTAAATTTATAATGGAAGAGCAAAAGGCCAAA
Organism: Kogia breviceps; assembly: GCF_026419965.1. Taxonomy (NCBI): domain Eukaryota; kingdom Metazoa; phylum Chordata; class Mammalia; order Artiodactyla; family Physeteridae; genus Kogia; species Kogia breviceps. Next base: position 38,508,909 of record NC_081322.1, on the reverse strand, counting down.
AATAGCCAAGGCAATTTTGAGGAAGACTAAGAAGAAATCTTTCAGGGAGATATTGATAAATGTTATTACAATAAAAAATTTTAAACTTCTGTATTACTCAAGAAACCATTAAACAATAACAACAAAAACACCATAGACTGAGAGGAGCTATTCACAATACATATAAGAAGCAAAGGATTAGTATTCAGAATATAGAAAGAACTCAAAAAGGATAACTCAAGAGAAAAATGGGCAAAACATACACATATTAATTCACGGAAGAGGAAATTTAAATAACCAATACACATATAAAAAATTTCAACAGGAAAATGTAGATTAAACTACATTAAAACTCAAAATGAAGAACATTCTATTAATACACTAGGACTATATTCTTATATTCTTCAAATATTCTATATTCTTTAAAACAAAGAAAGGCTGAGGATCTGATCCAGATTAAAGATCAAAGACTTGTGACAATCAAATACTATACCTGATTTTGAACAAGGGAGAAAATTGCTATAAAGGACATTGTTAGTCAATGGACAAAATTATGAGTGGTAGATTGGAGAAAAGTAGTATATGTTAGGTTAATTTTCCTGAAGCTGATCATTGTACTGGGATAATATAAGAGATGTTCTTATGCTTGGGAAATATACATTGAAACATTTAGGTGTAAGGGAGCATAATGCAAACAGCTTAATCTGAAGTGACTCAGAAAAATATGCATATACAGAGAGAATGAAAAAGCAAATAAGGCAAAATGTTAACAATCAGTGAATCTGGGTAAAGAGTATATGAGAGTTCTTTGTACTATTTTCCCCACATTTCTGTAAGTTTGAAAATGTTTCCAAATTAAAATTTTCTTAAAAACCCAACACACAGATACCATTTTACACCCATCAGATTGGCAAAAATTTAAGAGTTGGATAATGTCAAATGTTGGTGAGGATGTGGGAAATGGGAACTCATTTTGATAAATCCACATTGGAAAAGAATTTCTTACTTTCTAGTAAGGTTTAAAATGCATATATCCTATTACCCAGCAAGTTTACTTCTAGGTAAAAACCCTAGAGAAACTTTTATACATGTGCTATAAAGAGAGATAGGCAAGGGTGCTCACTGCCACATCGTTTGCATATTTGGTCAGAAGGCAATATCTTTAGACTTGGCCTTTCCACTGACCCATGCTAAGAATGGCATGCCAGAGATTTTAGGTGCTGGTTTTCCTGACTCTGGCGCTAAAGCTTTCAATGAAGAAAAATGGGTCATTCCTGAAATGCTAGAAATGAAATTACATACTCTGGCAAAAGTGGTAGAATTCTCCTTTGCTAGAGGTTGGTGAAGTCATACATACAAAGGCTAATACTATAATTATTTGATGTTTAAATATGGAAGAACTGTCATGTGCTCTTTGCTTCCCACCGAACTGGTAGTTCATTCAGTGTTCACACTCAAATAGGATGGTGTTTTCACCTGATGAAAAATTAGAAAAATCAGGAAAACCGAAATATCCATCAGAAGAGATTGGATATAAATAAATTACGGTATTGCAAAAAATATGTAAATTTCTATAGCAGTTAAAAAATCCTAGATCTACTTATACCATCATATATAAATCTCAAAAAACATAGAGTATTTTAAAAAGCAGATCGTAAAAGGATAGGTAAAAGTAATACAATACTATTTGTGTAAACTTAAAATATTTAAAACAATAATATATATCACTTATGGGCACATGCACATGCAATAAAAGTATTAAAACACGAGTGGGAAGGATACCCACCAATTTCAGTTAAAAATAACAACTAGAGAAAGGGAGGAAAATGGAATGAATCGGGACAGCCTTAAAATACATTTGTAAGTTTTTTTCTTAAAAAAAAGGAGACAGATATGGCAAATTGTTAACAATTATAAAGTCTGTAAAAAAAACTATTTTTTTGTGCATGAAATACATATTGAACAATTTAAAACAAAAAAATTTTTCAAGAAAGACATAGATGGGTATTAGCACCCTTTGGAACTCTACAATATATCCATAATTTCAAAGGAGATTCAATATTAAAGTACTCTTAAAACTATGATATAATAATGTATAATATTTTTAATATCTGTAGCAAGAATAACTCAAGGAAATAAACTTTTTAGGTTTCTACTTTCAGAAGTTGTTATAGGTGATTCCTTTTCCCTTAAATTGTTCTTTACAAATCATCAAGTATATACTGAGCTATATTTAAGGTTCTAGTAAGATCTCCAGTGTTTCTGCACTTTTCCTTTGAAGTCTAAGTATTTTTAGAAAGAGCAACTTAAAATGTGATTAGTATCAATTCCTGCTGTGTGCATTTAACACTCTAACCACTCTAAGGCATTGCACTACCAAATAAGAAGTTCTCTTTTTTTCTTCTTTGAAAGATTAAGCTTGTCAGGGTTCTTTAAAATGTTTGCTTTTTAACTTAACAACCATAAGCAGAAATTACATGGTTCATTTAACCTGAATTCACTATTATGAAACAAACAACTTACTTGTTTAGAAACTGCTTTACTTTAGAAAACAAGCTTATATTTCAGAAATAACTTAAAATCACTTTATTTTTTCTTTACCAGATAGGGTGCTTAATGATACCAGGAATGAAAATCAAGGTGTTTTGATTTGTTTCTAGAATTCGGCCACTTAAAACAATCCCTTGACAACAACTTTAAGATAATCTTATAAGAACATAAGAGAAGCTTGGAGGTTTGAAAGAAAAAAAATGTTTACCAATATGTTTACCTGTTGAGTAAAAATGTTTACTCAATTGTCTGTGATAAATGGAAATGGGTATGATGCAGAAAATATAAATATTTAGTAAACACTTAATGAGTAGTGAACACCCATGAGTGTAAGATGCTGTTTTGTACTACTAGAAAAATAACAGACATGGAACCTTTGGAAAACATGAGGGTAAACAGGGCAAAGCGAAGGATAAACAATGTTAGAGACAATTATTAGCAAGCAGTGTTCAGAGATGCCAAAGAAATATGGTGCCAGGGAAGCTGAATCAAGTGTAAAGTGTACAAGTTCATAGTAAAGGTGCTTCTACAAAGAGTGGACAAAAAAAGCAGAGAAGAAAGATGACATTTGCAGAAGACACCTAAGTATGGAGTGTGTACATGTGGAGCAGACTGGCTGCTCAGTCAGAGCCAGGCAAACTTGGGTGATTCACCACTAGTGAATAAAGAAAGACTTGCTTATCTTCAGCTACACATGACATACAGCACCTCACCCAGATTCGTCAGCTGTCCGTAACAGGTGTTTCCCAACCTTCTGATGGAGGCAGGAGACATTCCCATACGGCAGGAGCACAGAGTTTGTGGGAAACAGCAATCAATACATTATAAAACTTAGTTTATTTCCATGAAATAAGACTGGAGAGAAAATATAAATAATATAGATACAACACCTCAAATAGAAGTAATTGGTGCTGTGAAATACTACTTATAAAATGCAGAAAATATACTTGTTCCCATATCTCATTCATCTATTAAATATTTACTACATGTCTATTATATGGTGGGCAAAGATTTCCAAAACAGTAAACATAAAAGAATTATGAAAGAAAAGATTGATAAATTAATGTCGTATTTGTATATATGCATACACATTCTTGGTATATATAAAAGATATAAAAGAATGCATATAAATCAATAATTTTAAAAGAAAACAGTCCAGAATATTAATCAGTCACAAAAAAGAATGAAATAATGCCATTTGCAGCAAAATGGATGGACCTAGAGATTGCCATACTAAGTAAATAGGACAGAGAAAGACAGATATCATATGATATCGCTTATATGTGGAATCTAAAAAAAAAGGGTACAAATGAACTTAACTACAAAACAGAAATAGAGTCACAGATGTAGAAAACAAACTTATGGTTACCAGGGGGTAAGGGAGAGGAGGGATAAACTGGGAGATTGGGATTGACATATACACACTACTATATATAAAATAGAAAACTAACAAGGACTTACTGTATAGCACAGGGAACTCTCTACTCAATACTCTGTAATGGCCTTTATGGGAAAAGAATCTAAAAAAGAGTGCATATATGTATAACTGATTCACTTTGCTGTACACCTGAAACTAACACAACACTGTTAATCAACTATACTCCAATAAACTTAAAAAATAAATAAAAAAGAAAACAATCCATTTTGTGAAATGGGTAAAATATTTAATAGTCACTTCACAAGAAAAGGATATCAAATGGCCAGTAAGTTTATGAAAAGGTTTTCAAGATCATTAGTCATCAGGGAAAAGAGATAAATTAAAACCACAACGAGGGACTTCCCTGGCAGTTCAGTGGTTGAGACTTCGCCTTCCAATGTAGGGGGTGTGGGTTCGATCCCTGGTCAAGGAACTAAGATCCCACATGCCTCACGGCCAAAAACACAAAGCATAAAACAGAAGCAATATTGTAACAAATTCGATAAAGACTTTAAAAATGGTGCACATCAAAAAAAAAATCTTAAAAAAAAAAAAAAAACACAACAAGATACAGTATCAACCACCAGTGCACACCAGAATGGCCAAAATTAAAAGGACTGACAAGCAACCAGGATGCTAATACACTACTGGTGGGAATGTAAGTTGGTACAATCACTTTGGAAAATAGTTTGGAAGTATCTACTACTGTAAGCACATGTTTGCCTTACGTCCCAGCCATTCAAATATTGAGTATACCCAACAGATATGAGTACAGATATTTATGTTTGTCAAAAGACACATACAAGAATGCTCATAGGAGCTTTATACATAATAGTGAAAAACTGGAAACAACCTGAAGGTCCAGTGACAATAAAATGTATAAAATAAACTATGACGCAGTCATATAATAGAATATTACACAGCAATAACTATTTTTATGCAAAATATGGATGACTCTTATAAATGTGATATTGAGTGAGAGCCAGACACATACTATATGATTCCAATGATATAAAGAAAAAAAACAGTAAAATTAATTCATGGTGAACAGAGGCCAGAATAGCAGTTATTTTCACATTGGTGGAGGAAGGGGGCGTTACACAAGAAAGCCTTCTGGGGTGATGGCATTTTTAGGCATTTTTATCTGAGTTGTGATTACATGGGTACATAAATACATAAAAAATGAACTAGCTGTACTACTAATAAGTAATAGCTGTACTTCATGTTTTGGTACTTTGCTCTGTGTAAGCTATACCACAATTAGAAATGAAAGAAGGGAAGAGGAAAGGAAAGTGAAGAAAGAGAGAGGATAGGAAGGGGGGGTGAGGGGGGGGGACATGAGAGCTATTACACCATGCCGCTGCCTCAGACACTGCGATTTTATAAGGAAGCACCAAAGAACCTGTGGTAATTTCTACAATAATATTTTCTGCTTTGTTACCAAGCCCTTAAAACCCAGCATCTCCAAACGGTAGAGTATTTGTTCTTTGGTAGGTCTAATCAGAATACAGTTTTCTTTATAGGTCCATTTTACAAATGATTCTTTTTTTTTTTTTTTTTTTTTTTTTTGCTGTACGCGGGCCTCTCCCTGTTGTGGCCTCTCCCATTGCGGAGCACAGGCTCCGGACGCACAGGCTCAGCGGCCATGGCTCACGGGCCCAGCCACTCCGCGGCATGTGGGATCTTCCCGGACCGGGGCACGAACCCGTGTCCCCTGCATCGGCAGGCGGACTCTCAACCACTGTGCCACCCGGGAAGCCCCAAATGATTCATCTTAATGCTATTTTGTCCTTGAACAATAACAGGCTTCAGGGATAAAATTAATTAAACTATTTATCTAAATCTATGGATTATTTTCAATTAAAATCAATTATAAGACATAAAAAATAAAAATTTCTTCTGCCAAAAGAGTGAGCACTTAAATTACCTTAACAGTAATTATGAAATAAAGTTGATTGTAACATTAATGACAAGTTATGGCAGCTGAAAAAAGCCAAAAATCACAATACAACAGAAATACAATACAACCTCTCATTATAGGATTCAATTAGACTAGAAAATTATGAAAAAAATAAAAAGTGATAAAATATTCATATATATATATATAATTCATAAAAGTAAATGTCAAAAAGGACTCAACCATCTCTCTCACACACAAAAATATCCAGCTAACATGTTGTATAAATTACTTCCAATTCCTGCTCAAGAAAGAAAACTCACACTTCTAGTATATAAAGAGGTAAATAATTACTATTTTTCTAAAATATACCTTAAGACGACAAACTAAAAAAAAATATGTGATCTCTGTCTTACCAGGATGCCTTGAATTTTGAAGCAATTGATTGGTTTATTTCATAGTATTTTTTTCAAAGAATTAATTTTGACAAAATTTGGAACAGTACTATGGTTCATAAAAAATTTTTAATTGGACATATAGACTTGAATTTTGTAAAAGAAAAGTGGTTCCATTCACCATGTTAAGAAAAAGCATACTGCCAATAAACGCCCTCTGCCCACTTTAATTTTACTCCTAAACTCTTATAAATCAGTAAGAAAATACAAACACACCAATATTAAAATTGGCAAAGGACATTCCACAAAAGAAGAAATACAAATAAATAGCCAATAAGCATATGAGGCAATTTCTACTTCCCTAGTAATCAAATAAATACAAATCATATATCAACAAAAGGCAATTTTTAACCTACAAAAAAAGAGATTTTTAAAATTATGAAAGACAGATGAAACTATGAAGGAAGTTTTGGGGAAAGGAATTTTAATTCAAAGTGCAACCTCAGTACTGAGCTGAGGATAAATAGGTGAGCAAAAATATAAACTAAACTCTGGGCAATTTAGAAATTAGTGAAATCAGTACCAACTTTATGCCAGTGTTTATTTTTCTGCTTAGGTATTTCCTTTTTTAAAAGTTTAGAAGTACTAAATATTCCTAGGTATCATAGTAAAGAATTCTATTTTTATTTTAAATTGGATAAAACTGTGAAAGACACTGATTTTTCTCTTAGCTAGACACCTCTGTGGTATAGAGCTAGGGTTTTCACAAGATGGCTATAACCCAAGTGGCATCTTACTCTAATTATTAAGAGAGTACATAAATAGAAACGGCTTGAGAAATAAACTTGCCAATCTGAACCTATAAAGTGAAAAGTGTAATGTAATTCACAAGGCCATATCAGATGGTATTTTTCTCTGCACACTGACTGATGGTTGATGCCAGCAATTACTATACTACTCTGAATTGAAGTGTATTCCCCTTTTTATGAGGCTTCTGCTGAAAATGAAATGTCTTAATACACATAAAATTATATATTTAAGATATCTTTGAACCATAAGACAGTTTGCTCTGAAATCGCTAATAATAGAGCTAGAAGGAAGTAGTTCAATTAAACAATTGCCAACAATTTATGAAGAATACTTAGTTCCTGGGCCAAGATGGAGGAAAGGGATAGGGTGGAAAAGGTGATCAAATCTCCCGTCCCTTCTTCACATTTAAGTGCAGTACATTAGCTCTTGCATTAGCCCCAAGATAGTTCAGGGCCCAGAAATAGTTGGAGGTGCAAAGATGTAGGTAGCAAAAATACCCATCAAGTGATTTCAGACTTCTGGGGAAGCTTTTCAATATACACAGAAAAGAAGTGCATGTAATTCACCAGTCTCCCAATGTGGCAGCAGGGCCTTAAGTTTAAGCTTAGAAAAAGCAGTGTAGTTAGTTCATGGTGGGGTGACCTTATAACTTATCGTTCAAACAAGGATCTTTTCAAGAGTACAAGGGGATGCTGGTAATAAGAGTGCCAGGCAGGGGAGAGGAGGAAGGGCCTCTGGAGGGGTCAGCTGTGAGTACAGAGGAAGGGACAGTTGCCCCATGCTCCAGGCCCCATGAGGAAGCTTGGAAACTTCTGTCTCTCCTGCACATGAAAGGCAGGTTGAGTTTATCTTTCTCAGCTTCTTTTTTCTTCCTCACCTCTCCTCGTATTTGTCAAGATGTTCCTTTCCAAGTAGAGTTCAAAACACTTTTGCAATTCCAGTGATAATTAATCTCAGTGTTGGTGGAAATTCTAATAGCTCAATCCATTCTTTAAATCCCTACAACTTCATATGCCATTTTATTAATTTGCATATCAATTCCTAGATTGCTTTGGATTGGCAGAATTGCCTTAACTAAATTATATTCCAAGTCAACATTAGGGGTTTTAAGAAACACCCCTCACCCCAGGAAATTTGTTGTTCAGTTTATTTTAAGAAATTGTCAATAACATTGTTCCTTAGATCACAGAATTCTCTTTATAAGGATGCCCCAGAGAGAATTCTGATCTGAATAAAAAGAAGTGTTGTAATTCTCTTTATGGGTCTCTTCTAAATTAAGGACTGAACTGTGTAACTTAAACCATTTCTTGTTTTACTGAGTGTTAGAAAACTCAGCACCAAATGTGAGGCCCAGTCATACTAGTGGGTGGGTCATTATGATCAGCAAATTTAGTCTTATTAACTTGGGTCCCACCTTTGTTTTTTCCTTGTTGTTTTACTATATTTGTAAATTATGCCACTTTGTTATATTTTATGGCCCCTGGTAAATGCTTGAAATCCTTACTGGATTAAGATACGGTTACAAGAACAAGAAGGAAGGAGAAGAGAGGAGACAAAGTAGAGCAATTGTCTTCCAATTCTATTTTTGCTTTAATCGATGTCAAAATCAACCCTGGTTCAAAATCAACCTGTCTCTACTCTGTCTCCTCTAAATTAGAGGGTCCAGGTACCTGTGAGAGGCTCCTGGAGGGTCAGAGGGTCACAGAAGATTCTCCGCAGCCTTGTTTAAACTCATGGAATTTCCCATCCTCAACAAAGGTGACACTAACCACCCACCATCAGCAGGAAGTGCCCTGCAAGTTGCCCTCCTCCCAGAGGTGATGTGCTGAGCTGAGCTGTACAGTCGCTCTCGCCTGGTGCCTGCACGGCCAACGCTGCACATCTTCAGGAAGACTTGCCTTGTGACAAATGCAGTTTATGAACAAGGAAGCATTTTTTTTCTTAGAGCAAAGCTGACTGGTCACATACAGGAATGAGAACCAGTTACAGCTTCCCTAGCCCCAAGTGCTAATCACGCAAACTCACTAGCCCAGAGAGTCATCAACTACCTGGCTCTGAGCAGTTTATCTGCTGGTTGGAATACATAGGAGGTTGAATATGAAAAACCGCAGGAGGAAGTTATTTGTGGCAAACTTGCCAAATATGAACAATAGATGTGGAAATGAAGAAGTGATCAGAGGAAAAATATGTGTGACAAATCATATGATACATTCGTATCAGAGCCTTGTTAGAAATCCATTCATACCAGAACTTTTCATTTGTTGTGCTTTGTGTTTTTTTTAGGATGTAAAGCCCAGCCTTCCAAAACTGTTCCTATTATTCTAGTCTGCATACATTTCATTTCCATATTTATACATATAAGAGGGTTGAGACTTTATACATCTGCTGTATTTGGTTCTGTATTCAATAATTACTTATCATTACTTATGCAAAGGTTAAGTTTGGAATATGGGTTCAAATATTTATAAAAATTATAAATATAAAGAAATGAACTTTAAACTCAAGAGACCTGGTTTTGGCCCCAGCTCTGCCACCAGGCAGCTGGGTAACCTTGGGAAGACCCTCTTGAGATTTTTATATCCTAATCCCCATTGGGCTAGATCTGTGGTTCTCAAACATTGACAGGTGGGTTAAAATGCAGATTCCTAGGCCCCACTCCAAACCTACCAAATTTTAATTCCTGGACGTGGGGACAGGAATCTGCTTTTTTCTCCAGGTGACTCTGATTTGGATATTGAAGAAACACATTTTGAGAAACACTAGACTAGAAGACCTCCTTACATACTTTTTAAAAATCCATAAAATTCTGCTTCATGATTAGCTCAATTTCATTTTTCAACATCCTTTCCCCAAAGATCTTACCTCAAGAGTCCATCTGCCCTTTTGATTTCTTATCTGCCTTTCATGGACATGGAGACATGAGAAAACGATTGCAGGACTTCCCATTAGTCCTACCTGGATATCAATAATCTTGTAGTAAGCAGATTACCTAATAGTAATATAGTCATGATGCCTTCATTATCATTTTCTTTTGCAATGTGACTAAATCAAGGACAATTATACACTGGGGCATATTATTGTCAATAACACCTTTTTTATAATAATTGTAAGTACACCGATTATCAAAGGTCTTCTGCTAGCTTCTCCATACCAGTAGTACAGAAACCATTTTTAAACACTTAGCTGTTAATGCTGGCCTAAATATTTAATTTTAGTTATTACAGAAATATGAAACAAAGTTACATTTCTAACAGAAATGTAGTTATATTTCAAAAACACATTTTTCCACTCTATAAATAGCAAAACATAGAAAAAGATTGATTTTTAAAAGCCAACTTCACCTAGAAAGCAATAGAGTTTTCACAAAACTTTGGGTGATGCTGAAGGAACAAAAATTTAATGCTCATGCCAAACATTCTATTTTAAAACCCAGATCTTTCAAAATCAGTCAAGGATGTTGCTGACAGCTGGTTTGATTCTCCATAGAACCTGATAGAAAAAAATTCTGTATCTCCTAACATGCTTTTATAACACCTCACAGAATGTGCTTTCTCTACCAAAAGGAGAGTTTCTACAAAATAAAAACATATTCCTTTTGAGTTTCACCCTTTGCATCACAAAGTTCTCATGGATGCTACTCCCTTTAAAGTGTCCCAGATGTAAGCAGCCAGCAATTAGGCCCTGCAATTTTGACTACACTCATGGCACGTGTACTGTCAACACGTCTTTTTGCAATGTCCATGGCCTGCCTCCCAGATCTACGGTTAACAAGCACTCAGGAGCCTGCCCCTCCCTGGCTGCTACATGCCATTGTGTTTAGGAAAACAGTGTTAGACAGGAAATCTCTGCAGCTGGGAGGGTTGCTCATCACTTCCTGGTGAACTGCTTCAGTGTCCCTTAGTGGTGTGTCCTTCTAAACGTGGATGCATACCTACCTTCAGTTGGTGCGCCACAGGGCAGTAGTTTCACTGTACTGCTCTGGCAGAACTACTGTAACCAGATTATGGCAGGCACTATAATCCCCTCCGGACACTGTGGCCTGGGACCCTGCACTTCCAACCACCAGGGGGCTTTGTGGCCTGCAGCAGTCCACATAGCCTGAGGCAGGAAGTGCCAGAGAAATAATGCCCTGAAGGGGCAGCTCTCAACCAGTGACTTGCAGAACCTGCCCTTCTAATACTCCAATTCCCCTGCTCCAGGGATAGCACAGCTCTGACTTTTACAGTGACATTCAGGATTCCCTCAGGGGACTAACCTCCATCTACCTACAGTGGAAACAGAAATGATCATTCCCCCTTACTGGCTGGCTTCCCTTCCCTGCTCACTTTCTCACTCCTTAGAAGTTATTTCCTGAATTCTATCTGTACTTGAATCCTTGTCATAGCATCTGCTTCTGGGAGAACCATCTCCTAGGGATCGGCTCTCAGTTAAACTAGCTTTCCCTGGATACGGTTTTTAACATCTGCAATTGGCTGGTGTGTAAATGTTGGAGATAACATTTGCATTTGTTTATGTCCTTCAACCTCCCCAACAGCAAGCTGGAATCTGTAGACAAACAGAATATAAAATCTGGAAAGAGGGTGATTAAAATCCCTCATCATCCCACTGGTTCATTTTTCATATCTGAGGGAACTGAGCTCCAAAGAGGTGAAATGATTTGCCTAAGGCAACACAATCAGAAACGCCTGAACCAGGAGCAGAATTTAGATATTTTGGCCACAAGTTCAGGGCTGCAGGCACTATGCCTCAAACCTGTAAAGAAAGTAGTATGCTATTTGTGTGTGTGTGTGTGTGTGTGTGTGTGTGTGTGTGTGTGTGTGTGTGTGTGTGTGTGTGCGCGCGCGCGCGCGCGCGCTAGGTGGGCCTCTCACTGTTGTGGCCTCTCCCATTGCGGAGCACAGGCTCCGGACACGCAGGCTCAGCGGCCATGGCTCACAGGCCCAGCCGCTCCGCAGCATGTGGGAATCTTCCCGGACCGGGGCATGAACCCGTGTCCCCTGCATCAGCAGGCGGATTCTCAACCACTGCGCCACCAGGGAAGCCCAGTATGCTATTTTATGAAGTCAAAAGATACTTTACGACTATGTAGAAGCCAGACTTAGAAATTTTCTACATTTTTTCCCCAAATTTGTGTCGATAGTAAAGGTTTCTAGGCTGCAAATAGGACTGTCTGCACATTCCTCAGTTGAATTTTATGATCCTGTGCTACATTAGTGAAATGATGATCAAACATAAAGACACGGATGTATACATCTTAAGAGACTCCTCAAAACAGTATTTATATGATTCACCCTTCATGTTATATGTCTAAGTTAAACGCATAACTCTTAAAGTTTCCTTCTTTTCCCTTTTGCAGCTGCGCAAGATGTACAAGCTTCCTACTCATAAGAGGTATAGAAACTCTAACCTTGCCAACCTACCTCATGACCTTGACGGCTCTCTACTTTTCATCAAGGGACACTCTCATTGAAAAGGGTAGAAATAACTACTTATCATTAGAACCAACTCAGTTTCTGTATGCCTTACACACTGCTGTTTATTGTACTTAAACCTTGACCAACTTTCCTGGAAAATGATCAACTCAAATACATAATTCAGAGGACTTAGATAAGAACAAACCTTATGATGGAAGACCAAATTCACCCCCTCCTACTATAAATGAGGAACCTAAGCTCCAGGAAAAACAACTGATTTTACTGAATTAACATAGCCAATAAGTAGAGATCAGAGATCCAAGTCTTCAGATTTCTGCTTTGGCTCTTTCCCCAAATTGTTATTAATCTCCTTTTTTAAAAAAAAATTAATCTACATGACTGGTACAAAAATACAAAGATTGTGATAGAATTTTTTTTTTTTTTTTTTTTTTTTGCCGTACGCGGGCCTCTCACTGTCGTGGCCTCTCCCGTTGCACAGCACAGGCTCCGGACGCACAGGCTCAGCGGCCATGGCTCACGGGCCCAGCCGCTCCGCGGCATGTGGGATCTTCCCGGACCGGGGCACGAACCCGTGTCCCCTGCATCGGCAGGCGTATTCTCAACCACTGCGCCACCAGGGAAGCCCCAGACTTCTTTAGGTGGCTAGTCCATCGGCCCTCTGATCCACCACCAGGCTTCAATGCTCAGGGAAGTTGCCTGCAGCTAATCTGGGTTCCTGTCCATGCCCAAGCCTTGGCTTTGGGGCTACAGAATCTCTTGATAATTCACATCACGAGTTCTCAAATAAAATTACCCTAGGGTTATTTTTATTTGTTATATATTTGAATTTCCTAAATACACTGTGTTCAATGATACTCATATTTCCACTTAGGGAAAAACACAACTGAATGTGTGTGGTTAGGACTTGAACATGAGTAGCTCTGATGGGAAAGGTGTCTGGTGGAGTAATAACTTCTGAAATTTTGCTCCACTGAAGTTGTACAAGTCAGGACAGTGTCTTTGGTTATCCAACTCCAAACATTGAAAGGCCCTAGAGACAACTGTCTTTCAAAAGAGCATACAATAGGTAAGAGTCAAACTTGACGATTCAACAGCCATCCATTTGTTACTAACAAAAATCCATTATTTTCTACATATAGAATTTTCTTAGAAATGCTATCCTAGAAATTTAATATTTATAATAGTGTAATCTTGGGCTTCCCTGGTGGCACAGTGGTTGGAAATCCGCCTGCCAATACAGGAGACAGGGGTTTGAGCCCTGGTCTGGGAAGATCCCACATGCTGCAGAGCAACTAAGTCCATGCACCAGAACTACTGAGCCTGCACTCTAGAGCCTGCAAGCCACAACTACTGAGCCTATGTGCCGCAGCTACTGAAGCCCACACGCCCTAGAGCCTGTGCTCTGCAACAAGAGAAGCCACTGCAATGAAAGCCCGCGCACCACAACGAAGAGTAGCCCCCGCTCACCGCAACTAGAGAAAGCTGGCACGCAGCACCGAAGACCCAACGCAGCCAAAAATAAATAAATAAATAAATTTATTTATTTATTTATTTGAAAAGTGCAATCTTTAAGTAGAATGTAAGGATAATGTCTTACTCTACTAATCAAATATTTTTCAATTTCCTCTTCTACTTAAATATCATTTTATTCCATTAACTTGACCATGTTAAATTTTAAAAGGGAAGAAAAAGAAAGCACATCACAAAAATCAATAAAGCTACAAACATTTTTTTCTGTATCTACCCTGCTGGGATATCTGTGAAGCTAGAGTGGAAAGGGCACTGGCTACAATTCTGGAGTCCTGGGATGTAGTGCTCATTTTCATTAAAAAACTTCATGCCATGGGCTTCCCTGGTGGCACAGTGGTTGAGAATCCGCCTGCCGATGCAGGGGACACGGGTTCGTGCCCCGGTCCGGGAAGATCCCACATGCCGCAGAGCGGCTGGTCCCGTGAGCCATGGCCGCTCAGCCTGCGCGTCCGGAGCCTGTGCTCCGCAACGGGAGAGGCCGCAGCGGTGAGAGGCCCGCATACCACCAAAAAAAAACAACAACAAAACTTCATGCCTCAATTGCTTAATCTGTTAAATGGAGACAACCAGACCTAACTACTTAGAATTATGTGGGAATCCCATGAGCTTCCTCTGTGAAATACGCTGCATCTGTAAGACAAAGGCAACCGGTTGGCGGTGGCTGAGGAGGAAATATGGGTGTGTCCATCCAGCTACCACAATTCCCACAGGCATTTAGGTGGCACAGATTGAAGGGATAGGGGAAGAAAGCCGAGAAGGAGGGGCCATGCAGAACAGCACGAGGATCCACAAAGTCCCCACTTGCACCTCGTCACTTTGCACAGGGACACGGATGGGAGTGCCCCGTACCAGCTTCAGACCAGAATTCCGGAGATGGGGAGGAATGGACACGGAGGAGATTAGGATGGAGAAAAGATAGGGAAAAGCGAATACTGCCATGTATCCACTCAGTTTTGAAAAGACCAAAGGAAAAGGGAAAATAATTTACAAGTCTTCCAGAAAAGAAGCAGGGAGAGCCAAGGGATGAGTTCTCGCCACACTTTTCACACACTGCTTCCAAGGAGCCTCTCAACAGCCTGGTGGGGAGCTAGGCAGGTTGGTATCATTCCCATTTTATTGATGAACACCCTGAGGCTCAAAGAGTTTAGATGATTTGCCCAAAGTTTTCTAATTTGGAAGTGAGAAATACAGGATTAAGACCAAAGCCCTCTCATTTCTCTACTGCTGGGTTTTTGGTTTTGTTTTTTTCTTTTCTGCCATCACTGGTAATTACTAAATGGTGAGAATTTTATACACTGAATTTTAAGTGAATTATCCTTACTCTATACCTGGGGTCGAATATATTCATAGTAATTCACATTTCTAAGAGCATGAAATATAATGTGCATATCAAATCAACAAAGACATTTCCTAAAATACAGAAAATTTATTTTTTAAAAGAGACTAGACTTTTGAGCAACCAGGTGAGTCCTTGGATAAGCCTCAGTACTCCATGTCAGTCAGGGATCTGTTCAGTGATGACCCATTAGCCATGGATGACATTATCATTCGACTAACAGCCCCTAGTAAGTTTGATGAACACTTTGGCATTTGTTCTGGAAAATTACAGACTCTAAGATTTCAAAATGAAGCAATAGTGAATGAAGTTAACCGTTTGCTAGGTGCTTTGTTTTTTATTTAACGACTAAGAAAGTTATCACTCATATATGGAGGAATTCCAAATGCATGGCATCTACTCAGCTCACAGAATCATAAGTGTGCTTTCTATAAGGAAGAGGTCATAAGAAACAGGTAGATGAAGAAGGAATATATTGGGTTGGCCAAAAAGTTCCATAACATCTTATGGAAAAACCCGAAAAAACTTTTTTTTTTTTTGCGGTACGCGGGCCTCTCACCGCTGTGGCCTCTCCCGTTGCGGAGCACAGGCTCCGGACGCGCAGGCTCAGCGGCCATGGCTCACGGGCCCAGCCGCTCCGCAGCATGTGGGATCTTCCCGGACCGGGGCACGAACCCGTGTCCCCTGCATCGGCAGGCGGACTCTCAACCACTGTGCCACCAGGGAAGCCCCAGAACAAACTTTTTGGCCAACACAATGTCAGTGGATATAGAAGGCCGTATATATGAATATGCAAACTGCCAAAAACAGGAGGAAAAATATAAGGGGTGAGCCACAAAATCCCAGAATGAAAATGAATCAGCTGAGCCAATAATATCCAAATGCAACACGAGAACTGGAAACATTTGGCAGCTAAGATATCCTCCTTATCTTTTAAGTACAGGCATTTTCAACACAGGGCATGGAAGACTTTATTGCCCCCTTCCCTCTATTCCAAAAGCAATTTGCTTATCTCTCTATGAGAGTAATTTAATTCAATCTAGCACCAGCTTGGTCCTGACCTAATTGAACTTCCCTACCCTATTCTGAATGGTCTTTTACCTTTCTGCCGTGCAAAGACCTGAACTTAAAATATAATAAAAAGAACATACCACTCAGATTTAGATGATGTCAGACAGGATCCCAGCAGGGAACAGATGGCACACATAGAAGAGATGACTGAAAAGTGTTTAAAGAACTATTTACAAGATGTGGGAAGGTGAAGGAAAATCAATAAAGGGCAGTGGAGCAGCCCAGGGCTCCTAACAGCGGGAAATCATTACTACCTCTAGACAGATAGGCAAGGGAAGGGTGTGAGTACTGGAACTGGAAAGATCTAGGCTGTAGCTTTCAGCAGAGTGACAAAACCACTACTACACTCCGGGGTCACCTCCTGCTCCTGCCCCCCTCTCCCCCAAAGCCCCCCACTGGCTGAACCCAGCTAGAAACCAGAGGGCAGGAGAGCTTGGTCCACACAGTCTATAAATAAGCTCTCAGGAGCACAGAGGAAGGTGGAGAGTAGATCTGGAAGGGCAAACAGAGAATATCCAGAGACTGAGGTTTCACACAGAGATGTCCACTGTAGCCTTACTAGTAATAGTGAAAAATCAGAAAGAACCTAAGTGTCCAGTAATAGGGGAATGAGTAAGAAAATTATTTTACATATTTTAATGACATGAGAATATGCTTATGATGTAACACTAAGTGAAAATAAAACAGGACATAAAAGGCATCTAATGCTGCCTTTGTAATTTCATCTTTAGTACTAAATTCTATGAAAATATGCACAGAAAAAGAACAAAGTGTTATTCATAAATAGTTATTAAAGCTGTCAAAATAGCTAAAGCAAATGTAGTCTACATCAACAAATAAAACGAGAGTCTCAATCATAAAAGAACAGTCCCTTCGAAGGTTCACTACTCTGAACGCTTCCATAGAACTAGACAGGTCATTTGAAAAGTGGTATCAACCAATGAAGCCTTTGCAGGGAAGATAAAATGATACTTTTGGGATCTGGAATACAACTCATGTGAAGACCATGAGAATAAACTGGGCACATTTCTCTCTTACTTTCCATAGTTCACATCATATTTTCCTCCACCCCCGCAACCCCAACCGGCAGCTTTTTAAACAAGGAATATAGAGAAGTCTGTATAATGATCACTTGAACCACTAAAAAGATTATGCCTCCCTCAACCAATATGTCACTCAAAATAAAAACAATTCTAAACTCTAAAACAAAATTTTGATATTCTGAAATAACATAAAACTTCCAGGCATATTCTGAATTTTTTTCTCTTTCTCATCCCTCCGTGCTTTGCTAATATTGTAAGCACATGCTTAATTTACCAGTAAGCACTGAGCACAGATATGAGTACATCTGTGTGTATACACACATGCATGCATGCATACATGCACACTGAGTACATATATGTGTGTGCATATAAAGACACACACTGAGTGTGTATATATATACGCACACACATACATGCCAGCACTAAGTACTTTACACATATATATGTCCATAGAATAGATGGTTAGAACATTATCAAGTGGTCTTTGGAATTCCTTCAGCAGTATCAATGTTGAGACCTCTCAAACATCATAAATCCTTCATCCCCCGTGAACCTTAAGTTCCTGTATCTCTCAGCCTCTGTCTTGTGCATGTTTCAACATTTATTCTTCTACCTTATTATAATGGCAAATGGGCAACTTTTCATTTTAATGGTGAGTATTGCACAGTCTTCAGAGACAGGAGAATGAGACTCAGTTTCCCAACAATAGAGCTTGAACTGGTGTGCCAGCCCATACCCCAGGGCCTCACACACAGCAGGTGTCCACATATGTTAAATAAGTGAATTACATCGGTGCACGTTCACTCTCACATTTACTTACCTTCCTGAGTGTGACAGACACAGACACCAAAGACCAGACATTAAGACCGCTTTTGATAGAGCTAACATCTGCTCAGTTGCTTGAGTCACATGAAAGAAGCAAACCTGATGCTTCAATTACCATTATCACTGGATAATTGTTTTTAAAATTGGAGAAAGTCTATAATAAGCAGAACTGAGCAGAGAGTGTGGTTCAAGATAAAGTAGCAAATTTCCAGCTGTACTCTGGAAATTAGGAAGTACTAATGACTATAGTAAGTTATGCTTTAAAATAACTACAATAAATCTAAGTACCAAAGCAGAAGTTTTAGCCTAGTATAATGGAAAAAGAAATTCACTCTCTTCTATGACCTACTGTAAGTTAGTTTTGTGCATATAATAATACTCATAGAAATTAATGAACATTCTTAAATATAATTTTAAGAATAACTCAAACACATAAAAGTCAATAAAATTCAATTTTCAGAGAAATGAGCACTAAAGACAAACTTGCTAGCTCCTATAAAGACAAAGATTATTTAGAGGGTTTTCATAATCCGTTTACATCAAACTCTCTAGATCTACATCTTTCAAGCCAACAGTATTTCCTATAAATTCAGAGTTTTGGTCACCAGCATTTTCTTTCCTCTTCGAGGGCTATGATTAATCTTTGTGCAGAGTGAAAAATCCTCAACATTTTTCACCTTATATTCCTTTGCATACTCTGTGAATCATCTCAGCAACAGGTAAAGACTTGGTGGCTTTGAGAGTAGATTGGAAATCAGGTGCAACAAGTTTAGCTAACACTTCAGGGACTGAGTCACTGATTCTCAGCAGTATTATCTCAAGTCAAATGTTCCCAGGAAAACAAGAATGCCTCATGGACTTCCCAGAACACATGAATTCTTCATTCTTGGGTATTCCTCTTCTCTAAATAGGATGTTAATTAAATAATTAAATATTTATTTAAATATGCAGATAATTTAAAAGGAGAAATGCGTCTTTCCTGGTCTTTGAAAGGGTGATTGCTCTGAGAGTAAATGGATAACTACATTTCTGTTGGATGCTTCTGTTCTTTACCTCACACACACACACACACACACACACTACTCACACATTCTACCAACTGCTCATCCAATCAGCTTTAGTTTTCTCATGGTGTGGTGAAAATATTATGAGCTCTGGAGTCTGAAAGCCCTGGGTTCAAATACTGTTCTGTCATTTACCAGGTAAATCTGCTTGGGCAAGCTACTTCCCCTCTTTCAGGTTCTGTGTTCTCAATTGTAAAAATGGGGGTAAAATCACCTACTTAGCAGAGCTATTATGAAGATTAGATGAGATACACTGAATATAAAGGCAACTGTCACATAATAGGTAATCAACAATTCGTGCCCTTTCACCTATGTATTCTTTTTTTTTTCTTTTTGGCTTGTGGGCTCTAAAGCGCAGGCTCAGTAGCCGTGAGCATGGGCTCAGTTGCTCCATAGCATGTGGGATCCTCCCGGACCAAGGATCGAACCCGTGTCCCTTGCATTGGTAGACGGACTCCCAACGTAAGTCCCCACCTACGTATTCTTGAGAAAAGTTTCTTATGTTTACTTAACTTATAGGAGAGGTTGGGAATTATTGGGCTGAGGAGAATTGCCCTCCTCCATTCCCCACCTCCGCACCCATTTTCCTCAGAAAACAGCCCAAACCCAACTGGCTGTCTTTTGCTCTTTGTTGATCTGTTCTTGGGTGGCATGAAGATAAAAATTAGTGCTCCCCTTTGTTTAACATCTGCTGGCTTTGTAAATTTGTGGAATTGTAACCAGAGTATGATTACACACACAGAAAGCAACCAGGAGTCCTGTAGTGAGCAAGGAAGTCAATGCATAAATTCCTGAGGAGCTTCTCTGTGGGAAACTACGTGATGAAGCAAACACAGCCTCAATACATCAACAGTTATCACCTAGATCTAGGACTGATTGTTCCCTTACGTGCATAAAAAAAGAGCTTTAAATAAAAGTGAAATAACAAGGAAGGATACAATTAAGCACCGGTAGCTAGTAGCACTAGCTACTATGACTTCTAGGTCAAAGTACTTGAAACTTCTTACAGGGTGAGATTAGGACAATCACAATATGCAAAGTGGTAAAAGTCAAAACTTTGAGCCAATGCTGGATATTCAGTCATACTTGTCATACTTTGCTTTTATCTTGAAAAAAAATATCCAAATTCTAGTTTTAGACTAACTTGTTTAAACATGTTTACTGACACATATGGGAATACAAATGTTCTTGTTTCTATCCAAAGTAGCCTCCAATGAAGGATTCCTGATCAATAAGTGAGTCTATTCCAGACAAAATTGTTTTGGGAAGCCAATAGTAAAAGAGAATAGTTTTGTAACCCCACCTTAGAGCAACTACATTTTGTTTTGCATATAATAACAGCAAGATAATATTTCTTGCAGATAATAGCAACCATTTAGCTCTCAGGAGGGGAACAGTGGAGAAGCAAGCCAACCTTTGCAAGTAGCGCCAAGAACGGCTGGCAAGGCCTGGGGCAGCCTCCCCTGCACAGGCTTGAAAAGGGCCAGTTCTTAAGTTTGCACATGGCACTCATGATAAAGGAGACACTGTATGTCAACATCAATGTGAACAGTTTGGTTCTACTGTCAACTTTTTCTAATAGCAGAGGCAAAAACAATCAAGCTGTGCTTTCATAGAATATTTATGAAA